>NC_047084.1:66598765-67223765 GCF_902459505.1 Geotrypetes seraphini | reverse complement strand
TTCTTTATTTTTTCTTTGCACCATGCTTAGGGTAAACCTGCAGTACAAAAATATGAGCATGTCAGTGTTACTAATTCACAGACATACTGGCCAAATATAATTTGATCAAAGGCATTGTCCTTTGCTGTGGCTTGATTCAAGAAACAATGTAAGAGACCATGTTTCCGATGCTGATTTACATATTGCATCCAGTGAAACTGATTTTAGGACAACCACACCATCCATAATGGCTCTAATTTGATGAGACTTCATTTTGGTATCCAGAGGGGTACCCATTTGTTTATAACAGAATTGAATACAAGATGCTAATCAATTTGTTGGTGTTCTTTTGCCAATTTTTATACCCATTCTGTCAGGGTCCAAAGAGATCCAAAAGCGGCACATTTTAAAATGGATATAGTTCCTTCTAAGGTAGTATGTTAGAACCCTCTTGCAGTCCGGAGTATGAAAGATTTTCTCATGAAGATTACTGTGCAGCTTTGGATAGAATGTAGGAACTAGAATTTCTTCATTAGTATGGAAAGGTGTTGCTACCTTGGGTAAAATCTTAAGATGTATTCAAAGAACCATTTTTTATTATTTAACTACAAGTATGGCTTGTAGGTTGCTAATGCTGAAGAGCATGTCTTCTGGCTGAGATGACAACAAGAAGAGTGCTTTCCATGTAAGGCACTTGAGGGAAGCCTACATTAGGGGTTCCCAAGGTGACATCATAAAATAAATTGGAATAGCATTACAGTTCTATGAAACTGGAGGCTTCTGAACTTTTAATCTGACTGGCAAAGAAGTCTTAGCTATGGAGAGGACCATGAAGCTTAAGGCAGAAACAAATGCATCAGGAATTATTGGGTGGGTGGGGGTGGGGGGCCAGCATACCATCCCCATCTACTTGAAAAGACATTATCATGGTAAGAACCTAATCTCTTTTTCCAGTGCAATAGGGATGGTGTGTTGAACCATAGGGATATACCTAAGCAGTCCCCAAAATCCTGGGCGGGATAGATAAGCCTGCTCTCAGTACCAAAGATCCAAACGTGGAATCCTCCTGTGCTGCCATGTCTATCCTATAGAATTTAGTAAATGTGTGAAGGAAAGACCATGTAGCAGATCTACATATCCCCTCTGGAAGTATCGCCTGCGATTCCACCTAAGAGGAGGCTACTCTTGTCGAATGTGCTTTCAGCAACATCAGTGGTTGTTTGCCACAGACAATGTATTTAGAGGAGATCGCTGCCCAAATCTACCTGGAAATGGGGGCCTTGGAAGCTCATCTGCCTCACCAAGAGATGGTCAAGTAGATACTCATTAGTCACTTCCAGGTAATACAAAAGAACTCTGCAGATATCCAGAAGCTTTAAAGCCTTGTCTTACCTCTTAGAACTTGTAGGTTGAAAGGCTGATAGTCTGACTTCCTGGCTGATATGAAATACTGAAACAACCTTTGGCACAAAGGAAGATACCGTACACAAGGGCACTCCTGCTTCTGTGATGCTTAGGAACGTTCACTGCACGACAAAGTTTGCAATTCTGAAACTCTTCTAACCGAGGCAATTGCAACTAGGAATACCAAGGGCTCATATGGGCTATCCTGAGACCCTCCTAAAACGATGTTGCGATTCCAGGAAGGGAAAGGATCTCAGATCGGTGGCCTAAGCTTCAGAGCTCTTTTGCAGAATCTAACAATGTCTGGGTGAGCCGCTATTGAAATTCTCGTCTCTTGGTCTCTAAAGCAAGCAAGGCCTTCACCTTAAGGGCAAGCAAGGCATTCACCTTAAGGGACACTATTGATAACCCCTTGTTCAGGCCCTCTTGAAGGAAGGCCAATACCAATGATATTGAGGCTCTGTTGGGATCCAAATTATCTTTATTGCACCAGTTTTAACAAGTATCCCATGCCTTGGCATATGCCAAAAGAGTGGATGGCTTCTTGGTCTTCAGTAGGGTAGTAATAACCACGTCTGAATATCCTTTCTTGACTAGCGCCACATGCTCAAGAGTCATGCGTAAGACTGAAGCGACCTGGATCGTCTAGGGCAATTGGTCCCGGTGAGAGCAAGTACAGATACACCTGGAGTTGGAGACATTCGTCCTCTTGTAGGCGTATTAGATCTGCATACCATGGACACCTGGGCCAATCTCCAGGATTCAACGCCATCACCAGATCCAAAGCGCCAGACTGCGGGCCTACGTTCCTCAAAATGGGAGGTGCATCTTGAGACAATAACAGTGAGTGATTCATCATCTGTGTCTTCATCCATACCATCTCCGAGGCTTTGAACAGCAAAAGACTGAGAGGAAAATGCAGCCAAAGGGGAAAAGCCCTCCCATGCAGCATCCAAAGCGCAGTCTACCTTAGCCTTGGAAGGATGGCTTTCCTGAAAGGCTTTTCACATTAAATTGACAAGAGAAAGCCATACCACTCAGAGATGACTCTAAGTTGTGTCTCTTGGGCTCCATGGCTTCTGCGTCCTTTTGCACAGGATGGTCGCTGTTTCTAGGACCATAAAATTGCCCAAACCACCAGGCTGGCTGCACTTTGTTCAGCCTGAGAGCACAAAGACTAAGCTGGATGCTCCCGCCTCTCCCTCATGTGTGGCGTGGCATGGCATGTGGCACAAGGAAGATCCTGAAGTGCACAATTCTTGGCATGGATTATTGCTAAAAGAGACCAAGGACTACATCCCAATAAGTTTTGAGGCAAAACTTGCAGATTTAAAAGCTGCAGGAAACTTTAGGAAAAAAAAGATTGCTAAAATTAAAGATGGCCATCATCAGTTTAGCACCCCCTCAAAATTAAAAGCAAAAATCTGAGAAATTAGGATTCTGGGGGGAGAAGGGGAACAAGCATAGACCACTGAAAATTATAATTTCTGCCCCCCCCCCCCCCCGATTCACCTAACTGGTTGTAACAGTCTTATTCACTGTGACCTGTGCTGGGAATGTGCTGCAACCTGTCTCAGCTCTGAACAGTAGATGAAAATGGAGAAGAATCACTGCCTCATCCAGAATGTTTCTCCAACATTGAATCTTCGGGGTGTCAGTCATACACGGAGTCTGAGTGAACCCCCGCAGACTGATGGATGTGCAACCAGAAGTGGTGAGGCAAAAACGCAGCCAGCACCCTGCGAGACACTTCTGAATCTCATGATAGCCTGTGCTCAAACCCTTTAAAAAGCAGTAGGTGAGTTATGCTAAAGGGGATGGTCTCGAACACTAAAAATGCTTCTGCAGGCTGGCTAACAGGTACCACAAGGGACTGGCCTGTCAGCTGCAGACCTCCATCTGCTTCTTCTCCACACAGGTAGAGCTGGACCCACAAACAGGGAAGCTCCAAGCAGAAAAAAACAAAGAAATCTGAAAATAACTCAAATAAATTAAAGAAAAAGCAGAGCAGAACAGAAACACTCCTTCTGGCTCGCATGCAGCAGAGAAAAACTGTACATGACAGTAGAGCTCTCTGTGAAGTAAGAGGTTTAGAGAAAAAAATCTGGAGTGGATTCCTTTTGCAGAGGATTGCAGCTTGGGGAGATAACCCACTTATCCAGAATGACACACTTATTGCACACTGGAATGCATTTTCTTATGTATTTAAAAGTTGTCACCTGCTTACATTACTGTAAATAATTTTTTTTAAAATGATGCCCAAACAATCATTATCACCAATATAAAACATTGTACATAGCCCCCAGAAGAAAGAAATGTAGAAAACCTTCATATGCTGAAGGGAGATCTACTGCATCTGGTGTTGTATCTTCCCTTTCTTCTACTGGATAACTATCACAGTCTGTTATTTCATCAGCACTACTGTGAAGGAGAGGCTCAGGTTCATTCATGTCATATGTTTTCAGTCCAGAAGAAATTCTGCAAATTACCACAGATAAAAGTATAAAATAATACCTTAATTATTAAACACATTATGCTATCGTTCATATATATTTCAAAAGCTGAAGCAATTGTAAAACCATTAATAAACTGACAAATAAAAAATAACTCCTGTGACCGTACAGCAGTCAGCAGTTCTCTTCAACAGAATCTATTTACTCTGGTATTATCCCATGCAGAAATGTGCTGGGATACAAATGAGGATCTTTCAACAAGGTATGATATGTAAAGCCTCTGGTTATTATAAATTATAATGATTTGAAGACAAATCTGATTGACTTAGTTTGCAAACATTATTTAAGATTTAGTCCTGTGCTCACCAATCTTTCTGCAGCCTCAACCACAGAAAGAATGTGATTGCAGAACAATGATGTCCTATGAGGCTTCCATCCCAGTTGCGACCCCAAATGCAGATTCCTTGATCTCATTTGAAATCCACAGTTTGGGAATCTCTGACTTACTCTGACAATCTTTCACAAAGTTCGTCAACATCTGCTTCTGGAACATCTGGAGTGCTTGCTGAACCAGGACAGACTGTATCCACATTGTTCTCTTTCTGTATCACTGGTCTTGTCTCAGGATGGAAAACTGGGGCCACAATATATTCAGGGTTTGGGACCTAAATAAAATCCAATTCAGTATAAGATTTATCAGATAGAGAAATAGAGAGAGAAAGTTTAAGCTAATAATTATTGGGCTTGATAATCAAAAAAAGCTGAGCTCCTAAATTCAGACACCTAAGTTCAGCTCCTAAAATTGTGCCCAATTTTCAACTCTAAGATTTGAGCTGAAAATGTATCTTAATTTGTGAGATTAAAAGTTATGCTTATAAATTCAGGACTGCAGTTCATTTGCCTAGATTTGCAAAAGCCTATTTTATGAGTCTAATGCTGAAAATCAGAACTAAACTCAATTTTTTCCCTGTCCCAAATCCACCCCTGTTGCCATCCACATTTTATGCTCCTTAATTTAGGAATTTAGTGACATTTTGAGTAAGGAATTATGTTCTCAATCCTAGTAAATTTGCAAATAGGCCATTTTAGGAGCATAATTCTCAAAGGGGCCTTTTAACCTGGATTTGGTCAGTTTTCAGAGGCTAATTTTGGTTCTTAACTCCCCAAAGTTAGGTTCCTAATACATAAGAATTAACTCTGTAATGTTTAAAATAATACTTGATATTGACTTTCAAAACGAATATGAAAATAAATTATATTTATAAACCTCAAAAAATCATGTAATATTTCATATATTAGGAGGCAATTTTCAAACAGACTGCATAATTCCAAACTATACAGGCAGTTTTAACAAGTATACTTTAGAAAACTTTTGAAAGACAAATTTCCTGCACTGGCTGTTTTAGAAAATGTGAAAGTATAGAGCCGTGTTTCTCAACACAGGGTACACGGCCAGGCTGCCACCAGGGATCCCTGCCTGCCCTCCGCTGAAGGCGCTGCTGGCGGGGATCCTTTCCTGCCTCCCCACCTTCTGCACCACCCCTCACCCCCGAAGCCAACCCTGCCACCTCATCAGAGTCGACAAGCTCCATCCCCCCTGCCGCAACTCTGTGCAAGGATGGCCCACGGCGCGTACAGTGACTCGCACACTGCCGGCCCACAAGCCTTATCCCAATGTCAATTCTGATGTCGGAGAGAACTTTCTGGGCCAGCCAATTGCTGCCTGTCTGGCCTGGAACCTTCTCACTGACGTCAGCATTGACATCGTGGGGGAGGGGGCAAGGCTTGTGAGCTGGTCGCTTGTGTGTGAGTTGCTTCATGCGCAGTGGCCGGTCCCTATGGGGGGGGGGATGAAGCATGTCGGCTTCAGGGGTGGAGGGTGGTGCAGCAAGCGGGCAGACAGGGAGAGATCCCCGGCGGTGACTGCAGCTTCTGTGGATGGGTCGGCTTTGGGAGAGGGGGCACAAACCTGACACAAGGAAGGGGCATGAACATGGAGGCACTAACTTGGGACATAGGAGGGAGAGAATACAAAAGGAGAATTGATGGGCATGAGTGTGTGAGAGAGATGGTGCACATGGGGAAAGGAAGAAAGGAAAATTGGGCATACAGAGAGAGGAGTGAGGTAGAGATGCATGGGGATGAGAGGAAGAAATGTTGGATATGGCGGTGGAGAGGGAACAGAGGGACAGATTGAAGGGTATGCAAGGGGGAGGAAAGTTGGACATAGTGATGGAGGGAGAAATGTGGCATTGTACTGGAGAGGGGTGATAGAAGAAGAAATGGGCATGTGGCTGGTGGACAGTGGTGAAAAATGCTGCACATGATCCGGTGGATGAGAGAGGGAGAAATGTTGGATGTAGAAGTAGATTCTATAAACAGATTATTCAAGACAAACATGATTTTGTTACACAACTTTGAAGAGAATAGAACACAGGATTTTTCTTGATGGTTTATGTTTTCTCTAAAACAAGATTAGTTGGACTTCTATGAGTATAGAAGTTATTTTATTTTTTTCCAAGAAAAGATGACCAGTTGTTCTGGTCCACAAATGATAGAGGACTGTAGGGGTGTTTCCTTATTTGCACCTGAAGGTTAGGCCTCTCTAACATCATCAAGCCTGAACCATTGTCTGCAAGAAATCTTTCCAGCATGAACTTTGCAAGAAGAGAGAAAGAAGAACACATCTTTGCTGTTTCTGCCTGATGCATTTTGGGTATGTACCAGAATGGTATTCTAGTCAAGGACATCCATCTATGTCTTCATAATTAGACTGTGTGATTCTTGTGGGAGTTATACTCCTATCCTGTTCTTATCTGTCTAACGGCGCCTGTGTCTCCTAGCCTGTATGAGACCTTACACAGAAAGGCTATTCATCTAAGATCTGTTTCTGGATTGGTCCAAGAAAGCCATCTGACGAGGTCCAAGTGAAAAGTTGCTAATTATAATTAGTCTGTGTCGGGATGCGAGGGAACTCACATCTTACCACAGATATTCTCCACGCATCTATTTCTTAATAATTAAGACCTGAACAGTTACCTCGTGTGACTCTCTGCCTGAGAGAGAGTGAATCGGACCTTAAACAGCTCTGAATTCCATCACTTCAAGAAAACTTGGCTGCCAATAAATTATAGCCTTACCAATGGCTGACGAACACGTGTGCCTGTAGCCAAAAGATTTTCTACGTCTACTAAGCTGAAAAGAAACGATTTCCATTCCACCTAATTTTCGGCGGAGGCCTAATCATATGGTGAGAATAAGGAACTTATTATCTTATCAGCTGGGGTTAGATAAGTGCATCCAATTGTGATATAGGATAAGGTTTGGAAAGCTACCTTGGTGATAACTGTAATCATTTGCTGCTAATCAGGGATTATTATTATTATAAGGAATTGTTAGTGTGTGTAAAAATTAGTTTACTTAGTTATCTAACAAGTGTATTGTGATAATTATGTACTGAGTTTCATTTATGTAATCAGATATTTTGTGAACAATATTTAGATATTGCAGCTGCCTTGTGAATTATATTTTTCTATTTTCATAATAAAAGTATTTCTCATTAGCCTGGGTCTTGTGTCGTATAAATAGACAAAGAAATTTGGACCTGGCAGAGTTTATGGTTTTCCCTAGACAAAACTAACAGACACGTAACTTGTTTATGTAACTGATTAGTATACCATAAAATCTCGCTACAGGACTCAATCAAGAATTCAGTGGTATGCTCTAGCATCACAATCCATGTGCCCCTCTCCCCAGCTTGTACAAGGATAGTTTGAAAAGTTTGGTAAAAAAACCAAAACAAAACAACTTAAACAACGTAATCTCCATTGAAGGCTATATATACAGTACACTTAGTCCAGTGAGTTTCCAGTTTTTTGTATCAGAGGTAAAAAAGCTTATGAAAAAACTGGAAACTCGCAGGACTAAGTATATAGCCCTTGATGGAGACTACATTGTTTAACTTGCTTTTTTACCAAACTTTTCAAACCACCCTCGTTATTCACTTCAGCTCTGTTCTCCCTTTCACAGTCCATCTCTTTTTCCTCAGCTTCTCTTTCCCTCACAACTCATGTCTTCTAGCTCTCAGTTCCTTTTATCTACTCTTTGCTTCCTCGTTCCTTTTCTGCTGCCTGCCTCAGCTTTTCTCCCCCTCTATGGTAGACCAAAGGCAGGAAGTTTCTATGACCTATACTGCAGCTCTTCTCTGTTCCCTGCTATTAGCACATTAGGAAGATATTCCTTATTCAGCCAATAGGTGGCAGAGGAGGCAAGACCAGCAGCTTAAGAGACACCAACCTTCCCTCCTATTTTCCCCTTTGGCCTATTAGCTGGCTAAGGATTGTCTGACCAATGGTGCTTCCTAAGCTGCTGGTTCTGTCTCTTTTGTAGCTTATTGGCTGGATAAGAAATGTCTAACAAATGGGAGGCAGGAGCTGTAGCTGAGGAGAGATGGCCTTTCTTCTTGCTGTCCCCTGTGCTTTACATCCCAAAGATTTCAGCTTTGATGGCTTGACAGTGCTGGAAAGAATATTGAGGGGTGCTCTTGCACCCACAGTGCTGGCGCCTATGATCATTGAGGAGATGTTGAAACCCTTAGTTCAGTGTACGGTGGCAGTGGCAAAGAAAGCAAACAGAATGTTAGGAATTATCAGGAAAGGAATGGAAAAAAAAAGATGGAGAATGTTATAATGCCCTTGTATTACTCTATGGTGTGACTGCACCTCAAATACTGTGTGTAATTCTGGTCATAGCATCTCAAAAAAGATATAGTGGAATTAGAAAAGGTACAGAGAAGGGTAATGAAAGGGATGGGACGACCTCCCTATGAGGAAAGGATAAAGCAGCTAGGGCTCTTCAGTCTGGAGAAGAGACAGCTCAGGGGAGATATGATAGAGATCTATAAAATACTGGGTAGAGTGGAATGAGTAGATCTGAATAGCTTGCTTACTCTTTCCCAAAACACTAGGACTAGGGGGCATGCAATGAAGCTACTAAGTAGTAGATTTAAAACAACTCAATGTGTAATTAATGGAATTCTTTGCCAGAGAATGTGGTAAAAGCAGTTAGTTTAGCAGAGTTTAAGAAAGGTTTGGATAATTTCCTAAAACAAAAGTCCCATAAGCCATTATTAAAATGGATGTGGGGAAATCCACTGCTTATTCCTAGGATAAGTAGCATAAAATCTATTTTATTCCTTTAGATTTTGCCAGGTACTTGTGACCTGGGTTGGCCACTGTTGGAAACAGGATACTGGACTTGGCAGACCTTTGGTCTTTCCTGGTTTAGCAACTCTTATGTTGCATCCTATTTTTAAACTGTTAAAACAAATCAGAATATCATCGCTAAATTTAAATGTAAGAAAATTAATTTCTTACCCTGAAATTGAAGTTCTTCTCTCTAGTACAGTGTCGTTGCTCAAATAGCCATAGAGAAGTTAGAATGGCAGCTGCTGATGTCTTGACACGAATCATTGTGCTGTGTTCCTCCAACAACTCTGCCTTGTTAGGACCAGGAAGACTCTTGTTTGACCAACGAATCATCCATTCCAGCAATTTTGCAATTCTGCTGAATTTTGTCTTCAGTTCTACAGAAAGTTCTTCATTAGGAATTACATCTTTCAAATGAGCTAGTTTGTATGTATATTTGCTACCTAAGGTACAAATTTGTGGCACAGGACAACCTTTATTAGATGAGCTGTACATAAACGGTATAGATTTTTCTGAGCTTTTATCTAGTGCCTGGGTTACTAGATGTTGTTTTAAACTAAATAAGCCTTTTGCTCCCATGCTTTTAGTACTGGATCCACAAAAATACTTATGTACAGAGTTCTCCGATAATTGATGCCTTAAAACTGAATCAGTAAAATTAATCAAACTTTTTCGATATTCATTATTTGAGGAGACTGGTTTTTCTGTTCTGTAAGGCTCCTGTGTAACATCATAGAAGCAACCTGCTCGGAAAACACTCTGGCTTCTTGTTTTGATTTGCCAGCGTCTCATTGATGCATGAACATCAAAAAGAACAGAGTTTAATTCATACTCCTGAAGGTGTTCAGTAAAACTGGTCAGAAAAGGAATTCCTGGGTCACTGGAATTGCTTAAGTCTCTTTCAAGAATATAACTCAGAAAAAGTTCAAGAAATAAAACATATTCATCATCATCCCGCTCAAATTCCCATGTACCCACAACAGGTAATGTAAGTTCTTTCTGTCTCCGTTCACTAAGTTCTGTAAGTTGCTTTGTGTTCCTAAAACAGAAAAATGTGAATAAAAGAAATATTCAAAAAGATGACTCATGCTTAAAAAACTCTAACTTTTGTTCTGAAATGTAATAATTAAGATAAACATATTACAGTATAATATTTCATTTTCATTTATTGACACTTGTATTCCACATTTCCAGTCAAGGTTCAATGAGGCTTACAATCAATATCACAAAATTACATCACACAAAATCAATTAACATTCATTAAGGAGAAAGTTCTTAAATAGGAACATTTTCTGCATAGTATGAAACTTTACATAATTTTTCTGACATCTAATTTCCAAAAGCAGTGAATTCCACCAGAATAAACCATTTTATACACAATTTTATTACATTTAGGGTGAAAAGGTGTGGTGGCTGTGTTAGTCTGATCTTCAAGGTAATATGTAGAAATAAAACAAAAGCATAAAGGAAAAAAATATAATACCTTTTTTATTGGACTAACAATATAGTTTATGATTAGATTTCAAAGGAAACCCCATGAAGACTGAAGCAAAGAATTAATTTAATCTCTCCGCTATAGCCTCGTCTTCCTTGAGAGCTCCTTTTAATCCCTTGGTCATCTAATCCCTTAGATTCTCTTCTCAGCTTCTTGCTTGTAATATACCTAAAAAAGTTTTTACTGTGTGTTTTTGCTTCCAGCGCAATCTTCTTTTCAAGGTCTCTCTTCTCCTTCCTTATTAGTGTCTTGCATTTAACTTGACATTCATTACATTACATTAGGGATTTCTATTCCGCCATTACCTTGCGGTTCAAGGTAGCTTACAAAAGATTAATAAAATGGGGGTTACAATGGGAAAACTATTGATTAACTAGAAAGGTAAGTTATAGATCTTTTAACATTTCTCGGATTGTTAAGGGTAAGACGGCTTACAAAAGAATTAAAGGGGGTAACAATGGAAGCACAATTGTTACTAGTGAAGTAAAGAGTAGATCAATTGTCAATTTTAGAGTTATTAAGAGCACGTTCATTGTGCTGTTTACAATTAATTTCAGTTGGATCCTTCTTCCACTTTCTGAAGGGTTCTTTTTTAGCTCTAATAGCTTCCTTTTACCTCACTCGTTTACCACGCCGAAAAAGGAATCCTCAAAAACCTGTTTTTCAGAACCCCCAAAGTCATCTCATAGGTTAACAGACTTACTCACTGTGACCTGTGCTGTCAATGTGCTGCAGCCTGCCTCAGCTCTTTACAGTAGCTGGAAAGGCAGGATTAATTCTTTGAGGGCCCCTAGGCAAACAAGTACACTGGGCCCCCCTGGCCCTACCCCGCCCATGCCCTTACCCCGCCTCCGTCCTGCCCCCATTTATCTGTTTTTTTATTTACTTCTTTATTTCCACTTGTATTTCTTTTTTTTATTCAAAACAAACCAAGATTAGCATACCAGTGCATAGTTTTTCTTCTATGCAACCCCCAAACATCTCTGAACAAATCCCCCTTCCTTCCCTTCCCACCTACTTACCCAGGACTTTAACTCTGAACCCTTTCCATGCATATATAAAAGTGTTAAAATATTTGTAAAGCAGTAATACTATCCGAAATATAAGTCTATATTAATAACCAAGTTTACAATGTCTCTCAACTGCCTCACTCTACATCAACCAACTGTAACCCATATGTATGTATAAACAACCAAATCTGTAACTCCTCTAGTACGTTCCACTCCATGTATGTTAACTTGTAAAGAAACAACAAGGCAAGCAGTCCACCAAAGAATCCAACATGAAAGAAAAGAAGATTGGCAGAAAATAAGGAGATTCAAATCAGGTTAATTCAAGGTGCTTCCAAGAACCATGCCTGATGCATTTCGCCAAACAAAGCTAGTCAACGCTAACAAAAAACCATGTCTTTCATACAAACAGATCACAGAAAACACCTTCACCTAGCATGGAATATGTAATCACAAGTACAAACTAACCTCTCCCCCCTTTTACAAAACTATAGTATGGTTTTTAGCCACGGCCCATGCTAAAAAATTCTCTACAGTTTTGTAAAATGGGGGATAAAATAGAAATACATAGACAAAGGCTAAATAAAACCACCAAGAAGCTGGACTCTGCATACAATGTAACACCACAGAAACAGGGATGCATGTCCCCTAAAGCAAAAAAAATAAATAAATAGAAATTTTTTTCTACCTTTGTCTTGTATGGTTTCTGCTCTCCTCATCTTCTTGTCAATATATTCCTTTCATCTTCTGTCCTTCTATGCAACTTTCAGAAACTGTATGCCTCCCCCTTCCATCTTTCCCTTCACCCTCATTGGTCTGGCATCCATCTTCTTCCATTCCCTCCTCCAATGGTCTGGCATCTCTCTCCTCTCTTCTTCCCTTCCCTCTCCCACACCACCATGGTCTAGCATTTCACTCTCTCCTCTCCCTTCCTCCCACTTTCATCAGCATCAGCCCCTTTTCTTTCACTCCAACCCAATTCCATCCAGTATCCTTCCCTTTCCCTGCACACAATTTCATCAGTATCTGCCCCCTTTCTCTTCCTCCGCCACCCTTCCATGCTCCTTTCTCCCCCTCCAAACATTGCTGCCGGCTCTGCCCTCTGAGCTCCTTTGCCCGAAAGCAGCATTATAACAGCTGAGGGCAACGGCCCCCCCGCAGTAAGGGCAATGGTCTCCCCCTACAGCAACGGGCCCCCCTCCCGGCATCAACCGCAATGCAGCCGGATCTGTTACTGGAAGGTCCCGCGATGACTGCGTCTGCCGGTCCATCCCCCTCCGACGTCACTTCTTCCGGAGCAAGTAAGTGACTGGGAAGAATAATTCAATTCATAGTTACTTGATGCTATGTTCCACATTAGGAGTCACCACCTAAGAAAAAGATTTAGGTGTTGTTGTGGACAATACATTGAAATCTGCTCAGTGTGCAGAGATGGCCAAAGAAGCAAACAGAATGCTAGGAATTATTAGGAAAGGGATAAAAATAAGACAAGGATAATAATAATACAGGTACCTCTGTGTCGTTCCATGGTGCAACCTCATCTAGAGTACTGTATGCAATTCTAGTTGCCATATCTCAAAAAAAATGGCAGAGTGGAATCAGAAATAGTTCCAAGAAGGGTGACCAAAATGATTAGGAGGATACAGCATAACTTCTCTCATATGAGTGACGGGCTGGGTCAAGAACTGATTGAGTGGAAGGTGACAGAGGGTAGTGATCAATGGCGATCACTCTGAGGAAAGGGATGTTACCAGTGGTGTGCCTCAAGGTTCTGTTCTTGGGCCTATTCTTTTTAACATTTTTATAAACAATATTGCTGCAGGGCTGTCAGGTAAGATTTGCCTCTTTGCGGATGATACCAAAATCTGCAATAGAGTAGACACACCGTATGGTGTGAATAACATGAAGAAAGACCTGGCAAAGCTTGAAGAATGGTCTGAAATTTGGCAGCTAAAATTTAATGCTAAGAAATTCAATGTCATGCATTTTGGGCTGCAAAAACCTGAGGGAACGGTACAGTTTAGGAGGTGAAGAACTTATGTGCATACTGTGTAATCAAGGTACTTGAGTTCAAGGTTTATTTCAATGATTCTTCACAAAGAGTTCAAATGATGCAGGTAAAGCAAGAACAATCCATACAACACACATCAATGGATTGTGGTGCAGACCCAACACGGTCCGTGTTTTGGCTATGAACAACTTCTTCAGGGGTCCAAATGCCACAAAGCTTAGTTATGCTCGAGAGCATACGATAGTGTGTGAATAAAGAAATTATCAATATGGTGACTTGGAGCAAAATGCTCATCTACAGAATTGTGCCATCCGTCTGCTCAGTCATTTGGACCAGGTTGTGCATATGAAGCCTCTGCTCAAGGAACACCACTGGTTACCAGTTTAATTTAGGTTTAAGTTCAAAATTTGCTTCTAGCCATATGGACACCTTCCTACTTGCATTCCCAGCATATTCCATACACCCCCCCATCCAGACACATCAATCAATTAACAACTATCATATAGTCCTGCCCAGTCTGCAAGTAGCTTATTATGAGTTACATGACATAGCGTCTTCTTTTTTAATGGCCTCTGCACTCTAGAATTCACTAATTTCCTTAATTCATAGGGAACTTTCCCTTCAGCAGTTCAGTTATGATTAAGACATGGCTATTTCAGCAGGCATACCCTGGTTGATTTGCATCAGTTTCCACTTGGCAGGATCACCGACCTCTCCCTTTACTAGCCTATTTGCTTGTTTTAATATGTTTATTTTCTAACTTTCCTAATTTGGAATGTTGGTATGAATGGTTGTCTTCCTATTGATTTTGTAATTCCTTTCTTTATGGATTTGTAAGTATGCAATAAATAAATAAAATTAACTAACTGGTAATGCTCTTCAATATTGAAAAGCTTTTTTCTCCCTCCCACAGCAGACCTCAGAGAAATTCAGACTGATTCTTTCTTTGAACAATTCTTCTTGCTGCATACAGTTCTTTAATTGTTTTGTAACTTTTACCCTTTCCTTGTTTAGGCATCCTTTACTGGCAAATTGAGGTGTACTAATTGCTTTTCAGGGTTTAATCCAAGAAGAATTTGGGAGGAGAGGCAGAGCTCCACTCACATTTCTCTATTCTTGGTACTCTCCAGATTGGAAGACCGGTGATCTGTGTGCTCTCAACGCAGCTCCAGGACCCAGAGAGACTGATGCTTCAGTTGCTAAAGTTGATGGACTGGATTTATTGGCATCATAAATTCATTTGTGCTGCTTATTATAACTATTAAGACCTCTCTTGGACATCTGTAAACATAATTAACATCAAGAGAGTTCAAAGTCAGGTCCTAGGCATTGCAGGCACCAGTTATGCAAATTCAAGATGGATATGGGTTTGTTGCATTAGGTGCACTTCTGGAGCCCTTTTCTGGGTCATATTGTTCAAAAACATTAGCTGTAACAAAATCAAACTCAATTTCAAATCTTGACTCGAAGCCAGAGGTCCTCAACTGAGGCCTGCAGTTGGCTAAGCACAAAAAAGGGGAACTTAAAAAGTCAAAACTTAATCAAAGTGAAATCAGGCAAAGTACCACACAAAAATAACAGAAATCAAGCAGAAAAATTTACAAAATTAAGTTTTACAAGCAAAATACATGTTTTGATGTGAGCACCAGTGATGCGTGGCTGACCAGTTCCTTAGAAAGATGAAGACTAAGGTGGTCCTGGGCAACAATGGCAGGCAAGAAATGATGTACATGTGGAGTAAGGCAACTCAAAAGCTTTTAGGTATAATAAAGCTGGAGTAGCTTCCCATACATGGGTTCCATTGGCGATGTCACCCATGCTGTGAAGATTTGCTATCCTGCTTGTCCTCAAAGAAAGAGAAGTATACATAAAAATTATCATCTTACAAAACTCTCAAACAGAATCATAAACAAGTTTTGTTGCACCTATATTTTTGTTTCAGTAAAAAAACATACTTTGACTCTCATGATTTCTGATGATGTGTTATTTTTACCTGCTGTTTTAAGTTCTACAAATTATTCCTACCCATAATAAAAGGCTTACTTTTGTAAATATTTTGGATCTGTTTCCTCAGTCAGCAAAGCCTCAGAGAGAGTATCTGCAGTTTCTGCATCACTGTAAACCTGGGGTTTGCCGTAGTCCGTGAGCGTGCTCTTGCTGAGGCTGGTTCCTAATGAAAATCTGTCATAGCAATGAGTTTCATCATCTCGAGTTTCCTCTTCTGCTGGCTCCCAAATATTCATTTCGGCACCACCTATGTTCCTTATTACACGTTTCAGGATTTTCAGTTTCACTTTCTGGACATTATGCATAACAGCAGACATCATTTCTTCCCTTTCTGGACCTAACAAAAATACAAGAGTCAAATTTAAAGTAAATTATGTTTTAATTGCTGTATTTTACCAAATAAAGAAGTTTTAAAAACTGATGATTCCTAAATGAACAATAGAAGCTGGTTAAGAAACTAAACAGCATTTTACCCATTATCAATATGCATTTCCAAGCCAAAAAAATTACAAGTTATAATTAAAATCACAACTAATTGTTCAATGAAAAGAACATAAAACAAGGCATACAATGACATTGAAAGTAAAAACTGATTTCATAAATTCTATATAAAAAAGTTATATATAAATAAACTGTATGTTTGCTCACAAGGAGAAATTAAACTTTGCCTGCTATTTTGCTTTCCTTTAGTCCCTCCAGACTGACCTAGACAGATGGGTTATGCACTCTTGCCAGCAGGTGAGTTGAGACTGAGAACTATAGAATTTTGGTGGAGCCTATAAGGTAGTGCTGCCTGATTCACGATTCAAATCGATTCACCGATTCATTTCGGGTGAATCGATTCGAATCGATTCAAAAACAAAAAAAAAACCCGGCCTCCCAATTCATTGTCTGACCCTCCCCCTCGCCTCCTAAAGCAGGATCGGCAGCGCTGCCTCTTGCTGGCCAGCCACTCCTCCTTTAGAGGGCAAGGGGGTAGGGTCAGTTATTAAGTGCTGCAGTGTCCGGCTTCTCCCCTGGCCTCCCGCACCTCCATTTACCTGATTCCAGCAGGGAGCAGCCTGCAGAGATGATCGCCGGTACTTTAGCAATCATTGCAGGTTGCCACAGGCCTCAGGAGCTGTCTTCCCTCTGCCATGATCCTGCCTCTGATGTCAGAGGAGGGGCGTGACCGTGGCAAAGGTAAGACAGCTCCAAAGGCCTATGGCAACCTGCAATGATCGCTAAAGTACCTGCGATCCTCTCTGCAGGCTGTACCTGAACCGGAGCTACTTGGACCTGGGCCGGCTCTTCAAGCGCCTGCTAGACTCGTTCCCCGAGGACCACGTCAAGCTGTCGCAGTCGCCCCTGCTTGAAGGTTTGTGCGGCCGCTGCATCTGCTGCATGCTTGCCAAATTCAAGAATTGGGGAGGGGGATAGGAATATTTGCAACCTTATGTGTTTGTTTGTTTTTGTGCTTTGATTTTATTCCTACTTAAAATAAATGCTGCAAAATACCCTTGCTCTATATAATGCCCCTAGTTATTCTAATGCAGCAGCTATTGGGAGGGGGAGATGTTGATTAATGGAAAGAAGTAAAATGGTAATACCTTGAACTTTATTCTTTTTTTTTTTCAACTATATACTTTATTCAATTTTCCAAATAAAATGTCAGTTTAAATGGGTTTGTTATTGATTCGCTTTTTGGATAGCTGTCACTAGCAATGCTCTATATTGTGCAATGCTATGCAGTGCATTGTGAGCTATGCAGTGCATTGTGAGCCCTGCCCTATGGCGGCGGTGGGAGCTTGATAAGAGAAGGAGGGGTGCGGGGAACAGGTGCCAGCCTGGCACTGGCCACCCCATAGTAGGCTGCTTCCCGCTGGAATCAGGTAAATGGAGGCATGGGAGGTAAGGGAGGAACACACAGGGGTGGGGTGCAGGCCTTCATGGAGGACAGGCAGGCCTTCAGGGGTGGGGTGTAGACCTTCAGGGGAGGGGGCTCTGTTATAGAAGTACACGGAGGGAGGGAAGGGGTGTTTCAAAGAGTCGTGCATATGCTGGACTTTGGGGGAAAGAAATAATGGGCCTAAAAATAGAGGAGAGAGAGAGATGATGGGCACGATGGACCACTGGTCTGACCTAGCAGCGGCAATTCTTATGTTCTTATTTAGAGATAACAGGAACAGAAAGGGAGAGATGGTGACCCTGGGGTGGTGGGGAAGGAAGGAGAGATGCTGGATGAAAAGGTGGATCTGTGGATAGAGACGAAAAAAAGGAAAGATGGCAGACCTCCGGGGGAGGGAAGGGAAATGAAAGGGGAAGACAGAGATGGCAGATGGATGGTTAGCATGGAGAAAGGAGACCCTGGCAAGCAAGTTATCAGAAGACAACCAGAGCCTGGGACCAACAAGATTTGAATAATGACCAGACAACAAAAGGTAGAAAAAATAATTTTATTTTCTGTTTTGTGATTACAATATGTCAGATTTGAAGTGTATCCTGCCAGAGCTGGTGTTAGACCGCAAACGTGAGCTAGAATTTAACAGAGAGAGGAAAAGTCTTTTTTGTTTGTTTATTTATTTTTGTTTGTTTACACCACAGCGCCAGTGTGGTTAGGAGAAGACAAAGGGGATGAAGAGGCTATAAAATAAACCCACCAGGATGTTTTTAAAAAAAAACACCCAATTGGGCAGGAAAATAGAATGAATCGAAAAATCGATTCAATAGGCTGAATTGAATCGAATCAAAATTTTTTCCCCTGAATCGGGCAGCACTTCTATAAGGAATCTCCTGGAGCCAGCAACATAAGCTGCTCCTTGCCTTCTATAAACAGGGGAGCTGCAACTGAAGAGTGTGTCATGGTGGGGACTAAGTGGAGAGGAGGGAATTCTGGAGTGGATGCATATGCGCTTTCGCCCAGGGGACAACTTCCAAGGTGGCCGCCATCGAGCCTTAAAGTAGTGCCACACTGTGGGCGTCAGTAACGCTAAGATCTCTGTGATCTGTTTCCTGAGCTTCTGTTTACATAGTTCAGAGAGAAAGACATGGCCACCGTGTCAAAGCAGACTCCCAGATAGTCCAAGCACTGAGTCAGCTACAGCTGACTCTTCCTGAAGTTAACTATCCAACTGAATCTCTGGAGGAGATCCACCATCTGCTGCCGATTCCTTGCTCCTGGCTCTGATGATGTCAAAGAGCATCTGCCACATAATCCACTCCTTCCATAATCAAGTGGGGACAGATGTCCTCCAGCTCCATAAGACTGCACACCTCACCCTGGTGTGACAAGCCCATGCCACAAAGGAGGCAGCTGCTGCCGCTTTGATACCCAAAGCTAGCGCTTCAAACTGTCTTAAGGATCACATCCATTTCGGGATCTTGTGCGTCCTTCAGAATCACCCCTTCCTCACTAGGAAGGGAGGTACACTTGGTCACTTGAGTTACCGTGGAATACACCTTCTGCTGAGAAAACAGCTTTTGGAATTCCAGAGGCATAGGGTAAAGCCTGGACATAGCTTCTGCCACATTTACGGAGCCTTCAAGGAATTCCCATTGGTCAGTGACTAACGAGGTGATGTCCAGATGTGCTGGAAAGAAGGTAGTCTGTGTATTTGTATTGCTCATAACAGAACACAGGGAGGTGGAGGGCTGATGAGGGTCCAACTTCAACTCAAAGTATCCGAAATGGCATGAAACAGTTGCGGACTTGAAAAGATGGCACACTGAGGGGTCGTCACCCTGATTGATAGTAGCCACAGCCTATTGACCTCCGGCTCTGAATAGGGACCCTAAATCACCCAAGGATACAGTTGATCCTTGAGATAATAAAGGGAGGGAAAAGGACTTCCAGTCTTCTCGGTCCTGCTCCGAGTAGTCTGACACTTGGAGCCAGCTTGTTCCAAAGTGGGGAAACTTTCTTGGGAAGGAAATCTCCCTGTTTCGGGGCTAGCATGCTCACAGGCAGCACAGCACTCTCTGGGCCTGTCAAATAGGCTCTCTACAATAGACTTATAGAGTCTGAAAAACCCTGAACAGGCGGACCCAAGGACCCTTGCAGGACCCCTGACTGGGGTTGTTGGACTTCTATTGCCTCCATGTGCTTGCGTTTCACACCCTTGTTATGTGCAGCTTCTGAACGGGATCTTTTTCTTGTTGGCCTGTAGCTCCTGCCCCTTCCTCTCGTGCCACATGGAACATAGCTGCTCTTCTGCCAACAAGGGGCATGATACAGGGGCAGATTGGCCTAAGGAATCCATTACAGGTGATCTCTGATCAAAAGAGGGGTTTTGAGGCAGATCAAAGCTTTAGAAAAAAAGATTGATTAAAATACAAGATGGCCACCACCAGTAAAATGGCGCCAAAAAACAGCCCATGGGAGCTTTCCTGAAACTCAAAAAACTCAGAAAAAGGGGTTTTAGAGGTGGTTGAATCTAACCCTAACCCTAGAAACCTTTGGATCTATTTTTTCTGACCCTCCTCCCCCAATTTTCCCCATAGGAAATAATGGGAATACTCAATGTGGCTTCTCTGGTGCCTGTCAGCTTGAAGCAGTCTGCCTGCAGGGAAAGGAATTCTGCCTCAGATACTGCTGGAAATGAATTAACCTCTGGTGCCTGTCAGCTTGAAGCAGTCTGCCTGCAGGGAAAGGAATTCTGCCTCAGATACTGCTGGAAATGAATTAACCTCTGGAAGTCTTCTGGTTGCCAGTCAGGAGGACTCTGACTGAAGACTCAAGGAGTTGTTACATAGGGGCCCCTTAGCCTGTGCTCAAGCCTCTAATAAATCAGCAGGTGAGCAAGCTCCCAGGGGAACGGACCCAGAGCTATCGATAGATCACAAAGCAGGTTGGCTCCACAGACACTGCAGCCTACCCTTATAGGTCTGCATCCTTTCCCAAGCAGAGTAACCCCAGGAAGAGGACCTCCGGGCACCAAAGCCACACAGAAAAGGAGAACTGATGGACAAAAGTACCCGAAAATAATAAAATGAAGCAGATCAGATCTGAACACACCTTCTCAGTTTGCTTGCAAAAGGAAAAACTGAAGAAGGAGCTATTCTCGACTGATGAAGGGAAGGAGTTGAAAGATAGAAACATAGAAACTGACGGCAGAAAAGACCCATGGCCCATCTAGTCTGCCCACACTAATAACCCACCCCCTAACTTCCTCCGTGAAGAGATCCCACATGCCAATCCCATTTTTTCTTAAAATCTGGCACGCTGTTGGCCTCAATTACCTGTAATGAAAGACTATTCCAGCGATCAACCACTCTTTCGGTGAAGAAATATTTTCAGGTGCACCATGAAATTTCCCACCCCTGAGCTTCAACGGATGCCCTCTTGTTGCCTTGGGACCTTTAAGAAAAAAGATATCTTCTTCCACCCCGATATGGCCCGTGACATATTTGAACATTTCAATCATGTCCCCTCTCTTTCTGCGATCCTCGAGTGAGTAAAGCTGCAGCTTATCCAGCCGTTCCTCATACAGGAGATCCTTGAGTCCTGAGACCATCCGGGTGGCCATTCGCTGAACCGATTCAACTCTCAGCACATCTTTGTGGTAATGTGGCCTCCAGAATTGTACACAGTATTCCAGATGGGGTCTCACCATGGATCTGTACAATGGCATTATGACCTCGGGCTTATGGCTGATGAAACTTCTACGGATACAACCTATGATTTGTCTAGCCTTGGATGAAGCTTTCTCCACTTGATTGGCAGTCTTCATGTCTTCATTAATGATCACCCCCAAGTCTCGTTCTGCTACAGTCCTTGCTAGGGTCTCAGCATTTAGTGTGTAAGTCCTGCATGGATTTTTGCTGCCAAGGTGCATGACCTTGCATTTTTTGGCATTGAAACTTAGTTGCCAAGTCCTGGACCAATGCTCCAGTAGGAGTAGGCCATGTGTCATACTGTGCTTTTGTCTGTTGTGCTCTTGCCTACTATGTTGCATAGTTTGGCGTCATCGGCGAATAACGTAATTTTACCTCAAAGTCCCTTAGCCAAGTCTCTTATGAAGATGTTGAATAGGATCGGGCCCAAGACCGAACCCTGTGGCACTCCACTGATCACCTCCGTCGTTTCGGAGGGGGTGCCGTTTACCACCACCCTCTGAAGTCTGCAAAGTTCATGACTAAAGCAAGACAACAGCTTTAGTACAGAATACTATGGGTTAGATTCACCAAGTCCACCGATTGTGTTTGCAATCGTGCACCGACCTGATTCACTAACCTCGTGGCCAATCATCCTCCGATCCGATCTGCGCATGCAAATGAGTGGAAACAGAATGCAAAATAGGAAGAGCCTCGATTCACTAATCAAATGCAGGCACACCGACTGTGCTGACCGATCCAAAACAAGCGACTTCTGAGGACCAGTCACTTGTGCAAAAACCCTGTTCTCTGCCCCAACTCTCCTGCTCTTGCCGCCCTGCTCTCTGCCCCAACTCTCCTGCTCTTGCCGCCCTGCTCTCTGTCCCGACTCTCCTGCTCTTGCTGCCCCGACTCCGTGGTTATAATCCACAGGTTTAAAGCGGGGCTGTACTACGGTGTGTTCTGTTAAGTTCCAGAACACTCCGAAGTGCAGCCCCGCTTTAAACCCATGGGTTAAAACCATGGGCTTGCAAAAAAGTAAAGTTTCCAGCTCTGTTAAAAAATGTTTCCAGCTCTTCCTTGAGTGAAGATCATGTGCAGACCATCTACAGGCAAAGAAGATGGTTTGCACATGCATCAGGATCGCTCTTCAGTGATCCGTGCGGTTGGTGGGGGGGAGTGCCTCCGATCGCCCTCATTTGCATGAGGACACGTTGTAGATCAGTCAGCCTGCCACTTGTGCATCCCATTGATCGCCCATGAATCGGATAGGATTGGGAAAGTTAGTGAATCTAGGCCTATGTCTTTGCAACAGAACTGGCTCTTCAGGCCATGTCTCTACCTGAAGGAACCTGTTCAAGGCACAAGAACTGGCTCTCCAGGCCACTTCCCTACCACAGGGAATATATGTGAGGCACAAACAGTCTTCAATCTTTTCAGTACTGGCACTCAAAGACACTTCCTTCCCCCAGGGGGGAAAAAAGAAGACCAAAACACAAAACAGTTTGCAAACAGAATCAACCATTTAAGGAAAATGCTGCATACTCTGTTGGAAGGAAAAAAATGTATAGCTCAACCAAAAATTAGTTAGAACAAACTCAAGAGCTACAGAAAGAAGTGATAGGAGGGGGTGGGGGCGAGTACACCGCCAAAACTACCTATCAGCAAGGCGAGGCTCACCTCCCAGGCATTCAAGACCCCAAGACAGCACCAAGGGGTGAAGAACAAAAAAGACCTCCAGAATAAAAAGGAGCCCCTCAGAGCTAAGGAATCAGGAGGTATAGGGAGGGAAGGACCCAGGCACTAGGGTTTCACACCCCAGAGCACAAAGTAACCTCCATAGGCCACAGCCCCAATTAGTGGCCAAGAAGGAGGCCTGGGAGGGAAGCAGAGAATGAATTACAAATACTGCTGTTCTCAGTAACATTTATTTTCCTAAGACTCCCTAGGCCTAACAGATCAGTTGAGACTGCACAGACTCACACCTCTACCATCTGCTGGGAAAATGAGAAATACTGACTCTGGGAGGGACTGCATAGCTAACTTATAGGCTCTACCAGAATTCTAAAGTTCCCAGTCTCCACCCATCTGGTGGTAGGAGCGCATAACCCATCTGTCTAGGCTGGTCTGGAGGGACATTAAGGAATGACATCTTTTATTGCAACACTTTAATTTAAAATTAATACAAATACAAATGTAAAAAGATAATGGTAAAGATTTAAGTTAATCTGGGGCCCTTTGATATCTTTTATGGATGCATTGTAATTTTTTTTCCCTTTGATCCTGTTGGTATATTGCACACATACCCAGGGGGAGGGAGAGGAATATTTATGTCATGGTTTTATTCTATTCCAAGGTATTGGTTGGGTGTGTGTGTGTGTGGGGGGGGGGTTTGCTGAGGGGATTATGATTGATTATAAATGCATATATGATTGATGTTGTTTGTGTGGATACTGTACTGCACTTTTGTTAACTTTGGAAAATCAATAAAGATTTAAACAAAAAAAAAAAAAAAAGATAGTGCTAGCAAACAAAATAGTAACACAATGATCATGAGAACATAAACATAAACTTAGAGATGTGACTATTAATATATAATAATGTTAAAACATTCATAAGACAAACGAATCTCCAATTCTCTAAGAATTTTTTTTAATTCCTAAGATTAGGGTTGTCAGATGTCCAGGTTTCCCCGAACATGTCCTCTATTAGAGGGTTCCCTCTGGCATCTGGGTGGCTTTCTGAATTCATCTCTTTAGTCCAGTTTTCGCCGTTTCAAGGGGCGGCAGCAGCAGCCTAAAAAAGAAATCACCTGACTGGGGTTGGCATTGTGCTCTGGGGCTCCATCCTCTTTTGGCAGTCTTCCCATCTGGCCTTCACCCTTCCACCTGCACCCCCTTCCCCATGGTCCTCTTCGGCAACTCAGCAGCAGTGGCGATCAAAACAGGCTGCCGATGTCGGGACCTTCCCTCTGCGAGTGTTATTTCAACTTTCTGTTTCCGCATAGGTGGGACTTGCAGGGAAAGCCTGTTTTGATCGCCGCCGCTGCCGAGTCACCGAAGAGGGCACTAGGGAAGGTGTGCAGGTGCAAGGGAGAGGGACAGATGCAGGACTTGTGGGTGAGTGGGGAGAGAGAGAGGGGGGGAGGGAAACAAAAGGAAAGATGTCTTACCAGGCAGGGCCGGACTGGAGGGAGGGTGCAAAGATGCTGGCTAAAGCATGCAGGAACAAAAGAAGAGAGGGAATACACTGAAAATGGATACAAACAGTGACATAGAGAAGGGGCAAGCAGGAAGGACAGGGAAACAGAGGGGAAATGCAGATATGGGGGTACATAGGAACAGAGAGGGGGCAATGCTAAAAGGGGGTAGATGGGTTTAAAGAGGGAGGCAATGCTGAAAGAGGCTAGATTGGCACACAGAGGGGGATAATATGTACACCTGCACAGAAGCCAGGGAAACATACACATACACAGAAAAAGGAATGTTACTCTTCCTCAGTTGCTAACTGATAAGAGTGGTGGAGGCCTCTGGGTGTGGCGGGGGTGGGGGGAATTTAATGATAAAGCAATGCAAATGTGGGTAGGTCAGATAAGAAAAATAGATGCAAAGCCAAAAGGTAAGGCCTTGGATACCTAGGGAAAGGTCTCTGCAGAAAGCCTAATTCAAAGTCTATGTGGAACAATTTCCAATGACAGAAGTAGATTTCTACATCAACTAGTTCTGAGCTCAGGGAGAATTGTTCTGGTTCAGTGCTGTTGGATGGCATCATTCACTCATGTGCCTGACTTAATGATGCTTCTTGACAGATAACCCTTGTTACAGACTTACCAGTTCTAATTAAATTCATGTTAAAAGCTATGGAAAACAAGTTGTATAACAGCAGCCCATAGTAAAGATTACCTTTGATGATACAGTGTCTTAAACGTTCCTGAAGAGAATGGTATTTATCTCTCAATGGTACTCGAACATCTTCAGAATTAGGAAATGCTTTTACCCAAATTTCTGCAACCTGTTTAAAATAAATGGGCAGCATACAGATGTGTCAAATGACTGATTTCTGTTTCATAAAATATGCCTTCAGAGTTTTCTAGGCATATGTGGTAGTTTCCTGTATACCACTAAACATGCCATTTCAGTTTAACACAGCATATGTGACCCCCAAATGGAGTTTCAAAATCCTCATTTGGGATCATGAGCACATCTACCCATGATTAAAACCAACATCACTATGGAACTGAAAAAAAAATTCAGCCTTAGAAATATACTTATTAATGTAGTACTAGTATTAGGTTAGGATCCTTCTGGAACTAGTAAGGTCACTAATATTACAGTATGTATGACCTATTTGCTGAATGTACATTACCTCACTGCCCTTCTGGAAACAAAAACATTGCAATTTTATTGAATTTGAGTAATGACCAACATATAGCTCCAATAAATACTAGGCATCCAGATGGTCAAAGGGTGAAGGGCAGTAAACTAATCTATGCACCTATAAAAATGAATCTGTTTTTTAATGGATTCTTGTGATCACTTTGTGTTCAAGATGCCAAATTCCCTATATAAGGGGCTAGCTTCTGTCCAGAATTTAGAACATACCTTGTCTGCCTTTAACTCTATGTACTCGTTTATCAATATATTAATAAATAGTTGCTAAACTGAGTACAGGCTAGTGTATACTTATTTCCACAGACTTTTGGTAGAGAATGTCCAGGGCAATTTTATTCCCTCCAATCCACTAGATGGACTTTTCCTTGGCGCCAACAACAAGAGGTAGGAGGACCTCAATTATTAAAAACAAAACAAAACACTACAACGTGCCCAGTAAGCATGCAAACACACAGCATGCTCACAATAAAAAGAAATCAATACAAGAAATCAATTTCTAGACCGCATAACCAGATAGTTCTATGTCTAATAGGGACAAGGTAAATAAAATTCAAATTTCTGACCAACTGACTTTCTTGCCAAAATTCAAATTGTTAGACTGCCCTGTTCCCAATCAGGTCAGTGAACCCACTATTTACAAAGACAAACTGCAGACCTCACAGCGTATCCTGAAGAAAGCCAAAGCATGGTGGCTGAAATGTCAGTTTATACCTAACAAGACACAGCGAGACCTGGAAACCTGCTACAAGCACAATGCCAAATGCTTTCACAGGGAAGCCCCTGTGCCTGTTGAGGCCAGCCTAAACAAGTCTGTTCCCAGGGTTAGACCAAAAAAAATAAAATAATTTTCAAGTCAGCTTGAACCTGTGCCTCAACCCAGATCAAGAAATAAAGCAGAAGCACATACTGGCAGAGATAAAGGTCACAACACTGAGCAACCAATATCCCATTTATATTTCCTTAGTCCTGGGATTAGGAAAGTAAAACCTGAATCAGGAGGAACTGATTCATGTAGAGTCAAAGTTCCTAGGAGTGTTTCCAAGCAGGTTACACCTGATAGCAAGTGGGGGACCAGTTTGGGAAAGCACACAACACAGAACTGCAACAGCAGTGGAGCAGAAGAGTGTGAACTGGAGAGACCTATTCCCAGAGAAAGGAAGAATCCAGCACTGCCTAAAAGACAGGTCAGGCATTATTCAGAGTTTGACTATAATTACCCTGATGTTGAAATGACTGATGATTACCTGGCAGGATTATCTGAAAGTAGTGGAACTATTTGGCCAGAAGAATGCATGGAGCTTGCGGAAGCCAATTTTGAGGAAGTAGAGGATTTAATGGAAACTGACTGATTAAATGAGGGGCTGTGCTAAACCTTGAAAAAAAGCAAGTTGCATTCAAGTATTTAAATGTACCTATGCATTTTGGGCAGAGAATCTATATTATATTAGTTTGCCAAACTGACTGTTGCTAGCTGCTTAAAGAGAGTAAAACCTGTGCTACTGTGTATGCTAGAACAATAGAACCATCTTGGAACTCTCACATATCTGAGAGAATTTAAAAGAAGAAAGGTTTTTTTGTCTTTTGGGAAGCTGTGTCAGCAGTGCAGTGAACTTTGAGTGTGTTCCTGGCTAGGGTCCTAATTGGGGAGGGACCATAGTCAATGTTCATTGTGGGAGGAGGTCCCTTTGCCCTTGAGTTTGACTAATACAGAGAAAACTCAGAGAAGCAAGTTAGGCAAAGCACTGCAGTTAAAGGGAACTAAAAATTGATAGTTTTGATAATTAAATGTATGGTGTACCTGGTCTGGGAAAAGGTTTGCTGTCCAGCTGGGTGTAACATGGACTGAAGTCCTGCCTGAGAGTAGGCAAGGTGGCCAGAAATGGAAACCATTTTGTTGTTGGTTTTTGTTTTCACTTTTGATCTGTTGAAGCTCATAGGAGTGAACTCATATTGCTAATAAAACATTGAATGCTTTTGTGCAATATTGACTATTTAATCCTGTCTGAAGAAAAGACTTACATTTGGTAGGCCAAGGTGGCCAGAAATGGAAACCATTTTGTTGTTGGTTTTTGTTTTCACTTTTGATCTGTTGAAGCTCATAGGAGTGAACTCATATTGCTAATAAAACATTGAATGCTTTTGTGCAATATTGACTATTTAATCCTGTCTGAAGAAAAGACTTACATTTGGTTGAAATTACCTGTTGCACTTTTGGTGAACTATTTGGAATGTTTTTGTCTATCTTTTGCAAATAAAAAAACTACCGTATTTTTCACACTATAAGACGCACCCTAGATTTAGAGGAGGAAAACAAGAAAAAAAACATTCTGAACCAAATTGTGAAGCCAGCCCCCCTCATTCCCTGCCAGGCTCTGCATCCAACCCCACACTCCTTGCCAGGCTCTGCACCCTGTCCCCCCTTCCCTGCCAGGCTCCGTACCCTATCCCACTGCCCTGCCCTGTAACTTGCCCCCCTCACCTCTGCTGGTCTAGTGGTAGGCTGGGACAGGAGGGATCAGACCTAGCCGACTAACAATTTTTTCCTCCTCCACTCCCCCCGGTAATTTTTTAATCCCCCGTACCTTTTAAAACACTCCCCGCCCGACTGCCTGCCCTTTTAAAACACCCCCCACCCCCAGTACCTTTTTTAATGCCTCTTAAGCCTGGTGGTCCAGCAGTGTATTGGCTGGCAGGAGCGTGCTTCTGTGTTCCAGCCTGGGCCCGCGCCACTTTCTGAATGGCTGTTGTCAGTGCCATTCAGAAAGCACGCTCCTGTAAGTGATCTATTACTCTAAAGCTCCTGTAAGTGATCTATTACTGTATAGTAACCCTCTAATTGTACCCTTCAATCCCTTTCTCCTTCAGGAACTCGTCCAATCCCATTTTGAAACCCAAAATCGTGCTCTGCTCTACTACCTTTTCTGGAAGTGCATTCCAGGTGTCCACCATCCTCTGAGTGAAGAAGAACTTCCTAGCATTTGTTCTGAATCTGTCTCCCTTCAATTTTTTGGAGTGCCCTCTAGTTTTTGTTGCCCCTGCCAGTCTGAAGAATCTGTCCCTACCTTCTCTATTCCCTTCATGATCTTGTAAGTTTCTATAATATCCCCTCTAAGTCTCTGCTTCTCCAGACTCTCAGCATATGGAAGGTTTTCCATGCCCTTTATCATTTTTGTTGCTCTTCTCTGGACCCTCTCTTCTTCTCTCTTATTCCTTTACACCAAAATGCTTCTCACTCTCTCTTTCCTCCCTCCCTCCACTGTGTTAAATATTTCACTCCCTTCATCCCTTTGGTTCAGCATCTCTTTCCCTTCCCTCGCCTCCTCCCTGCAGGTCCAGTACCTCTCTCCCTTCTCTCAACACTCTCCAAGGATCCAGCACCCCTATCCCTTCCCTCTAGCCCCTCCTTTCATAGGTCCAACATATTTCTCCCTTCTCTCTAGCTCCAGTTCTGAACTGCAATTCCAGTACCTCTCCCTTCCCTCCAACTCCCTCTCTTTTCCCTTCAGTTCCAGTCTCCCTCCACATCAGTACCTCTCTCACTTCCCTCCAGCCCCAACCCCCCCATTGATCCAATACCTCTCTTCGCCCCAGCTCAAATCCAGCACCATCCTTCAGCTCCAGCCTAAAGACAGCCAGCAATCCCCCTCCCACATTGAAAGCGGCAGGCAACATCCCCTCCCATGGGTCAGCATCTTCTCCCCAGCTCCACTCATGCCCACTACCCAAATGAACCAGCCGCACCATGCTCAAAAATCCTGAGCGTGATGCGGCTGATTCATTCGGGTTTGCTGCTGTTCTGACAATCACTACCACCAGGCTAGACTTGCTATCATTCCCTTCACTGCTGGTATTCCTCACTTGAACCTGACCTCAGTTCACCAACCACAATCATCTTCAGTCCTAGCCTCCTCTCCCTTTGCTAACGATCACTGATACCAGCTAAGGCTTTGCCAGGCCTTCTTTTTTTTCCTCCAGTGCCCATCAATGATGATGGATCAAGCATACTTTCCCTCGCTTCAGGGTCACTAGTAGCACTTTCCACCAAACAAGAGGAGCAAGAGATGCTGTGAAGCACCCCTATTGTCCTCTTTCTCCTCCTGGAGGTTCTGATTGGGCAGGAACTGACAATACTGGAAAATTAACAGAGGGGAGAGGAGGGAGAATGGAACTGAAAGACAGGGATAATTCTGGGTAGAGTTAGATGGAATGAAGGGTGAATCTGGACAGGAAGAGAGATAGATATCAGCCTTAGGGGAAGAGAACAGGAGATGATCTGGGAATGACTGGCAGATGTGAACCAAGAGTCAGTGAGAGAAAAGGAGGGTGTGAGTAACTGAATCTGAATGGAGGAATAGGATAAGTGCTTGAGTCAGTGGGTTTCAAGTAAGGAGGGGAGCATTGGGGAGAATGAGAAAAAAAGGGATAACCTAGGAAAAATGAGAAGAGTAGTTGAGTTGAAGGAAGAAATCTTCAGGCCTGAGAGTAGCTCACACTCAGTGGTTGGGAAAGGAAAACAAATCTGTGGTGGTAAGAAAGGAATTGGAGAGGTGAGTCTTGGGATGGGGAGTAAAGAGAATGAGCTTGAGGGAATAAACATTGGGGGGCTGTGAGAGAGAAATGGTAACTGAGGGATGAGAGTTGATGGGTGGCTGAGACTGAAGGTGGATGAATTTGTGGTGTGGAATTGGTAAAATTTGCACCTTAGAAATATATTTATTAATGTATCACTAATATTAAGCTAGGATTCTTCTGGTACTAGTAAGATCATTAATTTCACTATGTATGACCCCTCTGTTGGATGTGAAAATTACTTCACTTTCATTAACGTTAATACTGTTACTTGACAGGGAGCTCCACAGGAAAGGAAAAACACTAAGTCACTCGTATCTTGAGTAGTGACCGATTTAAAGCTCCAATAAAAAAATGGGTAGTCAGATGACCAAGGGGTGAAGGGTCTATCACAAAAAATATAAAACCATATATTTAAAGTCAATAGTAAACTAATCTATGCACTTGTAATAACGAATCCTTTTATGTATTCTTTGATCCTTTGTGACTAAGATGCCACATTCCTTATATAATGGGGCTGGCTTCTGACTAGAATTTAGAACATACTTTGTCTGTCTTTAGGACTTATATATCCTCATATTATTAATAAACAATTGTTAAACTAAGCACAGGCTAGTGTATATTTATTTACACAGTTTTGTCTCAGAATGCCCTGAGCTTTGTAGCTCAATGCTGAGATCTATTAGGGAAGCGATATAGCCCTGCTGAGTCAGAGAGGAGTACTTCTGCCCCCAGACTGCAATGATTCAGGTAGGACCCTGAGGGAGAGAGAGACTTCCACATTTGCTAGCTGTAGGCTGAGAAGGAGCCTTGGAAAGAGCTGGAGAGTATATGAGAATATCAAGGGGATGGCTGGGCTATGGCTAACCTCATATATTGAACAAAGGAGAGTCCTGTGATAAAGGAAGACAAGTGTGGAACTGAATTAATACTCTTAAGAACTTTGAGATTCCCTATTTTGTTGCACCTTTTAAAATGGTTTTTTGAATGTCTGGGTGAATATACAGAGGGTTCCAGGAAAACCCGTAATGGACTCTGCCATAGTTTGTGTTCAGAAGTATAAATTGTCTGCAGACTGTATGTTAATAGTGTCCTTTGTTAAGTGTTTAAGGCCCTGAAACTCTAAAGTCACCACTAAAATCTGTGAGCTGTTGCAGTGCTAGTAAATTTTTTGGTTTCTAAAAATTCCAAAAATTCTGCATGCAAATGAGGTTCACGGAAATATCATCCGATCAGTCATTGGAGAAAGCACCTGACACAAGCGCAGAACAGTTCACGGAAAGAGACATAAATATGTGCATGTGCCAGGAAAAGCTAATTATAAGCGTGCCTTATTGTAGCACATCATAGGCATACATCATAAGCATCATTTAATAGACACAATACATGGCCACTTGGTTGTCCGTCCGAACAAGGACCACGTGGTCGTGTAGCAGATGTTGAAAGGCTTTGAGAGCATTGAAAATTGCTCTGAGTTCCAACAGATTGATGTGACAAAGATGATCCGTGCTGGACCAATGGCCTTGAGTATGGAGACCGTCATGATGAGCCCCCCAAGCGTAGGTAGAAGAATCTGTCGTGAGGACCTTCTGTTGCGGAGGCGAGTGTAATAGCAAATCTCTGGAAAGATTGGAAGAGAGCATCCACCAGAGGAGAGACTGTCTCAATGAAGGAGTTACTGTAATGTGCTGAGAGACTGGATCACAATCCTGTCGCCACTGAGATGTCAGGGTCCACTGAGGAACTCGAAGGTGAAGTCTGGCAAAAGGAGTCATGTGAACTGTAGAGGCCATGTGGTCGAGCAGGACTATCATTTGTCTTGCTGAGATTGTTGATAGAGAAGATACTTGTTGGCAAAGGTGAATGAGAGCATCTTGACATGGCTGAGGAAGGAATGCTCTGAGCTGAAGTGTGTCCAGTATGGCTCTGATAAACTGTAGAGTTTGTGAGGGATGCAACTGGGACTTAGGAAAGTTGACTTCGAATCCTAGGCTTTGGAGGAACGTAATAGTTTGTTGGGTCGCTACAGTAACCTCCTGTTGAGACGACGCTTTGATGAGCCAGTCGTCTAGGTATGGAAACACCTGAAGGCCCTGCGTCCGCAGGGCTGCAGCTACCACTACGAGGCACTTCGTGAAGACCCTAGGGGATGAGGTGAGTCCGAAAGGAAGAACTCAGTATTGAAGATGGAGATTCCCCACCCGAAATCTCAGGAATCTGCGAGAGGCTGGATAAATTGGTATACGAGTGTAAGCCTCCTTGAGATCTAGAGAGCATAACCAATCCCCTTGATGCATCATAGGGGTACAGTGTTGGAAGAGAGAAAATCCAAAACTTCTCTTTGACCAGAAATTTGTTGAGGGCTCTGAGGTCCTAAATAGGTCACAAATCCCCCATCTTCTTTGGGACTAGAAAATAATGGGAATAAAAGCCCATGTCCCGCTGGTTGAGGGGAACTTCCTCGACAGCTCGAAGGCGAAGAAGAGCCTGAGCTTCCTGAAGAAGGGGAAGTTGCAACACGCTAGAATGATGGTGAGAACCCAAAGGTCTGATATAATCTGCTCCCACTGTTGGTAAAAATGATGGAGTCGACTTCCTATGGGCAGAAGAAAAGTCTGATGGATGCAGGTAAATGTTATGCTCAGACTTAGATTGTCAAAAAGACTGCGTTAGCTTAGTTGCAGCAGGAGTCTGAGGTTTTTGTTGACGTTGTTGCTGCTGCTGTCTTCTAGGAGGAGGCCTGGAAAAAGCCGGAGTAGACTTTTGAGGGTAACGCTGAGGAGGCAGTTTATAAGGTTTTGCAGATGGAGCCTTAGGCTTAGGCTACACCAGAGAGGCAAAAGATCGCTCATGTTCAGAAAGACGCTTGGTAGCTGCCTCGATGGTATTGTCAAAAAGCTCAGTACCTTGACAAGGTAGATTAGCTAGACAGTCTTGCAAGTTGGGATCCATATCCACAATGCGTAGCCAGGCCAAGTGTCGCATTGCTACTGCAAAGGCAGTCACCCTAGATGATAACTCAAAGGCATCATAAGTGGCCTGGAGCATGAAAAGGCGAATTTGAGAAAAAGTCTCTTGCAGTTGCTTAAACCCAGGCAGGCGATGGACAGCTAAGTCAGGAAAGAAAGAAGGCATGGTTTTAATGCAGTACTTAAAGTAGGACATGAAGATGAAATTATAATTGAGGACTCTATTAGCCATCATGGAATTTTGATAAAGACAACCGCCAAACTTATCCATGGTACATCCTTCCCTGCCCGGAGGAACAGCAGCATAGACCTTGGAGGGATTAGATTTCTTTAGAGAGGATTCCACAACAAAGGATTGATGAGATAATTGAGCTTTCTCAAATCCCTTGCAAGGAATTGTACGATAGCGAGATTCCATTTTAGAGGGAATAGCTAGTATGGAATAGGGAGTCTCCAGATTCCTGATGAATGTTTGTTTTAATATAGGATTCATGGGAAGCCTCAGAGTTTCTTTGGGCAGATGAGAAAGCTCCATCTCGGCTAAGTATTCAGGGGTATACTTGGATTCAGACTGAAGATCAAGCTAAAGAGCCTTACCCATATCAAAGACAAACTTTGTAAAAGATGATGTCCTAGAGGCCAAAGCCTCCACAAGAGGTGAAGAGGATCGTGATCAAGGAGTAGGATGGAGAGGCTTCTCTGGAATATTGAGAAGGCATATCTGTATCCAACGTATCAAGTGTTACTGAAGAGGCTCTACTCTGTGATATTGGTGGAGTGAGAGAATGCTTATGCTTCAGAAGCCTCGAAGGAGAAGACCCAGGAGTCTGAGGAAGGGATGACCTCAAGTTATGCTTCAGAGAGATAGGTGAAGGAGGATCTCTCATGAGTGGCCTCGAGGAAAGAGTCCTCGACCTCGACTTGCCTCGATGTAGAGACGCAGAAGGTGTAGGAGACTGTAGAGGTCGAGACCTATGCCTGAGTTTCAAAGGGGTCTCGATGGGCCTCGATACTCGAGGTACGGGAGACAACATACCCTGTATAGGAGACTCTTTGCTCTTCTTAGATGGCAGGTGCCTCGAGAATGAGGCATGTTTTGTATGGTGCCTCAATTGAGGTTTGGCTCCCTCGTCAGGAACAGGCTGGGTGCTTGGAGACTCGGGCCTGGAAGGACGAAGAGAAGAATCACTGGAGGACAGTCGTCGAGACCTACGAGGCTTTTCTTGAGGCGCATTGATGGAATACTCAGGCTGGCTCGCAGGAAGCAGGGTCGAGGCAGGAGCAAGCTGAGCCAAGACCAAGGCAATTTGAGTGGTCAGGATGGCTTTCAGCATGTCCTCGAACATAGGCACCGAGACCAATGGATCTGGTCGTACAGGTGCAGCAGTGCGCTCCAATGAGGGTGACCTCGAGCATGAGCATTCCCTATTTTTGGAGGCACGCTTGGATGGAGGACTCGTAGAGGCTGGCACGACTGCACTCGTTGCCTGGACTGCCTGAGACTCAGCTGGAGGCTTCTTAAGGAGCGTACCTGGAGAAGGAAGAGGAGACTTACCCAAGGACAGAACCTTAAGAGGCACAGCAGATGAGGCCTTCGAGGTCGAGGGGACTTCACCGAGGTCGCCCCTGGAGTCGAGACCAAGGTCGAGCCCTTTTCCGCAGACTGCTACATGTTGCCAAAGAGCTCAAAAATCTGGACACGACATCTGCGAAGGGCTCGAGGTTGAAGGGTAGCACAGCGTGGGCAGGACTCAGGACTGTGTTCTGGTCCTAAGCACTTGATGCACCAACGATGTGGGTCGGTCAAGGAAATGGCCCGGCCACAGTTGGCTACACTTCTTAAACCCAGTAAGAGGCCGGGACATAGACAATGAGAGCTGCAGTCGAACAAGGACAGGCGGTAGGGCCTAAGCCCTTAGTCCGCCGGACGGAACCAACGGAGAAAGGAAAAATATTAAAGTTTTTTTTAGACGTGCCCGCACAGCGACCGACCACACAATAGAAATAAAATAAAATAAAGGAAAGCCGTTGTGTGAGAAAGGCACTTAGAAATACAGCAGAGCTAAGAAACAGGGTTTCTCGGCTCCGCGGAAAACAAAGAACTGAAGAGATGCGCGCCCTGACTTGGGCGGGAAGGCACACGTGCATGCGTGGTGCAGCACTTGCAAACTTGAAAATCTTCAAGCAAGTCTGCTTGCGAGGCTGTCCGCTGTGAGGCCCTGTTTATGACGTCACTCACATGTTGAGAATATGCTGCCTGCTTGTCCTGGGATAAGTATAATTACTATGGGTGCCTACAAGAGCTCTGAGGCTGTATTCTCCTGTGTAGCTCAACTCAGTTTATCTTTCAGAGAGAAAGTTTCTGCACTAATGCTGTGATGCAATATGTATGTATTTGAATTTGAGATTTATGACTTCCATTCCTTTTGTTTCATTTGGTTATATTATTAAGCACACTATTTATGCAGATACTTGTTTATCCCAGGTGTGAACATTGGTTGGCTGAATTGGAAGTGGACAAGGCTTAACCCAGAAATGAAAAATGATTAGCCAATTAATCTGTCAAAATGAGTTTGACAAAAGCTATATAACCTACAATACTTCCCTCCTTCAGTATATACTTTTTACCTTTTTTATAGGAGGCAGCTCTCCTATAAGGCTCAGGATTATATCTTGCACAAGTTCTTCAATATTCATAAACCTTGAGAAAGGCAGCATTCTACAAGCCCATTCCAAAGCATTAAGGCAATGCTCAACTATGCTTGCATTGTGATCCACGGCCCTCTTGCAATCCTAAACAGAGAATGAAATTTGTATTTATTGAAGGTAAAATGTTAGCAAATTTAAGACTGTAATCTCAAAATTGATGAACTAGTATTTTCAGTCAATACGTAAGTAACAATATATTAACAAAACTTAATTTTAATTTAATGTGGATATTTGAATTGAACCATATATGTGACCGTCTCTGAGAAAAATGACTAAAGTCTCCAGAAACAAAAAAATAAAGTTTTAATGAATTCTGTTAAGCAAGCAATTTGTAATACAACAGTCCAAACTCCATCCTTTTCATATGAAAAAAAAAGTTACAGAAATTCAAATATGCAACTTTTGTAGACTGCTTATAGACACATGATATGAAAAATAAGGAGATTATGTACTTACCCTGGTAAGATCTTTTCCAGTAGATAGGTGAGACATTCTAGACCGTAGGGTTAGTTCCTTTTATCCGCATGGAGTGCAGAAGAGAACCATTCCAGGTTTTCCACTCCGCCTCTAGGGTACTTCACAGGCTAGCTTAGCGCCTCCCATCAGTCAGTAACCAAGCATGAAAGGACACTCACATCTGTGAAGTAGAGGCACCTGTAACGACAGGCTAAACATTGTTCTGCTCAAAACAACAGCACCCATAACTGCCAACATAGGCTTCAAAGGAGCACAGGAACTACTCCCAGAACAGGGTGAACTTATGTACAACTACTTCCCAGCCCCTAAAAGCTGACCAGTCTCCACGGAACAAGATGGTAACAGTGAAGGAGACTGAAATGTGACAATGAAGTCTGAAATCTGAATCTGAAAGCAGGCACAGCAAGGACAGGGCGTGGAGTCTAGAATGTCTCACCTACCTACTGGAAAAGATCTCACCAGGGTAGGTACATAAACTCCTTTTCCAGTGCAATAGGTGAGACATTCTAGACCAGTGTTCTTCAACCTTTTTACACCTATGGACCGGCGGAAATAAAATAATTATTTTGTGGACCGGCAAACTACTAAGACTGAAATTTTTTTTAAAAAACCATCGCTGCCCCATCCCCGTGAGGTCGGTCCCACAAACCATCTGATCCCATCTGCACAAGCCTCAAATAGTTATGATTTTATATTGAACATATTTTATTAAAGTATAAAAAGAAACAATATTCTATACAATTGTCATTTTATAAATACAAATAATACAGGGCAAAGAACAAAAAAAACCCTGTCTCCCCTCCCCTTCACATATATCCCCTCTACTATCAAGAAAACTGAATAAGCCAAATTATTACAGAATGCTACACAAATATCATGTAACAGAATACCACAGTCACACATGACAGGAATGGTGTTAGGGGAGTGGAACTAGGGCAACTGCCCCCTGGTCAGAGAGAGCCCTAAGCCAGCTGGAAGCTAAAGAAGCACTGCCTGGGCTTTGCACTCCCCAGTTATGTCTAGCAAGATACATATTTCAAATCTGATATATTTGAATCACAAGATAGAAATAAAATTATTTTTTTCTACCTTTTGTCATCTCTGGTTTCTGCTTTCATTGCCTTTTCACTCTCTTCCAGCCAGTGTCTGCCCTAAGAACATAAGAATTGCCACTGCTGGGTCAGACCAGAGGTCCATCATGACCAGCAGTCCGCTCACGCGGCGGCCCTCTGGTCTAAGACCAGCACCCTAACTGAGACTAGCCCTACCAGCGCACATTCTTGTTCAGCAGGAACTTGTCTAACTTTGTCTTGAATCCTTGGAGGGTGTTTTCCCCTATAACAGCCTCTGGAAGAGCGTTCCAGCTTTCTACTATAGAACTTTCTTACGTTTGTACGGAATCTATCCCCTTTCAACTTTAGAGAGTGCCCTCTCGTTTTCCCTGCCTTGCAAAGGGTGAACAACCTGTCCTTAGCTACTAAGTCTATTCCCTTCAGTACCTTGAATGTTTCTATCATGTCCCCTCTCAATCTCCTCTGCTCAAGGGAGAAGAGGCCCAGTTTCTCTAATCTTTCGCTGTACGGCAACTCCTCCAGCCCCTTAACCATTTTAGTCGCTCTTCTCTGGACCCTTTCGAGTAGTACCGTGTCCTTCTTCATGTACGGTGACCAGTGCTGGATGCAGTACTCCAGATGAGGGCATGATAACCTTCTCTGTCTCTTCAGTCCAGCATCTGCCCCTTCCATTCACTGTCTTTCCCTGCCATCTCTCCTCCTGCCCCCCCCCCCCAATTTGGTTTGGCATCCATCATCTTCCTTCTGTTCCCCTCATGGTCTGGCATCTCTGTCCTTCCCTCCCCCCTGTGGTTTTTAGCATCTCTCTCTTCTCATTTCCTCCACTCAGATCTGATATCGTTCTCTGCTCTCTCTTCCCTTTTCTTCTCTGGTCTTCCTTCTCTATTTTCTGCCTCCATCTAAATTAAATTCTTTCTTACTATTTAGTCCTGTTTCCCTCTTTTCACCATGTCTACCCACAGCTTGTCACCCCTTTCCCTCACCCCTCCATTATCTTACTATTTTCTTCCCCCTTTATTTATCTCCTCCTTCCATCCAGTATGTGTTCTTTCCCCACTTCCATTCAGCATCTGCTCTCCCCTCTCAACTGACATCCATCTGCCTTCTGCTCTCTCTCCCTTCTTCTCACTTCCATCATCTGTCCCCTTCTCTCTCTCATCTCCTCCATTCCATCATCTGCCCCTTCTCTCTCTCTCTCTCCCCCCCAACTTCCATCATCTGCCCCCCTTCCCCTCACCTTTGCGGGTCACTTTCTTCCCCTGAGGGTGGCACATGTCAGAGGGGAAGCTTTGGCTGAGCAGAACTGCTTGCAAGGAATAGTGGAACTTACTTGATTGATGTCGATGCTGGGGCCCGTTGCCGTTTGAAGGTAAAAAAAAAAGGGACCTGCAAAGGCAAGAGGAAGGGAAACCTCCAGGACAGCTGCTCTTTGCCCTCCTTCAGCGGCCCAAGAGTCCAGACCAACAGTGGCAGCTCTGTGTGCTTTTAATTTCGGCACAGAGCTGCCCCTAAGCAGTAGTTTAGCGCGGTTTCATGAGGCAGTCTCGGGGCCTTTGCTAGGCCGGCCCGCTTCGATGATGCGATGTGGGCCGGCCTAGCAAAGGCCCCGAGGCTGCCTCATGAAACCGCGCTAAACTATTGATTAGGGGCAGCTCTGTGCCCAAGTTAAAAGTACACAGAGCTGACGCTGCTGGTCTGGAAGTGTGGAGACAAGGCAGGAGGCAAACGCGGTGGAAGGCAGGAGTCCCGGCGAAGGCAGGAGTCCCGGCACCGCGACTGCAACAGGAAGTTGCAAGTCAGCTGACGCCGGCCTTTCGTTGCGGCGGGGACCAAATCCTTCGTGGACCGGCAAGATTTTTTTGCGGACCGTCACCGGTCCGCGGACCGATGGTTAAAGAACTGTGTTCTAGACCATAGGAATGTACAAAAGCAGTCCCCCAGAGAGTCAGGGTGGGCTTGCTGTGCCGGTCTTCAAGACCGAGGACCCGAAAGCAGAGTCCTGTCTGGCAGCAACATCTACTCTGTAAATTTGGCAAACGTGTGAAGAGATGACCACATCGCCTCCCTGAAAATCTCCTCAGGAGAAACAGAAATTTTTCGACAGGAAACAATTCCAACTTTTGGTACAATCTCTTATCCTTGGACTAATTGACTACTGCAACATACTATACCTCCCCTGCCCAGCGACCATGATAAAGCAATTACAAACAATACAAAATACAGCCTTAAGACTCATCTACTCATTAAAAAAATATGACCACATCACAGAAGCATACCACGACTCACATTGGCTCCCAATACAAGGAAGAATACACTTTAAATTCTACTGCCTACTTTTCAAAGCTATTAATGGAGAAAGCCCATCCTACTGGAACAACCAACTAACTCAATCCACCTCAATCAGGCACAGAAGAACCCACTCACTATTCACATACCCACCAACCAAAAATGTCAAACGTAGAAAATTATATGACAATCTAATGGCCACCAAAACAGCAAAACTAGACAGACAAATCACCAATTTGCTGTCTTCGACCACAGACTACAAAACCTTCAAAAAAGAAACTAAAACTCTACTCTTCAAAAAATACATAAAACCTATTTAACATGACCAGTTCCTTCCCAATCTCCACTTACCACACTCTCTACCCTTTCAAATCTAAAATGTATCTAATTACCCAACAGGTATCACATCAAGTTCCCAAAAATTCTTATGTAATTCCTATGCAATTCTTATGACAATTCTTAAATAAAGGTACAATTCTTGTAACCTCCTGAGAAATCTTATGTAATCCGCCTTGAACCACAAGGTAAAGGCAGAATAGAAATCACTAATATAAAGGTAAAGAATGCGCTTCTGCCCACGAAAAAGCCACACTCCTAGTAGAATACTCCTTAACAGACACAGGAGATTGTTTTCCCCCAAAATGTAAGTGGAGGAAATGGCTCTATGGATCCACTGGAAGAACATGGCCTTAGAAAGCAGGAGTACCACACTTAAACGACTGCGTCAGCACAAAGAGATGGTCAGAAAAGCGAAAATCGTTAGTGACCCCCCCCCCCCAGGTAACGCAGCAGAACCCTGCGCACATCCAACCTTTTCAGGAGACAATCTTGATGTTTGGAACCTGCCAGCTGAAAAACAGGTAAACACACCTCCTACTGATATGTAACGCTGGCACCACCTTAGGAATAAAGGAAGGAACGGTCCAACATGAAACTCCCGTCTCCAAAATTCAGAGGAAAAGGACTCTACAAGACAATGCCTGCAGCTCGGAAACACTATTGGCAGAAAAGATGGCGACCAGAAAAACAGTATTGATTGTAAGATCCAGAAGTGAGGCAACGCAAAGAAGCTCAAAAGGAGTTTTGCCAAGGCCCGCCAAAACCACATTAAGGTCCCAGGCCGGGAATGGATTCTTAATGGGCGGCTGGACCAGAAGAGCCCCTTTCAAAAAACGAGCAACATGTGGATGCGATGCCTACGAGGCCCGGCTATCCAAAGACTGGAAACAAGATAGACCAGCCACCCAGACTCTTAAGGACACCACAGTGTGGTCCGTATCCAGACCAGCCTGGAGAAAAGCAAGGACCCACGACACAGAAGTCAAAAAAGGGTCTACTTGATCCAGGGTACACCAATGTCTGAAAGTGCTCCACGCCTTAGCGTAGGCGGAAACCATGGAAGACTTCTTGGATTTGAGAAGCGTAATTACAAGCTCCGAATAGCCTTTACGTTCCAAGGCCGAAAACTCAAGAGCCAAGCCATAAGAGCAAGGCGACCCAGAGCTTCCATGGTCATCGGCCCTGAGTAAGAAGGTCCATGGAGGCACTCAGGCGCAGACTGCGTCCTACTCGCAGTTGCATCAGATCTGCGTATCAAGTTCTTCGCGGCCAATCAGGAGTCACTAGAATGACTCTGCCTGGATGAGGCGCAATTCTCCGAAGAACCCTGCCTAACATTGGCCAGGGTGGGTAGACGTATAGAACAACATCCGGAGGCCCTGGCTGTACTAGGGCATCGATTTCTTTGCTTCCGGGCTCGAATCTTTGGCTGAATAAGTATTGCACTTTACTGTTTTGCGCTGGGGCCATGAGATCGAGATGGGTTTGACCCCCAACGTCACACAATCTTTCGAAGCGCCTGAGGCGACAGGGTCCACTCGCCTAGATCCAAACTTTGATGACTGAGGAAGTCCACTTGAACATTGTCCACTCCGGCCACATGGGACGCCATCAGTGCCGGGAGATGACATGCCTCCTAAAGGAACAAAAGCTAAGCCTCCTGAGCCAAAGGGTGCTCTTGGTTCCTCCTTGTCAATTGACATAGATGAGTCTGCAACACTCTCAGGGCTAGCCAAATGGCCTTGAGCTCCAGCCTCTGCAACGGGGTCCAACAGCCTTGAAGGGGACGATGATCGCAGTGAGCCCCCCCAGCCCCGAAGGCTGGCATCCATGGTTACAATCCAGGAGGCAATTTGCAATGGGACACCCTTGCAGAGTGAATGCGGGCAAAGCCACCATGCTTGCTCTGGCCGCCAATGTCCATGGCAGATGCATCTCCAAGGCATCTCGGTGTGGCGCCCACTGATCAGCGAGGTTCAGATTCGCCGCTGTAGTCCCCAGCACAGACTGTGAAACAGCCGAGGTGTTATGAAATACTGACGTCCCCGAAGAAATGGCTGCGCTGTGTGACTCCATAGGTGTAATAGATTAACCTCCAGCAGCTGGACCCCTTGATTTAAACTCGTACCACAAAAATTTCATGAACTCCGAGAAGGCATCTGGACCCTAGGGCAAAGAGTCACCCTCAGATTACTTATACTTTCACTTTGTAGGCTGCAGAGGGTCAGTCTCACGGCTGGACAATAAATGTGCAGTCCCAAGCTCCGAAAATAAAGACGGCCACCCCAATGGGCCGAGGGGAGGCTGAACCCGAAGTTACTGCCCCCCCAGACCACGCCGTGCAGCACGTGGCACATGAACATGCCAAAAGCAGCAAATTTTACATGAATCCACACTAGGAGACCCTGAGGACTCCATCACAGCAGTTTTCCTTTCAAAAATTCTAAATTTGAAGAAGTAGGAATAAGTTGAAAAAAAAGATTGCTAAAAATCCAAGATGGTCGCCAGATCAAAATCGTGCCAAAAATACACTATAAAAAAATGGCCTTCCCGAAATTAAAAAATTCCAAAATTAGTAAAGTTCAGGTAGGGGAACCCAGGGGAGCACTAGAAAAAACCCCAAACCCCTTGAAATTAGCTTTTTTTAAATCGCTGATAGAGTCTGTCAGCTCCTCTTACATTACTGGAGACAGACACTGTACCTGCTCTCTAGCCTCTGAGAAAAGACAGTCAGAATTCACTGCTACACTGCCGGGAAAGCTGATATCAAGCTGATTCTTCGAGCTGCCGGTCAGACCCACTGTCTAACTATGCCTCCACCCTTGCGGACCACTGACTGCACACCACAACGGGCAGAGGCACGAAACGCAGCCTTACATGCTGCGGAACACTGCTGAGCCCCCTAAGCGTGCTAAACGGTCAGCGGCTGAGCCCCCGCTTAACAGGGAGCGAGGCCAGGTCAGGGACAGCCCTGAGCTCCAAAGAAGACTAGCAGACCGGCTAACAGGTACCCCGAAGGGATCAGCCTGCCAGCTACAGACCGAAGTTTATGAATTTTCAAGCAGGTAGCTTTTAAAAGTGCTTGAAACGTGAAAGAACTGTGAAAGGTAATGAAACTACACCAAATTCAAAATAATAAATGGGGGAGAACAGAACTCTAACACCTGCAGCTATGAAGAAGAAAAAGACTAATGGGAGGAGCTAAGCTAGCCTGTGAAGTAGCCTAGAGGTGGAGTGCAAAACCTGGAATGGTTCTCTTCTGCAGTCCATGCAGGTAAAGAGAAATAACCCTATGGTCTAGAATGTATCACCTATTGTACTGTAACCTAAGCCATTTTCAACATTTTGGATTTGCTATTTGTCACCTTTCCTAGAGACGGACACATATAGATGAAGGCAGATTAAAATATTCAGCAATTTATCATTATAAAACAAAAACATTCAAATTACCAGTTTGTACAGTAACTAAATAAATGCATCTAGTTACTGTACTTAAGTAAAAGTTTGTAGCAATTTTACCAATTTTTACTACTTTTACTTTGATGCTTGCAGTTAAAAGTAAAAAGGGGAAGAGAAATGTAAATAATGATTCTTCAGCAAACCAAATGAAACAGCAAAACCAGGAATAGGATTTTGCTATGCAAGTTCATCATACAAACAGTAGATCATCTCATCTTAAATTTTGTTATTCAGTGAATATAGCCTATCAGAGCAACAAAGTTGTCTGTGGTTGTTGAACTGGTTACAGGTCTCCAGCTAAACAGAACAATGGATTAATGATTCACAACCGTACTGGCATGAGTGACGGTCATTTTCATTTAGTTTCACTAAAAGCAAAGTGGACTAAATTGTAGAGGAATTAAGCTGTTGGGATAAAAATATTAATAGTTGCATTCATTGTAGTTGAAGTACTTTTACTTTTTAACTCAAAAAGTATTATATTAGGCAATAACTTTTTTACTTTCACTTAAGTAAACATTTTGTGTGTTATTTGCTATAATTTTACTTAAATAAAAGTAAATATGTATATTTTAATACTGAAGTGCAACTATGAACAACACTGCAAATTACAAACATTACATAAAGTACAATTTCACTCTTATATTATCAATAACCAAGATCATATCAAATCATTTTAAAACTTAAATCTTAAAGATTCTTCAAAAAAATTTCTGGAAAATCAAACTTTAAAGCATGTCCAAAAATCATATAATTGGATAAACTACAAATTTCTTCTGAGAGCTTGCTCCTTTGGTTACAGGGTGACTGAATTATATTAAATATGGGGAATAAAACGGTTCTGCTACAAGGGAGTGCTGAAATGTTCTCAGGCCAGCCAACCAACTTCATAAATTCTGAGCCATTTTTTTGCCACTGTAGCTGAAAAGAGTGTTATCTTATTTTGTTAAGTGCCAATTTGCAGAAATTAAATGCTATCCCCCTCTTCTACGAAACTGCACTAGCAGTTTCTAGCGCAGAGAGCCGTGCTGAATGGCCTGTGCTGCTCCCGACGCTCACTGAGTTCCTATGAGTGTTGGGAGCAGCGTGGGCCATTCAGTGTGGCTAGAAACCTGCTGTTGGAAAAAAAGCAGGAGTAGCTATTCTCATAAATAAAAAATGTATAGCAGATTTTAAGTTAATAAAATTTGATCCATTAGGAAGATGGGTACATATTAAAATGAATCTGAGGAATACAACCCTGGATTTATTCAATTTATATGCTCCTAATTCAAATCAAATGGAGTTTTTCAAAAATATTCAACAGATATTACTACCACTGGCTGCTTCTAATTTAATAGTAGCTGGAGATTTCAATGCTGTAATGGATCCTATTTTGGATAAAAAACCAAGTAAAATAATGAAATCATTAGGATTAGATAATTTGATACAAACTTGTGATTTAGTAGATATATGGCGTATCCTTCATTTTAATGATCAAGAATATTCTTTTTGTTCTCAGGTCCATAAATCCTTTTCAAGAATTGATTATATATTTGTTTCTAATAACATACCACAAAAAGTGATGAAAGCAATTATTGATCCTATTATCATATCAGATCATGCTGGTGTGTGGATTGATCTACAAAATGATATATCTGTTTATTCTAAACCAATTTGGAGATTTAACAATGCTTTACTTGCAGACATAAAATTTATAGAAAATATTAAAGAAAAAATGCATGAATTCTTTCAATTTAATGATTTGGATAACATAAACATTGAAATTTTATGGGACGCTTATAAAGCAACAATGAGAGGAAATATCATATCATATTCTGCATATATGGAAAAACAACTTAAAAAACAATTTATACAATTGGAACAAGAAATTAAATTATTAGAACAAAAATTAATTACTAAATGGGAACATGATACATTGCAGAAATTATTAAAAACAAAAGTTAAATATAATGAGATTTCTTCTCAATTTGTAAGGAAAGATATGTTCTGTCGGCAAGTACAGTATTATGGAAATTCAAATAAAAATGGAAGATTATTAGCAAATTTTATTAAAGCAAAAAAAAGAAAATCTAAGATTATTGCAATTAAGGATAAACAGGGCAATACACACACTAGTAATGAAGATATTATAAAACAATTTATTGATTTTTATAAGGATTTATACACTTCTGATACTTATGAAAATAAAGAACAAGATGGTATAGAATTTTTAAAGGCATTTATTGGACCAAATATTCCGGATTATATAAAAGGTAGTTTAGAAGAACATATATCTTTAAAAGAAGTAGAATCAGCATTGAAAGCTCTTAAGAGTTGGATCCGCTCCAGGTGGAGATGGATATACTGTTGAATTTTACAAAACATTTCAAAATATTTTATTACCTTATCTATTAAATTTATATCAATATCAAATAAATAATGGAAATATAACAGGAACTATGGCTGATTCTGTTATAATTGTCTTACCAAAACCAAACAGGGATCCAACATTGATAACAAATTATAGGCCTATATCTTTGATGAATGTAGATGCTAAATTAATTGCTAAAGTGCTAGCTATAAGATTAGCAAAAGCTCTTCCTTTTATTATTGATATACACCAAACTGGATTTGTTGCTAAAAGACACTCTTCACATAACACTAGATTAGCATTTCATTCTCTAAATTTAGCAAAAAATTTGAATGATCCAGCTTTTCTAATATCATTAGATGCAGAAAAAGCATTTGATAGAGTAGAATGGAAGTTTATGTATCAAACTCTAGAATGGTTTGGTATAGGACCTGGTTTTATTAAAATGATTCAAACATTATATAGCTCCCCTGGAGCAAGATTAAATATAAACAATAATTTATCTGATAAATTTAACTTGCTAAGGGGAGTTAGACAGGGTTGTCCTTTATCTCCCTTACTATTTGATATCGTTCTAGAACCCTTATTAATTGCAATAAATCAAACTAAGGGAATAAAGGGAATCACATTTTCTAATTGGGAATTTAAATTATCTGCATATGCAGATGATATATTATTATATTTAAGAGAACCAGAAGACACCATTCCACATCTACTTAATTTAATAGAAAAGTTTGGAAAGTTTTCTGGATATAAAATCAATTGGGAAAAATCTGAAGTTCTTCCAATTAATATCCATTGCACCAAAGGACTATTTGATTCATATTCATTTAAATGGAAAGAGGAAGGACTAAAATATTTAGGTATTCTTATAAAAAATACAATTGATGACAGTAAAAGAGAATGAAAAACTTTTATTAAAAAAAATAACAGAAATGTGCGAGCAATGGAATCCTTTACATCTTTCTTGGTGGGGAAGAGTCCAAACAGTTAAAATGATGATATTACCTGTGGTTTGTTATCAAATGAGTATGATTCCAATATTTTTTCAGGGGTCATTTTATAAAAAATTAAACAATATTCTAACAAAATCTGTTTGGTTTGGGAAAAGACCAAGAATCGCTTTAGCATCATTACAAAAAACAATTAAGGAAGGAGGGGTAAATTTTCCAAATTTCTATAGGTACCATCAAGCCTATATTTTAAGACAGGGAATGTATTGGATCCTCCCAGATCTCATGGAAAATGTACCCGACTGGTTATATTTAGAATGGCGCCTCATGTTTCCTTTACATCCAGAACATTTTATCAGTATAACAATGCCTAGGAGATATAAGGACAACAGAATTCTAATAGATACATGGAAAACACTAAGATTTATAAGCAATTTAACACCAGATCCTTTGACTAAATCTTTAAATCAATCTATTTGGGTAAACTCCAGGATCAAAATTGGTGGATTTAAAATAGTATGGAAACAATGGATAAAAGCAGGTATACGAACTTTAAAAGATGTAATAGTAAATGGATCACTGCTTAGTTTTTCACAATTGCAACAAAAATTTGGATTAGATAAAACACAATATTTTAAATGGATGCAATTGAAGCAGGCCATTCAGGAAGGGTTCCCTGAATGGAAGAATCTTAACACTCAATATAGTTTACCAATCCTTTGTTTTCAAGCGGATTTTCTAGGACACCAAGCCGCAAAATGGTATAAGAAAATAAACGAATTTTTTTTTAAAAAAAAGAGATCAGGACTTAGGGATATTTGGAGTATTGAGATAGGACAGATAATTTCTCCATCTCAATGGCAAAAATTTTGGTCCTGGAGAATACATACTACAAGATCAGCATCTATGAGTCAAACATGGTTGTTTTTATTACATAGAGTTTTATGGACCCCTACGAGATTACAAAAATTAGATAGTAGTAGATCTAATAGATGCTGGCATTGTAAGATAGAAGTGGGGACATTAGACCATTTACTATTCTTTTGTCCCTGCATTAATTCCTTTTGGAAATTAATTTGGCCCCAAATTAATAATTTATTAGAAAATCATGTTGGACTATCATATGATACAATATTATTTGGAACAGCAATGAGAACACAAAGTCCGATTTCTACTGATAATAATAAACTTTTATTAATTTTAACAGGGGTAGCCATACAGCAAATTACTCAGAATTGGAAGGATTACACTAAATTGAATTACACTTTTTGGTGGAATTCAATTTGTCATATATATAAAATGGAAAAAGTATTGGCATTACAACAAGGTTATATTAACAAATTTAATAAAATATGGAGACCATTGACAATCTATTCCACTGATCAGATATAATAACACATGTATAGAACATATAGAAGGGGTAGGGAGGGAAAACTATTGTAATATTAATATGATATAAATTCTGAAAAAGGGTTTATTTAATTCACATTGTAAGAAAATTTAATGATAATTTCAAGTGTTTTTTTGTATAATTGAATGTATTACATGTATTTCACTTGATGTAAGAATTTAAAAAAAAGAATAAAAAATATTTATACAAAAAAAAAAAAGAAACTACTAGTGCAGTTTCACAGAAGAGGGAGTATTTTTTTTTTTTACATTATTTCAGATTACTGATTGAACCATATCCACGTCATTCTCTTCTTGGTTGGGCTGGAAACTTTTCAGCACACCCTCATATATATTTAGGAGCCCTAAAAATTGCAGAATGCAGTAGCAAGAGTACTCACAGGGTCAGTGAAATATGAGCATATTCCCGTTTTGATGAAATTTCACTAGCTACTAACTGAACAAAGTCATATTGAAACAACTTTGTCTAGTTTTTAAAGCTTTAAAAGGATTATCTCTACCCCAATACTGGCTGCCATGTTGAAATTATATCAACCTTTAAAAACGCTTAAGTCAACAAATGCTCACTTCCTTCTTTTCAGTATGCTAAGCTTGCCCTGGATTGGTAGCATGGAATATTTCTACTCCTTGGGTTTTGGTCAGGTACTAGGGACCTGGATTGGCCACCGTGAGAACGGGCTACTGTGTTTGAAACATAGAAACATAGAATATGACGGCAGAAAAGGGACATCAGCCCAACATGTCTGCCCACTCAAGGACCCTCCCCCCTAAGCACTTCCTCGAAGTGAACCCATATGCTTATCCCATTTTTTCTTAAAATCGGGCACGTTGCTGACCTCAATTATCTGTAGTGGAAGATTATTCCTACGATCAACCACCCTTTAGGTGAAGAAATACTTCCTAGTGTCACCATGAAATCTCCCACCCTTGATTTTTAACGGATGCCCTCTTGTTGCCATAGGTCCTGTAAGGAAAAAGATGTCTTCTTCCACCTCAATACGGCCAGTAACATATTTGAACGTCTCTATCATGTCTCCCCTCTCTCTGCGTTCCTCGAGAGAGTATAGCTGCAACTTACCTAGATGTTCTTCATATGGGAGATCCTTGAGGCCTGAGACCATCCTAGTGGCTATTCGCTGAACCGACTCCATTCTCAGCACATCCTTTTGATAATGTGGCCTCCAAGACTGAACACAACATTCCAGATGAAGTTTCACCATGGACCTGTACAATGGCATTATAACTTCGGGCTTCCGGCTAACAAAACTTCTACGGATGCAACCCAGCATTTGTCTAGCCTTGGATGATGCTTTCTCTATTTGATTGGCAGTCTTCATATCTTCACTGATGATTACTCCTAGATCCTGTTCTGCAACAGTTCTTGCTAAGGTCTCACCATTCAGGGTGTAAGTTCTGCGTGGATTTCCGCTGCCAAGGTGCATAACCTTACACTTTTTGGCATTAAAATTCAGTTGCCAAATTGCGGACCATTGTTCTAGTAAGTGTAGGTCCTGCATCATAGTGTCTGGCACGGTGCTTTTGCCCACTATGTTGCACAGTTTAGCGTCATCGGCAAATAATGCAATTTTACCTCAAAGTCCCTGAGGCAGGTCCCGTACAAAGATGTTAAATAGGATTGGACCCAAGACTGAGCCCTGCGGCACTCCACTAATCACTTTTGATGTTTCGGAGGGAGTACCATTGACCATCACTCTCTGGAGTCTGCCACTGAGCCAGTCCTTAACCCATGCAGTCAATGTTTCTCCTAGTCCCAATGAACTCATCTTGTTCAATAACCTGCAGTGTGAGACACTATCAAAAGCCTTACTGAAGTCCAAATACATGACATCCAGGGACTCTCCCATATCTAGCTTTTTTGTTCCATTGGTCTGACCCAGTAAGGCTATTCTTATATTCTTATGTAATCTTTATTCCAGGTTGTAGCACCCAATTTTCATCATTGCTTAGTCCAAGGGTATGCAATTCCATTCCTCGAGAGCCGGAGCCAGGTCAGGTTTTCAGAATATCCACAATGAATATGTATGAGATGGGTTTGCATGCACTGCCTCCTTGAGATGCAAATCGATCTAATGTATATTTAATGTGGATAGCCTGAAAACCTGACCTGGCTTAGTCTGTCATCAAAAAAGGCCAGACCAGTTAAAATTTCTGACAGATGTCTGGCGAATGCTATTGATGCAGCCTTGGCAACAGTCTTGTTCAGATATTTCTGGAATTCTGAAAGCAGAAGCAAGTCATTGAGTTGTGCTTTTACAGGAAGTGATGCTTTATGCCAGTAGTAGATGTAGATGAGGCTAATAAAGAGAACCAGTTTTTTGATGCCCTACCTTTCTTTGGTGGTAAGAGAGAACTGCTGCTGGAAAAGAAATATCTTAATACTATAGAAGGTCTTCGCCATCCACCATGCATGGTGGAAGACCCCAGGTGCTCGAAATGATGGCTTTGCTTTATCTGCATCCAGGCATCCAGCAAGAAAAATTAAACAGAGCTCAAGAAGCTCCTTGAAGTCTTCCCTTAGATGTGATGCATTCCAGGCTGTTCTGCAGTAAGCTGAAATTTCTTTCCAAAGGACTGATGTGTCTGCATCAAACATATCATTTGCAGCAACCTCATATGAATCTTGGTGTATGTATGGCCAATTCTGCTGCAATCTTTTGAACACCACAACATTTGGTCATCCACTAACTCAAAGCAGTTGGGTGAATACATTTCTAATCACCAGTTCCATCATATGGTGTCAACAGGCAAGCCATGCTAACTCTTGTCTTATTGATGATTCAATGAAAGTGCATGCATCATTCTTCAGGCCTGTACTACTCGTACTGGTATCAAACACAAGTCCCTGGACTCGTCTCCAAAGACTCCACTCATCCAGTATGGTAAAACAAGATTCAGGATGCTATTTGCCAGTTCCATAGCTAATTTTTGGAACTCCGACTAACCTCTCTTCTCCATTGCCAGTGACAAGTACTGAAATTCTGTCAACCATTCCTTTACTTCCAGTAATGTACAGGAGTTTTCCTTCCCAATGCAGCAGTAATAGAGTTTCTGTTGTTTCTTCAAGGAATTAATCCTTCAGAGTGGCTGCTTCCTCTTGGTCTTGCACTGTAAACCTTGAGGTGAGCTTCTTGACAATGTCATTTCATTTATATCATGGCCAAGAGTTTTGGCAACAGCACCAATGACAAATGTAGCATCCCATCTGGCAAATTAACATGATCTAACACTTTGGCAACTTCAGGATGTACAAGGATGTTCACCTTTGGCTGTTTTGACCGAAAATTAGAACAAGGGGTTCTGCTGACTTCAAAATCAGTATCTGAATTTGAACAACTGTCGAAGTTAATTTCAGCAATATTCTTGGAATCAGATAATCCATAAATCAGAAGGAGAGAAGAAGTTGGCTGTGTAGAATTACTGACAATGACATTTTCTGCCTCTAATTTGGTTGCAAACTTACTAAATCATTCTTCTCATGTTTCTCTTTCTGTCCTCTATCTTTGCAAGTATAATGTCAATGCCAGCTATGCTATATGACGAAACATCTTGCTTCAACATTATTAGAAATTGTCTCTCTTTGATTTTCATTGTGACTAAATGCATCATTGGTAGCAACATCAAAAAGATTGTCGAGACATTCTTTGAAGGCTTCTTGATTCACTAGATCATGTTCATTGCATCTGTGCTGGTTCAATTTTAGCTTCTCATATTCATCATATGCGAATCCCTGGAACTATTCACTGATGTGGTATTCTTGCATGCTGCCAGATGAGTTGCTTCTTTCAAAGCAGTCTTTTTGTCAATATGTAAGTTCTTCATCAATCAAAAAACATCTACATTGACTGGAACATGTGAATTTGACAATTCATCAGTGCTCCTCCCAAGCAGCCATACTTCAGCACTGCTTCTAGACTTTGACATTCTTCTTAGCTTTTATCCTAAAAATGTGACATCAAGTCGGATTTCAACTGCCTATTTATCACTAAACTAGTTTTCTGCTTTGCAGCAGTACTAGTACTAAGTTGTTATTATTCAACTAACAATAAAAATGTCAATATCACCTTCAAAGAATAGCTATTTAGCATTTAACCAATATTAAATAACAGTTTCTAATCACATTACCACATTGTTATGAATAGACTAGCCAGTCACATTATAAGGATATTGTAGGACCATGAGCGACTCTAAACTAGTCCCAAACTACTTAAAATTTTACTGAGCTTCCTTTGGTTGAAGACCTGGTATATAAGGTTAAGTTTTAGTTTAGTTTAGTTTATCTACATAAGGTAGAACATATTCAGACTTGTGGAGGCATGTTCTAAGGTTAAAATTTTACAATACATATATGGACCATCCTAATCAGCATCATCAGATTTATATGACTGATTCATCCTGCTTCTCATAAGAAAGCTAACTACTTTATCAGACTGCTTACCTTCTGATTTTCTACATTGTCCCTTGCAATCTGAAAGTGTCTGCAACTGTCAGTCAATCTTTCACGTACATGATGCATCCAACACAAAGCACACAATTCTCGGAAATCACCTACAAAAATGAAAGCAGATATCAAAGCTGCTAGTTACAACTTAAATGACAGTAGTTTTAAACATATGTAAACAACTCTAATTACACTGCACAACAAAGTTTTTGCTTCCTGAACACTGCTGGGTGTTTCTTATAGAATTTTGGGTGCTGATCATGAATATTACATCAAAAATTACCCATCACGTACCATTTCAGAGAAATCTTCAATTTTGTCGTGATTTTTTCTTATATTTGGATGCAAACAATTTTTTCTCCCATAAGTGTCTTATCAACAACGGTTTGTGCCGCCTGGGTATGTCCATGCATAAAATCTAGCCAGGTTGGAAGCTGTTTTATGGAAGATGACATCCTGGGCATGTCTGGGCAGGTCTGAACGAGCTTGCGCTGTCTCACCATGCTATAATGGTGGCTTCCATACACCGATCCTGCTCATTTGGTTAATATAGATAGTCCGTGTGTGTATATAGTATCAGTATAGTAAAGTATAGTAGTATAGTAGCTGTAGCAATATAACAGTAAGTAAGCTTGATGCTATAGACGTTTTGGTGTCGGGCAATATGTCTCGTCGGTGTCGTAACAGCCGCGACACATTCTGCTATATCTGTGGGGAATATACACTTACGCCTCAGAGACGTTCGATGACTGCCCTTGTAAAGAAAGCCTATCATCTGTATTTTGGCTGCAAAATAGGTGATCAAGACAAGCAATGGGCGCCTCACATTTGCTGTGCGACATGTGCTGTTAGTCTGAGAGCCTGGCTCAGAGGTACTCGAAAGACGATGCCATTTGCTGTTCCGATGATATGGCGAGAACAGAAAGACCATGTGACGGACTGTTATTTCTGTTTGACTAATGTGTCTGGTTTCTCTGCCAAAAACAAGAAGTCAATTGAATATCCTAATCTGCCTTCAGCAATGAGACCCATGCCACATGATGACAGTCTTCCAGTTCCGAAACCACCAGAGGATTGGACCTTAGACGAACCAGATGAAGAAACTGCAGTGCAGGGTTCTAACAGTGACATTGACCCGGATTTTGAACCATCCTCATCAGGCGATCCACATCTGATAACACAGTCCGAATTGAACGATTTGGTCAGAGATTTGGGTCTGTCAAAAGCAAAAGCTGAGCTGCTAGGTTCGAGACTGCAGGAATGGTGTTTGCTATCACCAGGTACGAAAATTTCTGTGTTTCGAGACCGGCATCATGATATAACCAAATTTTTTGCACAAGTCGACAGTCTCTGTTTCTGTTGTGACATTGAAGGATTGTTCTCGGTCTTTGGTTGTGATCACAACCCGGAAGAGTGGCGTCTTTTCATTGATTCGTCAATGTTAAGCCTGAAAGCTGTTCTGTTGCACAATGGCAACGTTTATCCTTCAGTACCTGTTGGCTATGCAGCACATATGAAAGAAACATATGAGAATATGGAAATGTTACTAAAGTATGTCCAGTATACCAGGTATAACTGGAATATCTGTGGAGACCTCAAAGTCGTTGCTCTGTTACTAGGACTGCAGCTTGGCTATACAAAGTACTGCTGTTTCATCTGCGAATGGGACAGCCGAGACAGAGAGTCGCACTATTCTAGAAAGAACTGGCCACTCCGTAAAAAGTTAGTTCCAGGACAGAAAAATGTAGCACATGAATCGCTTGTTGACCCGACAAAGATATTTTTGCCTCCTCTTCACATTAAACTGGGACTCATGAAGAATTTTGTGAAAGCAATGAACAAGGAAGGGGAAGGTTTTCGTTATTTAAGACAGATGTTCCCAAGAATAACTGATGCCAAGATCAAAGAGGGTATTTTTGTTGGCCCCCAGATCAGACATGTTATGAGTGACAAGCGATTTGAAGATCTGTTAGTTGGGCCGGAAAAAATTGGCTGGAAAGCCTTGAAAGACGTTGTTGACAATTTTCTGGGCAATTACAGAGCCCCAAACTACATTCAGCTGGTAGACAAACTTCTCAAAGCATACAAGAGAATGAAGTGCAATATGTCACTCAAGATTCATTTCCTCCATTCACACTTGGACTTCTTCCCCGCAAATCTCGGTGCTGTGAGTGACGAGCACGGTGAAAGGTTTCATCAAGACATAGCTACGATGGAGAAACGATACCAGGGCAATTGGAATCCGTCAATGCTTGCCGACTATTGTTGGATGCTACAACGTGATGCACCAGACACTGAATATAAAAGAAACTCAGGAGCAAAACACTTTTAATTCTGTTTCATTTAGTCGCTTGTGCGAAACGTAAACTTGACTATATATTTTATTGTCAGTAAACATAAAAATGTCTATTTCTCATAGTTCTTACGTGATGCAGTAAAACCAAAACCATATTTGAGCATACCAAGTTGGTACCTGTCATAATCACCAAAAACTTTTCAGGAATCAAGACTTAACCAAAAAATTGTTGTGCAGTGTTATTTTCTTATATAATTGCTTGTGCTAATATATTTCGACATAATTAAATCTTTTGAAATCTTCCATATTATATCTACACAACACTGATGTTTATTGCTCAGGTGAACTTATGGTATCAATTTTCTAATTTGGAATAGCAAAGATATTTACCTAAAGCAGGTGTTCTCTGAGGACAGTAGGCATAAATTATCACATGTGGGTGACATCATCCATTAGAACCCAGTGCATAAGCTGCCAAGTGCACGGTCACTCGAAGAATGTCAAAACAGGGGTCAATGCTCTGACCCAGGTGATAACTCTTCTGCTGTGATGACGTGAGCATGGAATGGGTCCATGCTGATCCTGACACTTGACATCAAGTAGGGGTACATGATCTCATCTTCAATCAATGCCTCAAAGTATCCTCAGGCTGGGCTAAAGGAGGCATGGAAGCCTTTAAAGCCTGTGAAGACTATCTGCAGTAGCTCCGAAAGCTCTTGTTTTGAGCATAGCCCAGATCTCCTCCTTAAGAGTTAGCATCTGCACCAGAAGAGATATTGGTGTGAAGCAATCTGCAGTGCCAGTTGTATGGGCATGGGAGACCTCAATGCTGAGACATGTCTAGAAGAGACATGATCTGTAGCAATGGAGAGTGATCCATGGTGCATCGATGCTTACTATGTGTCAAAGAGGTGGTAACAGTATTTATATTGATTTCTTCTTTTGTTATTATGTAATCTTTTGTAAAACACATTGAACTTTAAGGTTACGCAGTCTAGAAATCTGATGTTATGTTATGTTATCATATCTCCCCTCAGTTGTTGTCTTCAGCTGAAGAGCCCTTTTCTCAAAGGAGAGTCATTTAATCCCCTCTATGATCTTGGTCATTCTATTCTGTACCTTTTCAAATTCCACAATATCTTTTTTTAAATTTGGCTACCACAATTGCACAAAATACTCAAGGTATCATACTTATTCATTAATTTTATCTTATTTTATGTACTTGCAGATCATACTGCTAATGTACAACATCATACTGCTAATGTACAACATCATGTTGATCCAGAGAAAAAAATATCTTCAAATTTTTTTTTTTTTAATATCTTCAAATGTTATTAATCTTATCTTCACACATTTTTAATCATACAAAGAAAATATAAGGCATTTGTCCTAGAAAAAAAAGAGTCTATATACAATAGATTACACTTCACCGAAAGGGTGGTTGATCTTTGGAATGGTTTTCTACGTCAGGTTGTTGAGGCCAACAATGTGCCCGACTTCAAGAGACGATGGGATAAACATGTGGGTACACTCCGGGGAAATTCTTAAGGGGAGGGTTCTATTAGGGGGAGGGTTCTTTGAGTGGGCAGACTTGTTGGGCCGACTGCCCTTTTCTGCCGTCATACTCTGTTTCTATGTTATGTTTCTATGTTTATTTAAAAACTTAGGGGTCCTTTTACAAATCTGCAGTAAATACCAGCATGTGTTTAACTGACACTTACTAGAACATAAAATGGCTTACCACAGGATGTTAAGTTTGAGTTTGGCACATGCTAAAGGCATGCAAAAGATATTTTCTTTTATTTTTGTGCATAAGGTACATTTCTGCACTGATCAGTTAGTGCAAGTACATAATTGTACACTGCTTAGAGCAGAATTAACACCTAAGCCCTTATCCTTAGGTGTTGGTAAGTACTAATGCTGCAATTTCTTTTCATGACCACACACAGTTGAAGTAAAAATGGACTAAGGCCCAGATTCACTAAAAGATAGGGAGTCAATCGCTGTTGGCCGATTCCTGGCCGATTTTAAAACAGCAATTGATTCACTATCAAATTTGCATGCAAATGATTTGCACAGAGGTGCAAATCATTTTGCATGCAAACTCCGACTCAAAAGTGATTGAGTCAGGGCAGGAGAAGCAGCCTCCTGTCACGGCTGTCAGGGCTTCTGCTGGCTTAAAAATTTTTTTTTTAAATTGGGCAGATATTTTCTTGATTAGAAAATAAATAAAAAATTCCCCCCCTCGACAAAGTGCCCCCTCTCTCCCTGAACCTCCCCAAAATGCCCCCCCACACACAAACACAGCCCTGTGGCCCTGCCGAAGACAAAGGCAGGAGGGATGACAACTCCCTTCTGCCATCGCAAACCCCCCACTACTATTGGCCGGGCTAGGCTTGGCTCGGTCAACCCCCCCTCCCCGTATTTTTAAAAAGTTGGGAGCAGAAGGGGTGCTCAGTTCCTCCTGCTCTAGGTCTCCTCCTCAGACGAACTGCTGCCTTAGGCCCTGCCCCGGTGCATCATATGATGCACGAGGAGGGGTCTAAGGCCCTGATTGGCTCAGGCATCTCAGGCTCCTCCCTTGGGAGTGGCCTGGGGCACCTGAGCCAATCAGGGACCTCCTTAGAAAGTCCCTGTTGGCCAAAAACAATGGCCAATCAGGGACTTTCTTAGACTTCTCCCTACGGAAGTCCCTGATTGGCTCAGGCGCCTCGGGCTCCTCCCTTTTTTAAATATATTCTGCAAAAAGTGCATTGCAAGCCCGTGGTTTTAAAGGGCAGGAGAATCAGTAAGGAAGTAAAGCGTCTGGACCTCAGCAGTTGCTTCACTTTGGATCAGCAAGCCCAATCAGTGTTCCTTGTTCTGTTTAGTGAATCGAGGGCATCTTACTTATGCATGCCATTTCCCCTCATTTGCATGTGCGGATTGGATCGGAGATTGATCGCACAGCTGTTTAGGGAATTGGGTCAGGAAATGATCACAAAACCATTAGTATATGATCGGTAAGTTTTGTGAATCTAGCCCTAAGTGCAGGAAAAACCCATATAAGAAACACTGCCCATACGCCGAGAGGTTGGATAGGCTGGGGCTCTTCTCTCTGGAAAAAAGGAGGCTCAGGGGAGATATGATAGAGACCTTCAAGATCATGAGGGGCATAGAGAGGGTGGATAGGGACAGATTCTTCAGACTGAAGGGGACAACAAGTACGAGGGGGCATTCGGAGAAACTGAAGGGAGATAGGTTCAAAACAAATGCAAGGAAGTTTTTTTTCACCCAAAGGGTCGTGGACACTTGGAATGCGCTACCGGAGGAAGTGATCAGGCAGAGTATGGTACAGGGATTGGACGGATTCCTGAGGGATAAAGGGATCGTGGGATACTGAGAGAGGTGCTGGGATGTAACACAGGTATAGAAAGCTAACCAGGTAATAAGTATAGAAACCCAACAGGAGGGTTAGGACTACGATGGGAAGATAGGACTTCAATGAGAAACCAAGGTGGCAAGGGAGCCCCTTCTGGTGATTCAGACAGGTCGTGACCTGTTTGGGCCGCCGCGGGAGCGGACTGCCGGGCAGGATGGACCTATGGTCTGACCCGGCGGAGGCACTGCTTATGTTCTTATGACACACTAAAGCCACTTTACACCGCAACTTAGTTAAATGAACCCTTTGTTAATATTAAAAAGGCTTAGCATACATCTCAGGTCTTAATAAAGAATTTCTGTCATTTTTCGTTCACTATTAACTCTGAATTCCTGGATACTCACTTATTATTCTACAGGATACCTCATCAAGTTGATGGTCTCCACCAGGCCCAGGTCTAAAGAACACTGCATTTCTTTTAGAATAATTAAGCAGTGATTCTGGAAGTTGTTTCAGGAGAGGATGAAAACTTTTTGCTCGAATCTATTACACAAAATATAAATAGAAGAATAAGGTAAAAACACGGTATAACTACTAGCGTGATACAAAGGGCTTGATTATATATAGGCCACCTAAAAATTCAACACTGAATAGTATGGTGTTAAATGAGATTCCATAAAAGTTAGGCACAATGTACAAAATCATGTTTATGTTTATTAAAATCTTTATATACCACCTATACAGCCAAAAAGGATCAAAGCGGTTTACAACACAACTCAATTGAATATGTGAAAATAACTCCATTAAAAATAGGAAAGAAAAAGGAAAGGAAAAGAAAAATAACATTTCTAATAAAATATAAAATTATATAAATACAAACCAATACAAAAATGCAGACTGCAGTCCCAGATTCAATTACTCAATTTAAAAAGGTCATTTGAAAAAAGATGTGCCTTTAAGTGCCTTTTAAAATTTTGGAGTGATTCTTCCTTTCTTAAATCTACCGGTAAATTGTTCCATAATATTGGAACTAAATTTAAAAATGCGCCATTTCTAGTCGAGGCAAGATGTTTAGCGCCGCATAACTTTAAGTGCAGCCAATTTATGGTAGGGTTTCCTTTGCCTAAATACTAGCGCTTAATTCACAAAGAAGCACCTAACTTGAAAACACATCCATGATCTGCCTCCTAACCGTGCTCACTTTTAGAAAGGTGATTTGGATTAGGCACCTACTTTTTACAGAATTGTGTTTTCTGAGTTAGGCACCTAAATGAAGTCTAATTAAAGCTAATTAATCCTATCAATCAATTAAGTTAGGCGCCTACATTGGCTAGGTGCACCAATGTAGGTGCCTAACATTAGGCGAACTGTATAGAATTTGCCAGATAGTGGCTACAAGAAGAAATAAAAATGGAGCAGAACCAAGAGGGCAACTGACTAAGCCACGTCAAAGCTTTCTGCTTGAAAGTTCGGCTCTTATTTGTGGGCTTTTGTTGGTTTTTCTCTTTCTTTTTTTTTTAGGGGGGGTGCACAATGGTAGCATTATGGTTAAGTACATAAAGTCAGATTCAACCTTACAAACCTGGATCACTTTGACCTAAGGCTCACCGCGTGAGCGGATTGCTGGGCACGATGGACCACAGAGAAACCAGGAGGAGCTACCATTCAGCAACTGCTGTTGACAACTTGCTCAGTTTGTCAGCTGCTGCCATTTACCCTGTCTCCCTTTCCCACATCTCAACTAGCCTCCTTCATATCACACTCCTGGTGGAATTCTGCACACAAAATTTACAAATTCTGCAAGTTTATTTCACATTTAAACAATAATTTTGTTAATTATTATCCAGAATTTCAGCACAATTCAATATTTTAATTAAATTATACTACAGAAAACAAAGAGCCTTCAAGTTTTTCTTACTTAGTGAATTTCTTCTAGCAGCACACCTTTGTAAAAGACTGCCTTAGTGGTTTGTTTGGATTGTTTTCATGGTACTTCATTTTGACTTTATGTTGTTGAAAAACATTTCCGAAAACTGACATATTTCAATAAATTCAGAATAGAAAACCTTTTTTAAAAAAAATCCGTTTGAGCAGTTTATTTTTTCCCATTCACTTAGGCCCCAGAGTTCCTTTTTCTGGGTTTGTTTTGTTTTTTTGTAACTGTCTTCCCAGAATCACCTAACGATTTTACATTTTGACCCTATCTGTCTTGTCTAGCATCTGTCCCCCATCTGTATTCTAAGCTTCTCCCCTCTGTGTCGTCCTCCATCCATCATCCCTCTGTCAGAATCACCCCATTTCAAGCAATATCCCAGTGTCTAGCAGCCCTTCAATGCCCCTGTCTCAATGCTCTCCCCATCAAGCATTCTTCTCTATGTCTGTCCCTCTCTGTGTCCAGCACATTAACGTCCCTGCCACTATACTCAGTCCCCATCTAGGATCTCTTCTCTGTTGCTGTGCCCCTCAGTGTACAGGATCTTCCACCCCTAAGCCAGCCTCTCTCCTCTACCCCCTCAAGTCTGCATCTATCACTCATTTTTCTCACTCTTACCATCCCCTCCCAAGCCAGAATCTCTCTTCCGCAAATACCCCCAGCCAGCATCTCTCACTTTCACTCCCCCTTCCCCCCAGCGAGCACCTCCCACTTTCACTCACCCTGCCCCCCAGCCAGCACCTCTCTCACCCCTATCCTCCCCAGCCAGAACCTTTCTCAACCCTATCCTTCATCCTTCCCAGCCTGACTCTCTCCGCATTAACCATATTGTCCCCAATCCAGCAGTACCTCAGCGATGCTGATTCCTGAGACAGCCTGCTGCCGGCTCTGCAGGCTTCCCTCTACTGCAGTCCTGTCTGAAGAAAGAGGAAGTGACATAATCAAGGGCAGAGCCCGCGTAGGTTCCCGAAGATGTCATCAGCAATTCGCAATTCTGACCCAGAGAGGGAGTAATTTTGCACGGAACACAGGTATTTCTATATGCCTGGGGAATTCTGCGCAAATTCTGCATTTGCACAGTTGCACAAAATTCCACCAGGAGTGATAGCAGGAGATGTAAAGCACAGTTACTTACTGTAACAGGTGTTATCCAGGGACAGCAGGCAGCTATTCTCACATATGGGTGATGTCATTGACACCACCCATATGTGAGAATAGGCTGCCTGCTTGTCCTGGGATAAAGTTGAGCAATGATTTACTAATATACCTTTATTAACAAAATGTTGGAGTCAATTGTAGCTGATCAACTTACTGACTATTTGGAGAAATTTTCTTTACTTCAGCCGTTTCAACATGGATTTCACTCTAATTTTAGTACTGAAACCTTATTGATTTCTCTTCTTTCAAAAATTCAACAAATTTGTCTTCAAAATAAATGTTCTATTCTACTCCAGTTCGATTTATCTGTAGTGTTTGATGTAGTACATCATGATATTTTACTTCAGCTGCTTTCAGGTTTTCTTCAGGTTGTTTTGAATTGGTTTTCTAAATTTCTTCAGTAAATATTGAAGGCGATATCTCCAATTCCTGGCAGCCTCCCTGTGGGGTTTCTCAGGGCTCCCCACTCTCTCCAATTTTATTTAATCTCTACATCAGTGTTCTTCAACCTTTTTACACTATGGACAGGCGGGAAAAAAAAATATTTTGTGGACCGGCAAACTACTAGGACTGAAATTTAAAAACCTCATTTCCGCCCCGTCTCCAGGAGCTCGGTCCTCTCAAACCATCTGATCCCATCCGCACAAGCCTCAGTTATGATTGTATACTGAATGTATTTTATTAAAGTATAAAAAGAAACAATATTCTGTACAATTGTCATTTTATAAATACAAATAATACAGAGCAAGGATCACAAAAACCCCTGTCTCCCCTCCCCTTCACATATATCCCCTCTACTATCAAGAAAACTGAATAAGCCAAATTATTACAGAATGCTACACAGAAATATCATGATAATAGAATACCACAGTCACACATAGCAGTAATAGGGTTAGGGAAGTGCAACTAGGACAACTGCCCCCCTGGTCAGAGAGAGCCCTAAGCTACTGCCTGGACTTTGCAGTCCCCAGTTATGTCTAACACCAGCTCTAGCAGGATATATATTTCAAATCTGATATATTCTAATCACAAAATAGAAATAAAATTATTTTTTTCTACCTTTTGTTGTCTCTGATTTCTGCATTCATCTTCTTTTCACTCTCTTCCTTCCAGCGTCTGCCCTCTCTGTCTCTTCAATCCAGCATCTGCCCCTTCCATCTACTGTCTGACCTCTCCCCCTTCCATATGGTATTTGTCTTCTTTCAATGCCCCCTTCCCCTTTCCATCCAGCCTATGCCCCTCTCTCCTTTTTACACGATTCATTCCAGCTTCACTGCTCTCTTCATTTTTATCTCTCCTACACCAGATCTAGCATCTTTGTCCCTCTCAATTTCTCTGCTGACCCCCCTTCCCATCTCATTCCTGTCTCTCCCCTTCCCCTCCTCTAATCTCCCTGCATGCTGTTTCCTTCCTTTTTTCTTCTCTCTTCCCTCCTCCCCCTGTCCAGCAGTAACTCTCTTCCCTTTCCTTTCCCTCCTCCCCTCTCAGCAGCATCTCTCCTTCCCTCTCAGCAGCATCTCTCCTTCTCCCTCCCTCCAGGTCCAGTAGCAGCTGTCCCTTTTTCCCCTTGCCCAGCATCTTCCCAGACTCCTTTCCCTCCTCCCCTCCCAGCAGCATCTCTCCTTCTCCCTCTCCAGGTCCAGTAGCAGCTGTCCCTTTTTCCACTTACCCAGCAGCTTCCCAGACTCCTTCCCCTACTCCCCTCCCAGCAGTATCTCTCCTCCCTCTCTAGGTCCAGTAACAGCTGTCCCCTTTTTTTTCACCATGCCCAGCAGCTTTTTCCCCTTCCAGCAACTCTCCTTACTTGACAGCGCTGCGATTCAGTAAGGCAGCCTCGGGTCCTTTGTTGGGTCGCACCGCCTCTGAGGAAAGCGGAAGTTGCATCATCAGAGGCGGCCCGACTCAGCAAAAGCTCCAAGGCTTCCTTCCTGAATCGCAGTGCTTGTAAGGAGAGCCGCTGGGAGGGGAGAAAGCACAGTCTGAGGCTCCCCATTATCTCTCCGGCCCTGCGCAACTACAGCTCCTCGATCTTGCCGGTCTTGTGCGGACCGGCAAGAAATTGAAGATGTTGATCTCGCCGGTCTTGAGCGGACCGGCAGGAATTTTCTGCGGACAGGCACCGGTCTGCGGACCAGCGGTTGAAGAACTGTGCTCTACATGACCACACTGAACACCTTTAAGCTGTCAACTTGGGAAATGTTTTTCACTTATGCGGATGATAGCTTTATATTGATTGAGATTGATCTGGATATTACCAATCTAGTTTCCAAAGTAAATCTTTGCATTTCCAAACTTCAAGCCTGGGCTTTATCTGTCTGGATGAAGCTTAATACAACTAAAACTAAGCTTTTGTGGTTAGGTCCAAGATTGGACTGTCTTCCTCCTACTGTAGCTTTGGTATCTGGGTCCTCCTTACCAACTGAGTTCTCTGATAAGATATTGGGAGTCCTTTTTGATTCCTCTCTTTCCTTTAAGGACCAAATAAATTCCTTGGTCAAGAAATGCTTCTTTAGCTTGCGAATGCTGAGGAAGGTTAGACATCTTTTTCATCACCGTCATTTTTCTATCTTAGTTCAATCAATTATATTATCTCGTCTTGATTACTGTAACGCTATCTACCTCGGCATTACAAAAATTTGTCTTCATAGATTACAATTAATTCAGAATACTGCTGCAAAGCTGATCTTTAAAAACCTGGTTGTTTTCACAATAGTTAATTTGATTTTAGCTGTTGTATAGTAATTTTAAGCAATTCAACATACTTTTTCTAACTTTTTCCATTCATCTAATCTAACCAATTTCTGATTTTATCCCACAGTTTTTATTTGTTATGTTTCATTTTTTAACAAACTGTAAACAGAGTCGAGCTCCTTAGGGAGTAGATTCGGTATATAAAATGAAGATTAGATTAGATCTTTGGAAAACGTAAATTTGACCGTGTGACCCCTTTGTTTCAAAGTCTTCATTGGCTCCTGGTTTATTTTAGAATTCAATTTAAATACGCTTGTATTTCTTTTAAAATTCTACATGGTATCTTTAATCCTCTTATTCCTTTATTTTGGAATGTTTACCAATTCCTTTATTTTGGAATGTTTATCGATTCTCCTTTGCAAGAGTCAAGATCGTCAGTCAATCTTTGGTCTTTAAATTTTCTCAACTCTGGAATGATCTCCCCTTTTTTTTAAGGAGTTCCAGTTCGTTTCAATTTTTCCGTAAATCTTTAAAAACTACTCTATTTGCCAAACATTTTGAAAACTAATTATTTTGAAATTTTGCTATTATCTTCTATTATCATTTGTAAATCATTCCCTGTTTATTTAATTGCTGGAAACTGAGTCGAGCCTTCTTAGAATGATGACTCGGTATACAAAGTTAAGCTTTAGTTTAGTTAGTTTAGTTTACTCTATTAACCAGAAAGGTCAAAGCATTTGAGGGTGATCTACCAAATAATTTAGGAATATACCAAAGGTGCTGGATAGCCAGGAGACAAGGTGAACACAAGCAAAGGTGCATGGAAGCATACTACAGTGTCTGCTAGAGGTTTAAACTTTGAAGAAAGAGGAGCTGTGGCTGCATCTCCCCACTGTATCTAGGGGATTAAAAGCATATTTGTGAAACCAAAAATAATTATACTAAATAAAACCTGGTTGTTGATAAGTGAACTGTTGGTATTGGAACTAAAATGATTTTGAGATAGTTACTACAGAATGAGATGGGGACAAATTTGTCTTCGTCCCAGCAGGATCTATCTCCATCCTCAAAAGCTCTGTTCTCATTTGCACATGCTTGTCCTCACCTGCCCCATCCTTGCAAGCTCTGTCCTCACTTATAGTGTTTGCAGCTCTCTTCTTCAGGAAGCAGATAAAGACCTGAATGGTCCATCCAGTTTGCCCATTAAAAATACATGATTACCGTATTTTCTCGCATACCGCGCATACCCTTGCGTGTTATATGCGTGAGCGCGTTGTACAAAATTTTTTTTACATAGTTTCCCCCCCCCTGACGCCCGATTCATCACCCGGAAGGAGCGCTCGCACTCCCACCCCGAAGGACCGCTCGCACCCCCACCCGAAGGACCGCTCGCACCCCCACAGCCTCCCCCCTCCCCCATGGAGAAGCTGTCTACCTTGTTTCCGGATGCCAGCCCAGCTGCTTCCTCTGCCGGCGGTCCTGCCCCTTCTCAGAGCCCTGTGCTGCGCTGCTGCTTCCTCTTCAGGCGGTCCCGCCCTTTCTCTGACGTCAGAGAAAGGGCGGGACCGCCGGAAGAAAAAGCAGCGCAGCAGGGCTCAGAGAAGGGGCGGAACCGCCGGCAGAGGAAACAGCTGGGCTCGCTGGCATCCGGAAACAAGGTAGACAGCTTCTCCATGGGGAGGGGGGGGGGAGGCTGTGGGGGTGCGAGCGGTCCTTCGGGTGGGGGTGCGAGCGGTCCTTCGGGCTGGGAGTGTGAGCGCTCCTTCGGGGTGGGGGTGCGAGCGGTCCTGCGGGGGGGGGGGGTGAATCAGACGTCGGGGGGGGGGCATCAGGCTTTCAGGGTAGGGACAGGACTTCAAGGGGGAAAGGAGAGTCGGGGCGGGCGAAAAGAGAGTCAGGGTCTCCAGAGGAGAGTCGGGGCGGGCGAAAGGAGAGTCGGGCAGCATGCGTGGTATACGGGTGTGCGCGGTATATAAAAATGTCTGTACATAAATTTGTGGTTTTCGCACGCTATACCCATGTGCGCGTTTTACACGGGTGCGCGTTATCTATGTGAAAATACGGTAACTTGTCTTTTCTTTGATATTTCTGGGTCATAGACTATAAAGTCCACCTGGTATTGTCCTAGGTTCCAAATGCTGAAGTTGCCGTCCAAGCTCACTCCAGCCTATCCAACCATCCTGTTTGCAGGATATCTACCATAAAGTCTGGCCAGTAACATCCTTATGAGAGAGAGATTTGCATACCAAGAAGGCAGTGCAGGCAAATCTCTCTCATGCATATTCATTGTGGATATCCTGAAAACCTGGCCTGCCAGTAGATCTAGAGGACCGGACTTGGGCAATGTTGCTCACAAACATATTAAACAGAATCGGTCCCAGCACCGATCCCTGAGGCAATCCACTACTCACCTTTCCTTCCCCTGAGCAAATTCCATTAACTATCACCCTCTGGTGTCTGTCCGTCAACCAGCTTCTAATCCAGATCACCACTTTGGGCCCTAAATTCAGCCCATAGAGTTTGTTTAAGAGCCTCCTATGAGGAACCATGTCAGAGGCTTTGCTGAAATCCAAGTAAATTACATCTAGTGCACATTCTTGATCCAATTCTCTGACCATCCAGTCAAACAATTTAATCAGATTCGTTTGGCACGATTTACCTTTAGTAAACCCATGTTGCCTTGGATCTTGTAATCTATTAGATTCTAAGAATTTCACTATCCTTTCCTTCAGCAACATTTCCATTATTTTTCCAATAACTGAAGTGAGGCTTACTGGCCTGTAGTTTCCTGTTTCATATCTGCAACCACTTTTGTGAATAGGAACCACAACCACTCTTCTTCAGTCCTGCGGAACCTCTCCTGTCTCTAAAGATTTATTGAGCAAATCTTTAAAAGGTCCCGCCAGAACCTCAATATCTTGGGATGGATCACGTGTGGTTCCATAGCTTTGACCACCTTCAATTTTTCAAGTTGTTCATAAACACTTTCTTCCGTAAACCATTCTCAGGTGTAATTTTGCTAACCAATTGCGGTACTTCTCCATGTTTTTCTTCTGTGAATACCAACCAGAAGTATTTGTTTAGCACGTTTGCTTTTTCCTCATCACTCTCCACATAGCAGTTCATACCTTCTTTCGGTCTCATAATTCCATTTTTTGTCCTTCTCCTTTCACTAATATACCTGAAAAAAAATTTTGTCTCCCTTTTTTATATTTATAGCCATTTGCTCTTCCGCTTTCGCCAGACATATCTCTCTCGACTTCTTTCAGTTTCATCTGATATTCCTTTCTGTACTCCTGTTCTTGATTTTTTTTTTTTAATATTTCACAAACGCCAATTCTTTTGACTTTATTTTTTCCACCACTAGTTTGGAGAACCATATCAGTTTCCTTTTTCTCTTATTTTTATATATTTTCTTCACATAAAGGTCAGTAGCTCTTTTTATTGCACCTTTCAACTTGGACCACTGTTTTTCCACTTCTCTTATGTCTTCCCATCCAATCAGCTCTTTCTTCAGGTACCAGTTCATACTTTTGCATTAGTTTCCCATTTTCTTCTTTCTTTTTTATAAAGGGGCATGTTCATCTAATATGCTTGTCGCTATAAGATTCTATTGGGTTTTCTATTTGATTATAATCTAAATTATTCCAGAATTTAGATGAATCCATTCTTTTCCTAACCTTCTGAATCTCTTTTGAATTTGTGTTTGGGATAGGACTTCTTTTCTTCCAATAAATTAAAAATCAAATATGTAGTGATCTGACCATAGATTTTCTTCCCATTTAGTAGGTCCTAGCCAAACATTAGAGTCTATACCTTGCTTGAATGAGATTCAGTCTAAGGGCTCCTTTTATGAAGGTGCGCTAAGCATTTTAGCGTACGTACTGAATTAGTGTGCGCTAGCCGAAAATCTACCACCTGCTCAAAAGGAAGCGGTAGTGGCTAGCGCGTGCAGCAATTTAGCGTGCGCTATTCCACGCGTTAAGGCCCTAGCATGGCTTTGTTAAAGGAGCCCTAAGTGGTGACCCTTAATACGAGTCTTATGTGAGGTTGGATTTAGATAGTCAAGAGAGTTTAAAAAAGAGAAGAATTCAGACACTTTAAAAAATCTGATTGTTGTTCTAGAATCTAGATGAAGGTTAATATCTCCCAAGATTATGTTGTATTCAAACAGAATGGAATTTTTAAGAATAAATTATTGGAAATCATCTTTTGTTTGATTCCAATTATTTGGTGGGGAGTAGATCAATATACAGGTTAAGGAATCAAATTTGGATCATTTAACTGACAAGCTAATACTGTATCTCTAAATTGGTAGAACTGAAAGAATCAACCTCTGTTATAATTTTTGTTCATAAAGCAACGCTACCCCACCACCTTTTCTCCCAGTTCTGCCTTGATAAATCTATGACGTACATCTTGTTTAAGATTTAAATTCCCCATAGGTGGGTGGGAGTGTCCCTCTGAGCGCCCGTTTTTGCAGCTCTTCCCTTTTTGAGTGGTCACCAACAGGTATTTAGTAATTGTATTACATTTATTAAGGATATCTTTAAATTGAATTTTACTTTATAATTTTGTGAACATAAAATAGGCTTTGATTAGATTTGTTTGTGTTATGTTTGTATTTTAGCTTTTCCCCTCCTGACGAAGCATAGCGAAACCCAGGTCGAGGGGTTGATTATTTTTGGGAAGCAGTTCTGTTAAATATTAGTAATCACTTCACAAAGGTTTGTCACAAGTTAGCAACAACTTGGGCAGAGACTGTCGAACTTCATATTGTGACAGCTTTCAGCGCTTATTACACAAGCTAAGTAAAAATTGATCTTTTTTTGATATTTGTGTATGTGTTTGGTGGTACGGGACTATAAAGTGCAATGATGGTCCTGTTGCTACCTTTTGAGCACATGGGTATGGTCTTAGCACTTTATGCATGAAAAATATTTGAATTTTTGATTTAGTTTTGAAATTTTTTGTTTATAGTCTCTGTGGTTTGGAGTGCAATTTGATTTATAATTATTTGGAAATAAATCATTTATAATAGGGTCATCATTGGGTTAACGAACTGCCAAAGAGAGAGATCTTTTCCTTAACTATCTGAAACACATAGGGCCTCTTATATCAAACTGTGCTAGCAGTTTGTAGCTTGGTGAGCTGCACTGAATGACCCGCGCTGCTCCTGATGCTCATAGAGTTCCTATGAGTGTCAGGAGCAGTGCGGGCCATTCAGCGCGGCTCTGTGCGCTAAAAACTGCTAGCGCAGTTTGATAGAAGAGGTCTATAATGTTAACACCATTATTAAAGGACACTAAAGGATATATCAATGAGATATCCAATTATAGACCTGTGGCATCAATTCAAAGAGATATTCTTATATTTCAATTTGACTTATTGCCTACTATTTAGTGGATCATGTTCTATTGCTAAGAATATTGGACGAAATAGGCATATCAAAGAACATTTTAAGTTGATTTAAATATTTTTTGAAAATTTCATTTAAAGTAAAAATGTCTTCCATGATATCCAAAGAAAGGCAACTTCCTTAAGGGGTCCCTCAGGATTCTTCACTATTGCCCACCCTTTAATATTTTTCTACTTTAGGTAATGGATTGAAAAAATCTAAATTAATTTATTTCATATATGTAGACGGTATCACTGTTCTTGTCCCCTTTTCTTGTTCCTTAGAAGATATCAAACCTAAAGTAAGTAACTGTATGAATCTAATAGAGAACTGGATGTCGATATATCAAATGAAATTAAATAAAGATAAAACGAATCTTTGTTTAATAACTCATCCAAAAATGGGAAATGAAGTTAAAGTGTTATCAATTAATAATTTTACACTCTGGTTTCAATCTCTCTTTGTTCCTCAAGTCAATATATTAATTAAAATGTCAATTTAGAAGGTTAAGAAAATATTTTGAACATCATCAGTTTTGGTTACTGGTGCAATCATTATTCATGTCCTTATTGGACTATTGCAATGTTACTTTCTTAAGACTGTCTTGAAATCAATACTAAAAAAACTTCAAACCTTTCAAAACACAACTATAAGACTAATTTTCAAACTGAAAAAGAGTGATAAGATCATACCTTATCTTATGGAGCTGCACTGGCTACCAGTGAAAGCTAGGATCCTTTATAAATTCTATTGTATTTTGTTCAAAACATGCTTTGGGGACACAACAGATTACATTCTATAACGTTTTAAGCTATCTAACAAATTAACTCTGAATTTAAGGCAAAATTATACCTTCGATTTTACTGAAAATAAAAAGATAAAATATACCAGAATTTTCAACTCAACCTGGGCTTACCAAGCAGCCAAACTATGAAACTGCCTATTATGATTAATAAACAAATTAACTTTAAGAGTTTAAAAAAAGAACTAAAGACCTATCTGTTTGAAGAATTTGTACATAAAAAGATATAACTATATGCTATCCAGTTTATAATATTGTAATAGCTTATTTATTTTTATGTAAACCACTGTGATCTTCCATGAGTATTGGCAGTATATAAATAAAGATTATATTGTGTATGTGTATGTATCCTCTATAATAAAAACCTAAGCGCGCATGCGCTCTTAGGGTTTTGTGATTTCTGCGGCGTGCTGTGTTCTTCTGTGGCCGTATTCCATTTTGGAATACGGAGGCAGGGAACACACCGGCGACTCTCCCCTCCTGCCCTCTCTCACCAACCGCTGCCCCCCAGTTTCTCGACCGCTGATTGGTCAGTTCCACCGGATGACGTAGCGCCGAGCGGGATCGGGTCCATCCTGTGCCTTTTTTGTTATGCGCTCTGTAGTTTGTTTCTCTGCCGCTCTGCCGTTGAAAGGGGAACTACAACTCCCAGGGTAATGCGATGCGCCATAGTGACGTTTACGTCGCTAGGGCTGCCGGGGTTTGTGGTTTATTTTTCCTGCTGGGTGAAGCCTGGGCTCTGCTGATGGGGCATGCCAATCAGTGGGAAGTTAAGAGTGTCTCCCGTTGCTAGGGAACCGGCCATGGTAGACGGAAATTGCGCAACTCTTGGAGCTGGGAGGAAAGGAATTAACCAGCTGTGAAAAAAGGGAGAGAAGACCTCGGGTTGCTTTAGTATTGCAGAGTAAACCAACAGCAACAATGAGTACCGCTTGGTTTTATCTTAATGAAGATTGATCATTTCCAACTAACTGCTTACCAGCCAGAAAATATTTACAGATGTTCCAAAACCTCAGGAAGGATCCAGTACATACCAGGACTGGACAGGGGAAGCAGGGAAGAGGTGCTGCTGGACAGGGGGGGAGGTAAAAGAAAGGGAGAAGGCCTACTCCTGGACAGGGGGAGCAGGGAAGAGGTGCTGCTGGATAGGGGGAGGTAAAAATGAAGGGAGAAGGGCTGCTGCTGGACAGGGGAGCAGGGAAGAGGTGCTGCTGGACAGGGGGGAGGTAAAACAAAGGGAGCAGGGGTACTGCTGGACAGGGGAGCAGTGAAGGGGTGCTCCTGGACAGAGGAAACGTAAAATGAAGGGAGAAGGGCTGCTGCTGGATAGGGGGAGCAGGGAAGGGGTGCTGCAGGACATGTGGGAGGTAAAAGGAAGGGAGAAGGGCTACTGCTGGACAGGGGGTGCAGTCAAGGGGTGGTGGTGGACAGCCGAAGAAAGAGAGAGACAGAAAGAAAGAAAGACAAACAGACAGAAAGCCGCCAAGGACACACACATGTAATGTAACGGGCTTAAAGACTAGTGTGTATATATATATATATATATTTTTTTTTTTAAGTTGAATAAGGGGGTGGGGGATGAATGTAGAGGGAGACATTTGTTGCCTACCCATTTTTTCTCTAAGTTGTACCATCTGGTTATGCTATTGATGTGGTCCTTGCATAACTGCATCTCTTTATCTTAATTTTGAAATGTAAACTGAAATTTATAAAGTAAAATAAAAAAAGATAACAATGTGCATAAAATATACACTGGAATTCCAATAGCTACCCATAAAAAGAACAAAATTATACTGTGGCATTATTTTTTTTTTTAACTATACTTTCGCATTGGTGTAGAATTTACTTTACCTTCTGCATGACTTTTCTTGCCCACTTCAGTTGTTTAATGTACCACTGTGCTACAGGGATGGAGCAATGAGCTGCTCGTAACAGTAGAAGGATTCGCTGAAGGACTCCTGAAACTTTTTGCCGATAAACTTTTTCAGCTCTTAAATGCACATCATCTTGACCACCCTGGAGAATAAAGATGGTAAAATACTCATTAATACTAAATCAGTTACAGTATGTAATGACCCCCGAAAGCAGTCTCCGTCGGTCCCTCACTTACTTGGCACTCGGTGCCTCCACCTGGGGAAAAGAAGTGTTAGTGGGTGGGTTCACCCTCTTCTCCTCCCAGGAAAATTAAAAAAAAGGAGTCTATGAATAAGGTTGGCTAATAAATTATGGACATTTTATTTGCACTATGTGCATAGGCCTAGTCATGTGGTTCAAGTAGATAGAAAACTTACTTTGCATGAGCAAGTCACACAGCTTTGAGCAAATGTGAACAATGTTTATCTTAAAGATACAGTCATTCTAAATTTGTAAAGGATGCCTAAGTCAGGAAATAGCCAATATGGTTCATTTATTTGATATACCACTAGTTCATGCCACATTATGACCTGCTCCATATAAACTCCAGGAAGGGAGGCCTACACGAAAAGGCCTGCAGTTCTGAAATGTGTCTCATGGAAATAATGGCCACCAAGAAAACAGCCTTAAGAGTAAGGTCCTTCAACGTATAGGCGCTGAGGCTCAAAAGGAGGATGAATGAGCATGGAGAAAACTAAATTGAGATCCCAGGCAGGAAACAACGACCAAACTGGAGGCTGCAGCAATTTTGCAGCTCTCAAGAACTGAATCACATCCAGAGAAGAGGCCAAATGCTTACCCTGCAAGAGACCGCGAAAGGAAGACAAAGCGACAATCTGCACCTGAAGGGAGGACCAGGCATGGCTTTGCTCCAGGCCATCCTGCAGAAACTCCAAGATATGAGGCAAAGCAGCTCGAAGGGGAACCACGCCATGCACGGAAAACCACTCTTCAAAAAGTCACCAACACGCACATAAGCCCGAGAGGTGGAAATTCTCTGAGAACCTAAGAGAGTGGAGATCACCTTATCCAAATATCCTTTCTTCCTTAGGCAAGCCCTGTCAAGAGCCAAGCCGTAGGACAAAAGGGACCCAGATCGAACATTGGAATGGGACCCTGAGTCAGAAGATAGGGCTAGAGGGACAGCAGCAGAGGACCTTAAACTAGAAAATGAACCAGATCCGCGTACCATAGATGCCTGGGCCAATCATGTGGCCTGTGTGCCGGGAAATACGAAGAAGAACTCTGCCCACCAGAGGCCACGGAGGAAAGGCATACATCAGGCCGTCCATCGGCCAACCCTGCACCAGAGCATCCAGCTCCTCGGCCTAGCAATCCCTGCGGCAACTGAAGAACCTCAGCGCTTTGGCATTGACACTCGTGGCCATAAGATCTGTGATTGGCCGACCTCAGGAATGAACAATCAACTTGAAGACTTCCAGCCTGGACATTGTCCACACCGGCAATGTGGGAAGCCAAGATGTCCTGAAGATGAGCCTCTGCCCATTTCATGAGCAGGCTGAATGGCCAGAATTACTGATTTCAGGGTTTCCATGTGAAAAGATGGAACCCAGAGAGCTCTGTTGATACCTTTGAGATCCAAAATGGGCAGAAAAGACCCCTCCTTCTTGGGCACCAAGACGTAAATGGAGTACCTGCCAGGTGGATCTCCTGAAGAGGCACTGGGACTACCACTTTGAGGTCCAGCAATCTAAGCAGTGTCTGCTGAAAAGTCCTTCTCTTCCAAGTTGCCTGACATGGAAAGAAAACGATCTGGCAAAGGATGTGAAAACTCCAGAGCATAACCGTCCTGAATCACCTCCAGGACCTACTGATCTGTTGTGTTCTTGGCCCATTCCTGGTAAAACTCCCAAAACTGTGCTCCAACTAGAACCGGGGAAGGACCCACAATGAGCCATTGGATTAGACGGAGGAGCCACTGGAGGAGTCCCAACCCCCCGGTGAGTCCCCCGAAAAGACTACATGTGTTGGAAGAAACGTCCTCTGGAAGGAAAAGAGGTCACAACCCGGCCAGGGTGGTACCTGCAAAACTCATTCAAACATCCCTGGGCAGAACCACCTCGCAAAGCCTTGTGAGGTTGGTCCTCTAGCAACCGAGACACCTTAGAGTTATTCAAGGTCTGAACCAACTTACCAACTCCTCCCCAAAGAGAAAGGAGCCCCTTAAGGGAAACCTACTGAGCTTAGCCTTAGATGCCGCATCTGCCGACCAACCCCGAAGCTACAGGGTATGGTGGGCTGCTACACCCAGAGTTATGGACTTGGCTGAGGCATGCAAAAGATCATTCATGGCATCAGAGAGAAAAGAAGCTCCCGGCTCAATCACTAAGGACCAGTCACCTGACTTGCGGCCAAGAACTTTCTCAGACCACTGGAAATAAGCCCGGGCTACCAGACCGCCACAAATCGTCGCCTGGACAGCCACATCAAAACTGCATTTAAGAAGAGTTTCTATCTTACGGTCCTGAGGGTCTCTCAGGGCCAAGCCACCTTCTACTGGCACGGAATGTCTGTGCAAAATAGCCGAGATCACCGCATCAACCACAGGAAACAAAGATTTCTCTATCATCATCACGAATGGGGTAGAGTATAGCCATGGACCATGCCAAATGAAAAGGCACATCCAGAACTTTCCACTGAGCATGCACTACCATCCCAAATATCCTGATGTATGAGGAAAGAGTGGGATGCTGAACAGATCCCTCTAAGAGGGTCCATCACTTGAGACGTGTCTTTAGTTACCTCTTCAAAGTGTAAACAGAAGACACTTGAAGTAGGACCTCCTGCAACTCTTCCCACTTCAACATAGTAGAAGCTTGAAAGTCTTCTCAAACAGCTGGGTCTAGTTACAGATAGTACAAATGTCAACTACAAGCTACTCACTTGCCAGAGATATAAAAAATGTTCAAAGATGAGCAGCTGAGGACTGTCGCATAAGGCGTCCCTTCCTACAGGACACTCTTTGCCATTTTGGGCGAGCCAGTGCAGAAACAGACATCTTGGAGGCAGACCCCGCCGCTGCAGCGGGGTTCGATGTGGATGTCGCCAGTTCTAGAAACAGTTTCTATGCCTCCTCCAAGGTACGCAATCGCTGTAGTTTACCCATCTAAGTAAAAAGAAAGTGCAAAGGAGTATTGCCACTTGTATTTAGTACCCCTATCAGCCAGTAGATGCATGCAAGGCCACAGGTCACTCCTGTGGCGAAGTGTAGTGGTAGCTAAGTCCTGAAAAAACTGAATAGGGTATGTGTCCCACATAAAAGCTTCCACTTTGCGTGCAACAAAGAATAAACTCCTTCAGCTTGAATTCAGTAAAGCAAACCACAATACAGTGGTGCCTCACACAACGAACTTAATTCGTTCCAGGAGCAAGTTTGTTATGCGAAAAGTTCGTTATGTGAAACGCGTTAAGCGCAGTGACTAATGACTGCCTGCAGTGCCTGCGCGGAAGGATGCAATACATCGGCAGCGATCGTGGAAGCTCGGGCGACTTCGTTGTGTGAAACGAAGTTCGTTGTATGAATCATGAAATGAAGTTCGTTGTGTGCAGCGTTCGCTGTGCGAGGCACCACTGTATCTCATAGCACATTCAGGTGTGATTGACCCAAGGTTCTGTGAGCCCGCTCAATCGATATACTCAGGTGCCAGTGGTTTTGATGAATCTGCTAAGAGCGCGCGCTCACTAATTTCTGAGTAGTTAGCTCACAATTGTTATATTCAGGTAGCTCTGGTAAACTCCGGTTCCTTCGGGACCTGTTTTCTAGGTCTTCAATTTTATCCAAAAATAGGAGTTAGTAGTCTTACATTCATGCCAAGAAGTTTCCAATATGGTAATTGCATCCTGATGCTCAAGTTGGTTCTCTGATTCTACCACACGGCCGCCCAATTCCGCTATTTCTCCTCTTAAATCTGCTGAGAGGGTAGTTAGTTCCAATCAAACTGCTTTTATATCAACTTTGATTTTCTCTACAAGTTGTTGAAATTCCAACAGCAGGTCTGACATCACCGAAAAAAAGGCTGTAATCCTATACTGGGCTGCAACCCAGATGACAGGCCTTCCTGTACATCCGCCCATCTTTGCTGGCCAATTCAACACGGGTGAAGGTTAATAGGCAAAAATCATCAAATCAGGGCTACTTATTGCAAAATAGGGCCAAGTCCAGCAAAGCCTGGGTCCTAAGCAGCCAGCATAGGCTGTGATGTCACTTCCTCCTTATGCATGAGTTTTACCACTGGTTGCGATTAAAATGTGATTTGAAGACCTGGCTCGCTCTGCTTTATTCTATTGATCTGTTGCCATTTGTGCAGAGGTGATGGTCTCTTTTTTGGTGTTGGTTTCTTATTTTTCTGAACTACCTTACATTCACATATAATTCTCAGTCACCTGTGTTTCACTTGCTTGCAAATATTTTTTTATTTTTATACAACTGGGGCCTTGTGTCTATTACTTCTAAGCATAACTAGACCTGGGAGCCTGGATCTAAACCAAGGAACATATGATACTTACTAAATTACAGAGTGCTAATTATAATTATAACAGAGTACACATTCCTGTCCATGATAGGAGTATTACCCTGACACCACCAACCTTGTGTCAAAGAGGTCAACTTCTTTAAATGACAACAAAGTCTAACAAATGGCCCTTTTCATGGTTTGGAGATTTGATCACCTGGATGAATCTAAGAGATGCCACTGTATTAAGGAAAGGAGTAATAGTGGTGTCCAGAGTTTCAATATGTAGATTAAAATCTCCCACAATCATTAACCTAGGAAAACTGGGGGGAAGGGAGAACATAGAAATATAGAAGAGTAGGGCCAGACAGAATATTACCTCCCCCCCTCCCCCGGTTTATACTCGAGTTAACAGATTCCCCCTTTTTTTGGGGGGGGACTTATCTCAGTTTATACTCGGATAGATTAATATTTGAGTATAGACAGTAAGAACTCAGCTTTTTTTCAGTATCAGGCCCATAGAAACTAAGAATGAATATCACAACTAGTTTGTAAAAACAACTGAAGAAAATATCAGCTTTTATAACACTCTTCTAACAAGAAATCACACAATTTTAAATTAAGTTAAATTTAAAAGATATCAAGGTCTATAAAATGCTTACCTCACTGACAGAAGTTGGTTGAGGGCAATATAATGGAGGGCAAGGAAGGTATAATCTTTCAGGCACCAAGCCACACAGCTTTCTACTATGATCCTTAGCAGAGTCAATCAAAAGTTGAAATGTCTCAGAGAGAATGTCAGCATTGGCCATAACAGCCGCTTTCAGCATTTCTTGCACTGAATTGAACAGCACATCTACATCTTCTTCTTCAATAGGGTCTGAAGAAAGAAAGGAGTGTATCAGAAACTAAAAAATACCAGTGTTCAGTATACAAGGTTTATATTTATTATGCAAACATATATAGCTTACAAACTAAACTCCAGTTATTCTTATAATGTGTATAATACCTTATTGTTCCCTACGTGAATACAATGTTTATTCTGGAAGGAGTAAAAAGATCTCAGAAGCCACAGACAGCATCTGTCCTCTCTCGCTGTCGACACACTCAGTGCTTGCAACGGGTTCACTTGTTGCTGTAGCCGACGGTGGCCATCGTTTCACAATATTTCAATCGCTTCTTTGGGGCTGTGCAAAAAAATGGTGCCTCAGCGTTCTTTAAGTAAACAGCTGTAGCCAATCACATTTTGGTGATCTTGTGATTGGACAAACACAGTCAGCTCACAAGTTAAAACAGCGAGCTGTATTACTGCTGTGTAATAACTAATATCTCTATAAATCTTATGTTGCAAATGAGCTGACTGTGCTTGTCCAATCATGGGATCATCAAAATGTGATTGGCTACAGCTATTTATTTAAAGAACATGGAGTCGCCATTTTTTGCCCTGTCCCGACACAAAGTCATACAGTGCTTATTGCTGTTTCAGGTAGTGAATTTATTTTTTTAATGAATGCAGTATTCCTCCGGATCATATTTTTAAAAATAGTGTCTTTTCTATATGCAAAGCCCCGAAGAAGCAACTGAAATATCGTGAAATGATGGCCACCGTTAACTACAACAACACGTGAACCCGTTGCAAGCACTGAGTCTGTGTCGACAGTGAGAGAGGACAGATCTCGGAAGGACAACAATGAGATAAGCATTCATTTACATTTATCAGCTTGTTGGCATGTTTAAAGTTGAAATTTAAGAAATAGGAGGTTTTTTTGTCCAATGATAGAAGGGTGTAGGGGAGTACAGCTCTCTCCTTCATAGCTCCAATGGAGCATTGCTTTCTGCGGCTTGAGGCCTTTTCTTCCTTTCAGAATAAACACTCAGGTACAGAACAATAAGGTATTAATAAGAATAACTGGAGTTTAGTTTATAGGTATATAGATTTCTGTGTACTCCATTTCCTCCATTGGTTTTTGGAATTTGAACATATAGGGCCGGATTCTGTATAGGACGGCCCAGGAGAGGCGTCCTATACAGAATCGGGCCTACACAAAACCCCGATTCTGTAACCGGCGTCCATGTTACAGACGCCGGTTACAGAATCGGGTTAGAGTAGACGCGGCCGCTATGCTTATCGCAGCAAGGGATCTCTCTGTCGCTATAAGTATAGCGGCCGCGGCCGCCTGTCCGATTGCTGGCATGAGGGTACTCAAGCCCTCCTGCCGGAAGATGCCCCCACTCCCCCCCGACACTACCGATCACCTGCAGGAGGGTGCCCAATCCCGCATGCCGGAAGATGCCCCCCCTCCGCACACCCCCCCCCGCGCTAACAGCCCCCAAACCTCCCCCCACCAAACTAACCTTTAATTGTTGGCCAGACTGGTCTTGCTCGCCCAGCTGGCAGGCCCGCCTCGTCGAAATGAGGCAGGCCCATCCTGCGAAACCTAAGGCCTGATTGGCAATCGGACAGGCGGCCGCGGCCGCTATACTTATAGCGGCAGAGAGATCCCTTGCCGCAATAAGTATAGCGGCCGCATCTACTTACAATTTTGCTGGCCTACATTGTAGGCCTACTGGCATTTTGCTTGGCTACATTGTAAGCGTCTCTTCCTCTACTAGGGAAACGCATAGGGTCGCCTAGGTTCGCCTAAGGCCCTTAGGCAAGCTTAGGCGTCTTGGGGGCCTTCTTAGGCTCCCGGAGGCGCCTTCAATATAGGTGGCCTGCCTGGGGAGCATTTTTTAAAAAAACGTGCATCCCGATTGGCTGATTAGACAGCTGTAGGACGCCTACAGCTGCCTAAAATCGGGACGTACTTTGTAGAATCAGGGCCATATAGCTTGTACATTTATACTGAAAATAGAAGTGCTTCTTATCCAAGGAAACTACAAAGCGATGGGAGTAATGAGAAACAGCTCAAAGAAATCGCAGACTGTGGAGCAAGCCTGGTCTTTATTCAAGGACACGGTGAACGAAGCGCAAAACCTGTATATCCCCAGATTTAGAAAAAGATGCAAAAAGAACCGAACAAAAGACCCAGCGTGGATAACTAAAGAAGTGAAGAAAGCGATAGGAGATAAGAAAAAATCATTCCGGATGTGGAAAAAGGACAAAACCGGGGAGAATTGGAAAGAGCACAGGAAGCATCAATAAGAATGTCAACGCGTGGTTAGAAGAGCAAAAAGAGAATACGAAGAGAGGCTAGCCAGGGAAGCACGAAATTTCAAACTGTTCTTCAGATATGTTAAAGGGAAGCAGCCGGCAAGGGAAGAGGTGGGACCGCTGGATGAAGGAGATAGAAAGGGAGTGGTGAAGGAGGAAAAAGAAGTGGCGGATAGACTAAACATGTTCTTTTTGTCAGTATTTACAAGAGAGGACACATCCAATGTGCCGGAACCTGAAAAAATCTTCAAAGGAGATCAGGCAGAAAAATTAACATCCATGGAGGTAAGCCTTGAAGATGTACTCAAGCAGATAGATAGATTAAAAACTGACAAATCACCGGGCCCAGATGGAATCCACCCTAGGGTATTGAAAGAACTAAAAGAGGAAATAGCAGAATTACTACAGCAGGTTTGTAATCTATCCCTGAATACAGGGTGATCCCAGAGGATTGGAAGATAGCAAATGTTACGCCCATCTTTAAAAAAAGGATTGAGAGGTGACCCGGGGAACTACAGACCGGTAAGTCTAACTTCGGTCCCAGGGAAAATGGCAGAAGCGCTGATAAAAGACAGCATCGATGAGCATCTAGAAAGGAATAAACTGATGAAAGCAAGCCAACATGGCTTCTGCAAGGGAAGATCGTGCCTAACGAACTTATTGCACTTCTTCGAAGGAATTAACAAACAAATGGACAAAGGGGCCCCCATAGACATCGTATACTTGGATTTCCAAAAGGCCTTCGACAAGGTACCCCATGAACGCCTACTACGGAAACTGAAGAACCATGGGGTGGAAGGAGATGTACATAGATGGATCAAAAACTGGTTGGCGAGTAGGAAGCAAAGGGTAGGAGTGAAGGGCCACTACTCAGACTGGAGAAGGGTTACGAGTGGTGTTCCGCAGGGGTCAGTACTCGGACCGCTGCTGTTCAATGTATTTATTAATGACTTAGAAACAGGGATGAAGTGCGAAGTTATAAAATTTGCAGATGACACAAAGCTTTTTAGTGGGGTTAGGACTAAAGAAGACTGTGAAGATTTACAAAGGGACCTGAACAAACTGGGAGAGTGGGTAAATAAATGGCAGATGAACTTTAATGTAGAGAAATGTAAAGTCTTGCATGTAGGAAACAGAAACCCGATGTACAGCTCTATGATGGGAGGGCTGGTAATGGGTGAAAGTAGCCTAGAGAAGGACTTAGGGGTACTGGTGGACAAAAAATGAAGCAGTCGGCATAGTGCGCAGCGGCCTCTAAGAAGGCGAATAGAATGCTAGGTATTATCAAGAAAGGTATTACAACCAGAACGAAGGACGTTATCCTGCCGTTGTATCGGGCGATGGTGCTCCCGCATCTGGAGTACTGCATCCAATATTGGTCGCCATATCTTAAAAAGGATATGGCGATACTCGAGAGGGTACAAAAAAGAGAAACGAGATTGATAAAAGGTATGGAAAATCTTTCATATGCTGAAAGATTAGAAAAACTGGGACTATTTTCCCTGGAGAAGCGGAGGCTTAGAGGAGACATGATAGAGACTTACAAGATCATGAAGGGCATAGAGAAAGTGGAGAGGGACAGATTCTTCAAACTTTCGAAAACTACAAGAACGAGAGGGCATTCGGAAAAATTAAGAGGAGACAGATTCAGAACCAATGCTAGGAAGTTCTTCTTCACCCAAAGAGTGGTGGATACCTGGAATGCGCTTCCAGAGGGTGTGATAGGACAGAGTACGGTATTGGGTTTCAAGAAGGGATTAGATGATTTCCTGAAGGAAAAGGGGATTGAAGGGTATAGTTAGAGGATTACTATACAAGTCCTGGACCTGATGGGCCACCGCGTGGCGGACTGCTGGGCATGATGGACCTCTGGTCTGACCCAGCAGAGGCACTGCTTCTGTTCTTATAGTAAAATTTTAAAAACATGCCTCCAGTAGCCACCTATCGTCTATCTTATTTGCCCTAGTTTTTGAGCCTTTTGCTCAGAGAGTGCAGGAAAATGTAAGGATTAGAAGGATCCCAACTAGACAGGGGACTATAAATTAAGTCTTTTTGCAGATGACTTGCTTTTTACATTACAAGGCCTAGAAGGCTCATTAACAGTGGTACTTGAACAGCTGTTTATGGTCATGTGCCCAGTTTCTAGGTAAATTTGAGTAAATCTGTGATATTAAATGTGAACTTAGGGGAGGATCGAGTTTGAGAGTTACAATGGTTCTTCCCTTTTAAGTGCGTGCGAATGACTATGATATATCTGGTTTGGCTGAACTTCCTCAGAGGTATGGTGTGAAAGCAAGGCAAGCAGACTGGATCAGATTTAGCAGTGGGGGTGGGGGGGAGGGTTATGACTTCATATTAAAGGTAGGTTTCAACTGCCATCAGTTGTCATAAGGGAAATCTGGAGTTTACATTCACTAAATCTTAATCATAAGTAGCTATAAAATCTAGTCTGTGAAAAGCATTCCTTTCTTCACCCAACAACTGGTGGCAAACAGACTGGTATGCAGTTCCGGTGATTTCTTCCCGGGACCTCTTACACCCAGGACACTACTGTATTTGTTCTTCATGTGCTTACTGGGGTGAAGCATTCATCATTGGTCTTGTATAGGTTTGAAGTTTCTAACAGGCTGAAATTTAACTTTCTGGTGTGTAAATGTATACGGGAAAATCAATAAAGAAGAGCACTTCACCCCAGTGACGACACGAAGAGCAGGTATAGTGATGTCTTGGGGTCTTGAGAGGAAGTCATTTAGACTATGCACCAGTTTGTTCTTTACCAGTTGTTATTACATGTGTTGAACAAATTGTAGTTTTCCACATTCTATTTGGATTATCCGACTTTCTTCACTCAAGCCTTTAATACATAGGATGATTGACTATACACTCATTCTGCACCAGGGTTAGCTTTCCACACACACTAACGAAATCAGTTCCTTATACCTTGTTTAATTGTATAAACAGCTTGTCTTGAGTTTAGTCTCCCATCTGTTTATCCCAACGCATGCTATCCCCATCTAATTTCTGCATTTGACTCCTTGGCCATAGGATAAACTGCATTATAGAAAAACATTAGTGTCCTTTCTATGTTATTTGAATGTTCTGATTTGTGCTTATTAGATGCATCATAAGTATTAAGTCTCCCTTTTAAAACATATTATATCGCTCTTATTTAAATTTCAGTGCTGTTAAGTATATTTGTGAACTGTTTCATGGTTGTCCTATTAATAAGTTTCAATTTACTAATTATGAGTTTACCTCACTCGTATTTATATTTATTTTTGGTCTTTTTAATACTGTTATGCTGTTAACAAAATTGTAAGTTTTATATAGACTTCTGCTGCCCCTCAATATCTCTCCTCTCTCCTTATACACCTCCCAGAGAACTCTGTTCCTCAGAAAAACTGCTCCACTGCCAGTTCCAGACTTTGTTCCTTTTATCTAGCTGCCCCTTATGCCTAGAATAAATTACCTGAGTTTGTTCACCAAGCCCTTTCCCTTCCCTTGTTTAAAAGCAGACTGAAAACCCACCTTTTTTATAAAGCCATCAATCCATACCCTACTCCCCACTGCCTACCAACCCAGCCAGCAGATTAACCGTTCCCCTTAACTGTATCCATGACATCCTGTTTGTCTGTCTTGTCTGTTTAGGATGTAAGCTCTTTCGAGCAGGGTCTGTCTTCTTTGTGACTCTGTACAGCGCTGCGTACATCTGGTAGTGCTATAGGAATAATTAATAATAGTAGACCCTTGGGGTGGATCTTTATGACCTTAACTAAAAGCCACTTTTACACAAGTTTGAGAGTTACACAGGATACAAAGAGACTTAGATAAATGGGAGAAGATGAGCTTTTCATGGCTAGGATGTATTGAGATAGTAAAAATAATGATTTTACCCCAAATGTTATTCTTATTCCAGATGCTACCGATTTGGGTAGAGCGATTGGTTTTGGATAGTTTACAACAAAAACTTTCTGATTTTATTTGGGTTCACAGGCGATCTAGAGTGGGAAGGCGGATACTCTTTTTAAATAAAAGAGAAGGGGTGGGGGGCCTGGCTGTTCCCAATCTGGTAAAAACTATCAAGCAGCTCAGTTGAGGGTGATCCTTGAATGGCAGGCACAGGAGTACAAACAATGAGTGCAGACTGAGCAATCTGCGGTGGGTCAGATTCTCTTAACGCATAGATCCTGGATTCCGAGACAGCCTAAAAATGCAGAGTCCACAATCGGTAGAAACTACACAGAGGTTTTGGAAGGGAGTTAAAGGGTTTCTTTTAGAGGGACGCTGATACTTGTGGTTTGCCCCCTTGAGATTTAACCCTGAGTTTGTCCCAGGTAGAGGAGAAGGGGTGTTTGCTTCTTGGGAGGTAAAGCAGCTAGTGTATGCAAGACAACTCTGCAACATTGCTACTGAGCAGATTTGCTTCAAACCAAATATGGATTGATTTCCCAAGATATATTTATAACCTATTGTCCTCCAGGTTACTTTGAGATATACTTGGAGGGAAAACTGCATTTGAAAAAGTATTAGATCCTCGTCTTCAGAAGGGGGTTATCTTGGCAATATATCAATACTACATGAAGAACTGGGAACAAGACTTGGAGCAGGGGGCAGACAGAGAAGAGTGGGACCAGATTTGGTGTAGGATGACAAAATTGGGAATAGCAACTCTATTGGTGGAAAATGAGTATAAAGTGCTAATGAGCTGGTACTACACTCCTATGCGTCTGGCTGAAATGAGTAGGAGGGAGACGGAATTGCTGGTGGGGCTGTAGGGAGCTAGAAACTTATTTACACATGTGATGGAGTTGTAATTTGGTGCAAGAATTTTGGTTTTTTGAGTACTTCCATAAATCTAGGAGAAAAAGATACCTTCTACTTGGGAAGTAGCGCTCATACATAGGTATGGGACAGATTTGGAGGAGGGAGAATTGATCTTCTGTCAATTGACCCTTAGGGCTGCCTGATTGGTCTTGGCTGTGAGTTAGAAACAGAAAGACCAGAATGGAAGCTAGCTCTGGCAAAGTTGAGTGGCTGGTATGATATGTACAAACTAATTGCATTACAACATGGAAAGTCTCATCTATGATAAGATCTGGTATGTTTTGAGCAGAAAGAACGATTTTATAGATGTTATGTATAATAGGGGGATTTTGAGTGTGGATGATGTTTTATTTCTTGCTGGGGAGTGGTAGGGGATGGTAGAGAGGAAGGGGATTTAGGGAGGGGTACATAAAGCACAGTTACTTACCATAACAGGTGTTATCCGGGGCCTGCATGTTTGATTTATTGCACATGGACGTATCCTATGATGGTGTGTGGCTTTAAGTGAGCTAGCCTTCTTGCTTTTTGAGCCATTTTCATCAGCGTTGGAACTGTTATTCTGTACCGGTTCCTTATGCTTGTTGTCCCACACTGAGGATACGTTTCACAGTATTATTAATGTATTAATGGATGTTCACTGTTATTAGTGTTGAGGAACAATTTAGTGTTTTGTGTGGTTCTTGTTTGAAAAATGAAAACCATCAAAAGTTGGAAGGATAATAACAATAAATCCGAACTTCTTGAAACAGAAAGAAATCTCATAAGGGAAGAAAACACACTGAAGACATAAAAAAAAAAAACAAACCTCCAAAAAAAACGCTAGGATATGGTCCTGGTAGAACTTCTTTGCTCTACAGAGAAAGAACAGGGGTAGTGTGAGCCATCGTCAGGTGGGAAGGCACTCGTGCATGCGCAATGTGGACTATCCAGAAGCTTCATTAAAGCTTGAAGTGTCTTACACTTTCAGCATCCATACCGGGCTCCATGAATGACATCACCCACATGTGAGAATATGCTGCCTGCTTGTCCTAAGACTCTATAAAACTTGACACTTCTCTTGCCCAGCTATAATCAATCCCTCTTGCCCATTCCCAGCCTCAATCATCCCAAATACCTTTATTTCTGGATTTTAAGAATTGGAAATTTATCTGTTGCATCAGATAGCAGCACAGCTGGAAGAAGGATGGGGCTTGGGAAGGGGAGCTGAGAAGAAATTATAGTCATAAAAACCTAAGAGAAAAACAGCAGTGACTGAAACAGCCACATGTAATTCCAGAGCGCCCTTTGACTTTTCCTTCTAGCAATCACATGGCTCAAAATCACTTAGGGCTCCTTTTACAAAAGCGCACTAGGGCCTTAACACATGTAATAGTGCGCGCTAAATTGCCGCGCACGCTAGCCGCTACCACCTCCTTTTGAGCAGGCGGTAGATTTTCAGCTAGCTAGATTTAGTGCGCTAATCCGGTGCGTGCACTAAAACCGCTAGTGCACCTTCGTAAAAGGAGCCCTTAGGGTTGCACAGTACTAGAAGGAAATATGATCTAAAAAAAAAGCTAGCATTGTATCAGAAGTCTCATGAAAGCTCAGAGAACCCTTCAGCTCCAAGTTTAATCATTATTTATATATGTTTATTTTTGAAAATTATTTTGAAAATGACTAGTTTATAAAGATGCACATTGCAGATTATTATTATTTTTTACCTGAAAACTGTTTGTATTTAGTTGCTTTGGATAACATTTCAGACGTGTCTGGACGACCCAAAAAAGACTGTAGTTTCTCTTGAAAAGTTTTTACTGGTGTCAGCTTTATAGGCAAGCTTAGTTCAGTTTTCATCCTGAAATTATAAATACATTAAATAAACTATTATGCATTGTATAGCATCTTTTCAAAAACTGCTGAGTCCCATACAATATACATACATACCAAATACAAGTCTTCGCATCTTTATACATTTTTCACTTAAATTGTCTAAAAAAACAATTCAAAATGCAATATTTATTTATTTAGTCGATTTTCTAGCCCTTCCGCCCAAAAATACACCAGAACAGGTTACGAGTTTACTTAAATAATAAAAGGTTAGCAACAAAGTTACAAGCTGACATACAAACAGACATACATAATAGTGGTAAATGACATGGTAGGCATATTCTTCATAAAAAAAGTGAGAGAAAGCCATACTCTGAAGGGGCTAGATATTTGGTTAGCAGGAAGCCTGTTTGGATAGTGACTAGATGGGCTCAGTCTGCATATAGTAGTGAGACAATTTCTATGTACAGCATGAGAAAACAAATATCAGGTTTGAAAATTATATATAGCTTTAGAGAAATATAATTCTTATACTGTATACGGCATGGAAGATTGAATACATGTTTTGACAACTAAGTATAATAGTATTACAATTGGTATGGCACCCTATATATAGCAACAATAAAATACTTCCAATGCACAGCATGAAAGATCGAACATTTGTTTTGGTCACTAAGGGCTCCTTTTACTAAGCTGCGCTAGTGGTTTTAGCGCACGCTACAATGCCGCGTGCGCTAGACGCTAACGCCTCCAAAGAGCTGGCGTTAGTTTTTCCACGTAGCGCGGGGGTTAGCACGCGTTAATCTGCCGCGGGCTAAAAATGCTACCGCAGCTTAGTAAAAGGAGCCCTAAGTATAGTAATAAGACAATTATTAAGCCATTTTTGATGCGTGTACAAGAAGTAGAGAGACAAAACAGGGATAAGAGATATAGCTGAAAAACAAAAAAATAATAAAAAAGAAACCAGTATAATACCTTCAAACATTGCTAGTGACGAGGAACCCTATAGAAACATGAAAAGGTAAGAAAGGACACAAAGAAACATCTAATCTTCTAAATGAGTCAACAGGAGCTGCTTGAAGGAACATAAGAACATAAAAGGAGCATTTCAAATTAATACATCACCATATCAGTGGGACAATTCAGAAAAATTGAAAATTACGCCCCCCCCCCCCCTCTTTTAATCAAGCTGTGGTAGAGGTTTTTAGCATGGGCTGGTGAGGTAAGTGCTCACTCACAGGAAATCTATGAGCATTGGAGCATTTACCACGCCGGCATGTGCTAAAAAGTGCTAGCACAGCTTGATAAAAGGGGCCCTATAAACTGTATGTAGTGATATTAGACCTCCTAGTATGTATTGTATTAGGACAAAAACTTGTTTCGTAAGTGTGTACTATAATTATGGCAAGTTGTAACCTGTTAACTGTATTTTATGTATGTTTAACCTGTAAACCGTTCTGAGCTCTTTGGGGAAAACAGGATAGAAAACGAATTAAATAAATAAATAACCGTTTTTAGTGGTTAGCACACTAAAGCGCTTAATGCCCTTTCATGAATTTCCCTGTTAGTGAAATATGTCTAGCTTAAAATGTCCTTTTTTGCCCTAGATGTTTTTACAATGTTCCTTTATTACAGAAAAGCATCCAAATCATAAGACCACCCTGATCTCTCCCAAAATACGCCGTCTTGAGATTTAGATGGATTGTGGAAAAACTGTAGAGCAAAACGTCTTAAAATGAGCTTTGAAAATAGCGATTTGGACATTTTTTTGTGAAAAAAATGGGACATTTTTCTGTTTCAAAAATTAGCCCCAAAACATATCAAAACAAAACCATCAAAAAGGGGTTGACATTCAAAAGGTTTAATCAGACAGGAGAGGTTCTCCTGCCTGGTTAAACCCTTTTGAGTACCAGACCCTTCTGAACTATTAGAAGTACTGCTACTCATAAGTCTGAAAACGGGTGGTGCTATAAAATGCTGTAATGAGGCACAAGGTACGTTAGATAGATTGTGAGCCCGCCGGGACAGAGAGGGAAAAACTGCTTGAGTACCTGAATAAATGCATGTAAACCGTTCTGAGCTCCCTTGGGAGAACGGTACAGAAAATTGAATAAATAAAAATTAAAAAAATAAAAATATTATGGAATCCATTTTTATTTCTTATATAATCAATCAATAGACTTCAGCTACCCATTCCTCTTTTCCCACAAATCTGAGACAGTTATTAAACACATAGTAAATCGGGCAAGTATGAAAAAAAGTCTTTGCAATGCAGATCCTCAATTCCCCACTGAAACCAGTAAGAAAACAACACACCTTGATAAGTCACCATTACTTTGACAGTAAAGATCATAAGCTAGGCTCATTGAAACAGACATTTTCCAATCTCCAAGCTTGTGTGCCAACAACACTGCTTCTGGAAACAATCCACCAATAAGCAGCAACTCAAGGGCATATTCCACAGTCCAAGCACAGGACAGATTCTGATCTCTGATAACTCTGGCAACCACAGATTGCTGTAGAGGAATTACTCGAAGTAACATATCTAACAACAGGACACAAAAATATGCAATATATGTTATTAGCAGAGTATTTTATTGTTCACAGAAGATTTGGTTAATAAATTACAATTATAAATATTGATCTTGCCAAACAATTGCAGTTGGTTAAATTCATTTTACCATGCAATTAATTTTGTGACCATCATTTTAACTCAACCTAAGTCTGCATATAAAGCAATGGTCACAACCTTAAAACTGAACTAAACAAATGGCCTAGTAGGGTCAATGCTACATCTGTTTTACTGTTGATTTGTATTTTATCTGTGTTTTAATTAATTGTTTTATACTGTTATTATATACTAGTATTTTAGCCCGTTACATTAACGGGTGCTAGAATATATGTCTATCTGTCTGTCTTTATTTCCGTGTCTCTCTCTCTGTCCTGCTGTCTTTCTTTCTGTCTGTCTCTGTCCCTGGCCCCCTTTGTCTGTCTGTCTTTCTGTGTCTCTCGCTGTCCCTGTGTCTTTCTTCTTTTATTTCTTTCTCCCTTCCTCCCGCTGGCAGTAGAATATATGTCTGTGTTTCTTTCTGTTTCTCTCCATACTCTCATTCATCTTGTCATCTCCCTTTTGACCTCATACAAATGGCTCACCACTTTCAGAATACCCCTCCCTCTCTCCACTGGTCAGTCTATATCTCCCTGTCCCTTTCTCTTCATCCCCTAGCATCTTCTTATCCCAGCTCTCTGCCCTCCCATGGATTATTTTTTCCTCCATTTTCTGTTGTTCTTCTTCCTTCCCCCCTTGATGCTGAACAATAAGATGGAGGGAAAAAAAGAGATGCTGCATCTCTCTCCCCTTTCCACCCCCAGACCTAACATTTCTCCCTCCCTTCCATCCCTAGGTCCAACTTCCCTCCCCCAGATCCACCATCTCTCCCCAATAGTCCTCCCTTCAAGTATCTCTTTCCCCAGATCCAGCTTCTCTCCCTTCAGACCATTACCTACCATCTCTCTCTCTCCTCTGTTCCTGGCCCCATAAACTGTCCCCCATGCCCAGTCTGGCACTTCTTTTAATACTCTCCCCCTTTGCACTTTATAAAAATTAAAAAAAAGTTAATCCAGGGAATTTCCTAGGCCCAACATGTTCTCCCTCTTCTCTCCATTCCATTCCGATATTGCCTTCACCTTCTGTGTCGCTGAAAAATCCGCTGGCCTCAGCTGTGATTCAGGAACGTTGTCTGTGGCTCCCCTTCCTGCTTTCAATCTGCCGCGGTTCTCCCCCTCCCCCCCCCCGGCGGAATGTTTCTGAATCGCAGCCAAGGGTGGTGGATTTTTCAGCAAAACAGAAGGAGGGCGACATCAGACCGGTCCCTTTCTCCCTATCTCCTTCCCTACTTCCCTGTGCAGCAGCCGCAGCATTCCCTCTCCCTCCATTAACCGCGAGAGGAGCCTGCACACGGACCTAACAGGCCGAGCCTCCAGCAGTCTAACTTCCCGGCGGCTCCTCTGACGATCGCCGCCTTCTCCGACGCAGGAGCGGCTCGTGAGAGGAGCCGCTGCAGCGTCTGTGAAGTTGAAAAAAACTTTGGCCCGTTCCCGTGCTCGGCCGCGGCTGGCTACAGGTGCCACGGTCTGCAGCCGCCGACATCCGTTTTGACTTTTTTTTTTTTTTTAGTTGAAAGACGCGGCGGTGGCTCCTCTCATGATCCCCACCTGCGTCGGAAGTCCGACGCAGGCGGGGATCGTGAAAGTAGCCACCGCCGCGTCTTTCAAAGAACCGTAAGCCGCGCATGCGCACTTCCTATGTGTCACTACAGCTCACAGAAAAGTGGCGCACACTTAGGAACTGCGCATGCGCGGCTTACCATTTTATTATATTAGATGGAAAATGATATATTTCTTTCTAATTACCATATGATGATTTTAAATTTTTCAGGCTTATCTAAGCAAAACAATTTGTAGTAAGTCAAAATAAATAATAACAATTACAATTCATACTCTGAAAAGGGATGGTAAATAAGACCAAGAATATTATAATGTCTCTGTATAGCTCCATGATATGACCTCACCTTGAGTATTGCATTCATTTCTGGTCACCATATTTAAAAAAAGATATAGCAGAATTAGAAAAGGTTCAAAGAAGAGTGACCAAAATGATAAAGAGGATAGAACTCCTCTCATATGAGAAAAAGCTAGAGAGGTTAGAGTTCTTCAGCTTGGAAAAGAGATGGCTGAGGGGGAGATATGATCAAAGCCTATAAAATCCTGAGTGGTGTAGAATGGGTAAAACTGAATCGATTTTTTACTCTTTCAAAAATTACAAAGATTAGGAGACACACATAGAAGTTATATGGAAATACATTTAAAACAAGTAGTAGGAAATATTTTTTCAGCCAAAGAATAATTAAACTCGTTGCCAGTGGATTTGGTAACAGCAATTAGCAAAGCTGGGTTTAAAAAGATTTAGACAAGTTCCTGGAGGAAAAATTCATAGTCTGCTATTAAGATAAGACATAATCCAAGTGAATTTGTAAGCTCCCCACAATCTTTCCCAAACTAGATGACTCGGTACTGGGCTTATCAACTCAAGATCACTTAAATCCAAGTATCACTTACTAAACGATGTCATTAGCCAGAATAACTTTCATTTACTCTGTATCACCAAGACCTGGCTAACAGATGGAGATGAAGCCTACTTAGCCTTTGTCTGCCTTCCAGGCTTTACCTTTCATTTCAATCATTGTGTTGGGAGAAGAGGGGGTGGGGTAGCCATTGTCCATCGGCTTAACTTTGAATTTTCCTCCCACCAAAGGCCTCTGGAATTCATTCAATTTAAATTGAAAACTAACATCATCTGGAACTGCCTACTTTTATATCTCCCACCGCCTATCACATGCAACAGCATCTCCAATTAGCCAGAATACTTCTACAGATTATCCCCTTATTCTTGGGGATTTCAATGTCCATTTCAAGGATCTGAATAACACTCACACCTTAGAGCTGATGACCCTTTTTCAAGATCTCAATCTATCTCCTCTAATCTTCAATGCTACACATAGAGAAGGTCACACTCTTGACATGATTTTGGTACCAATTTCCTTAGCTTCCAAATTTGTTCTAACATTAAATACTTCTGTGCCTTGGTCTGACCATTCATTACTTATTTTTTCCCATTTCTGGTCTCCAAAGTCCCCCTTCTTGGGTTCCAAATCATTCAGTTGTTGTGACTACTCCAAATTAGACTCTGTTTCCATTTCCTCCACGCTTAACGCCCTGACTTTTCGTCTGACCCTCCCATGGATGATTTAATAACCAATCGGAATAATACTATCTCTAATTTTTTTGACAAATTAGCTCCAGTTCAGTCCCATTTTGTATCAAATCGAAGCCATAAAAATCCATGGGTTTCTTCAGAACTTAAGCTAATAAAGGAACAACTGCGCTCTTTGGAAAGGAGATGGTGACATGATAAATCTATGACTAACCTTTGCTTATACAAGGAACATGCTGCCTTTTATAAGTCCAAAATTCTACAAGCAAAATCTCATTACTACATTACATTACATTACATTAGAGATTTCTATTCCGCCATTACCTTGCGGTTCAAGGCAGATTACAAAAAAGTTATAGAAGGTGGGTTATAAAAGAAGATTTCTGGTCATTTCCAAAGCGAGTAAATGTAATGTAATTTATTTCTTATATACCGCTACATCCGTTAGGTTCTAAGCGGTTTACAGAAAATATACATTAAGATTAGAAATAAGAAAGGTACTTGGAAAATTCCCTTACTGTCCCGAAGGCTCACAATCTAACTAAAGTACCTGGAGGGTAATAGTGAAGTGAAAAGTAGAGTTAGAGGAAAAATAAAAATAAAATAAACATTTTAAAAAGACAGCATTGATCTAAATACTTTGGAAGGTAAAGAGTAGATCAGGTTGATTCGGGGGGTCAGGAAGAAGATGGGAGGAAAAGTGAAAAGTGAAAAGTAGAGTTAGAGGAAAAATAAAAATAAAATAAACATTTTAAAAAGACAGCATTGATCTAAATACTTTGGAAGGTAAAGAGTAGATCAGGTTGATTCGGGGGGTCAGGAAGAAGATACCCCGTCTCTCACCTGACCTTTCGCCGCCGCGCAGCGGCGGCGCGCCGAGGACTCCGCCCCCTAATACCCCGGTACATGACATTTAAAGTCACGTCTCTTGCGGCGCACGCTGCTCACTCTTTGTTTTACTGCTCACGGCACCTTGGCTCACTATTGTTTTTATAACTGCTCATTGTTTTAATTTGTTTTACCGGTAACTATAACTATAATTTTTAACTTCAACTATTCAAGTTTCAATTGCTGTTTTTACTGTTGTTATTTTACTGTGGTTTTATTCTTTATTGCTGTTATTTTACAGTGGTTTTATTCTTCTCTGCAGTCTCTCACCTGACCTTTCGCCGCCGCGCAGCGGCGGCGCGCCGAGGACTCCGCCCCCTAATACCCCGGTACATGACATTTAAAGTCACGTCTCTTGCGGCGCACGCCGCAAAGGCGCGCGCCAAAGGCGCGCGCCAAAGGAGCGCACCTAAGGAGCAGGTTCTGCTCCTTAGTGCGCTCCTTTGTGCGAAGCCGGAGTGCGCTGACACCCCCTTTATTCACAATCGACATCTTAAACAATTTGCCAACACTAATCTTTTCTATACTGTGTCTATCTTCCTAGCAACCATGAGCCTTCTTATCTCTGAGTCACCCATGAACCCATATAGCCAGGGCTCAAGTGAGCCTTCACACATACCGGTTCACTGGGGCCACCGGCCACCAAAACCTAAAACAACCGAACCACGACAGGTACTAATTAAATCTCTTCAACTAACGCAAGGCAACACCTATAACAAAAATCACGCCTCTAACGTTATTATACCATCCACAATTCGTTCTAACTCTCTCATACCCAATTCTAATAAATTAAAGCTAGGACTTATAAATTCCAGGTCTATCAAAGGTAAATACCACTTAGTCAAAGAAAAAATTATTACAGAAAGCTTACATTTACTCTGCATAATAGAAACCTGGTTAACAGAAGGCGAAGAAGCTTATTTATCCTATTGCTGCCCACCAAACTACACATTTATTTTCAATCACCGTCAGAACCGAAAAGGAGGTGGGCTAGCCATAATTTACTTAAAGGATAGCCTAAATACTATCGAATATTCCACTGGAAATACTGAAATTGAATTCTTACAGGTCCAACTTAACTCTACTCCTAAAATTGACATACTTTTATTGTACATTCCACCTCCAACAAATCAAAATAGCTTATTTTCTCTTCAAAATTTGATCTTTGATTACAGCTCCACATCGGAATTTCCTCTAATATTAGGAGATTTCAATTTTCATTTCGACGATCTTTCCAACCCCCTCACAAAAGAGCTCTTAACCTACATTGAAATACTTAACTTACATCCCCTCATCCATGAACCTACTCACAAGGCCGAACATATTTTGGATATGATTTTTATCCCTAAATCAGAGCATCTTTACTGCAACAATACCTTAAATACTCCAGTTCCCTGGTCAGATCATCACTTAATATCTTTCGAGTTAACAATAAACAATAAAATAAACCCAACTCCAATTCCCAAGAAAATAACTTACCGTGATTACACTAAATTAGAACTCTCTTCAGTTTCTGCTTTCCTTCTCTCAAGGCCTCCCTTATTAGAAAGTGATACCCTCGAACACCAACTTAATTCTTGGAATGAAACAATCCAACTCCTATTAGACAAAGAGGTTCCCCTAATTAATAAAACAATATCCAACAAAAAAACCCAAAACCCATGGTATACACCAGAACTTTCACTAATTAAAAGGCAACTACGATCTTTGGAAAGAAAATGGCGAAAAAACAAAAATAACGTAAACTTAAAAGCTTTCATAGAACAATCGCAATACTATAAAAATAAAATTAATGAGTCCAAGAAAACTTTCTACTCAAATAAAATTAAATTAGCCAGAAATTCTTCTATCTTATTCTCTATATTAAAATCCTTCAATCCAAAACCCCAAAACGAAAATAAACGCTCAAATCTTTCAGCTCAAACCATGGCAGAGGCTTTCTGCGAAAAAATCACAAACATCCGTAAAAATTTTATCTCTGATCCTACCACTAATCCCTCGGAGTCACACACTAATAACATAATTCCTTGCGCTAAGTGTTCTAACTATAAAGTTCCATCGTTAGACGAAATAAAATCAATTTTTCAAAGTATTAATTTAAAAAATACTCCCTCTGAGATCATTCCTCCCTTAATTTTAAAAAAATACTTTTCTTGCTTTGGCCCACTATTGCACTCAATAATTAAAAAAAGCCTTACATCAGGGGCAGTACCAACAAGTTGGAAAGCATCAACAATATCTCCTATATTAAAAGACCACAAAATCAGCTATGACGACCCCACCAACTATCGTCCAATTGCTAATATTCCTTTCTTAGCAAAAATCACAGAGAAAGTAATATTCACTCAACTATCAGACTTTGCCAATTCCACCAATGCTTTACATCCCAATCAAACAGGCTTCAGGAAACATCATAATACAGAATATTCCTTAATTGGGCTCACCACCAATATCATTTATAATCTTGATCATCACAACTCGGTAATTTTATTTTCTCTCGATCTCTCAGCCGCATTCGACACAATTGACCATTCTCTTCTTCTGGACAGACTTCATTCCATAGGCGTTAGCGACCTAGCCTTGCAATGGATTACCTCCTATCTTTCTAACCGTACTTCTACGGTACGCTTTAACAATACAATTTCGAAACCTTTTTCCCAAAATTATGGTATTCCCCAGGGCTCTATCTTGTCTCCTCTTTTATTTAATATTTTTTTATCCCCCTTACTAAACCTAAGCCAATCTATAGGTTTTACCACCTACGCTTACGCAGATGACATCCAGTTGACTCATGCATTCAACCCGGAAAATCCAAATGACATAGTTCAAATTAACCAAAAATTAGAACAAATAAAAAATTGGCTAGTACAAAACAAACTAGCATTAAACATATCCAAGACAAGGGCTCTATTTTTCCCTTCAAAACAAGATCTAAAACTATCAATCCCTTTTTCGATTAACAACACACCAATTGAATTAGCAACTTCACTTAAGATTTTAGGTGTAATCATTGATAGTAAATTCTCTTACCAAGAACATATTAGCAACACAGTTAAAAACTGCTTCTACCGTTTGCGCCTAATCCGCTCAATGTCCAAGTACTTAGAGCCAAAATCAGTAAATATTTTAGTCCACTCACTTATAATATCCAAATTAGATTACTGTAATTCCTTATTACTAAACATAACAAACAAGGAACAAAGACGTTTACAAATAATTCAAAACACCGCCATAAAATTAATACATCATGGAAAGAAATATGATCACGTGACTCCATATCTGATGAAATCTCATTGGCTACCCATTAACCAAAGAATTATATATAAAACAGCATTATTAGTCTTTAAAACAACTACAACAAATGAACCTCAGTTCATTAACCGCTTATTAATTCCACACTCCTCAAATCGCTCTCTCCGGTCTAATAGTCAGGAGCTACTTATGGTTCCATCATTGAAAATAATAGGAACTAGGCGACATGATATTTTTTCAGTCAAAGCCCCGCTTATCTGGAATTCTCTTCCTTTCTACATTAGGAATATCAAAGATCTTATTCTATTCAAAACTACTCTAAAAACATTTCTATTTAAGGCTTCCTTTAACCCGTAAACAGGAATCTTCTTTTATCAATTGAAAATATCATAAACTCCGAAATTTTTCTACTTTTAGGTACCCCCATCCCAATGTTCTACCCTACCCTATCCAATTTTCTTCGTCTATCTATGTGGACACAATAACATTGTAACTTTTTACCCCACTTGTTTTTCCCAACTCCTTCAGTAGTGTCTGTATTGTTAAGTGTTCACGAATATGTTTGTTAATGCACATAAATGATCTTAACTGTTTTTACCCTTATATTTATTGTAATGTTATTCGCTTAGAATTTTTAAGCGAACCATTAAATCTAAATAAACTTGAAACTTGAAACTTGAAGGTACTTGTAGTGTTAAGACTTTTTCAGGGATTTCTTGAAGAGTATAGTCTTTATTTCTTTTCTGAACATCTTGTAGTCTGGGGATGTTATCAGTAGATTGGAGATTTGATTGTCTAGTTTTGCTGCTTGAGTGGCTAGGAGGCCGTCATATAGTTTTTTCCATTTAACTTCTTTGATTGGAGGATGTGTTAATGGGGTATGAGATTTTTTATGCCTGGTTGAGGTAGTTTGGATGAGGCGGTTGTTCAGGTAGGTTGGGCTGTCTCTGTTTATAGTTTTGAATAGTGTACAGTAGAATTTAAATAGTATTCTTTCTGGAATTGGAAGCCAGTGTGAGTTGAGGTATGCCTCTGTAATGTGGTCGTGTTTCCTCAATGAGTAGACGAGTCTCAGGGCTGTGTTTTGAATTGTTTGTAGTTGTTTTGTCAGAATAATAAGAAAAAGCAAATCATTTTCAGATCTAACATGATACGAGTCTGGACGTAAAGCTTTCTAACAAATTCTTTATAATATGCCAAAGAATATCTATACATAAAAAACAGAACTAAAGTACAGTACCTGGTGCAGTGCAGAATGGAGGTAGAACATCAATATTATGTGGTGGAAGTACATAAAGTGGCTGATTAGTAAAGTAGGCAGCCATGAATCGTCCCAAGGACTGGATCACTGCTAAAGCTGCTTCACTATGAATGTGTCTAAGAATCTCCAGTTCATATCTGATATATTCAGATTCTGTAAGACAAACACTTCAGATTAAACAAATCAGAACATATTTTGCCTTATTACAGGATATTGTATTGGCTTCTCTTCGAGGCCAGAGTGTTTTTTAAACTGGGTTGTTTATGTTTTAAAGTCTTGCATGGCATGGCTCCCAGTTTTTAGTGGAACATTTCATTTTTCCTATTTTAACAGTTACAGTTATTTTATTTGATACACCGCCATTATTAACAAAAAGAAGTCAAATCAAAGTGGTTAACGCTCAGCATGGATTTCAACCTTATTTGAATTTCCCTCTGTTAGAGGATGTCACTACAACAGACATCACAATCGACTGCTCGCTTATCAATCAGTCCTCTGGGATCTGATTTTCGCAAAGTTCTCATCACCTCAACATCTTATATGAATTTTAGAAAATCATTAAAGTCTTATTTATTTAGCAAGTTTTTATGACACCGTGTATGAATGATGTTTGTAAGGATTAATATACATGTTCAGACTATTGGAAGTTCGCTGTTACTATTCAGCTTTTCTTTAATTGTCAACTGCATGGATCTGCAAGATTTTGCGGGATATAAATGTCATGTTATGTTATGCAAAAATATACATCGGTACTATATTTTACATATTCAGTTAAGCCATCTATATTAAATTACCACAAAAACCTCATGTGCTTCTCAGTTTTTTTCATCTTCAAAATTCTAAAAACAAGTGAACCCCTCCCCCCACCGACACAATACATAAATGCATACACAACTCAGTAGGTCTACAGAATAGAGGTAATGTAAAGCTCTATAGTGGAAGGGGAAGCGGCATCTGAATATTCTGGCAGGTTTGGATTTTAATTACTCACCTTTTCCTTACTCTGAGCTCATAAATTATATCTAAAGTAATGGAAGGTTAAGCAATTTGGTCCAAGTCACAAAATGCAGCAGAAGGAGAGTGCAGAATTTGAACCCTGGATTTTCCTGGTTCTCAGCCTACTTCTGTAGCCAATAAAGAACAGTTACTTACCTATAACAGGCAAGTATTCTCACATGTGGGTGACGTCATCTATGGAGCCTGGTATGGACAGTACGAAAAGTGTACTGTCAGATTAAAGTTTTCAGTCTTGAGACTGCCCGTACCATGCATGCCAGCGCTGGTGCCTTCTCACCCAATGTTGGCTCGTTCAGTAAAAAAAAACTAATAAGCCAACTAGGGGAGGAGGGAGGGTCATGAGAATATCTGCCTGCTGTCCTTGAATAACATCTGTTATAGGTAAGTAACTGTGCTTTATCCTAAGACAAGCAGGCAACATATTCTCACATAAGGAACTCCCTAGCTGAACTAGAGGGTTGGTGAGTAGTTTGCATTTAAACAGAGAATAAATTTTGTATTACTGCTTGGCTGAACTTACTAGCTCATCTGAAATAATTCTCCAAACAGTAGTGAGATATGAAGGTATGAACTGAGAACCAGGTAGATGCTCTACAGATGTCCTCAATGGGAGTGGATTGTAAATGAGCTACTGAGGTTGCCATAGCTCTGTCTTTATGTGCTGTGACACGACCATTCAGAGTTAGCCCAGCCCAAACATAACAAAAGGATATGCAGTCCGCAAACCAGGTGAAGGTGGTTCTCTTGGCGACAGGAGTTCCCAGTCTGTTAGGATCAAATGACAGGAACAGCCGAGTAGAAGTTCTGTGAGGTTTTGTGCAATCCAAGTAATAAGCAAGAGCACGCTTACAGTCCAGGGTTTGTAGAGCAGCCTCACCAGGATGGAAATGTGGTCACGGGAAAAAAAACAGGTAGAACAATAGACTGGTTGAGATGAAATTCTGATACTAGCACTCTATCATGGTAGAAAAATGTGAAAGGAGGTTCAGAAACTAGAGATTGAAGCTCGCTGACTCAGCGTGCCGAGGTGATGCATAGAAATACTACTTTCCAGGTTAGAAACTTCAATGATATAGATGACAGAGGCTCAAATGAAAACTTCTGAAAACTTGGCTCTTCTCCAAAATGCAATGACCTCTCCCTCATCGATTTACTAATTCCCTCTAAACCTCTCTTTCTAAGCCCTTCTACTTTTCATTGTAGTTTCTTTCTCTACCAATTACTGTAAACCGTGCCGAGCTCTACTTCTGTGGAGATGATGCGGTATAGAAACTTAAGGTTTAGTTTAGTTTCAAAAGGGCAAATAGGATGACATTAAAGGTCCCAAATCACTAGCAGTGTCTTGATTGGAGGCTTGGTATTAAGAAGGCCCTTCATAAATCTAGAAAGCATGGGGTGTGCTGATAAAGTTTTGTTGCCCAGAGACATGAAACGCCATTATTGCACTGAGGTGAACTCTGACCGAAGTAGTTTTAAGACCAGAGTTAGATAAGTGTGAAAGAAATTCAAAACTGACGAAATAGGACATGAAACCGGATTAAGCAATTTGAGATTACACCAGTTTGTGAAGCGTGTCCATTTAAAATGATAACATTGTTGTGTGGATGGTCTTCTAGAAGCTTCAATGATATCCAACACCTGTTTTGAGAAGGTCTAATGATGGGGTAATAAATACCATGCTTTGAGAGCTAAGGAACGAAGACAGGGATGTAGAAGAGAGCACTTGTTCTGCATTAGCAATGTTGGAAACATTAGTAGAGAGATGGGCTCCCAAACACTGCATTGTAGGAGAAGAGGGCTTCATGGCTGACAGGGCCACTGAGGAGCTATTAGGATCATGGTGGCTTGCTCTTGGCAACATGAGCAGAGTCTTTGTTAGCAAAGTAATTGGAGGGAATTCATAAAGGAATTTGTTCTGCCAGTTGAAAAGAAATGCATCCAACTCCAGGTGATTGGGAGTGTAGATTCTGGAGCAAAATAGTCTTGGAAGACCTGATGGAGAATGCTGGAGTTGATAGCCCACTTGTGTGGTTATAGAAACCTGCTCAATCTTTCAGCCAGAATGTTTTGTTTTCCCTCTAAGTAAACTGCTTTTAGGAAGATGTTGAGAGGAATCACTCAATTCCAGATTTGAATTGTTTCCTGGAAGAGAGGGTAAGTTCCTGTACCTCCTGTTTGTTCACATAGTACATGGCTACTTGATTTTCTGTTTGAATCAGAACTACCAGGTTGAGGAGTCGGTCTGGAAATGTGAAAGAGCATTTTGAATTGCTCAGAGCTCTAGAGATTTATGTGTAATGTCTTCTCTTGGGTGCTCCAGGAGCCTTGTGTGTGAAGAACTTCTAGATGGGCTACCCATTCAAGCATGGATGCATCTGTTGTTAATTCTTTCTGATGTAGTGGAGTCTGAAAAAGAAGGCCTCTGGTTAGACTGATGGGGGAAAGCCACCAGAGCAAAAAGACTGACAAAGTTCAGATGATACTTGAATCCTCTGAGATAATGTTCCGTAAAATTAAGACCACTGGGATGATGAGTCCTCCGAGGAATCCTGAAGTGTAGACGGGCAAATGGAGTCACATAAACTGTGGATTCCATGTGACCTAACAGACATAGCATTTGGCATGTAGTGACTGTCAGGTGAGCTGACATGGTTTGGCAGATCTGAAGATAGTTCTGTGGTAGGAAAGCATGGGCTTCTGTAGTGTCTAGGAGTGCTCCAATGAATTCCAGAACTTATGTAGGCTGTAGGTGAGACTTTTCGTAATTGACTGCAAAACCCAGAAGTTCCAGAAGATGCACTGTGGATCTGATTGCTACTTGTGCTGCCTGTGGAGTGGGAGCTTTTACCAACCAGTCATCTAAATAAGGGAAAACCTAGAAGCCATATGAGCAGAGTGTCACTGTCACTACTACTAAGCATTTTGTGAACATTCTGGGTGCTGAAATGAGTCCAAATGGGAGTACCTTGTACTGGAAGTGATGAGCTCCTGTTCTGAAATGAAGATACTTCCTGTGGATAGGGTGGATAGAAATGTGAGTGTTAGCTTCCTTGAGATTTAGAGAGCAGAGCCAATCGTTCATTTCCAACAGTGGAAGAAAGGTCCCCAGAGAGACCATACAAATCCTCTCACTCACTAAGACCCGGATTCTGTATAGGCTTTTGAGAATCACATTCGGGCATCCTATAGAGCAGTGTTCTTCAACCGTTTTACACCTATGGACTGGCAGAAATAAAAGAATTATTTTGTGGACCGGCAAACTACTAAGACTGAAATAAAAAAAACCATCTCCACCCGTCCCTGCGAGCTCAGTTCCTGAAAACCATCTGATCCCATCCGCACAAGCCTAAATAGTTATGATTTTATAGTGAATATATTTTATTAAAGTATAAAAAGAAACAATATTCTGTACAATTGTCATTTTATAAATACAAACAATACAGAGCAAGGATCAACAAAACCCCTGTCTCCCCTCCCCTTCACATATTTCCCCTCTACTATCAAGAAAACTAAATAAGCCAAATTATTACAGAATGCTACACATAAATATCATGCTAACAGAATACTGCACATCACACATGACAGGAATAATGTTAGGAGAGTACAACTAGGGCAACTTCCCCCTGGTCAGAGAGAGCCTAAGCCAGCTGGAAGCTAAAGAAGCACTGCCTGGGCTTTGCAGTCCCCAGTTATGTCTAATACCAGCTCTAGCAGTATACATATTTCAAATCTGATATATTCTAATCACAAAATAGAAATAAAATTATTTTTTTCTACCTTTTGTTGTCTCTGGTTTCTGCTTTCATCTTCTTTTCATACTCTTCCTTCCAGCGTCTGCCCTCTCTGTCTCTTCAATCCAGCATCTGCCCCTTCCAACCACTGTCTGCCCTCTCCCCCTTCCATATGGTATCTGCCTTCTTTCTATGCCCCTCTCCCCTTTCCATCTAGCCTGCACCTCCTCTCTCCTTTTTACATGATTCATTCCAGCTTCATTGCTCTCTTCATTTTTATCTCTCCTACACCAGATCTAGCATCTTTATCCCTCTCTCCTTATTTCTCTGCTGACCCCCTTCCCAGCATCAATCTCTCTCTACTTTTGCATTCCTGTCTCTCCCCTTTTCCTCATCTGATCTCTCCATTCCAACCTGACCTCTTCCCCCTCCTCTAATCTTCTTGCCAACTGTTTCCTTCCTTTTTTCCTCCTCTCCTGTCCAGCAGTACCCCATCTCCTTTTCCCCTCCCCCTATAAAACATTAATTCTCTTCCCTTCCCCTCCTCCCCTATCCAGCAATACCCCTTCTCCCTTCCCTCTCCAGCAATACCTTTCCTCTCTCTAGCCTAGTGGTAGCTCACTGTGTGCTTCTAACTTCACCACACAGCTACTGCTAGCATTAATTTAGCCGCAGTTTCATCAGGCAGCCTCAGGGTCTTTGCTAGGCCAGTCCGCCTCACATTATCGAAGCAGGCTGGCCTAGCAAAGGCCACGAGGCTACCTCATGAAACTGTGTCTAAACTATTGTTAGCAGCAGCTATGTGGCAAAGTTAAACGCACACAGAGCTGCTGCTGCTGGTCCGGGGGTGTGGAGAGACAAGAAAGGTAGGAGTCCCAGCATATATGACAGTAAGAGTCCTGGCATATGCGACAATAGGAGCAAGTCAGCTGACGCAGGCGATGAAGCCTCTCTTCCTGCCCTGTACACAGTTTGCGATACACTGAAGGTAAATGCCTGGAGGGGACCCAAATCCTTCATGGACCGGCAGGAAATTTTTGCAGACTGGTATTGGTCTGCGAACTGGCAGTTGAAGAACACTGCTATAGAGAATTGTGCCTAAGCCCGCCTATGAACCTGATTCTCTAACCGACGTCCATGTCAAAAGCGCTGGTTAGGAACATTGATGCTCCTCAGACTGCCATCCGTCACAAATAGGGCATAAATCTGAAGTGTCTCGACCTGAGTCCATTCCACCTCTTTAAGCAAAACAAGGCTTTTGAGACAGATAGAAGCTTTTAATTTCAAATTGAGAAATCTAAGATGACCACCACAGCAGCAAATTTAATGCCAAAAATGGCCAAGGGGAGCTACACAGAAAAATTAAAAATAGCAATTTTGGGATTTTTGAGGAGGGGAACTTAACATTAACTCTGGAAACCCCTAAGAATCAATTTTAAGGATCCCACCCAAATCGATCTGCCAGGCTGTCAGCCATGCTGTGTGCTGGGAGTTGCAGAATGGTAGCTGTAACAGCTTACAAGGAGATCCTCTGTCTCAACAAGCCTGGAATCTAAACTGCTTGTTTCTTCTGACTGCCTCTTTGGCCCAACACACTGGCCGTTGACCTCAATTCCCTCTGGAACTCGCACTCACTAACAGGGGTAGGAATACCACCACGGAGCCACTTAGCGTGTGCTCAAACCTACTAGCAAATGAACCTGGGGCAAGCTATGCTCCCAAAAAATAGGCCCTGAGCTCCCGAACTGTTAATGCAGGCTATCCAAGTGGATGCACTGCAAAGCACCCTACTCCTTGGAAGCAGACCCTCTGCCTCAGTGCCTGCGCTTTCCAGCAGCCAGGGCTATTCCCCAAGAGGATCCTCTGCAGCATGAAAAGTAAGCCTTGCAAAATAGTAAAAAAAAGACTGAATTAAAAAAAAAATAAACACAAGCAGAAAAGACAAGCTCCTACTGTATTGGTTGTAGGAAGACAACTGAGGAATTGGAGGATAGCTCAGAGGTAAGAGGAGCCAAAGTATGCAAATGAAGCTTCCTACAAGAGATCTCGCAAGAAGGGATGGACTACCTAAGGTTCAGAAATAGAGTGGGGTTGTTCAAGAAATGGCTTTTGAAAGTAGACACACCATTTTTGGTGGTATCTCTGGACTATTTCTGCTTGTCTATATCCTTTCAGCCTCCAGAAATAAACAAAGATTTTCAATAAATTCTTAGCAGTGACCTGCACAGAGGAATTATCTCTTCTTCCTTTGGTTTAAACCTCCTCCTATGCATACTTGCATCCCTCTAACTCTAGCCTGTTTTATCAAAACTTCCTTATCCTGAGAACACGCAACACATTTTATAATAGCAACTAAGGAGAGCAGCTTCACAGAATTCAAGAAAACCTTGATCCAATAAACTAGGTATTTTTGATTCTGAAATCATGGCTCAATTTAGGAAGGCCTGCTGTAAAAATCAAAACTACAGCTCTATTACCCAACTGAATAAAAACTTTTTAAAAAATAACTTACCAAGTAAATCTTCTGTCCACTTAGGTATAGATATTGAAGATCGTCTCAGCATCTCTCTCACTAAATGGTCACAAAGTCCCTGACCATTACTTAAATTGTATTGGTATAGGTGACAATATAATATAGCAAGGTAATACCGAGTCTGAAGAAAACCCGCTCTCTTCCCTCCTGTATGGAAAAAAAAAATATGATCAGCATAAGACCCAAAAGTATATTGCAGTATATGTTCAGGAAACTTAAGTTGGGTAACTATATATTCATTCCCGACATACTCCTAAGAAATATATTGGTATCTGAAAATTGTAGGAACAGGCTGTTCTACACTAACCTTTTGCTGAATCTTCTTGCAAAACTGTCTTCCAGATTTGTACTGCCATAGTGTATGAGCCATAAAGAAAGTGTTCCTCACCTTAAGAAAAGACAAATATATTAGAGAAACTGAATACATATTGCCAGCATGTAATTCAGGGCCTAACCCAAAAGTTAGGCTAACTGAGATTGCAGGGCCTACCCAGAATGTCAGCCAAAGGTCTCTGGGAGATACTGCAGGCAGCTTTAACCATAGCTGATCCCTGGTGATGTCAGTGTAGGTTAGGGTGGTCCATGGTATTATGCAAAAAAATTAACTTTGTCAAATTTTGTCTCCACAAGGCTTATTTTTATTCACTTGGTATGCCTTACTCATGTTTCAAATTTCAGCATGATTAGACAATATTTAGAGGTCACCCCAGCATGCACAGGGGTATTCATTGGAGTTCCTTTTCTATCCCAGCTCCTGTAAACCGTGCTGAGCTCTACGATTGTGGAGAGGATGCAGTATACAAACCTAAGGTTTAGTTTAGTCCAGTTTATTGTGTATGTAGGTGATTGCGCATAGTTGGTTTGTATAGCTTCGTCTACTTTGCGATATGTACCTGAAAAGTGGCTCCTTGTGAAGTCTGTCCATCAACTGTCAACTGCTAGACTGCCACATGGACTAGATGTTTTTAGACTGGTCAATTTTCATCACTATGATGACGGAAAACCTTTACCAGAAAGCTATAAGTTGGTGTGCGAGTCAGCAATGGCGGTATGGGATCAAGCCAGGGTACCGACACAATGCACAGACTCTTGTGCTAGGAAGTTGAAGAAACATGAATAAAACTGTTGCAAACAAGGCACTCACAGCCATTTCCAGACATCTATGATTTCTATCCAAGCGCCTAGCAGCATTTTCCTTTTTTGACAGAATCACACCAAAAACAAAGCTATGAATGGGCAAAACTTACCCCCCTCTTCTACGAAACCATGCTGAATGGCCCGCGCTGCTCCTGACGCTCATAGGAACTCAATGACTGTCGGGAGCAGCGCAGGTGATTCAGCATGGCTCTCTGCGCTAAAAACCACAAAATATCTGTACCAATGGAAAAAAATGAATAAAAAAGAAAGGCAGGCCTGTCAAAAACCCTGCAGACCTGACGGTAACTCAGTTACCACAGGTCTCAGCAGTCGGGTTTGTCAGTAGTAAAACCCGACTCAAAATAGCCAAGCAATTGTTGGTGAATCAACGCTTGGCTATTTTGCATAGGGTTTTGCTAATTTGAATGGGAGGGTTGGGATCGGATCGCTACAGGATTTAGTGAATGGGGTTGGAGGGAAATTTGGTTGCAAAGGGCTCGCAAACCGATTGGTACATGATTGGTTTGCTTACTGAATTTGGGCCAAAGAGGGATAAAGAGAAAGGGATATACAGTACACTAGCATTCATACCCAAAAAACATACACATACTGGTCACTCATATCCACATGCACACTTAGTGCTGCCCAATTCACCATGAATCGATTCACTGTCTGAGAAAATTGGACTCACTGATTCAGTGACCAACACCCCTCTCCCACCCCAATGAGATCTGACATACCTCTGAGGCCTCCTAAAGCAACAGCAGTGGTAGTGCTCTGAATGGGCTGCTTCCCAGCCTGCTCTGCCGGGGCCTTCCTTCTGCCGGATCACTGATGATGACATGGCACTGGGAAACCCTACAGGGAAGGCCATGATGTATCCTATTCAGAGCGCTGGCACTGCTGATGCTTTAGGAGACCTCAGAGCTATGTCAGGTCTCACAGTAGGAGGGTTGGTGCAGTGCTGTTGCAGAAGGGGATGGAAGGGAGCGATGGAAAGCTGCTGCACAGAGGGATAGATGGGAGGGGAGGAAAGCTGCTGCTTAGGGGGAGGGGAATGGAGGAAAGATGCTGCACATGGGGGGGGAGAGGAAGAATTGGTGGGAAGGAAAGGGAGAGATGAAACAAAGAGGTAGAAAAGGGTGAGATGGAGAAGTCTTTCATATGGTGAAGGAGAGGGAGACATGCATGAAGAAGAGAGGAGAAATGTTGGACGGAGGGTAGAGGGTAGAGCTGCCCAATTCACATTGGTGAATCGATTCACTTTCTTAAAAAAATAAAAAATCGGACTAACCGATTCAGTGAGCCCTGAGCGCATCTCCAAAAATAAAGCAGTGGTGGAGGTAACTGACGGAAAGAGGCAGCACTCAGAACAGGCTTCTACTAGCCTATCCCGCCAGGGCCTTCTCTCTGCCGCATCACTGATGATGTTCAATCAACTGCCTCTCTTAAAATTCTATTGTGTGTTTGTTGGTGCCATTTTGAAATTCTGCGCTGAATGAATGAATGCAGAATTCTGCCAGCATAAATATTTTATATATGTTTTTTAAAAAATTGATTGTCAACTTGCATATTTGTATTTTTTTGCTCTAGGAACTATCCCCTGACATGGTACTCGAAACATGGCCATGTTGGAAGGTTACCTGATGTTATGGTTAGAGACATGTTGGAAGGTTACCTGATGGTATGGTTAGAGACAATGAAGATAATTTTGAATTCTTTTTTTAACTTCTTATAAACTTCAGTGAAAAGGAAGGATATAAGTCAGATGATTGTTATTAAAAAAAAAAAAAAAAAGACAAATTTAAAAATATAAAAAAATTTGTGGACCTATGAGGAATATGCTGTTGATTATCCACAAAAATTTGTTTGGGTTAATTACACTTTGAGGTTAACTCGCTATCTGCACAGTATGGCATATATCCAGCAGAACTATACAAGTGTTAAGTAAATTAAGCAGAGGGATGAGGGGCTGCATGAGAAGGAAAGGGAGACAATGATGAAAGCTTCATGGCAATCATAAGTGAATATGTGGATATTTTAAAGACATAAATATGTAACCAGTTGCCTCCTTGATTTTAAACTGCAACTAATCATCAGTTGCAATCTGGCTAAATTCAGATCCAGAAAGATTCTTTCACCTATAGTGTGAAAGACCTTTAAGGAAAGATTAGGTTCTTCGGTAATCTTTTTTTCTGGTAGTCCCTGGAAGATTCAATATGCAAGGTGTCCAATCCATAGCCGCGATCCAGTGTATGCAGAAATCCAACACTTTTTTCACCATGTGCTCCTCCTACCACTCAGAGAGGGATAGAGCCACTTACAGTTATGTCAAAAAGCCAAGCAACCACACTGGAACAAGGCAACAACAAAGGAAGAGGTTTGGGGGAATCTCCATGGAAACATAAGCAAGGTCTGCTTTGTTCTGCTCTGCAAGAAATAGTAACAGAATTACTAAACAGCCAACAGGAAACAAAAAGAACAATTAGGAACAAGGTAGAACTAACCTGCAGTAATCAAACAAGCACCCACTGAAAACCTGCCATCAGTAACAATTATACAGTACACAGATAAGAGTGAAATCCCTCACAGGGCCCATCTGCTGGCTGGAAAATACTTCGGTCTTTAAGGAGAAAAATATAAGACAGGCAATTCAGTATAGGTTCAGTTTTTCTGAGAGAGAGGGTCATATAAAATCCTCCATGGACTAGTACCAGAAAGAAGATTACTGAAAGTAAGAAACTAATCTTTCATTCTGGTACGTCCCTTACAGATTCAATACGCAAGGTGACATGCCAAAGCAATGGCATCGTCTAGGGAGGGACAGAAGAGCTTGCCCTTAATACCAAGGACTCAAAAGCGGCATTAGGTTGAGCTACCACATCCACATGGTAAAATCTGGTAAAGGAATGAAGAGAAGACCAAGTAGCCACCCTGTAAGTCTCTTCTGGAGGAACTGCACGCGCTGCTGCCTACGTCGCAGCAACACGTCTTAGGGCGGCTGCTTGCCACAGGTGATGTAAGTTGATGAAATGGCCATATGGATCCAATGGGCGATAGAAGCCTTAAGACGCTGGCCTACCTCGATGAGGCTGGGTTGTCAGGATAAAAAGATGATCTGAAAGGTGAAAATCAATAGTTTTCACCAAATAGTGGAGGAGGTCCTCTCCAATTTGCGCAAAATTTGATCCTTTTGCACCGACCCCATGGAGTGGAAGACAGGTAAACAAACCTCTTGATTGACATTACATTACATTACATTAGGGATTTCTATTCCGCCGTTACCTTGCGGTTCAAGGCGGATTACAAAAGGTTAATTTAGAAATACAGAGTTACAATGATTGGCTAGATAGGTAAGTTGTAGATTTTATAAACATTAACGGGTTGTTGAGGGTGAGGTGGTTTGTAAGAGAATTAATAGTTGGTCATAGTGGAGGTTCTTTTGTTGTTGTTAGTGCAGTAATGGGTAGATCAGATGTCGGTTTTAGAGTTACTAAAAGGTCGTGATGTTAATGCTGCTTCAGGAATTTCTTGAAAAGTGTGGTTTTTATTTCTTTTCTGAACGTCCTATAGTCTGGAGTGAAAATCATAAACCACTGTCTATAGTAAGGAAGGAACTTAAAGGATAACAACTCCTAAGTCTGTTATGCACAGAGAAGGCTCCCTACATGAAAGAGCCTGAAGCTCCGAAATACACTGGGCAGTGACAATAGACACTAGAAAGACAGTCTTGATTGTCAAATCCAAAAGCATAGCATCCTCCAGCGGCTCAAAAGAGGTTTCCACAAGACCCTACAGAACAATATTAAGATTCCAGGTAGGAAAAAGCTGATGTAAAGGAGGACACTGGTCATATCTGGATAAGCCATCAGTGAACTAGAAGCACTGTGTACTCGAAAACACGAAAGATCAGCCACATGAACTTTAAGGGAGGCCACCACCAAACTTGGAACCAAACCTGCCTGAAGAAAAGCCAGAACCACTGGAACAGAAGCCCTTACCGGCTCCACCTGGTCTCTGACACACCACTGCTGAAAAGTTTCCAGGCGTTAGCATAAGAAGCCATATCAGAGGGTTTCTTGGACCTCAAAAGCATCAAGATGACCACATCAAAATCTCCCCACTTTAGAAAGGCTGAAGGCTCAAGAGCCATGCCAAAAGACCAAAGCGCTGTGGGTTCTCCTTAGGAACCAGACCCTGATTGAGCAGATTGCGATGAAGAGGGAGCTCGAGTTTCTGTTTTGATGACAGACCAGATCTGCATACTACAGATGGCAAGGCCAGTCTGGAGCTACTAGTATCACCAATCCTGGATGCAATATTATCCTGCAGATGACCCAACCAATCAGAGGTCATGGAGGGAGCACATAAAGGAGCTCATGTGCTGGCCCAAGTTTCCTGGTTCTGTCCTTCGACTGAAGAAGTGCTTGGCTTTTGGGTTCTTGGCTGACACTATCAAGTCCATCTGTGGCTTGCCCCAGCACTGCACTGTAAAACGGAATTCTCTGTGAAAGAGAGACCATTCTTCCAGATCCAGGATCTGTTGACTGAAGAAGTCTGTTTGTACATTTTTGGCCCCTGCCAGAAGATGCACCTCTGCCCAGCAGAACAGCATTTGAGCTTCCTGGCCCAAAAGAAGCGTTTCTTGTGCCCCTCTGGTGATTCACATATGCCACTGCCATGGCATTGTCTGAAAAAACTTGCATCGCTTTTCCTTCCAGAGTGCTCTGTAGAGTCCTTAATGCCAGCCATATGGCCCAAAGCTCTAGATAACTGATCGACCAATGCTTCTGAGATGGAGTCCACTGCCCCTGAATGGAATAATTCCCTCAGTGAGCTCCCCAGTCTGCTAGGCTGGCATTCAATATGATAGTGGTCCACTTCATGATCCGAAGAGGCTTGCCCTGCCAGAAAGCCTACCCCTGGATCCATCAGCACACATTGCTGCAAGCTTGCTCCATCCAGGTAAGCGGCATCTGAAGGGGATGGCATTGTGGGGACTGAGAGAAAAGCGACTCCTGCAGAGGATGATTGTGTGCTCTGGCCCAGGACACTGCCTCCAGGAAGGCTGTCATGGACCCGAACACTTATAGATAATAGCAGGCCATGGGAACTAGAAGTGCCAGTAGATCCAATATCTGTTTCTGAAGCTTCTGTCTGCGTGGATTGGGAAGAAAAACTCACCCCTGCATGTCGAATTGAACCCCCAAATATTCCAAAGTCTGCGATAGCATTAGCTGACCCTTCTTGAAGTTGATAATAGCTCCTAAGTGCTGCAGCTAAGACACCATCGTCTCCACCATTTGCTCGCAGTCCTGTCGAGATAGCCCAGATCAGCCAGTCATCCAGATAAGGATGGACCTGCACACCCATCCTGCAAAGGAAGGCCTATACCACTACAATAACTCTGCCCAAAAGACAGAGCAGCAAACTGGAAATGCTGCTGAAAAAGATGAAAATGCAGAAACTGACGATGATCTGAGTAGATCAGAATATGAGGGTAAGCTTTCATGAGATTCAAGGATGCCATGAACTCCCCCGGAGCAAAAGTGTGGAATGCGCAGAAGCGATTGACCAACTTGATATCCAGAACTGGTCTCCAGTTCTCTGATCATTTCTTCGGCACAATGAAGTAAAAGGAGTATCTGCCCAAGATTGATTCTTCTTCTAGGACAAGCTTTACCACGCGGATGGCCAAGAGATACTGCAGGGTAGTAGGAACCTTTGACTCCTTCTCCGGTCGATCTGCCAGAGAATCTAAAAATAAATCTGGAGGGAGGCGAAAGAAGTCTATCTCGTGCCCTTCCCAAATGATGTGTCTAGCACCCATTGATCTGAGGATATTCGAGCCTATTCTTGGTACAACTGAGAGAGTTGACCCCCGATCTGAAGGAGTTGCACTGAATTCTAGTGTCACTGTGACTTTTTAGTAGTCGCTCCGGGACGAGATCTTGATGCCTATGGTTGTCTGGAATTGGAAGTATAATGTGGGCAGTATCCCTGGGAATATTTTTAGGATGAAGAGCCTGAAGGACCCTGATAAAATCTGCAGGAGAGACAAAAGGAATTGCAATTCCCTCACGAAGCATGCCGAGACTTGTCCTCCGGAAGTGACTTAGGGTGGCGATCTGCCACGCTGGCCATGAAAAAAGATGGGCACCACCAGTGACTTTGCACCAAAAACGGCAACAATAAATAAATAAATTCCAAAAATAAAAAATAGCAATTTGGGGTCTGGGGAGGTGGGAGACCTGAACCCTACCCTCTGAAACCCTTAAAATTTGATTTTACAGACCACCCCTGATTCTCTCATAGGAAATAATGGAGGTGCCTTGCCTGTCAGCTCTTTTCACTGCAGCTGAATGGAGGAAAAGGATTTTCTGCCTCAGAAAAGGTCCAGAAGTCAGAAGGCAAGCAAGCTCCCAGGGGGATGGACCCCGAGCCAAAACAGGATAACACATGACAGGCTGGCTTCATAGGTTCCCTAAAAGTTCTCTGTGAAGCAACAGTCCAGCTCCGTGGGACTTCTTCCTCTCCTTCAGCAAAAGACCACTGCCAGGGGTCACTGGGCACCGAAGCTACCAAAAATTGACTTGAAATTAAAAAAAAGAAGCAGAGCAGATCAGAAAGACTTCTGCATGAATCGCTTGAAGAAACTGAAACTGTAGGTGACTCTCTCTCAGTGGTACAAGAAGCACATGGTGAAAAAAGTGTTGGATTTCTTCAAGCACAGGATCGCGGCTATGGATTGGACACCCTGCCTGTAGAGTCCAGAAGGGCTGAACCAGAACTCTCAATAAATAATACTCCTTGTGATTTTACTTACCAATTACAGAGGTAAGATTTAATGTTGAATCTAGACGCTCTCCTGCAGACTGCAACACTGCCTGAATATGACATAAAAGAGGCAACACCATGGATTCTTCATGTGAGATCCTCAGTGTTGTAAATGTTTTGTCATTTTTGCATTTTGCGTGAACCAGCTTAGCCTGATACCAAACAGTTTGCCTGTGCAATAATTTCCAAAGAACTGCCAGTCTGCAAAGGAGAAATCATTATCAAGCAACTGAAATAACAGATTTCAAACTAATAGAAGAATTATATGCCATGGGATATTTTTCATATATTTACTTTCTTGAAAATTAATGTTAATGGATTAGAGAATTTTTGTTTGTTTTCCAACTACAAAAGTTTCCTCTACATAGTTGTGAAGTAGAGGACTACGCAAATCCTCTTCATTTCCTCAGGTACAAACTTATGAGTCAATGCTACAAACCAAACATGGGTAGCAAAAAATACTGCGGGAACAGTGCAGAAAAAAAACTACCCAATGCTCAAAATGCTGTACAAATTTATAAAAAAAAAAATTACAAACACAAAACTTAAACTTTTTTTACTAAATCTCGGTAGAGCTTTTTACCGCGGGCTGGCAAAGTAAATACTCCAAAGCTCATAGGAATTGAGTAAGCGTTGGAGCATTTACCTCAGCGGCCTGCAGTTTAGTAAAAGGAACACTTAGTGATTAGGATTATATACGCCTTGCGTAAAGGTGGCTTGATCATGCTTTATTTTCATAAACTTCATTGGCCTACCAAAAGTTACATGAATTCATTTTAAGCTACGTACACTGGATTTTAAATCCCTTAATGGGAATGCACCATTATATTTTGTAGAGTTATTCCCATTAAGTAATGGCATTGTGCTTTCTGGTTGCACTGCACATCCTGGCCCCGTTAAAAGTGCTCTCCATATGAGATTTACAAATTTTGGGGAGAAGCCTTGTGCTGGGGAGATAAACGAACCCTTCAGAACTGGGCTTTTGTGGGTTCCAAGGACTCCACGCATCTGTACTTTGCACCTTTGCTAAATTTGGGCTTTGGATGGGACTTTCTACCCATTTCCCAGACCCCATCAGAGAACTCCACCCCCACAAACCTAAAAGTGTGAAGGGGGAGGGCAAATACGCATGGGGCTCCCTGATATCCCAAGGGTTTTTACTCAAGGCACCAACAACCTACGCTCAAGCCTGTGAAAAATTCAGAAGGCAAGCTGGATCTCAGGAGAACAGACCCTGAGCCCTGCAATAACACACAGTATGCTTGCTCCACAGGTCCACCCGAAGGTTTGACCTGCGAGCTGCAGTCTGGTTTCTCAGAACCTGCGTCCTTTCCCAGACAGAGAACATCCAAAAATGGGACCTTACAGCATCAATGCCTCCAAAAAAGGACTTAATAAAAAGAAAAAAATAAACAGAGCATATTAGAAACACCTCTGCACAGTTCGCTTGCAGAAAGAAAAACTACAATATGGGAGGTGCTAAAAGATGTGAGTGACATACTTCTGCAAAACCCATGAACTGGGAATGGATTGAATATCTAACAAACGGACTCCTGAGTAGATGTAACAGAATTGCCTCTAGCTCCCATCGATCCATCCACGGACAGGAAATATACTTACTATATCTGAACTTAACTTCTCTTAAACTACTAAGGGCCAGATACTCTGAAATCACTGTTAAAATCCTGTGGATTGCTGTGGTGCTGGTAAATTGTCTGATTTCAAAATGATGACCAATGCTCCAAAAATCTTGAATGTAAATGAGGGTTGCAAAGGTTTGAGGAAATCCCATTTGATCAGTCATTGGAGAAAGCGACTGACGTGCAGAGCCATGAGAGGAGGCCCCAAAGCAGCCTTCTAGTGTTCATGGCAGGAGGTTGAACCAATCAGAGTCTTAGGCCCCTCCCATTGCATCCCAGGATGCGCCGGGAAGGGGAAGGCTTGCTATTTTCTCCTTTTGGTCATCTAAATAAGGTATGGGGATGGATCAGGGTAGGGATCTGGGTGGCAGAGGCAGGAGGGAGTAAGCATCCCTCCTGCCGATCTTCAAGGAGGGGTTTGGGGGGAATGAGGGGCTGGACCTTCAGTAGGAGGAAGTGGGCATCCTTTCTGCCAATTTTTTGTTTGGGGGTGGGGGAGGTTGGGGACAGACATTGTGCATATGTAACAAATGCACATCTGTGCCTATTAAAAAAAAAAGCTATTCTTCCTGCCCTGAACAGCTAAGAAGTATGCAGCTGCTTGGGAGCTCGACGCTCAGCTGTTTGGCACTTTTTTAACATTATCAGAACCTCCAGACCTGTCTGTGATTTCAGAGCATTTTGAAACGTTAAAAACCAGCATTTCATTTTATGCATCACCAAAGCATCACTCGGAGTGCTCATTAATGACCTCACTATACAATATTTGCATAGCAGAGTTGGAAGCTGCTAGGAAGCACGGAAAAGACCACAGGGAGCCATTATGTGCATTGGTAGGTAAAATTTGTTAAACTGGTTAAAACTGGTTTAGTGTCGATCGTTAAAAGCACAGTGAGTTTTGAGCATATGGGTCTAAGAAAAGTGTGAGCCAAAATGCTAAGTTGTCTTGACAGCTACTGTGAATGTGTGAAGGAGTAACTACTGGTTAAAGCAGCATGCTGAGAGCCAGATACTCGTAAACCAGTGTTCAAATCCCACTAACTCTTTGTAACCTGTGTGGGGCAAGTCACTGCAATCTCCATTGCCTTATGTCTAAATATAGCTTTTAAAGCCCCCTTATGAAAATAATTTATCTTGAACTGCATCCAAAAATAAAATAAATAAAAATACTATCATATGTAATAGATTTTAGCCCTTTATGTTCCTTTCTTAGATTTAGACCCCCTTTTATCAAGCTATGTTAGGGTTTTTTATCGCAAGCCGCTGTGATAAAAGCTCCGACGCTCACAGAATTCCTATGAGTGGAGGAAATTTTTATCGCAACGACTCAAGATACAAAACCCTAATGAAGTTTGATAAAAGGGGGCCTTAATTTCTTGTCCCATTACATTTCTCAGTCCTTCAATGTTTTGGGTTCTGTGTATATTTTAGTAATTCCCAAGCCAAATTACGACCGCCATTCTAACAAACTTGGATGGCCAGGACATTGCATACTCTGACCCAGCCTGGCCTGCTTCAAGATCTGTTGCATGCCATAGTCAAACTCTTCCTATGTCTGGATCAACAATGTTTATGAATATGCCTTAAGACGGGAGATGAAAAAGTTCAGGGACTGCATTTGACGTCACATATTTTGAGTGGCATACTACACAGTACAAGATTGGTAGTGTCAAGAAGACAGTAAGAGATCAGAAAACCTCCTTCTAGTTCTGAAGTATGTTTAAATTAAACTCCAGTCCTGAGGCCAGTTAAAATCTACATCAGTCAGCATTGCTCTAGATCAGGGGGTCTCAAAGTCCCTCCTTGAGGGCCGCAATCCAATCGGGTTTTCAGGATTTCCTCAATGAATATGCATGAGATCTATGTGCAGGCACTGCTTTCAATGCATATTCATTGGGGAAATCCTGAAAACCCGACTGGATTGCGGAGGGACTTTGAGATCCCTGCTATAGAGGAATACTAGCAGCCCAACTTTTCTCAGCAATGATAGTCTTTGACTCAAGATAGCCAGCTCAAACAAACTGTGATTTTAGCATAATAAATCATAACTGTACTTGCAATGGTTCTAATTTAATAGTGAGATTCCAACATCTAAATGCTCATTTTATTTTTGACCAATCGGAAAGTATTTTAGCTTTTGTTTTGGCTTTTTTTTTTTTTTAATTTAATCTGATTTCTATGTAACTATTTTTGCTTGACCTCCCCACACCCTTCTTTCACACAATTTCTGCATTTCTTATACTGTATATTATATAATGCGAATAGCATTTTGTTTTACATACATTTGCATTAAAATATATCTGTGCTATACTACAGAAAATTCCAGGCAACAAGTGTCATACTGAATGTGAAAAGTGGTAACTGTTACAAATAATCATAAGATTTCAATTAAAATCTTGTTCCATTTATTTACTAATACTTCAGATATACAGTAGAGGTTATCAGGGTTTATCTTCCATCTGCTTAAGTGAGAAATCTATAGTAAGAGCAGCAGGGTGAGAACCAAGGAAACTAGTGTTCAAACTCCCACAGAGAACTCATCTCGAAACTAGATTTAGAAAAGACAAGTACAGTGGAACCTTGGTTTGCGAGTAACGCGGTTTGCGAGTGTTTTGCAAGATGAGCAAAACACTCAGCAAACTTTTGTCTCACAAACCGAGCACTGCCCCGATAAACAAGAACTTACAGCTGCAGGAAGCGCCACTTCAGAGGATTCCTCTTCCGTCCGCCAGCCAGCCTTCCACATCAGGTGCCTTCCGCATGTTGGAGAGCCTCTATCTGAGCCTACGCAGCCGAGTGCTGTCTCACCTGCACGTTGCGTATAATCACGAACAACGTCAATCATCGACGTTATGCATGTCATACACAACATGCAGGTGGGACAGCACTCGGCTGCGTAAGCTCAGATAGAGGCTCTCCAACATGCAGAAGGCACCCGACATGGAAGGCTGGCCGGCGAATGGAAGAGGCATCCGTCCGAAGCGGCACTGCAGGGTTCTCCGGACATTAGAAGCATCCCCCAGAAGTGGCACTGTGGGGTTCTTCAGCGGATGACGGACGGAGGAGACGGCGCTGCAGCACCCAGCACCCGACAGGTCCAGATCCTTGGGCCACCTTTTTGGTTCTGTAACGAATCGTCTACGTTGCCACTATTTTCTATGGGGCACTTTGCTTTGATATATGAGTACTTTGGATTACGAGCATGCTTCTGGAACGAATTATGCTCATAAACCAAGGTACCACTGTAATTATATCTAAAATCCAAATCCTAAATCTAAAAATGTAAATATGCACAAAAAATAAATAGCCAGATGCTGAAGTGGGCAGAACCAGTAGCTTACAAAGAAGAAAACTTGTGATCAGCATGCACTATAGATGGTTCTAAGTTAAAATGGCAATCATACCTGTTTCCTGGCTTATGACTAAGATTTAGAGTCTGTGGAGGTAGTTTGAATAGTGAATGCACTGAGCATCTTTGGATACTGCTCTCGTCAAGCGCTTGAAGAACAGGCACCATAAGGAAATCAAGGTCCACAGTACCATTTACACCAGATGCTGAAATAATCTCAAATGGCAAACTGTATATAATGTTAAGGGAATGAAAAACCATCTTCAGTAAACAGAAGCTTTCCAAAAGTGTTCTGGAGTATAACTGTTCTTGTTGCATAAGCATCATTTTCAGAGTTTCTGATGTCAACTTTACCATGTGTCCTATAGCCTGTCTGTATGTCACATCCCAATGCAGGACCCATAAACATTGATGGAAAAGTTGGAAGACAAGTTGCACCCATGGATTGTTGTATGGCTTCTTTTTAAATAATTTTTCCTGCATTTTTGAACAGTATCTTGAAAATTGAAGGATGTAAATTAAATGAGTGAAGTACTGCACAGTATAATTCAGCAATGTATTTTTTTCTTCCGTATTTCTCAATAAGATGCCTACATCCCAAGCCATAAGAAGGTTCTGCTGAATGTTATTCAGTTCAGAAAGATCATTTTCTTTTTCTTCAACATCTGGAATGGCATGAATGGTATCAAACATGGAAGCAAATTCTAGCTTCCCTTGATCAGCTTGTCTACAGGAAGAATCAGGTTCTAAACTGAAGGAAGGGTGTAAGTTTTTTGAAAACTGTTGTTCATAATCAGATTCTTCTTCACAGTCCTAAGAAAAAAAATCAGTAAATACGGATTAAGTAACATGTCATAAAATGTTACTTAGGGCCTATTTTACAAAGCCGCGCTAGTGGCTGTGCTGTGGTAACGGCCCCAAAGCCCATAGAGATTTAAAGGGCTTCGGGACCGTTGCCATGCGGCAGCTGTTAGCGCGGCTTTGTAAAACAGGGGGGTTAGTTTTAGAATGATGTGCAATATTTGGCCTTATTCATCATGGTAGGGTTTTTTCCCATTTTTTTGTGCACCGACCACAAAGTTTGGAAAAAAGTTTAGACATTCCTAGTCGAACAGAAATCTACACAACCACCTTATGATACCACAGATATGGATTTGTTTGAAATGACATGGGAAATGCTGTCAACATTTTTGTTGTTTCTGTCCCCAAATAATGAAAAACAAAGGGAAATTTTGGACTTTTTTGTATGGCATTAATAGTGCATGCTCTTTCAGAAAAAGGACACCCTCTACATAAAAAGTGTGTACTTTTTCTAAAACAGCATATGCTCTTTCAGAAAGAGATAATGAGATCACTCCCATAATGAAAAACACCAAACATAACAAAACTTTCCATAGGGAACATCTGAAAGTGGAGCTTCACTAAGTGTGGATTTGATGTTTTCTGGAGAAGGATGTTTACTCCTGTCTGATTCATAATGCTTCCTTAAGAACTCCCTCCTCAGTTCCATAACCACTGGATGAAGTAATGAGGGCATTTTTAATCTTCTTTCTTTTGAATGACTCAGACTTGTATGAGATAGATCTCATTTATTTTGACTGTTCAACATCCAAGCGCTTATCTTGGTGCTGCTTTACACTGTTGGAAGTTTATTTGTTACAGCTGCTATAGTCCATATTAGTGTCCTGATTTGATCCTGGGTTCTTTTGCTTAATACCTGGTTCAAATTGGCACAAGAAATCTCTATCAGTAGTCTTGAAGTATTTTTGCCAGGAGTCAGTCTCCTTATATGGAAACCTGACCCCAAGCAGAATATCAGAAGACTGCCATTAGGAATGACAGTACCAGCAAGGGTAGGAGTGACTGGGGATCACTCGTGTCTAACCCCAATAGAGACTACTGAAGGTAGGGCGGGGAAGGGAGGGGGCTTGATTGGGAGTTGGGAGAGGGCAGCTCCTTTAAGATGAAACCTGAGAGCATCAAGCTGCAGCTTTGATGTCCAACATTCCCAGGATGGAAAAATAACCTGTTTTTTTGCTGAGGTTATTTCTGTGAAATGCAAAAAATCACTCTTGTACTGCTTATAAACGTACTATATTAGTAATTCATAGCTTGTTACTAAATTTTACGCTCAGAATCATGGAGGCAAGAACTGGGGAAAACCCCCAATGCTGTTGCCTCACCGCCCAATCATCGCGTATATGAAAAGTAAACAAAATTTTCAAATATGTAAACTTATAACATGCCACTAGGGCTAAGCTTGTGTACGTTTAGTTGGAAAAGAACTGCAAACTTATCTTACAACTTGCAGGTTCCGACGTGCCACGTTTCGTTCCTGCTTCAGCCAACGATGATTTACAACACATATCTGATAACGGGTGAGCGTGATTCAAAAGGTGGACTAGACCTCACAAAATTAACTTCCTCAGAGGAAGATAAGTTTGCAGTTCTTTTCCAACTAAACGTACACAAGCTTAGCCCTAGTGGCATGTTATAAGTTTACATATTTGAAAATTTTGTTTACTTTTCATATACGCGATGATTGGGCGGTGAGGCAACAGCATTGGGGGTTTTCCCCAGTTCTTGCCTCCATGATTCTGAGCGTAAAATTTAGTAACAAGCTATGAATTACTAATATAGCACGTTTATAAGCAGTACAAGAGTGATTTTTTGCATTTCACATATTCCCCTTCATCACTCGACTTGTGAATAACTCAAGTGTATTGCCCCTATTCTTGTGTATTTGAGGTTATTTTTCTAGCTATACCATGGCTTGTGCAAACCGCAGTATAGAATTTGAATGCTTGTATCTCATTATTATGTAACCTGTGGCAACATTGAATATCTGGTGTTATGGTAATATAACTTGCATTAGTGGCATTGAACATATTAAGGGACAAATAATGCATATTATAACAGTTATGCAGCTTGATAACTACTCACCTCAGTATCGTAATCAGTTACAAAAAAAAATCTGTCAGAAGTTCCCTTTAAAAAGCATGTTTTGAATAGCCACCTAAAGACCAGTTTGTTCCAGATAGCCAAATTGATATTAGAAAGCTTCCTCCCCCACCAATTCAGCAGTTCTCTTATTCCTACAAATGTAAATAATAATAATAATAAGTACCTGAAAACCTTCTATTTCATCCTGTTTGCCTGCTTCTTTTGCCCCTTGAAGAAATCTTGGAAGTGTGGAGTGTGTAGCATTTTGGTTTCTGTGATCTTTTAACAAGCCGTTTTTTAAGGAAGGCAAAGGTTGCAGTTTTAACTGTCTATCTTTAGGCTGCAAGAGAGTTAAGGTAGCAAATAGAAAATAAAGAGAAAAAGGCAGTGTTTTATCATTCTTCCATTCCATCCATATCTCCACAAAGAACTTCTATAATTGTGGATGGATAGCTATAAAAGCATAACAGAAGTCATCTCAAAGGTTACACATCTATGCTAACTTCAAGCCAAAAGATACAAATGATAATTCTGATTCCATTCCATCTTTGCAATGTATCCAAACTCACTGTTACTTCATTTATTTTTACTGTGTTCTTAGCACATTAATATTTTTTTCTTGGGAAAATGTCACTCAATCTAGACTACTACAGTCATTTTAGAATTTATAACATGTTCTACTATTTCAACATCAAAGAACAATTTTGAACAATAGGGCATGTTGTCACTATCTGTAACAAAAATTACAATTTAATAGAATATGTTTTTGGAGGGAGGGAAGTAAGGGAAAAGGTACTTGTATACTGATCTTTTGTCACTTTGCCATTTCAAAGCTGACATTCAAAGTGGTGGGCACTAGAGAATTAAGTGACTTGCCCAGGGTCACAAGGAGCAGCACCAGGATTTGATCTCACAACCTCTGGATGCAGAAGCATTAGCTCAACCAGTGAGCCACAGCCAAATGATGGCTGCCCATTTTAGGTCCCTTTCATAACTAAAAACCTGGTAAAGCAGGATCAGAAAAATAAATAAATAAACAAGTATATATCAAGTGAACTGGTTGCATTACCTGGTACCTGCTCCTTGGTTTTTTTTTAATACTTTTTATTCAAAGATCCAAAGTGTAGGATACAGTACCAACCAACAAGTGATAGCAGATTGAAAGATTTGTAAACAACAGAGGTACTCAATCAATACTGAAGAGAGGAAGACAGTAAGGCTTGGATTCTGTATAGGATGCCTGGTCTCAGAAGCCTAAAAAGAACCCGATTCTAATCTAATCTAATCTTTGATTTTTTTTTATACCATTTCATCTCAACAGGAGGGCTCAACTCAGTTAACAAAATATTAAAAAAAATTATACAGGAGATTAGAACAGAAATTATATATTTTAGGCCAGAATTTTATCTTTTATGATTGATTATTTGAAAAAGAAGGATCATTAGTAAATTTCTGAAATAAACCGACATTCATGTTATAGATGCCAGTTAAAGAATTGGGTTGCCGCTGAACTTATCGCGGCAAGGGATCACCCTGCCATGATAAGTTTAGCAGCAACCTGTTCCCACCCCCTCCTGACAGAACCCCCCCCCCCCCATAGATTGCGCACCTGCCCAGCACCTGCCCCCCCGTTGATTGCCGGCAGGAGCAATGCTCAATCCCTCTTGCCGGAACTCCCCCACCCCCCTGTAGATCGCCAGCAGGAGGGATGTCAAATCCCTCCAGCCAGAAATCCCTCACCATAGATCAACCAGCCCAGACTCCCCCTCCACCCGGTGGGGGGGGGAGAATTCCGGCAGGAGGGGTTGGGCCATAGAGCAATGTTACTTACCGTAACAGTTGTTATCCAGGGACAGCAGGCAGCTATTCTCACTAGTGGGTGATGTCATCCAACGGAGCCCCGATGCGGACATCTCACAAGCATACTTGCTTGTAGAAACTTTTAGAAGTTTTGAGTTGCCCACACCGTGCATGCGCGAATGCCTTCCCGCCCGATGCACCGGGCGTGTCTCCTCAGTTCAGATAGCTAGCAGAGAAGCCAACCCAGGGGAGGTGGGTGGGATGTGAGAATAGCTGCCTGCTGTCACTGGATAACAACTGTTATGGTAAGTAACATTGCTTTATCCCAGGACAAGCAGGCAGGTATTCTCACTAGTGGGTGACCTCCAAGCAAACCACAATGGGATGGAGGGAGAGTTGGCAACTTAGGAGAATAAATTCTGTAACACTGTTTGGCCAAACTGTCCATCCCGTCTGGAGAAAGTATCCAGATAATAGTGTGGAGGTGAAGATATGAACCAAGGACCAAGTGGCAGCTTTACAAATCTCCTCAATCGGAGTCGATCTGAGGAAAGCTACAGAGGCTGCCATTGCTCTGACCTTATGGGCTGTGATTTTACTGTGAAGTGGTAATCCAGCCTGGGCATAGCAGAAAGAGATACAAGCCGCCATCCAGTTGGAGATGGTGCGCTTAGAGATAGGGCGTCCCAACTTGTTCGGATCAAAGGAGATGAAAAGTTGAGGAGCAGTTCTGTGAGGCTTGGTGCGTTCCAGGTAGAAAGCCAAAGCACGTTTACAGTCCAGAGTGTGAAGAGATGATTCTCCAGGATGAGAATGAGGCTTTGGAAAAAACACAGGAAGAACAATGGATTGATTCAGATGAAATTCCGAGACCACCTTGGGGAGGAATTTGGGATGAGTGCAAAGGACCACATTGTCATGATGAAACACTGTAAAGGGCGGATCCGCAACCAATGCTTGAAGTTCACTCACTCGACGAGCAGAAGTGAGGCCAATGAGAAGCACCAGTTTCCAAGTGAGAAATTTCAGAGGAGCCTTGTTAAGAGGTTCAAATGGAGGTTTCATAAGTTGAGAAAGAACAACATTGATGTCCCAAACCACTGGAGGCGGTTTGAGGGGAGGATTGACATGGAAAAGACCTTTCATGAATCTGGAAACCACAGGATGTGCAGAAAGAGGTTTCCCCTGAAGAGGCTGGTGGAAAGCAGCAATGGCACTAAGATGGACTCTGATCAATGTAGACTTGAGACCAGAACGAGACAGGTGCAAAAGGTAGTCCAAAACAGACGACAAGGAGGCATGTTGAGGTTCCTTGTGATGAGAAAAATACCAAGTAGAGAATCTAGTCCATTTCTGGGAATAGCATAGTCTAGTAGCAGGCTTCCTTGAAGCTTCCAAAACATCCCGCACAGCTGGTGAAAACTGAAGGGAAGTTACGCTGAGAGGAACCAAGCTGTCAGGTGTAACGACTGCAGGTTGGGATGAAGCAGAGATCCCTGATGCTGCGTAAGCAGAGATGGAAACACTGGTAGTAGGAAGGGCTCCCTGCTGCTGAGTTGCAGAAGAAGGGAGTACCAATGTTGCCTGGGCCACCGAGGAGCAATCAGAATCATGGTGGCCCGGTCGGACTTGAGCTTGACCAGAGTCTTTTGAAAGAGAGGAAACGCATACAGAAAGAGATTCCCCCAGTCCAGAAGAAAAGCATCTGCCTCGAGACGATGAGGAGTGTAGATCCTGGAGCAGAACTGAGGCAGTTTGAAGTTGTGGGGAGCTGCAAAGAGGTCTATCTGAGGCGTTCCCCACAGGGAGAAGATTTGATGAAGGGGCGTGGAGTGGAGAGTCCACTCGTGAGGCTGTAGAAGACGACTCAAGTTGTCCGCCAAGGTATTGTCTGCCCCCTGAATGTTGACAGCTTTGAGGAAGGCGTTGTGGCGAATCGTCCAATCCCAAACTTTCAGAGCTTCATGACAGAGGGAGGCCGATCCTGTGCCTCCCTGTTTGTTGACATAATACATGGCGACCTGATGGTCCGTATGAATGAGGACCACCATGTCGTGAAGTAGATGCTGAAAAGCAGTGAGAGCATTGAAAATCGCCCTGAGTTCCAGGAGATTGATATGGCACAGACGATCCGCACTCGTCCAAAAGCCCTGGGTGCGGAGCCCGTCCAGATGAGCCCACCAAGCATAGGTCAAGGAGTCGGTCGTGAGGACCTTCTGATGGGTAGGCATGTAAAACAGCAAACCTCTGGAAAGATTGGAAGAGAGCATCCACCAGCGAAGCGACTGCAGCAGAGCAGGAGTGACCTGAATGTGACGAGTCAGAGGGTCGGAGATCTGTGACCATTGAGAAGCTAGGGTCCACTGAGGAATCTGCAGGTAAAGTCTGGCAAAAGAAGTCACGTGAACTGTAGAGGCCATGTGACCCAGGAGCACCATCATGTGTCTCGCCGAGATGGACGGGTGAGAAGAGACCAAGTGACAAAGATGAAGAAGAGCCACCAGGCGCTGAGGAGGAAGGAACGCTCTGAGTTGAATAGTATCCGGAACAGCTCCAATGAAGGGGAGAGTCTGTGAAGGTTGAAGATGGGATTTGGGAAAGTTGATCTCGAATCCCAGACTCTGTAGAAACCAGATTGTCCTCTGAGTGGCCCGGACGGCCCCCTGAGACATGGAATCCTTGATGAGCCAGTCGTCGAGGTAGGGAAACACCTGCAGACCATGGTTCCGGAGTGCTGCGGCCACCACAACCAGGCACTTGGTGAAGAATCTGGGAGACGAAGCTAGGCCGAAAGGAAGCACTCTGTACTGAAGATGTCCCACCCGAAATCTGAGGTACTGACGGGAGGCCGGATGGATGGGAATATGAGTGTAGGCCTCCTTGAGATCCAGGGAGCATAACCAGTCGTTCCGCTCGAGGAGGGGGTAGAGAGAAGCCAGGGTCAACATGCGAAACTTCTCCCTGACCAGGCATTTGTTCAGCACCCTGAGGTCCAAAATAGGACGCAGGTCGCCCGTCTTCTTCGGAACAAGGAAGTACCGGGAGTAAAAACCCCTGTTCCTTTGGTCCACAGGGACTGGCTCGACAGCACGAAGCCGGAACAAAGCCTGAGCTTCCTGAAGAAGAAGGGCGGTCTGGGTTAAGTTGGAAGGATACTCTCTTGGAGGATGTTCCAGAGAAACATGATGGAACTGAAGAGAGTATCCCTCTCTTACCATGGAAAGGACCCAGAGGTTGGTGGTAATAGTCGTCCATCGATGGTAAAAATGATGGAGACGATCTCCGATGGGAAAAAGTGGGGAGGGCAGAACGATGGAAGTTATGCTCCCTACGAGACAGTCAAAAAGGCTGGGGAGCCTTGGGAACAGCAGAAGGTTGAGGCTTTTGTTGGGGGCTTCTGCTGATGCTGCCTCTTCACTGGGGGCCGAATGGCGGGGGCCTGCTTCGGCGGGTAGCGCCGCTGATAAATCATAGGAGGACAAGCCGGATGAGAGATGGCAGGCTTGGGCTTCTGGCGGAGGATAGACTGAAAAGACTTTTCATGTTTGGATAACTTCTCCGTAGCCGCCTCGATGGACTCGTCGAACAGGTCCGCCCCCGCACAAGGAACGTTCGCCAATCTGTCCTGGAGATTCAGGTCCATATCGATGGTGCGAAGCCACGCCAAGCGCCTCATGGCCACCGAACAGGCTGCCGCTCTGGCCGAGAGCTCGAAAGCGTCGTAAGACGATTGCATCATCTGCAGGCGGAGCTGGGACAACGATGCCAGTACCTCAGAGTACTCAAAGCGAGCCTGAGAGTCCAGATAGGGTAAAAACTTTTGCATGATGGAGAGGAAAAACTCGAAGTAGGTGGCAAAATGAAAGCTATAATTGAGGACTCAAGAAGCCATCATCGAGTTCTGATAGATGCGCCTGCCAAATCTGTCCATGGTTTTGCCCTCCCGGCCAGGAGGGGTGGAAGCATAGACCTGGGAGGGGTGAGACCGCTTCAGAGAAGATTCAACCAAGAGAGACTGGTGCGAGAGCTGTGCCCCATCGAAGCCCTTATGGTGCACCGTGCGGTAGCGAGCATCCAACTTCCCCGGAACCGCCGGGATGGAATAAGGTGTCTCAAAGCACCTCATGAAAGCTTGTGCAGAGGCAGGCGCAGAGACTCAGCAGGAGGTTGAGGAAGATGCATCGTCTCCAGATACTCCTTCGAGAACTTGGAACCCGAATCCAGGGTGATATCCAGATCCACCGTCATCTGCCTCAGGAAGGACGAGAAGGACAACTGGTCCGCCAGAGCCGGGCCATGAGGCGGGCTCGAAGATGATGAGGCGGCCTGGTCCGCCGATGTCGAGGACCGGCACGGAGAGAACGAACCCCCGCAGTCTTCAAGTTCTGGCATGTGAGGAGGGGGGCGAGTATTCTGGAGAAAACTCCCGGAAAGGTTGCTTCCGACGAGGCGAGGCGTGTCTCGATGAATGCCTCGAGGAGTGCCTCGATCGACGACTGGAGCTGTGTCTAGAAGCAGGCCTCGAGCGACGAGGGAGCGACGCCCAGACGAGGCAGCTACCGAGTAGATGGGACTGGAGGCCTTGGATCAAAGTATCAGCGGCTGAGACGAGGTCCCCCGAGGCGCTCCCCAAGGTTCGAGGCCCGGCATCGCCGAGGAAGGGTCCGGACCAGGCAAGCCATGGAATGAGGGTATCGGCTCCAAAGGTGGCATGGGCAAAGACTCTGCTCCCTGCGAGACATGCCCCGAAGCCAGACCAGACACTCGCCGAGACTCTGCTCCCAGCAATGAGAGTGTGCGCCGAGGTGGCGCGACCTCGCGGGAGCAATGAGAGTGTGCCCAGGCTGGATCTTGGAGAGAAGCATCAGCCCAATTTTGGTAAAGAGCTCGACAAACTGCTGCTCCATCAAGGCATGAAACGACGCCGGCAAAGAGGGATCCACATCAGAAATGGGACCTCCTGCACGGACGTCGGTCAGTCGGCCACCAGGGGGCTTGGATTTGGAGGCCTTGGGCACCTTAAGTACCACTGGAGGGATAGGAGGCTGCGCTATCTGACCTGAAGAGACATCGGAAGGCACCGCAGCCTGCGTCGAGGTTGAAGCCGGCACGAACGAGGCAAGCTTGAGCAGACTCGAGGCCGAAGGTGTAGAATCGGAAGTCGAAGGTGTGGCGCCCTGGGAAGAGGGCCACACCGGGGACGCCTCCATGCCAAACAGCGACTCCCACAAAATACAGCGACGCTTAAACGCACGTGCTGTGAGCGTGGAGCAAGGCCGGCACGATTTCGGAAGATGTTGAGGCCCGAGACACTGAAGACAGCGTCGATGCGGGTCCGTCAACGAAATCGCGCGCTGGCACTTGACACACTTTTTAAAACCGGTAACAGGCCGGGACATAGGCCGAAAAAGCTCTGCCGTAAGGTCGAAGCTGCGGGGCCGCGGCCACGCAACCTGCCCGGTTGAACGTTCGAACAAAATATATATATATATATTTTTTTGGAAAACAACAAAACGCAACGTGAGCCAACAGGAATGAGCACAAAGAACCCAAACCCGCGGGCACAGAAGGCACAAAAAAGGAACTTCGCGCAGAGAGTTCAAAGGCAAACTTCTCAGCTCCGCGGAAGAGAAAGAACTGAGGAGACACGCCCGGTACATCGGGCAGGAAGGCACTCGCGCATGCGCGGTGTGGGCAACTCGAAACTTCTAAAAGTTTCTACAAGCAAGTATGCTTGTGAGATGTCCGCATTGGGGCTCCATTGGATGATGTCACCCACTAGTGAGAATACCTGCCTGCTTGTCCTGGGATAACTATAGCCACAGCATTTGTGGTTTCTTTAGGAAACATTTTAATCCCTAATTATAAGTCATGGTGAATGCTAATATGGAAAACAACAAACTATCTAAAAAAGCATAACAACTTTAAATCCAAGTACAATTAAAATGATTGAGGTGATCAACCATCAAATTGGGATGAATTGATACCAGGCGCCAGTTGAATTAGAAAGCAGTGGGTTAGGGTTGGGGGGGATTGGTCTATATTATGTTATATATAGAATGAAGGACTGATCATGGACTGGTTATTTTCATGGAGTGAAGTTATAAGAGTTCAAGCTCTACTTATTGAATTTGGTTTCTACTTGTCTATTTCTGGTGTGTTGTATTTCTTTTTCTTGTCCTTCAATAAAAACAGTTAAATATTTAAAAAAAAAACCACTTTGACAGTTAAGATGACACTACATGTGAAGGTTAAACTTTACAACAGAACATCTAAGCAGGAAAGGCCCTTAGGTGCACATGTTGCACCTTTTTTTTTTTTATAAAGGCAAATTATGCACCTATATATCTTTATAAAAACTACTGAGAACATAGGAGTACATATTTACACTGGTTTGACCCAACTGCGGCAATTCTTATGTTCTTACACCTGCTCGGATAAAGAAATAATTGTGTGAACATGCTGGTAACAATAGGCACATAAGAGAAACACAAGTGTTAATCCTACTCCTCTTCCATCCGCATACTTATTGCGCAGAATGAACCACTATGACTTTACTGCACTTAGGGCTCCTTTTACAAAGGTGCGCTAGCTGAAAAATTACCGCCTTTGTAAAAGGAGCCCTTAGTTTTTTAGATGTGTATGCATTAGGAAATGTTTTAAAACTCTACCTGAATGTATAAATGCTATACTACACATTGTAGTCCTTTAGAAAATTACCCTCCCCCCAACATACTTATTAATTGTGGTGTATTACTACACTTAAGAACAACAATACCTTGGAAACTGAGAAAATCCGAGAGATATTTTCAAGTCTATGGTGTGAATCTAGGAGAAGTGATCTCATATATAATGCGGGTGAAAGATTATCCAGGAACCGAAGTGCAGTGATCATATAGCCATCTGAGACAATGAGATAAGGTAACCGTGGGTGTGCTACTACAGAGAATCTTTGTCTAAATGCATCCATGTCAGATGATGATGAACCAAGGCAATTAGAATCGGATGACTCAAACATAGACTGATATGGTCTAGGAAAAAACAATGATACATGATCAGAATTAGAAAGGAAATATAACATGCCAAATAAAGAAATTTTTTCAAAAAAATCAAAGTAATAATTTTCAGAAACATTACATGCTTTCATTTTTCCAGATTATTGACCACCCCCCCAAATATAGGACATGTTAAGATAGAAACATAGAAATATGACGGCAGATAAAGGGCAAATGGCCCATCTAGTCTGCCATCTGCAGTAACCATTATCTCTTTCTCTCTTTCTCTCTATAGAAACATAAATGCTAAAGTAACAATTTATTTATTTATTTTTTTTTTATTTATTCAATTTTTTCTATACCGTTCTCCCAGGGGAGCATTTATTCAGGTACTCAAGCATTTTTCCCTGTCTGTCCCAGCAGGCTCACAATCTATCTAATGTACAGGTGGTCCCCGGGTTAAGAACGAGTTCCGTTTTTTAAATCGTTCTTAAGTTGAATTTGTATGTAACTCAGATCCTAGTATTCTTCCCACCTTCTCCATCTCCTTGAGGCCCCTCTTGCATTCCTTTCCATCCATCCCACTGTTCTCTCTCCACTATTACATCCAACATTACTCCCTCTCATCTCTCTCTTCCTCATGCATCTCTACCTCATTCTTCTCCCATTACCATGCCCAGTAATTCTCTCTCCCTCGCTATGCCTAGCAATTATCCTCTTTCTTCATTTCCCCATGTGCACAATCTCTCTTTCCCCCTCTAAGACACCCATTTATCCCTTTCTGTTCCCTCCGTCACCTCAGCGTCTCTTTTCCTCACTCCCTCCATTCTTCCATCCTATGGCTAATGCTCCTCTCTCTCCTTCCCTCCATTCATGCCTCCTCTCATCCATCATTTTTCCCTCCCAGGTTTGGCTGAATATGAAGCTAATTTAAGCTAAGTACTAAGCATTTTATATTTATGCATTTAGATATTGGATATTTATTCCATATTTATTAAACAAACACTATAAACTAGATAAAAATCACTTTAAGCGTAATAATATGGATGGCCAATGATGAGGCACCACATAATGCTTCCAGCGGTTATGAGATTATACAGTGGAGGAGTGGTGGGGCTGAGGCTTCCTTGAGTGATATAAAATATTATCTATCCAGAACCTAGCAGTTTAGACATTTCAATAAATAGAGGCTGGATAAAGAAAGTGTTCAACATATTGCCATTGTTGGTGATGCTAAAAGCAGAGGATCCAGCAGAAACCTGTCCCTGTCTCCCCAATAAAGGGGGAAGGTCACCTGAGGCTGTAGACAAAATGGAGGTGCTTCCCGCCAAAACCAGAGCAAAGTCCGCCAAAAAACATGCCCCCTAGGCCTGTAGCAGATGAGAAGCCTGAACCATCCCAGCCACTAAAGAAAGCAAGTCAGCAGTAGCAGTAAGGGAGACCCCCAACAGCATCAGTGATAAAGGAAACCTTATTTCTCTGACCATCGGTGGCTGGGGGAATCCCTGTGTAGGCAGCAAGGGAAGCCCAGGCTTCCCCATTGTCAGCTGCCAGTGTGCGAGGCATTCGCGAAAGGGATCCCTGGATGCTGGCACCTGAAGCCGACAAGGATTCCCCTTTACGGCGGCCGGAACACTGTGAGCATAGGCCGGCTGCATCGACCTTGCATCTGGAGCACAATGAGCACTTTTCCCTTTAAAATTGCTCATTGTGCAATACGTGATCTAGCTAAGGAAAAAAGTGCCGGTTAGCAATAAAAAGTAATAACAATTAACTGAAGGCTCCCTTCAGACCAGCACTACCCTAGGATTTTTTTTTTTGTCAGAACAGACTCCATTGGCTCTCTAAGCTATATGCTTTGCCGGATTCGGTCGCAAGACCTACAGCTGAGGCACCTCTAGAAAAATTTTTTTGGGGGGAGGAAATGGGGGGAGGGACTCAACTTGTGACCCATCGAGTGTGATCTCCCCCCGAAGTCAGACGGACCCCCAAAAGGGTCCCTCCAAGCTCAGTCCAGCACCAAACGGGGACAAGAAGGCCACTAAACAACGTCCAATAGGCCTACACTAACCAAGGGAAGAATGGCACAGCTTACCACATCTGCTGAGACTGAGTACAGATTGGTTAGACTAGAGGGAAGCACAGCTATTAGTATTACAGCCAAAGTTTTGTCTCAGTCTCCATCTACTGGTCATGGTGAAATAGAGAGAGTAGAACACACACACTCCTGCTGGCATACATGCAGAAGGGAAAAACTGTAGGTGGAGCTAAGGAGCCCAGTGAAGTACAGCAGAGGAACAGAGAAAAAATCCTTCTGCAAATGGCATGCGGCCATGGGGACATAACCCATCTGTCTAGAATGCCTCACCTATTGCACTGGAAGTTTCACTGGTGAAGAAGGAGGAGCTGAAAGATGTGACTGACATCCTTCTGCAACAGTTCGTGAGTACACACTAATCACCTAACATACAGACTCCTGTGTTTATGTAACAGAATGATGCTTGTTGGTGATCTTGTGGAGAGAGGGGCACCTTTATATATATATTTGGTGAAACTGCCTTAAGACACAGAGATTCTGGGATGCAATTTTTAAACTGGTAACTGATAACATCAGTGCCTAAGAACATGGATTCCGGTTTGCTCAAAATTGGGCCCCCAGACCTCCTGGAAAAACTTAAGAAATTGGTAGTTAGTGTGACCAAGGCGAGCTTTATGGTCTTGGCTGTGATGTGGAGGAAACCTGAAATGCCCACAATCCACTAAGTTATTGCAAAATTTGACTATGTATATTGAATGAACAAGCTCACAGATATGCAATGGAATAGACTCCATCACTTCAACAAAACTTGGGGCTTGTAAGGCAAAAGGAAGGTTGAGAGGTCAAATATGACCTATTTTTAGCTCCTATATCCCTCAGTATCTGTATATAGGGGAGAGGAGAGAAGGGAGTTACAGGGCTAGAGGGGTGGGTGTGGAATTAACAGGGAACTATTTTTGATTTGGTTTTTGACAATATTGGACGCAATGTGCTGAAGACTCTCTGTACATATTGGAACTGTCAAATTTATTGATTCTGTTGTGTTACAATAATTTTTTTCAATAAAAAAGTACATACATAAATAAGTGCCTCCTGTAAGAGGGCAACTTTCAGTGCAGGGGAATCTTGTTTTAAAATAATGTTTTATGGTAAGTAAGTAGAAACTTGAGCCATGGCTGGTTTAAGTCCCTATTCATTATGTGGAAGGTGCCATTAATAAAAATCACTCACAAACAATTTCCTCTGCCTTTTGTGCAAGTAGATTTTTTCTAGAAAAATATGTACCTAATTTTCTAAATGTAATGTACACTCATATCAATCTAAACACACTCCCAGATACTACCTCTCAGTGTGGCTAAAAATATGCATGCTGTAGAGTATGAATTGTGTGTGATTTTAGTTACACTGAGAGTAAGCAATTTTCGGATAGTCAGTTTACATAAGACACTATTTACCTACGTAAATTACACTGCAAATTTCTGTCATAACTATCAGCTAAGAATCACAATAAAATATTAAATAAATTCTTAAAGACTAAACAAAGGAGTAGTTCACAGAACACGGAAGATCTGTGTCTCTAGTACATACAACAAATAACTTTTTAGGAATTATTTTTAGATTTCAAATACAAATTATACATAGTGGTGATATAGTCACTTTGACCAACCAGGTTAGTATTGCCAGAATATTTTTATATATGCTGAACTGTTACTTAAAAGACAAGAAGCCTTTCTGACATGACAAACCCATTACAAGAAAAAGAACACTGTGAATGACAAACAGATATGAAAAAGACAGACATGAAAGCAGATGCTGTCATATAAAAGATAAAATGTTCTTTGAAACAGTAAACAAAGTATGTGTAGATAACACAGGATCATAAAACAGAGTAAAATCTCTACGTGTTAATTAAGACTTTACCTGTAGGTTATCAATGGATGAAGTGGAATAAACTCTGCAGGTCCAAACTCTACTGAGCAACCAAAAGTAACCAAACGTTGCAGCTCACCCAAACGTGTCATCAGAATCAGAGTCCCACGTTTTAGCATGCAAGCCAGAAAAAGGCTACCCAAAGTCCAGCTCATGTCCCCTACCCAATATGACCTAAAAAGAAAAATATCAATATGGAAGCTAAAGCTTTTAAATCATGTTATCAATGAATTCTAAATTCAGATAAAGCAAATTTGCTTCTAGGAAATAAGTCAAGAACGTATACATTACTCTTGAGAAACTGACCTGATATATTTAGATGGAATCATCTGGCACTTGCTGCTACACCCTTTAAGGCTACCATTCACCGTAACAAAATTAATTGTGTTTATGAACAGAATTTGAGTTGCCTGAAATATAAAAAATAGGATTTAGTTATTTTTGTTACATTGTTATTAAAAAATAAGTTATCAATTCCATATTCATCTACAAGCACTGTTTCTGAAGCACAACTTTCAAATAACCTCCATTTTTTTTTTGCAATATGTAGTACATGTTTACACATGGAAAATTACTTATAAAATTGTGTGGATGTGTAAAAATGTACAAGTATGTGTTTCTATGAAAGCATGACTTTATATGATCCATGTATAAGCATTTCTAGGGGCATAATGTAGTTGGATCAGAAACAGAGTAGCAGGGTATGTGCATTAGGGTGGTCCACGGTAGTATGCAAAAAAATCAACCTTGTCAAATCTTGTCTCCACAAGGCTTATTTTTGTCCACTTGGTGTCAAATTTCAGTCTGATTAGACAATATTTAGTGGTCACCCCAGCACGTACTGTTTGCTTGTGTGTTGTGTATGTAGGTTATTGTGCACAATTAGTTTGTATGACACTGTCTAGTTTGCGATGTGCACCTAAAAAGTGGCTCTTTGGGAAGTCAGTCTGTCAATTGTCAACTGCTAGACTGCCATGTGGACTGAATGTTCTTCGACTGGTCAATTTTCATCACTATGAAGAAGGAAAACCTTTACCGGAAAGCTATACATTGGCGTGTGAGTCAGCAATGGTGGTATGGGATTGAGCAAAGATACTGACACAATACATAGACTCTTGCGTTAGGAAGTTGAAGGAACTACACAAATAAAACTGTTGCAAACAAGGCAGTCACAGCCATTTCCAGACTCTATGGTTTCTATCTGAGCACCTAGCAGCACTTGCCTTTTTTAATGACAAAATCGCACCAGAAACAAAGCTATGAATGGTGCAAAACTTACAGTGTCCACCATTGCCAGACATTCTATGATGTCCCATGCATACAGATGAAACGGGACCTGTGACCTTTGAAAGTCTTGTAACACAGAGAGAACAGACATTTTTTGATCTCTTGTTTGAAGGAGGATCAATAAAAGTGAAAATATTCCTGAAGAAACATCTCACAGAGTGGACTGACAATCTAGTTTTCAAGGAACTTTGGAATCAGTCATCCAAACTGACTGTTGTTAATTATGCAGATCAAAGGATAAGCCTCATTGAAAAATATATTGATACACTTCTCCCTCTGAATCCGCGGTTTCAGTATCCGCGGAGTTGGTTATTCGCAATTTTTATGGGGGAAAACAAAAGAAACTTTGCATCCCGAATCTCCCCGGACCTTACCTGGTGGTCTAGTGCAGTGGTTCCCAACCCTGTCCTGGAGGACCACCAGGCCAATCGGGTTTTAGGGATAGCCCTAATGAATATGCATGGAGCAGATTTGCATGCTTGTCACTTCCATTATATGCAAATCTCTCTCATGCATATTCATTAGGGCTAGCCTGAAAACCCGACTGGCCTGGTGGTCCTTAGGACAGGGTTGGGAACCACTGGTCTAGTGGGCTTTTGGGGCAGGAGCAATCTTTCTACACTCCTGCCCCGTGCAGATCACTCATACAAAATGGCTGCCGTAAGTTTCATTTTTATATAAAGAAATAAAATTAATACATTTAATTTGTCCACAAGACTAATCAATAATTTTGAACCACCCTAATGTGCATACTTCTGAAAATATGCACATATTCAAATAGAATACATTCTTGTACACTGTAGATCCCACATAATGCGACGCTGGTGCCAAGATAACCAAAGTCATTATAAGTGAATCTATGTTATATTAGGTCTACAGTGTAATATGTTATTTAAAAAACCAGGGTCCGACCCCTTGACTATGATAAAAGCAATCATATATTTTCAGATTGCCCATGCTTCATAACAGGCATAACTTTGTGCAGGATCATTTGTGTACCACTGAGAATAATTCTCATAGTTTCTTTTATAAAGGCACATATTTGCCTATGTTGCCTTTACGAAACAAAGAAACTGCAGAGAGGAATGTAGAAGGTACAGGAACTTTTATTAAGTCAGTAAAATGTTATTTTCCAAAGAATGGCTCTCATATACATGGAGACAATCATATGAACAATCATCTGGAGTCGGGTGTTGTTTTTGACTGGTGGGAAATGTTTCTTTATGTTTCCCCCACCCCACAATTCCTTTAGTCAGAAAGGTTCTGCTCAAACTTCAACAAGACCAAACCACCATGATTTTTATAGCATATTGGTGGCCATATCAACCTTGGTTCCCTCTCCTATTCCAACTCAGTGCATGGGTACCCATTCCACTTCCAGTATTTCCAACGTTGCTGACACAGAATGAGGGATCTCTTCTCCATCCCAATCTATGTTCATTAACACTCACAGGTATCTTTCCCAGCAAGTGGATCCTTTCGCACTATCTGCACCAGTGTTAGCCATCATTGAAGCTGGGCTCTTGTGGGTTCCACAGGCTCCACGAGCCTACATTTTGTCTCATCACAAAATAGGGGACCCTGATGGGACTTTTTACCTATCTCTCAGACTCACAGCAGTTCACCAGCCCTGAAGGACATGGATGGGGCTAAGTTCAAAGCTCCCACCCCTCCCTCGCATGCGCCATGGCATGTGGTACACGGATGCTCCTCTACCAAACAAAAGGCACAATTTTTGCAAGTGACAGTGTCCTCACACTCTGAGGAGTCCATCCCAGTCGATTAAAATCAAAATCGAGAGGTTTTGATGCAGCTAGAGGTTTTTTGACAAAAAAAAAGAATCCAAGATGGCAGCCACCAGTAAATTCATATCAAAAATAGCCCGTGAAGACTTAACTGAAAATTCTAAAACTGTGAAAGAGGGGTTTTGAAGGTGGGACACCTAAACCCTAATCTCTGAAACCCTCAAAGCCAAGATTTTCAGATTCATCCCAATTTTCCCATAGAAAATAATGGGGTTGTATTCACAGTTCTGTGGAGGTGCCAGCCTGTCAGCTATTTCAGTGCAGCTGGATAGCAGGAAGGGAGTTTCTGCCTCAGATGGAATGCTGCTACTATTTGGGTTTTGCAAGATACTTGTTATTTGGATAGACCTCCATGATGACGGGATACTGGGCTAGATGGACCATTGGTCTGACCCAGTAAGGCTATTCTTATGTTCTTATGCTTCCAAATCCAACTCCATACCAATAAATCTTGAGGCTTCTAGTTGGACCAACCCTGACCAAGACCGCCACCCCCATGGGACCTCACGTTCTATTCAGCTGGTGCCCTGATACCCCACGGGTTCTTATACAGAGCACCCACAACCTGCGTTCAAGCCACTGAGAAACTCAGAAGGTGAGCTGGCTCCCAGGGGAACAGACACCGAGCCCTGAAGTCACACAGCAGGCTGGTTCCCTAGGTCCACCTAAAGATTTGTAGTCCAGCTCTATGGAACCTGTGTCCTTTCCCAGGCAGAGGATCACCAAGAATGGGGTTTCAGGGCATCAAAGTCTCAAAAAAAATGAACTTAAGGCTGAAAGAAAAGGAAAACTAAGCAGAGCAGATCAGACCACCTCTGCACAGTTTGCTTGCAGAAGAAAAACTGGAAGGGGACATTGTGCACCATCTCTAAGTGGGAGGTGCTCAAAACTGTAAGTATTCACACTTCTGCAAGTCCAGTTTGCAGGAACGAATTGATCATCATACGTATGGACTCCTGATTGGATGTAACAGAATGATGGTTACTACTGACCAAAAAAGGACATACTACATATTTTTCTATATTTAAAACCTTTGGGTAACTTTCTGGGCTTAAGTTAAATGTTACTAAATCAGAGGTCCCCCCTTTAATTGCACCATATAGGATTTAGAGGACAACTTTCCCCTGCAGAGGTCTAATAACAAGAAGCATTGGTATCTGGGGACAAACATTCCTGACGTAATGACTACATTATATGCACTGAATGTGAATCCCATATTATTTATTTAATTTTCTATACCGTTCTCCCAGGAGAACTCAGAATGATTTATATGAGTTTATTCAGGTACTCAAGCATTTTTCCCTGTCTGTCCTGGTGGGCTCACAATCTATCTAATGTACCTGGGGCAATGTAGGGATTAAGTGACTTGCCCAGGGTCATAAGAAGTAGCATGGGTTTGAACTCATAACTCCAGGGTGCATTAGCAGTGACATTTTTTGGATGTGGCTAAGCAAGACTCCTGACACAGCTTTGGCGAATCACGGAAATTCCTGGGGCTAGATTCGGTTTGCGACCTCTTTACGATCAAATTTCCCTCCGGCCCCATTCACTAACCTCTCCAGCGATTCACTTCAAATCCATGCATGCAAATGAGAAGAAACACATGCAAATTAGACAGCGACGCGATTTATTAACAAAAATTTAAAAGCGACTGGGCTGGCCGATCAACTGAAGAAGTGACTGCTGGAGACCAGTCGAAAACGTCTTTCCGACTCTCCAGCTCCATAGAAGCCCTGCTCTGCCCTGATCTGTCTCCTGTCTGCTCGCCCCGATCTTCCAGCCCTGCTCTCTGCCCGAAAACGAAACGTGCGGGTCCTGTCTCTGCTCTGCTCTCTGCCCCGATCTTCCAGCCCTGCTTTCTGCCCCGAGCTCCTACTCTCTGCCACCTTCCCTTCAGTGCGAGCCCGCAGGTTTAAAGCAGGGCGGCACGCTGCAGTGCAGCCCTGCTTTAAACCCACGGACTCGCACTGCAGGGAAGGTGGCAGACAGCAGGAGAGTCTGAGCGGCAAGATTGGCTGGAAGGGGAGAGCAGGAGAGCCAGCCCACGCGAAGGAAGAGGCTGCCGCTGGCGGGGATAACAGGAGGAGAATTGGTCCCCATCCCAACCCCCCCCCCAAAAAAAATAACCAGACACAAAACGCATGCACAGATCATCTGCAGGGAAAGCAGATGGTCTGCGCACACCAACGATCCAGGCAGGCAGATGGGGCGTTCCCCCATATTTTTCTTTAGTGAATTCGTGGACCTGCCCAGATAGGGCCCGATCGGGCAGGTTAGTGAATTTGGCCCCTTGTCAGGTCCTGCAACGAAGATGCCTATATAACACTCTGTGGCCCTGATTCTGCAAAGTGCCGTCCCAATTTTAGGCAGCTGTAGGCGTCCTACAGCTGACTAATCAGCCAATCGGGATGCATGTTTTTAAAAAAAATGCTCCCCAGGCAGGCCGCCTATATTGAAGGTGCCTCTGGGAGCCTAGGGAGGCCCGCAAAACGCCTAAGCTCGCCTAAGGGCCTTAGGTGAACCTAGGCGGCCCTACGCGTCTCCCTAGTAGAGGAAGAGATGCTTAAAATGTAGGCCAGCAAAATGCTGGCCTACATTGTAAGTAGACGCGGCCGCTATACTTATCGCGGCAAGGGATCTCCCTGCCGCAATAAGTATAGAGGCCGCCTGTCCGATCACCGGCAGGAGGGTGCCGAACCCCTCCTGCCGGAACACCCCCCCAAACTCTTAATCGCCGGCAGGAGGGTGCTGAACCCCTCCTGCCGGAAAGCCCCCCCCACCCCCCAAAACTCTAGATCGCCGGCAGGAGGGTGCCGAACTCCTCCTGCCGGAACCTCCTCCAAACTCCTAATCGCTGGCAGGAGAGTGCCCAACCCCTCCTGCCGGAAAGCCGCTCCCGCCCCCGAAACTCTAGATCGCCGGCAGGAGGGTGCCTCCTGCCAGAACACCCCCCAAACTCCCAATCGCCGGTAGGAGGGTGCCCAACCCCTCCTGCCGGACCCCCCATGCTAACAACCTTCCACCCGATGACTTACCTAACCTCCCCCCCTCAACTAACCTTTAAATGTTGGTCAGCTGGACGGGTCTTGCTGCTGTCCAGCCGACAGGCCTGCCTCGTCGAAATGAGACGGGCCCACCCCTTCCCCGCTAAGTCTAAGGCCTGATTGGCCCAGGCTCTAGAAGCCTGGACCAATCAGGCCTTAGGCATAGTGGGTCCGCCCATCCATACTAATCCTAAGGCCTGATTGGCCCAGGTGCCTACGAGTTCTGCCTTCTCTTCCAGGAGTACTGGTATAAGTCCTGAAACAATGAGCCTTTTTCAAAGTGGTCTCCATGATCAGAGACTAGTGTTGTAACTGTGGTCTGTCGAAGCCAGGACAAGACTAAATCTGGTAAAGTGTGTCCAATTTTTGTGGAGATTCCCAGTTTTTAAGCAAGGCTTCCTTCATGAGGTTGTAAAGAGGAACCTTTATGCAGTCTTTAGGCCACTCTTTATACTCAAGTGCATCTATAAGTTCTGCCTGAGGTGCCGTTTCAGACGAGTGCTTGCCCCATCTGCCTGATGTACTTAGTAAAAGACAAAACTCTCTGGGGATGACCTTCTACAAGGCACAGGGGGAGTTGGGTCTGAAAGTATTCCCTATGACTTATCTGCTGACAGCTCTGCCTAGTCGTTGGAGGAAAGAAGAGTTAAGTCAAAGTCATAAGCTTTGACGTCTGGTCCTGCAGATTGAGAGCGTTGATGCAGATGTCTCAATGAGCGTCGAGAGGAGTGTTGAATGTTGAGGAGAGCATCAACGTGAATGCCTCAAGGAGCATCGAAGGGAGCGAACATTGAGGAGAGCGTCAACGCGAATGCCTTGATGAGCGTCGAGGGGAGCATTGAACATCAAGGAGAGCGTCGACGTGAATGCCTTGATGAGCGTCGAGGGGACCACTGAACATCAAGGAGAGCATCGACGCCAATGCTTTGATGAATATCAAGAACTAGAGGACTTTGCTCACTTGACGTGGATGTATGCCGAATAATAAAAAGAAGAGAGGGCATAAAAAATGCATACAAAACATACACACAAAAAAGACACTAAAAATAGATGCATAAGTTTGACAAGCTGAGAAAAACTCGAAAGAACGGCTTTTCAGCTTTGCGGAAAACTGAGAACTGATGGTCCAGCGAACCAGCTTTGGGCGGGAAGGTACAGACTCATGGGTGATGCAAGTCTTCCAGTTTTTAATAGTGACAGTGCACTTACTACTACTACTACTACTAATTATTTCTATAGCACTACTAGACATCTCAGCGCTGTACATCAAAACATACAAGAGACAGTCCCTGTTCAAAAGAGCTACAATCTAGTCAAGACAGAAAAACAGGACAAGAATGTGCATCAATACTCAGTGCTCAGGTGGGGGAATTACAGAGGGAATGATAAGACAGATACTGGTGCTTAGAAGGTAGATTGGAGTTTGGAATTGAAAGCATCTTCAAAGTGGGCACTTGACTGTCCACACTGGAACTCCGTGGATGATGTCACCAACATGCTTGGACTCAGATACGCTATATTACAATGTCAACAGAGTATACAACATTTTAACATAGTACAGTAGATAATAAACCTGCATTATACGCAGGCTACTTTTCATTTTGTTAAGCTGAAAATGCAGTTTGCTTTAAAAAATAATGGCTCTGGAATAAGCCTGGCAGCTCAACAGCAAGTTATGTGGCAAGCAGAAACTTTGGTTTTGACAGCTTAGTCAGGTTTCTACTCCCCCAGATTAACCAGAACAGTGGTAGGGATGGTGATGGTGATGTGAAGGTAGTTTTCAAGGCCCTTAGTGGGAAGGGAGTCTCCACCATTGTTCAGCGGTAACATCTAATGAACACATTTAAAATTTGTATGAGTCAAGTTTCAGAAGGACCTGTAGTTTGTAACTCTTGCCTAAGGACTGTCACTACAAAAACTGAACTTACCGAGAGGGGGAATACAAACACAAGGAAAAAAATTCTCTGGGTAGCTGTGGCTTCATCTAATAGTGGCTGTTTTTGATTGAACTAAAGGCCAAGAAGACAACAACACAATATTAAATTATATCAAGTTGGTAAGCTGCTCTAAGACTACTTTTACAGAATCATAGTCCATCATTAATACCTTTGGATTCTTTTGATTGATCGTTACTGCCAGTATAAGTCCATCTCTGGCAAAGGCAGAAAACAAAGCACCTCGGGTCTTCACAGATTCACACTGAGGAACCAGCCTTGCCAGTTTATATTCTTGCTGTGCCCACTTGACCTGGTATGGTAAGGAACTACAAAAGAGATTGAGAAGCAGTTTCACACATGACATCTTGTTTACTCTTACAACTAAGAAGGTAACTTTAATAAATCTTGATCATCATATATTTCCTTATACATACCATCATCCTCTGATGATCTGCAGTGATTTATATAGCAGCATGTATAGTATCAACAAATAAATCAATTGAATCAAGATGCAAACTGTAGACAGACATAAATATATAATATGAGTAAAGAATCAGCTGCACCTCAGAACACTTGTTCACAAATCTGTCCTAGGAGATCCCCAGCAACCAGGTTTTCAGGATATCCACAATGAATACACTTCAGAGAAATTTGCATGTAATGGAGGCAGTGTATGCAATCTGTCTCAACAATATGCATTGTAGATACCCCAAAAAACCTGCTAGTTTGGAAATCACTGCCTTAGAATGTCACATGACTTTTTTTGAAATTATGTTCACATACAGCTGAAGGTTAAAAAAAATTGCATGTGATTAGAGATCACATCACTTTACCACAAACACATAACATCCCAGGACAAATATGGGAAGAATACCGCTAGCCGCACTCTTCAATCTCTCCCTAAGCACGGGGAGAGTACCCTTGGACTGGAAAACAGCCAACGTCATTCCTCTGCACAAAAAGGGTTGCAGGGCAGAGGCTGCGAATTACAGACCGGTGAGTCTCACATCAATAGTGTGTAAACTCATGGAAACTTTAATTAAACGCAAATTAGACACGATCCTGTCTGAGGGAAATCTACGGGATCCCAATCAACATGGATTCACCGGGGGTAGGTCCTGCCAATCTAATCTCATCAGCTTCTTTGACTGGGTGACAAGGAAGCTAGACTTGGGAGAGTCTATGGACATCGTGTACCTGGATTTCAGTAAAGCATTTGATAGCGTCCCACACCGCAGGCTGTTGAGCAAAATGAAATCGATGGGGTTAGGAGAAACACTAACTACTTGGGTCAATGATTGGCTAAGTGGAAGACTTCAAAGGGTAATGATTAACGGTACCCTCTCTAAAACATCGGAGGTGACCAGCGGAGTACCACAGGGTTCAGTCCTGGGCCCACTCCTTTTCAACATATTCATAGGGATCTGACTCAGGGGCTTCAGGGTAAAATAACATTATTCGCCGACGACGCTAAACTATGCAATATAGTAAGGGAATGTAATTTACAGGATAGTATGGCACAGGACCTGCTTACATTGGAAAGATGGTCCTCGACCTGGCAGCTGGGCTTTAACGCAGGGAAATGTAAGGTTATGCACCTCGGTAGCGGTAATCCATGCAGAAATTACACCTTGAATGGAGAAACTTTGACTTGTACTTCGGTGGAACGAGACCTAGGAGTAATCATCAGGGCAGACATGAAAACTGCCAATCAAGTGGAGAAGACTTCATCTAAAGCAAGGCAGATGATGGGATGTATCAGTAGAAGCTTTGTCAGCAAGAAGCCTGAAGTCATAATGCCATTGTACAGACCATGGTGAGACCTCATCTGGAATACTGTGTACAATTCTGGAGGCCACATTACCGTAAAGATGTGCTTAGAATCGAATCGGTTCAACGGATGGCCACCAGGAGGATCTCGGGGCTAAAGGGTCTCTCGTACGAGGAGAGACTAAACAAACTGCAGCTCTACACTCTAGAAGAATGTAGGGAGAGGGGAGACATGATTGAGACATTTAAATACATCACGGGACGTATCGAGGTGGAAGATGATATCTTCTTTCTCAGGGGACCCTCTGCCACTAGAGGGCATCCGCTCAAACTCAGAGGCGGGAAATTTCATAGCGACATCAGGAAGTATTTCTTCACAGAAAGAGTGGTTGACCGTTGGAATGAGCTTCCAGCGCAGGTGATCGAGGCCAGCAGCGTGCTGGACTTTAAGAATAAATGGGATACCCATGTGGGATCCCTACGAGGGTCGAACTGGAATATCGGTCGCTAGGTATAGACTTAAGAGGATGGGTCAGTAGGGTGGGCAGACTTGATGGGCTATAGCCCTTTTCTGCCGTCATCTTCTATGTTTCTAATAGGAACATTATTCTTGAACCTGTGGATTGTGCATCTCTGATCATGAGATCTGTTGTAGAGAATCTAATTTATATTTTTTCTGCTCTGCCTCCCCTCACTCTGAGCTGTTCTGTAACTCATCAGTTCATATCAAAACAGATTAAGCAGCCCTAGAGAAGAAAACATAACAGCAAGGGATACAGGGAGTCTCCCCGAGAAACAAGTCTGTTCTGCTCCTATCACAAAATTTAACATGAAATAATCATCAAACATTAGAACATATAGGACTAGATTCACTAACCCTCCTATCCATGTGCGATTGGAGGCAGGCCGACTGATTCGCCAACCATCTGCATGCAAATGAGGGCGATCGGAGGCATGCCCCCAACTGATTGCATGGATCGCTAAAGCCCTGACAGGAGAAACAGCCTCCTGTCACTACTGTCGGGGCTTCTGCCGGCTTATTACTTTTTTTTTTTTTTTTTTTTTTAATTGGGCAGATATTTTGCATGTATTACAATGTACAAATTAGACAGATTAGGAGATGGAGAATCCATCACAAATTATTTTGTATCAAATCGAGGGGTATTGAGGCAGAAATTAAAGGTTAGATAAAAAGATCTCGTTTAAAAAATCTAAGACAGCCGCCAGAACGAATTTGCACCAAAAACGGCAAAAATAAAACAAAAACCGAACATAAAAAATATCAATTTGGGGTCTGGGGAGATTGGAGATCTGAATTAGAGAATGACACGGTGACGGTTTACCCGCGGCCACCGCATTTAAGCCGCGGGTCACCGCCGAAAACGGGGAAGAAAACTAGCAGTCGCTGCGGTGACGGGGACAAGGCCATTCACCGACCGCGGAAACGGTGAACAGGTTTGTCCCCGCGGGCCAATGTACCCCCTTCTAGGAACCGCTATTTACCTGTGTTTCACCGTGCTCCTCATTTGTCAGATCAACCCCTCCCGACAATCGCAGCAGAAGGGTACCCAACCCCTCCTGCCGGTCCTCCCAATGGCCTCCCCTAAGATCGCCGGCAGGAGGGTACCCAACCCCTCCTGCTGGACCCCCCCCCCCAACGAACCCTCCCACCCCGGAACCCCCTTAGTCTTACTTTACAAGTTGGACCGGACAGCTCCTCGCTCGTCTGGCCAGCAGGCCTGCCTCCGTCCAAATGAGGCGGGCCCGCCCCTACCCTGCCCAACCCACAGGATCCTAGGGCCTGATTGGTCTAGGCACCTAAAGCCACTCCCGCTATAGGAGGGGCCTTAGGTGCTTGGGCCAATCAGGCCCTAGGATCCTGTGGGTTAGGCAGCGATCACGGCAGGAGGGCACCCAACCCCTCCTGCAGACCCCCCCAACGGCCCTCCCGACAATCGCAGCAGAAGGGTACCCAACCCCTCCTGCCGGTCCTCCCAATGGCCTCCCCTAAGATCGCCGGCAGGAGGGTACCCAACCCCTCCTGCTGGACCCCCCCCCCCCAACGAACCCTCCCACCCCGGAAACCCCTTGGTCTTACTTTACAAGTTGGACCGGACAGCTCCTCGCTCGTCTGGCCAGCAGGCCTGCCTCCGTCCAAATGAGGCGGGCCCGCCCCTCCCCTCTCCTGCCTAACCCACAGGATCCTAGGGCCTGATTGGCCCAAGCACCTAAGGCCCCTCCTATAGCGGGAGTGGCTTTAGGTGCCTAGACCAATCAGGCCCTAGGATCCTGTGGGTTGGGCAGGGTAGGGGCGGGCCCGCCTCATTTGGACGGAGGCAGGCCTGCTGGCCAGACGAGCGAGGAGCTGTCCGGTCCAACTTGTAAAGTAAGACCAAGGGGTTTCCGGGGTGGGAGGGTTCGTTGGGGGGGGGGGTCCAGCAGGAGGGGTTGGGTACCCTCCTGCCGGCGATCTTAGGGGAGGCCATTGGGAGGACCGGCAGGAGGGGTTGGGTACCCTTCTGCTGCGATTGTCGGGAGGGCCGTTGGGGGGGTCTACAGGAGGGGTTGTAAAGTTTTTGCATTGTAAAGTTTTTGCATTGTAAAGTTTTTGCATTGCTAGCCCCAGGGGTGGTGGAAGATTAGTGATTGAAAAACTGTATGAAAAATAACTATTTTAAATTTAGTGATCAAAATGTTTCAGTTTTGAGAATTTATATTAATTAATTTTTTCTCTGCGTGTTTTGTTTTTGTATAGTTATTAACTAATATTTAACTAAGTTTTAAAGTTTTAAAGAATGTTTCCTTTATACGTAAATAAAGAAAAGTGAATGGGATTGCAGTGGCGGTGACGGGGCGGTGAATGGGGTGGCAGTGGCGGTGATGGGGCGGTGAAGAGGATGGTGAGACGGGGACGGGGCGGTGACGGGGATGGTGAGACGGGGACGGGGCGGTGACGGGGATGGTGAGACGGGGACGGGGCGGTGACGGGGACCAATTTTTTCACCGTGTCATTCTCTAATCTGAATCCTACCCTCAGAAATTGTGAAAAACTTTTTTTAAAAATGTTGAACAAGCCACCCCGGAAGTTCCCATAGGAAATAATGGAGGGTTACTTGCAGTTCTGCAGTGCCAAGCCTGTCAGCAGTTTTACATAGCAGCTGAATGGAGAAAAGGAATTTTTGCCTCAGAAACAGCTCCAATTGGACCAGCTTGAAGATCTTCGGGCTGCCAGTTGGCTGGACACTGACTGTGAACTCTGCCCCCATGGATCCTCACCACACAGTCAGGGGCAGAAAAAGCAGCCTGTGCCTTGAAACCCAGGGGGGGGGGTGTTTCCCTCCAGACACATAGTCCGCTCATAAAACCCATGACAAGGTCAGCGGGCATGCAAACCCCCAGAGGAAGAGACCCTGAGTCTAAGAAGGGTAGCACATAGCAGGCTGGCTCCACAGATCCACCAGTTTCTCTGTGAAGCAGTCTGGCTCCACGGGACTGTTTCTTTTTCTCTGACGGGGGACCATCAGAAGAGGTCTCAAGGCACTGAATCCACCAAAGAAAACAAACTTTAAGTGAAAAAAAATAAGAAAAAGATGCAAAGCAACTACAAAGACTTCTGCCCAGATTGCATGCAGAAACTGAAAACTGGATATGTTTCTAGCTCTCAGTCTAAGGGAGGGAGCATGTGCTCAGAAAAGTGTTGGATTTATGCAACTCCCAGATTGCGGCTTGAGATTGAACATCTAGCATATGGAATCCGTACGGGACATAACAGGATTACAATAATTAAGCTCAGAGAGCAATTAATTATCTAGGCAATGGCCACATGTCATACAAATCAACCTCATAAATCTATTAATGCAGATTTAAAAATGAATGGAAGTAGGACAGAACAGACATGCTTTATGAATACAGCTCTCCCTCCAGATTTGCTGTTTCCCTACTCCCAAATTCTATTATTCACAATTTTTTTCTTATTCTTTTTTTCTTCTTTTTGAAGGCTGCCCGAACCTCCCCGGACCTTACCTGGTGGTCTAGCTGTGACACATGGCAGGATTGATCCAAGTCTTAAGACTACAACGGGAACTCACAGCAGCCATTTTGATGATGGCTTTGCACAGGGCAGGAGCATAGGAAGATTACTCCTGCCCCGTGTTGCAGCTAGACCATCAGGTAAGGTCCAGGGACACAGGAGGAAGGCAGGGTATAGGTCAGAGCTGGCCCAAAAACATATTTGCGATTTTTCCCTATTCGCGGGCCAGCTCTGCACCTAACCCCTGTGAAAATAGAGGGAGAGCTGAAGACTTACATAAGTTATCAGACTCTTACAGAGCCTGCAGCATGTTGTGCAGCTAGTCCTCTAGGAAAGAGGACCCAGCAAAGAGTTCTGGGATATTTACACATCTCCTTAATGGGAATTTTTTTATTTTAACTTTAATCTATTTTTAGAATTTTAAAAATTTAAATACTAAAGCAACTTGAATATAAATGGAAAAAAGAGGGGAGAGACAACATCAAAAAAATTTCTTAATCAAAATGCCAGAAATTCAGCAAAATATGTTCCAAAGATATTGAGTGAAATGCTGTGCTTGAAACCACTGTCACCAAACATAAAAAAATTAAAAGCATGAAGGTAGCAAGGCACAAAGATAAAAATAAAAATAGGGAATAACAAAAACAAGAGTCATTGGAAGGCAAAATGCTTTCCAATGATGTCATCCAAGTATCAGACCAATGACATCCTGGAAAATTGGCAGAATACATAAAACAGAAAACCACCTAACTGAAATAAATGCATAAAAAAAACTAGTAAAAACTTTAGGTGAAGACAGATGAAACTGCACATAAACATAACTAAACATAAAACAAGATAATCAATCATAAATGAAATTATGTTTAATGTTTATTAAAATGTGATATATCGCCTTATCAGAAATCAAATATTACACAGTTAATATTTTTTTTAAAGTCATGGTTTTATTCTCTTGCAAGGTATTGGTTGGGTGTGTGTGTGGGAGGTTTTTTTTTATCTTGCTGTGGGGATTTTGATTGATTATAAATGCATATATGAATAATGTTTGTGTAGATACTGAACTGCATTTTTGTTAACTTTGGAAAATTAATAAAGATTTAAATGGGGGGAAAAAGGGTGATAACATATAAATAACCCCCCCCCCTTTTATAAAGCTGTGCTAGTGGCCGATGCTGTGGTAATCGCTCCGATGCCCATAGATAATTAATGGACATCAGAGTGTTTGCCACACAGCTTTTTAAAAGAAGCCCAAAAGTAAAACATATAAAAACCACAAACACATATTAATCAAAATAAGAAATAAAACCCCTCTTGATAAAACTCTTAGTAACCAAAATGGGAACAATACAGATATGCATATAAACAAGTATAAAAATCATATACAGATAACTAAGGGCTCCTTTTACTAAGATGCGCTAGCGTTTTTAGCGCACACAGGAAATTACCACACAGGAAATTACCGCTTCTAGAACTAACGCCAGCTCAATGCTGGCATTAAGATCTAGCGCGCGCGGCAATGTAGCGCGTGCTATTCTGCACGTTAAAGCCCTAGCGCACCTTAGTAAACGGAGACCTAAATCTAATTCGCTGTTCAAACCTAATGGAAGTACAGTTTTAAATTCAAAAATCATTCTTTGTTCAATTGTGCACAATATTTTGTCATTGTTAGTTTGTAATTCTTTGTGAATGCTCAGTTTTTGGCCTGGACATTTATTATCTTTTATATGTGATTACATTTATGTTTTTAAAATGAGGTCCGATTTAGCGTGCTTTTGTGTATTATATTGTATATGTTTTTTTTTATTCAATTCAATTAATTATGTTTGTATGTCTAACTTCATGTTTTTATGCATGTGTTGTAGAATTTTATCCCTAATGGGGTGAAACATGGCCCACATTGGGTATTTTAGACTGTTTGAAATAAAGAGCATTGTGTACCATTATTGGGATCCATTTTTTATTCCACTCTTTGTGATACCTCTCCTTTTTGGAACTGTTCCTCCAAATCCCCGAAACTTGCAAATTCACCCCATTTCACATGCTTTACCTTGATCTCATCCGTTTCTAAATTTTCAATTTTTAACAAATTTCCTTGCAACTCAGTAATTTTTTAAACCATAAACTTCATCTGGTTTAACATTCAATCAATCATTCAATCACTCACATTCAATCAAATATTTCAGTGTTGCAATTTTTTTGGGCTATATTAACCGCTTGTTTCATACTTTCACTCTAAAATCTCTCTCTAATTTACAGAACTCTTGATATTCATATAACTGGAAACTAAAATGATCATATTCATCAACATCCAATATTTTCTTCCAAATTTGTTCATACTGTCTCAATTCTCTTCTTAAATTCTTGTATGCATTCTGTCATCCAAGGATGATGATCTATGTTTCTTAGAAGATTTAATTTTCTTCAAAGGAGCAATGTCATCCAAATTTCTTTCCAAGGTATTATACCACTCATTCACCATACATGCCACACTATCATGCTCATACAACTTCTGCAACAGAGGTAACCATTTATTTCCCAAGGCTTCTCAAATCCTGGACAAATCTCTGCAAAAGCTCTGTCTCTCAAAGGCTTCACTAATCTATCATCCAATAACAGTGCAAATTTCACTAATTGTGATCCAACCAAACCATCGGTTGTACTACAGATAATTGACACATTTTATCTTTCATTTCTTGAGGTAAAAACTAAGGGCTCCTTTTACTAAGGTGTGTTGTGAAACTTCGTTTTTAAGTTTTTTATTGATTTTTTCACATATCAACAAGTGTTATAAATTTTCCATACATTTATCTTAACAATACACTTGATATCTCTATAATGTATTTTATATAAACCATATTTTATATTATTTTTCTTATGAATTTATATAACATATATATTGTAATGATTTTATCAATTATTATGTGTGTTGTGAAACTTCAACAACCGCACTAGAAAGGGAATTAACCTCACCAGCTCACCTCCCCCTCCTGCCTCCCTGAAAACATCTTAAACAATGAATAGTCAGTAAATGGTGCTGAAAAAAATCAAAAGACTTAACTTAAACTTCAGTGCAGGGCAGGGCTCGTTGAAAGCTGAGTGTTAAATTCAGGTAACTATCTCTTCGCGAACGGACCAACAGAGATAGCAGGAGAGGTAGTTACCTGCATTTAACACTCAACTTTCAACTTAAGTCTTTTGATTTTTTCAGCACCATTTACTTATTCATTGTTTAAGATCTGTTTTCAGGGAGGAAAGGAGGGGGAGGTGAGCTGGTGAGGTTAATTCCCTTTCTAATGTGGTTGTTGAAGTTTCACAACTCACGGGGATCTGAGGCTCCTCCCCTTTTAAAACTAATGAAACACATTAAGCTGTTAGGAGTTTCTCACAACAGAACAACACTCCCGAGGGATTCTGCTTAAGATTTCTTTAAAGTTTTTTGTGAGAAAGGTATTTTGAGAACTCCACTATTTACCCTTCTCCATAGAGAATAATGACCATTTAACCCTACTCAGTTTTCTATCATTTAACCAGTTCTTAATCCACAATAGGACACTGCTTCCTATCCCAGGACTCTCTAATTTTCTCATAAGCTGTTCATTAGGTACCTTATTTTTCGTTCCATAAGACGCACTTTTTCTCCCTTAAAAAGTGGGTGGAAAAAAGGGTGCGTCCTATGGAGCGAAGGAGCAAATACCCAAATTTCCCCCCCCCCCCTGTTACCTTGCAGGACCACTGCTGCTGCTGGTAGAAGAAGGGAAAGGCCAGGCCGGTGCAGCAATTGCATACCACCAGCCCAGAAGCCTTACCCCCAATGTCAATTCTGACATTGGCGAGAAGGTCCGGACCTTCTCACTGACATCAGAATTGATATCGAGGATAAGGCTTCTGGACCTACGGCGTGCAATTGCTGCACCTGCCTGGCCCTTCCGGGTGCCACCTGCTGAGCCAGGAGTCCACCCCCCCCCTGCTGCTTCGGCGACGTGTACTCACAGCAGTAGCGGGAGTTAATTAAATCCAGTGGGCGGGCAGGCAGGCTTGAGGGGGGGGGGGTGGAAGAGGACAGAGGCTGGAAGGCAGTAAGGGCCTGAGTTTGGAAGGAGGGGAAGAGAACAAAGGCTGGAAGGCATTGAGGGGAACAGGAGGGAGGGAGGAAAGGATAATTGTTGGGCCTGAGGAAGGAAAGAAAGAACTCACCAGACAACGCGGGGGGGTGGGGGGTAGGGGGAGGAAGAGGAAGAGGACAAAGGCTGGAAGGCATTGAGGGCCTGAGTTTGGGGGGAGGGGAAGAGGACAAAGGCTGGAAGGAAGTGAGGGGAACAGGAGGGAGGAAGGGACAATTGTTGGGCCTGAGGAAGGAAAGAAAGAAATAATCAGAAAATAAAGGTAAGAAAAATGATTTTATTTTCAATTTAGTGATCAAAATGTGTCAGTTTTGAGAATTTATATCTGCTGTCTATATTTTGCACTATATTTGTCTATTTTTCTATAGTTGTTACTGATATGACATTGCATATTTTAAAAAGTCATCTGCCTTGACTTCTGTGCCCTGTCTCTGCCTGCCCTGTCCCAGCCTACCACTAGACCACCAGATGGGGGACAGGGTACAGAGCCTGGCCGGGAAGGGGGACAGGGTGCAGAGCCTAGCAAGGAGTGTGGGGTTGGGTGCAGAGCCTGGCAGGGAGAATTTGGTTCCCAGAATGTTTTTTTCTTGTTTTCCTCCTCTAAATGGAGGAGTGTGTGATGCAGTGGTTGAAGCTACAGCCTCAGCAACCTGGGGTTGTGGGTTCAAACCCCACACTGCTCCTTGTGACCTTGGGCAAGTCACTTAATCCTCCATAGCCCCAGGTACGTTAGATAGATTGTGAGCCCACCGGGACAGACAGGGAAAATACTTGAGTACCTGAATGTAAAAAACCGCTTAGATAACCTTGATAGGCGGTATATAAAATCCTAATAAAAACTTGAAAAAAAACAACAACTTGAAAACTTAACTCTAGGATGCGTCTTATGGTCAGGTGTGTCTTATTACATTACATTACATTAGGGATTTCTTGGCGCGAAAAATACGGTACTTTATCAAAAGCCTTCTGAAAATTTTTTTCATCCCTTCAAAGAAGTGTGGAGGATTGATGAGGCAAGATTTGCCTTGGCTAAATCCATTTTAGCTTTGTCCCATTAATTCATATATGCTCAATATAGAAAGACAGGTAAGCATGTTCTTTATAATAGCCTTTACCTTTTTGCTTGGCTTTGAAGTAAGGATCACTGGTCTATAGTTTCCCAGGTCACCTCTAGAACTCTTTTAAAAAAATCAATGTTACATTGGCCAATCTCCAATCTTCCCGTTCCATACTTGATTTTAAAAAGATAAATTACATATTACTAATAGCAGCTCTGCAAGCTCATTTTTTTAGCTCTGTCAGTAATCTGGGATGGTTCATAGACAAAATCGCGCGAGACAACGGCGCGCCGACAACTGAGCGCAAGGTTGACGGCGCGCCGAAGAAAAGCACTATTTTAAAGGGCTCCGACGGGGGGTGTTGGTGGGGAACCCCCCTATTTTACTTAACAGACATCGCGCTGGCGTTGTGGGGGGTTTGGGGGGTTGTAACCCCCCTCATTATACTTGAAACCAAACTTTTTGCCTGTTTTTTAGGGAAAAAGTTCAGTTTTAAGTATAATGTGGGGGGTTACAACCCCCCAAACCCCCACAACGTCAGCGCATTGTCTGTTAAGTAAAGTGGGGGGATTCCCCCCCACACCCCCCGTTGGAGCCCTTTAAAATAGTGCTTTTCTTCTGCGCGCCGTCAACCTTGCGCTCAGTTGTCGGCGCGCCGTTGTCTCGCGCGATTTAGTCCCGTCAGCATCTGGGATATATACCATTTAGTCCAAGTGGTTTGCAACTTTTTAGTTTGTCAAATTGTCTCAAATACTGAATTGTTCTAAGGCTGCACCACTCCTTATTGTAGAGATATCACTCACATTCTAATTTCTCTGCCTCTAAACTATTGGTACAGCCACAATGCATTGGCAAGGATTGATCTAGCAAGATAAGAAGATTGGAGATACATGACACTGAACATCAATGCCTTAATTATATGTGCATTTCTCACTATACTTAAATCATATTTCACCAACATGCAAACAGCTACCAAGGGTAGCAAGTGTCTGTGAACTTTTATGACTGATTTCTGTCTCAGTTCCTAAAGGAGAGAGAGCATAAAGTGTGATTATTATTTCTTACTAGTTAAAGCAGAAGTTACAGAAGTTAATAAGTTGTTAGTATAAGTACAGAATTTGAACTCACAAGTAAGGATCTCTTCTGCCATGATCATGTATATACAGACAATGAAGAACCAAAAATAGAGAGGTTAACTGAATGCCTTTAAAGATAGCAAATAAATGAAACCTTACCTAAGGTGATTATAGGAGTTTTCATGCCACTTGAGTTTCAGGAATATCAGCATCAAATGTTCCCCAGAATAAAATACAAAAGAGCAAAGGCAGCAATCACCCAAAATCTGTCAAATAAACAAATCAGTTGTTTGATAAGAAAAAGGCACACATTTTTGTTAAGGCAACAATATATTAATATTAAAAAGCATTAAAAACATTAATATTGAGATCACATGATGTGCTGAGTGAAGAAAGCTGTGTTTGTATTTTGCTCCAAGCCTTCTCCCCAGTTAGATCCAGTGACATCACAGCAGAAACAGACACTCAATGAAGTTACAGGGAAATACTTTTAAAACCAATAGGAGGAAATATTTTTTCACTAAGAGAATAGTTAAGCTCTGCAATGCATTGCCAGAGGTTGTAATAAGAGTGGATAGCATAGCTGGTTTTAAGAAAGGTTTGGACAATTTCCTGGAAAAGTACATAAACTGTTATAGTTTTTTTTTTTTTAAATTAATTAATTCTTTATTCATGTTATAATTCACAAACAAGTGTACAGTAAATATCAAACAATTAGAATACAATATCACTTGAAAATCTACCATATCATACACCAAAAAGTTATATCCCCCACCCCCTCCCACTTCCATATACAACAAAAAATATACCACATGAATATAATATCTTATCATTCATATATATTATTAATAGAAATCCAACCCCCCCAATCCACATGTAAGAATTAAAACTGGGAAAAGTGTAAGTGTAAATTATTCATTATAATAATTTAAAAATGGCCCCCACATATCCTTAAATTTATTATAATAACCTGTCATTGAGAAAGACATGGGGGAAGCCACTGCTTGCCCTGGATCAGTAGCATGGAATGTTGCCACTCTTTGGGTTTTTGCCAGGTACTGTTGACCTGGATTGGCCACAGTGAGAACGGGTTACTGGGCTTGATGGACCATTGGTCTGATCCAGTAAGGCTATTCTTATATTCTTTTCTTGCACACCTGGGTTAGAATACACTTTAAGGACATATATTTTAGCAAAAGGAGAAGACCTAGGGAGAGAGAAACTCTGCGTACCTGAGTCCAACTGAAGGTCAGTGTGAAAAGCTGCATAAAATCTCAGCCCAAATTCTATTTCATTGGAAACCCTCTGAGACTGTACAAATCAAATGAGGATCAGGCCAACATGGCACACAGGCTAATAACGCTTGTTGTTAGCCTTAGAGGACATGAAAAATAGGTCCCATGGAAACTATCTCCAGTTTAATGATATCCTGGAGACTCTAGAACAAAGATGGGTAGAACTAATCATGCATCCCCGAATGAATCAGGTGGGTCATAGATACTGCAATTTTTAACATGCTTTACTTCAAGATGCGGTATTTCTTCATACTTGTTTGGCTTCGATCAACAGTGTCAATTCGCGGCATTGAAGGTAGCTCTGGCGCTGTGACTAATCTTTAAATTGAGTCTGGACTCGGCTGCTTCCCCGGGATGGATGGTATGCTGTTTGGCTGAGTGTGGATGGTTGGTATGGATGGATAGGTGAGTGTGGTTTGTTAGTCGGTTAGGCTGGGGTTCGATTCTGTGGGAGGGTGGTTGGGGTGAGGTTGTCCTATTTGGTGCTTGCTGAGTGGCATAAGAACACAGCTTGCTCAGCAGTCTCTCTGCCGTTTTGTTTTTTGTTTTTCTCCTGGTTTGGGGGGTATGGGTAGGGGTTAGAGGGGGGGCTTCTGGGGTAGAGGGGTGTTGGCACTTGGGAGTGGGTGGGGGTTGGAACGGGGGTTATTTGAAAAATTGTTTTGTTGTACTTTTGGTGATCTCGACCTTGTTGTATTTGTGTTTTGTGCTGTGTATTTGCTGATTGTACATCAATAAAACATGATTTACACTAAATTGAGTCTGGAAGTTTGTTGCTAGTCATTACAGTTAATTGCCCATAAGAATACTTGCAGTGGTGCAGTGTAACACTCAATTTGTAATTGCATTAATTTATATTTAAAAGTGCGTATTCACTTATTCACATATTTGCTTGTATGGAGTTCTCATGATTTTAATAATTTCATAATTATTTATAAATGTATTCTCTTTTATAGTTTTAACATGGATGGGAAACAAATACTGCAATATTTAGAATTAAATGATATATAGCACAGTTATTTGCTATTTATGCAATCGAAGTCAAAGAATAAAGCCGTATGTCTCATTTGTAAAGACACTGTTGCTGTTTTAAAAGAATACAATATACGCCACCACTATGAAACAAAACATGCTTCAACGTTTTCACAATTTAAAGAAAAGGAGCATTCAGATAAATCTGAATCATTGTGTCGTTTACAGTGTTGTCCTATCCTATACTGGCACTTTTAGGACACTGTTCATTTGCTTTTTCCTGCCCCATGGCCATCCATTTTAAACGCGGTTTTTCTGGTTATGCACATTCTCCGCCATCAATTTGTTCTGTTTTAAGTGCGGCTTTTTTTCATTAATGCGGTCCTCATTTTCTCTATAGTGTGTTCCTTTTTTCTTTCCTTCTTATGGCTCCATCGTTATCTGTCTCTGAATGCAGACCCTCTTGCATTCCCTGCCAAATATTCTTTTTTTTTTTTTTTTGCCATCCTCTCTTTCTACACACAGGGTCTCTTTCCTTTCTTTTCAGTATTCTTTAGTATGTCTATGGTAATTCTTTTGGTGCCACTACACAGCCATTTTACCCATATAGCCCATACCATTTATATTGATAGGATACCCACCCTGGTCACCAGATGCCCACTCTCAGCTATTTTTATTTTTTTTTGTAGACTCATTTTATTGCCTGTAATGTGCATTTGTTGTACATCTAAGAAATAGGTTTTCAATTTCTGGTTTTTACTTTTGTCTAATATCACTTTTTATCTTAAATCATTTTATTTATTACTAGCTGATGCCCCGGCGTTGCACGGGTATTTAATTATAGCAATAACACTGTAAATGGATTCAAATAAAGATACTTTATAGTGGTGAATGAAATTATTTTTTTACAGCTTAATAAAAAGTACAATATTCAAATTATAATGTCAAATATTTGACAAAATGAATACAATACAACTAACGCAAAACGTGGTTATAAACAACATTTTTAGTTTCACCTCCTGGAGCAAGAACATATAAATTCTTGGGTGAACCCACCCTTGAGCAAGCAACATAGAGTTGTGGGCCGCGAGACCCCCAGAACATATCACCCCAGGTAGTGAGGGATCTGCATACCAAGTTTCGTTCAAATCGGTCAAGCCGTTTTTGAATTACTGTGAGAAAGGCAGCTTTTTACATTTTTTCCATTGACATGAATGGGTGAAATCTGATTTTCTGTTTGTAGCTCCGCCCACGTGTGCAGGTGGGCCGCGAGACCACCAGTACATATCACCCCAGGTAGTGAGGGATCTGCATACCAAGTGTCGTTCAAATCGGTCAAGCCGTTTTTGAATTACTGTGAGAATGGCAGCTTTTTACATTTTTTCCATTGACATGAATGGGTGAAATCTGATTTTCTGTTGGTAGTTCCGCCCACGTGTGCAGGTGGGCTGCGAGACCCCCAGAACATATCATCCCAGGTAGTGAGGGATCTGCATACCAAGTTTCGTTCAAATCGGTCAAGCCGTTTTTGAATAACTGTGAGAATGGCAGCTTTTTACATTTTTTCCATTGACATGAATGGGTGAAATCTGAATTTATGTTTGTAGCTCCGCCCACGTGTGCAGGTGGGCCGCGAGACCCCCAGAACATATCACCCCAGGTAGTGAGGGATCTACATACCAAGTTTCGTTCAAATCGGTCAAGCCGTTTTTGAATTACTGTGAGAATGGCAGCTTTTTACATTTTTTCCATTGACATGAATGGGTGAAATCTGATTTTATGTTTGTAGCTCCGCCCACGTGTGCAGGTGGGCCGCGAGACCCCCAGAACATATCATCCCAGGTACTGAGGGATTTGCATACGCCGTTTTTGCGTGATCGCGGCACATACACACACACACACACACACATACCTCCGATTTTATATAGAGAGATTTTTTTAGGACATGTGTTTTAATTAGGTTCTCTGAGCTGATGTACCTTCATATCCCGATATGTAGATTAGGAGGCTTTCCTTTCATTCACACTTGCTTCAGTTAGGCTACAACAACACGATTTTCTCACTATTCTTCATCACAGTCCTGATTTTCACTTATTTTTCATACACAGTCTCACCTTCACCACTTCACATGGTCGGTCAGTTCTATGTCATAGATGTTTCTCTCTTCCATTCCTTTATTCCACTCTAATCTGGTTGTCCATATCACTCACACATTTCCACATATTAATTAGCATACTCACGCTTACATCACTTCACACTCATTTTAAATTTTAATTTCACATTCATTCATTGTTTATTTCGTCATCAATACATTTATCCCCCTAGACCCCTGATGAAGGAGCTTTTTCCGAAACACAGACCATGTTGGGTCCCTTTGTTTGAAAAGCTACATTGCATCTTCTTTAATAAAGATAAGACTTTTATACTTTGTATATTGGTTTTGCAGTATTTTCCTTTTGTTTTCTTGACTCTTTTTATTGCAGACTGGTTGGATTGTTTTTTTGTGCTATAGAGGAAGAGTATCCCCAGAAAATAAGGAATCAGCAAATGATCATCATCCATGTCTCCTGGAAGGAGGTTTCCCAAGTTCTGGACAGCGGCAGACTGGGAAGAAGACATGCCTTGAGAGGCTATGCCATGAGGAGACGAGTCTGAGGCGCAGGGGAACTGCACAGGAGAAGCATGGCTCTTGTATAAAGGCTTTCCACAAAAATTTCAGAAAGTCAAAGAAGGCATCTGGACTAGGGAGCACTGTCACCCTGTGATGACTATATTGCATTTCTTGGACTACGGGGCATCTGCATCCACATGTGCAAAATTGTTGCCCTTTCCAGGTCCTAAAATCAGAGATGTCACCTTACTATTCAGAGGAGAGGTTAATCTGGCCACTCCCGTGTCTCCAGTCCGTGTCACGTGGGAGAAGGACGTTCCTGGGGCGCAAATTTGCACAATCCTGGAATGGATTTGGGGTAAAAGAGCCCAAGGACTCCATCCCAACCAGTTTTGAGATAAAAAAATGAAGTTTTAGAAATGCAGGGAACTTTTGAAAAAAAAAAAATTGCTAAAAATCTATGATGGCCGCCATCAAGATTTTCACACCTAAAATCACTAAAAAAAACCTTCCTAAACACAGAAAAAAACAACGAATTTAGGATTTTCAAAGTGGGGGAACACAGGGAGACACTCAGAAACTTTCAAAACCCTGTTTTTCAGACACTCCCCAATTCACCTCATAGGCTGTAACAGCCTTACTCACTGTGACCTGTGCTGGCTATGTGTTGCACCCTGCGTCAGCTCTTTTACAGTAGCTGGAAATAAGAAGAATCACTGCATCAAGCACCTTTTCCACTCTGATCTATAGGCTGCCAGTCAGATACGGTGTCTGACCATACCTCTAACCCTACCATACCTCTAACCCTACCATACCTCTAACCTGTCTTGTTAGTGTGTCTAACACACACTAACAAGAAAGGGGGAAGTGAAAAATGCAGCCAGCACCCTGCGAGACACCGCTGAGCCTCCTAAGGAGGCCTAACAACTTACGTTCGAACCCCTGCTAAGCAGTAGGTGAGGATTAAAAGTGGGGATGGCCCCAAGCTCCAAAAATACATGTATATGCTGGTTAGCAGGTACTACTAGGGATCAGCCTGTTAGCTGCACACCGGAGTCTGTTTCTTCTCTACGCAGGTAGAGCTGAAACTAAGGTGAAAGCTCTGAGCACTAACACCACTGAATAAAGGTCGAAAACACTAACTAAAATAAGAAAAAGAGAGCGCAGAACAGAAATACTCCTTACGTGTAGAAGGGAAAAACTGCAGATGGCAGTAGAACTCCCAGTGAAGTAGGAGGGACACAGAAAAAATCTGGAGTGGATTCCTTCTGTATATGGCTCTTGGCCATGGGGAGATAACCCATTTGTCTAGAATGACACACCTATTGCACTGGAAATTACTTTGTGAATGCTATTATAGTCATACTATAATCAAAAGAATATACTTTAGATCCAATTGTTTGAAGCTTGTATAGTAACACATTGCAATTTTTCTAGTTTTTTTGGTAGCTCTCAATTTAAAATATACTTTACCTCATTTTCAACAAAAACAGCATGCACTACAGCTTCTTTATCTTCAGTGGTAGGTAAAACTATTGATTCTGCTGCCATTATTTGTGACCATCTCCCAAGTGTTACAGGATTTCTAACAGGAGGCATAGTCTTACAGTCAGTACTCTCCCAAAGAAAGATACTCCCTGTCAGAGTGGCTACCAGGACTCTTCTTCCATCTTCGGACACATACAAGTGCAATCTTTCAGGATATGCTGAAAAACAATTTTATGTAATCAGAAATGCATTTTTTAAATACCGTGCAGATACATGAGCTTTTAAGTTATAATTGGTTCTTAGCTGCTAATTTTCTTTCTTTTAGTCACAACAGATCAGGCCAGATTTGTGGGGTATGTCCATTTACCAGTGGAAGGAGACAAGGAAAAACAAAGTAGTTCCTTGTAATCTGCCTTTTAAGTGTATTGTGCTACTCTGGAACTCTCAATATTTTAACCGACAAAGCAATGGAGTACAAACATCAAAAAAATATCAGAGCAGAACACACATATTACATCATATATACCAAGATCATCAGAGAAAAACTGAAGTATTGCAGATAATTTATGGAGTCAACCACACAAAAGGTAGAAGTGACAAATTCCAATGCATACGAGAGCAAGTTTGCGAACTTGCCTCCATGCACTTATGTTGGCAGCATTGTACAAACAACTTGATAAGGTTTCATAACCTTGGTACATCAGTGTCTCACAGCTGTGTTCGTGTCGACGTATCTTGCTGAGTGGCATTCATTATTGTTGTTGCGTGTTTTTGTGTGCCGTAGCAAGAATGTCAGAGCTTGAATTAGAGCAACGAACATTAAATTTCTTGTTAAACTTGGTAAGAGTGGACGTGAAATCAGGGACATGTTAATCCAAGTTTATGGGGATAATGCCATGAAGAAAACGACAATGTATAAATGATTTAAATGTTTTTCTGAGGGGAGAGAAAATGTCACTGATGAAGAAAGGTCAGGGCAGCATGTAACGAGCAAAATTGACGAAAACATTGCAAAAATTTGTCAAACTGTGCATCAAAATCGTCGGCTGACTATGGGAAACATAGCAGACCAAGTAAACATCAGTAGAGAAACAGGAAAATCTTAACTGAAAATCTAGGCATGAAAAAGATGTGTGCAAAAATGGTCCCAAAGGATCTCACTGATGACAAAAAGCAAAGGAGAGTCAAAATTTGTCAAGACCTTTTGGAGAAGCAAGACGATGTTTTAGGCCATTATCACTGGTGATGAAATATGGTTGTACCAATACGACCCTGAAACAAAGCATCAAAGTGCACAATGGAAGCTAGCTAATTCTCCAGGTGCAAAAAAAGTTCCGCCAGTCCAAATCAAGAGAGTTAAAATGATTTTGCTAACCTTTTTTGATATCAGAGGGATTGTTCATTATGAATTTGTACCAACTGTACAAACCGTTAACCAAGTTTACTATTTGGAACTGCTGAAAAGGCTGCAAAAACAAGTTAGACAAAAACAATCTGAACTTTAAGCCAATATGGCTCTTGCATCATGACAATGCACCAGCTTACATGGCAGTGAGGGAGTTTTTAGCCAGAAAACAAATAACTGTATTGGAACGCCCTCCCTACTCACCTAATCTGGCCCCCAATGACTCTTTTCTTTACCCAAAGATAAAGGAAATATTGAAAGGAAGACATTTTGATGTTATGCAGGACATCAAGGGTAATACGATGACAGCTCTGATGGGCATTCTAGAAAAAGAGTTCCAAAATTGCTTTGAAGGGTGAACTAGGCACTGGCTTAGGTGCATAACTTCCCAAGGGGAGTACTTCAAAGGTGATATTCAGCTATGATGTATAAATTACTTTTTCCCAGATTGAGTTCATGAACTTAATTGTCAAACCTCGTAGAACTCACTGAGTGACAAAAATGAAAATAAGCACATAGCAGATATACAAATAAGGGATACAATAAGCATCGTCATGCAGAGTCCTAAGTCAGTAGTTCCCAAATCTGTACTGGTGAAACCACAGAAAGTCAGATTTTTCAAGATATCTGCAATGAATATTCATGAATTAGATCTCTATGAACTGCCTCCATGACATGCAATTCTAACTAATGAATATTCATTGAAGATATCCCAAAAACCTGACTGTCTGCAGTTCCCCTAGGACAGTTTGGGAACCACTGCCCTAAATAGGAGAGAGTATAGGCTGAAACAGCTGCAAAAAGGTAACAGGTATTCTTCGAGTACAGCAGGCATATAGAAACATGATGGCACATAAAGGCCAAATGGCCCATCTAGTCTGCCCATATATTCTCACATCTGAGTGCCATCATCCACAGAAGCTGTCAAATGAACACTGAATAAACAGGAGCCTGGCAAAATCCAACAGAGCCAGAAGGAAAAGTTAGCTTTCAGATAGTGAAAATATTCTGCAGAACAGCTTGCCCAAACTGACTGTCTCTTCTGGAATTGAGTTCCAAACAGTAATGAAAGATAAACATATGTATCGAGGACCAAGTAACTGCTTTGTCGATATCTTCAACAGATACAGAGCAGAAATGAGCCACAGAGGCAGCCATAGCCCTCACATTGTGGGCTGTTAACAGGACCTTGCAGCATTAGCCCAATCTGAGTATATGTGAAGGAGATACAGTCTGCTAGCCAAATGGAGATGGTTTTTCTGGAAAACAGGAACACCAAGTCTGTTAGGATAAAAAGCCACAAAGAACTGGTAGGACTTTCTTCTGAGATTTAACACGGTCCATGTAATGTGCTAAAGAACACTTGCAGTTCAAGGTATAAGAGCGCTGCTTCTCCTGAATGGGAATGTCACTTTAGAGAGAAAACAGTTTAAACTATGGATTAGTTAAGATGGAATTCTGAGACAACTTAAGGGAGGAATTTCAGATATGTCTGGAGGTCTATTCTGTCAGGACAGAATCTTATGACGGAAGGATCCGAAACAAGAGCTTGAAGCTCACTGACATGGCATGCACATGAGGGCGATAAGGAAAATGACCTTTAAGTGAGAAGTTTAAAGAACAAGATGCAAGCCAGTGTATCATAAATTGTGTGCCTCCTGAGATTTGAGGTGTACAGTGAGACGCTGGGCAGGAGTTGAGGCGCCGGCTGACTGCCTACATGACATGCCTCTTGTGGCGAGAGGCACATTCTGTAGGCAAACAGCTGGTGCCAGCGCCTCTCCATCTCTTCGTGGGTTTTCCCTGCCGGCACCTCCCATCCCCCCACTGGAAGTTCAGGGCCCATCTGGAGGGCTTTCGCATATGCACTGATGTTGACATGATGATGTTAATGCACTGCTGAATGCCTCGAGCTGCAACCACTACATTTACTGTGCTGCAGCTTGACAAAGTTTGCAGGACACTGATGTAAGTGGTTCAAAGGGAGGCTTCATGAGTACAGAAACAACCACATTGAGATCCCAAGCAATAGGCAGATGTTTGAGAGGTGATTTTGTGTGAAACAGTGCTTTCATGAATGGACTATGAAGGGATGAACAGATAAAGGAATACACTGATAATGCTAAGATTAACTCAGAGTTGGTTTTTAGACCAAAATTAGAGTGATATAGAAGGTAGTCTAAAATTGAAGGAAGCAGGCAGGTAATATGTAGTTGATTAGCAGAATGCAATGCACACCAGGAAGAGAATCTTGTCAACTTAAGCGGCAACATCGCTGAGTAGAAGGCTTCCTATGAGCTTGTATGACAGCAGATACTACAGCTGAAAGGGAGAAAGAATCTACTTGTTTGGAGAAAGAAACCACGCTGGTGCTAACAAGTCGGGTTTGGATGAAGGAGGGGCCCTTCGGTCTAAGTTAGTGGTGTTGGAAACAGTTGAAATTTCCAAGGTTCTTTGGATGAGAGTTCTAGGAGGCGTGAAAAACAAATTTGGCATAATGAGAGTGGCACTATTAAGATCATGGTGCCCTGTGAAGGAATCCATGGGACCAATGGATGATCAAGGAGCAAAAGGGGTGCTCAAGAAGGATAAGGCCATAGCCATGAATTCTTTGCTTTGGTCTTTACGGAAGATGATGTAAGAGATCTACCTGAACCAGAAATGGTTTTCAGGGATGAAGACGTGGAGAAACTGAAAGAAGTCTTGGTGAACCTGGAAGACATACTAAGCCAAATTTACAAGTTAAAGAGTGATAAATCACCTGGACCAGATGGTATACATCCCAGGGTACTGAAAGAACCTTTATCTGCTGTTAGTGATCTGTAACCTGTTGCTAAAATTATCTGTAGTACCTGAAAATTGGAGGGTGGCCAATATTACGCTGAATTTTAAACAGAGTTCTAGGGGAGATCGGGGACATTACAGAACGGTAAGCCTGACTTAAGTTCTGGGCAAAATAGTGGAAACTATTACAAAAAATAAAATTGTGGAACTCGTAGACGAACATGATTTAATGGGACAAAGTCAGCATGGGTTCCATCCAAGGAAGGTCTTATCTCACTAATTTGCTCAACTTATTTGAAAGTGTGAATAAAGTGAACCAGTTGATGTAGTGTATCTAGATTATCAGAAAGCTTTTGACAAAGTTCCTCATGAGAGGCTCCTGAGAAAATGGAAGAGTCATGGGATAGGAGGCAATATTCAGTCATGGATTAGGAACTGGTTATTGGAAAGAAAAGAGAGGGTAGGGTTAAATAGCCATTTTTCTCAATAGAGGAGGGTAAATGAAGTGTAAGAGGAGAATAAGTGAAGTGCCGCAGGGATCTGAACAGAGACCGGTGCTATTTCACTTATTTATAAATGATTTGGAAAATGGAATGACAAGTCAGGTGATTAAATCTGTAGATGACACTAAACTGTTCAAAGTTGCTAAAACGCATGCAGACTGTGAAAAACTGCAGGCAGAACTGACATGTCATGCACATGAGGGCAATAAGGAAAATGACCTTTAAGTGAGAAATTTAAAGAACAAGATGTAAGCCAGTGTATCACAAATTGTGTACCTCCTGAGATTTGAGGTGTACTGCGAGATACTGGACAGGAGGAGAGGCGTTGGCGCCAGCTGACTGCCTACAGGACATGCCTCTCGCAGCAAGAGGCACATCCTGTAGGCAATCATCTGGTGCCAGCACCTCTCCTTCTCTCCACGTGTCTTCCCTGCGCCACCCCCCTCAACCGGCGCTTCAGAGCCCATCTGGAGGGCCTTCACACATGCACTGATGTTGGAAGACTGGGAGTCGAAATGATAGATGAAATTTGGACAAATGCAAAGTGGTGCACATTGGAAAGAATAAGCCAAATCATAGGATCCACACTGAGGGTCAGCGCCCATGAAAAAGATCTGGGTGTTATTATAGGCAATACGCTGAAACCTTTTGCCCAAAGTGCAACGACCAAAAAAGCAAACAAGATACTAGAAATTATTAGAAAAAGGATGGTAAACAAGACTAAGAAAGCTATAATGCCTCTATCGCTCCATTGGGCAATCTCACTTTGAGTACTGCATTCAATTTTGATCCTAGACATCATAAATGACTGCTTCCTGGAGCAACTGGTCCGGAATCCGACAAGAGGGGGAGCTATTTTAGATTTGGTCCTTAGTGGAATGCAAGGTAACTGTGTTGGGCCCGCTTGAAAACAGTGATCATAACATGATTAAATTTGGGTTGATAACTGGAGAGACATTGCTAAAGAATTCTGCTGTAGTGGCTTTTCATTTTCGCAAGGGTGACTATGAGAAAATGAGAAAAATGGTTAAAAAGAAGCTAAAAGGGTCTGTGGCAAAGGTCAGAAATGTAAACCAGGCGTGGATGTTGTTCAAAAATACCATCATGGAAGCGCAGACCAGATGTATTCCACATATTAACAAAAGTGGAAAGAAGAGAAAATGAGAGCTGGTGTGGTTTAAAGGCGAAAGAGGCTATTACAGCCAAGAAAACATCTTTTTAAGAATGGAAAAAGGATCCCAATGAAGAAAATAAGATGAGACATAAGCACTGGCAAGTTAGATGCAACATACCGTATATAGTGAGTTGGGTTAGATGCAAAGCATTGATAAAGAAAACTAAACAAGAATATGAAGAACAACTTGGCAAAAAGGCAAAATAGTGGAAACTATTATAAAAAATAAAATTGTTGGACATGTAGTCAAACATGATTTAATGAGACAGAGTCAGCATTGGTTTAGTCGAGGAAGATCTTGCCTCACCAACTTAACTGACTTCTTTGAAGGTGTAGAAGTACACGGAGAGAGGGAAGGAGAGGTCCTTTCATAGCGCCACCGAAGAGTTGTTTTTGTTGAAGAAGGTGGCTTTACAAGGAGTGTTTTTAAAGTGGAACACTGCATGCAAGAATCTATACGGTGTTTGGCCTGAGACACTGTACACACCACAAATGTGGATCTGTCACAGAAATCGTCCATTGGCACTTGCCACACTTCTTGAACCCCGTTAATGGCAGGGACATCAAGTTTGGAAAAACCACCTCAGCCAAATCAAACACGAGAGAATAAGGTGAAACTGTATGCCCCACCATCGAAGGCTGAGGGCGAACTTGGCAAAAAAAGAACACCGAAGTTTCTCTCTTTTTTTTAAAAAGAAAAACATAACTAAAACTATAAGTAAGAAAAAATAAAAGAAATTTGACGTGCGAGCGGAAAGGCGAGGCAGAAAAAAGAACAAACGCTCAATGACATGACTGAACAACTCTATAGAAAACATTGAACTGAGGAGCTTTGCAACTACTTTGGGTGGGAAGGCACTTGCGCATGCGTGGTTGGTTGCAAACTTTCTAAAGTTCTTAAAGTGGTGATACATTTGGGACCTTCCGTAATGGGGCTCCATGGATGACATCACCCACATGTGAGAATATGCTGCCTGCTTGTCCTGGGAGGTAGATTAAATACTTTTTTTTATAGAAAGGGTGGTAGATGCATAGAACAGGCTCCCAGAAGATATGGTGAAGACGGAGACTGTGTCTGAATTCAAGAAAGGATAGGAACGTGGGATCTCTTAAGAGATGGGCAGACTGGATGGGCCATTTGGCCTCTATTTGCCATCATGTTTCTATGTTTTAACCAGAAACTATTGTTATCTGGCATCCACCAATCCCCATGGATGCCAGATAGCTACTGTAATTGAAATCTGTCACTAGACATTGAGATCCATTCTTATGTGTGGAACTTATAACAGTTTTAAGGATTTGTTTATTTTTTAATAAAAATGATACAAAAAAAGCAAAACTTGAAATGCAATTAGATTCTTACCTTGAACTGTTGCAATTGCCTTTTTAAATTCTTCAGTCGCTGGTACAGTTTTCAAATAGTCTCGATCTTTGTGCCATAGAAATATTTCTCCAATTTCTAGTATTCCTGCCAACCAGGCACCTGTTACCATACAAAATACAACAGACAAGACACCTGAAGGGCATATGCTAAATGTAATTTACTTAGATTTCATCAAAGCCTTTGACATGGTTTCCCATAGAAGGCTCTTGAACAAACTTGACGGGCTGAAGTTAGGACCCAAAGTGGTGAACTGGATTAGAAACTGGTTGATGAACAGATGCCAGAGGATGGTGGTTAATGGAACTCGCTCGAAGGAAAGGTGAGTAGTGGAGTCCTTCGGGGTTTGGTGCTGGAGACGATCCTGTTCAATATGTTTGTAAGCAACATAGCTGAAGGGTTAGAAGGAAAAGTTTGCCATTTTGCAGATGATACCAAGATTTGTAACCGAGTAGACCCAAGGAGAGTGGAAAACATTAAAAAGGATCTGTAACAGCTTACTGGGGTGAGAGAGCAATGGTGAGATATGGTTGGGGGGGGGGGGCAGGGTACAGAGTACCAAAGGGGGGATGGGGAGGTATTGGGAAGGGGAGAGGGGGTGTTTTGTATGGTTCTGGCACTTTGTCACGGGTATATGCTTTGGGAATGAGTGAGGGGAGGGAGGTGGAGTGGCTTCTTCAGAGCTCATCAAAGTCCAGGGCCTCGGAGTGCCATTCCGTCAACTCTGGCTTCGCTTGCAATGAGTAGAATTGAGGGGGGGTTTGTTGCTGTTACTCTTTTCCTGTTAATGCTTGATATAGTATTGAGTATTATGCATTATTGTTTGTGATGTGAACCCTTTGTGTTCCATTGTTTTGCTTACTCTGTTGTTTGCATCAATAAAAATTGTTCGAGGATCTGCAAAAGTTAGAGGAATGGTCTAATATCGGACAACTAAAATTCAATGCAAAGAAGTGCAGAGTAATGAGTAATGCTGGACATGGGGAGAGGGAGAGGGTCTGCTGGACAGGGGGGAGGGAAGGGAGGAGAGTTACTGCTGGACAGGGAAGGGAGAAGGGGTTCTGCTGGCCAGGGGGAGGAGGGACAGGAGAAGGGGTATTGCTGGACAGGATTAGAGGGAAGGGAGAAGGAGTACTGCTGGACGGGGGAGGAGGGAAGGGAGAAAGGGTACTGCTGGACATGGAGGGAGAGAAGGGAGAAGGGGTATTGCTGGACAGGGGGAGGAGGGAAGGGAGAAGAGGTACTTCTGGACAAGGAAGAGGAGGGAAGGGAGAAGGAGTACTGCTGAACAGGGAGGAGGAGGGAAGGGGGAAGGGGTATGGACTAATAAAGAGCCAGGAACACAAAATATTTGAATTTACAAACTTATGACTTATTTACATTATGTTTACAATAGCTGTAAATGATAACGGTGAATAATACAAAACTTTGCTAAAATAATTACGATTGGAACCAGCGTAACGTAAAATTTATTACGATAGGAAAAGGTCAAAGGACCATTTAAATTAAATGATTAATTTATGGAACAGGTATGGTTGGGCAAACTGGATGGATCATTCAGGTCTTTATCTGCCGTCATTTACTATGTTACTTACCTCTTAAAAAACCTAACATTCATGCTATCAACCCCAAAATCGGTCTTCTAAATGTCCGCTCAATAAAAATCAATCACCACCTCATTCACGACCTAATCCTTCAACACAGTTTACATATCCTCTGTCTAACAGAGATTTGGCTAACTGAAGAGGAAGAGGCATAAATCAATCAAGCATACCCTACCAACTACAAAGCCAAACTCAGCTCCGCTCAAACAAAAAGGCGGTCGCTTAGCCATCATTTTCCACACTCCTTGACGTAAATTCTCTTAATGTTTAATTCATTCCCTCATAATATCTAAAATTGATTATTGTAACTCATTATATAAAGGGTTGTGTCAAAAAGATATAAAACGCCTTCAACTCATACAAAATACAGCTATCAATTATTTCGGGCTCCAAAAAATTTGATGTCACCCCTTTGTTACAAAAAGCTCATTGGCTACCTATTTCATACCGGATCACCTATAAAATTGCTCTTTTAACCTTTAAAACTATACAGACTAATACCCCTGCATTCATAGATAGATTACTGATTCCTTATGATTCTCCCAGAACTTTTGAGATCAGCCTCTCAATATTCCCTTAATGTCCCATCCTTAAAAATAATTGGTACTCATCGTACTCTCATTTTCTCAGTCACTGCTCCATTAATTTGGAACTCTCTCCCGCTATACCTCAGAGCCAAACAAAACTTGCAGAAATTTAAAAGTAGCTGTAAGGTTTAGCCCCCCAAAATGTGGCCTTACAATCCACCAGATCCTGGGTTCGATACCCTCGTTGAAGATTCCGTAGGAAGTAAAATTACTGACAGAGCACTAAGGACTCCTTTTACTAAGCCGCATTAGCGGCTTTAGCATGAGTGACTTTTAATCACGTGCTAACCCCTGCGCTAGCCGAAAAACTACCGCCTGCATAAAGAATATATATATTGTACAGAAATAAACTTAATATTACAGAAAAGCAAGATTTATAAAGATTACAATTAAGCATTACAGTTAATGAGAGAAAAAAAAGCAGTTTCCCTACCTTACAGAGTCCAGAGGAAAAAAGAGACAGGGAAGGGGTGATGTTGCAGACACAGAAGCGTGATGTTCCAGGGAGAGCAAGAGAAGGGGTGATGTTGAGAGGGGGCTTTTTATAGATTGGAGTCTTATTCTAAAAAATAGAATCTATTGAACTTCAATAGAATCTATTGAAGTTAAGTACCCCTATCTTTTGTAATCTGTTTGAAACAATGGCTAGTTTCATTGATAAGGAAGGTGAGTGAGGTGTGGGAGATTGGAGAAGAAAAGAGGGAGAATTTCCAGTATCACTTTGACAATGGTTTCCGATTAATCTTAGTTATCTGTGCACCTGGACTTATTATATATTTTAAGCTGTCCATTTTAAGCCCCAGACATTAACACATCTTCGCACATCTTATCACTTCATCGCACCTCTTAGCTGCAAGTTCCTTTGTTACCTTTTAAGCACTGATTTAATTTAGGCTGGCTAAGGCTGTTTTCAATGACATTCCCTAAGGTCAGACATGAATGCTATGATCTCCCATAGGCCTTTGCTGATATTGGTTAGGCCAACCAAAAATGCTGAGGCCGACAGAGACCATCAACTCATTTCACTAATGCCATTAAATGGCAACAGCTTTCAATAAGTATCAACTCCAAACAGATTTGAACTGATAACCTAGTGATGAAAATCTCTGTAATTCTGTTCTAAGACACCCCCCCTAATCAAGATGTCCACTATTTCTAATTTAGTGGTTACTTTATAGAAAAGAAAAACATGGATTACTTTACCACTTGGGGTAATTTTTCTGTTACTAAATTAACTAGGTAGTGGGGCATTTTTGATAGGACATGCAAGTCTGCATTTGGACATTTTAGAAAAGACATTCAGAAATCCAGTAGAGAAAATGTACATTTTCGGAACCACAAGATGCCTGCTTTTTTTTAAAATGACCTATCTAGACATTTGGGCTCTTGATGCATCTATCTTTTTTAGCTATATTCGAATACGAAAATGTCCAAATGAAAAATGCACAAAAACAAACTATTGGGACGTCCAAACCACCAGCATTCTTAACAAACAGGCTACAGACAGCTGAGCAGGGCAGAAGGGCACTCTAGGGAGCACTGCAGTGAAAGTCACATTAAAAAGTCCCATGTAAACGTCACTATAACCTCCTTATATTGTACAGCAAGCCCTCCAAACCCACCCAAAACTTACTATACCCATCTGTACACCACAACAATAGTCTTATGCCTGCAGGTGTCATATTTATGTAGGTACAGAAGGTTTTGAGTGGGATTTGGAGGATTCACCATACAATATAAACAGGTTATAGTCACTTGTACTGGGACTTTTTAATGTAACGTTCACTACAGTACCCCTTAAGAGTATCCCTCTGATCTGCTGAGCAGCATCTGTGTGGCCATCTGAAGCTGTAATACAGGCTGGAAAGCACAGTTACTTACCGTAACAGGTGTTATCCAGGTTCATCAGGCAGCTATTCTCACATATGGGTGACGTCATCGACGGAGCCCGGATGTGGACGCCTCGCAAGCAGACTTGCTTGAAGAAACTCGAAGTTTCGAGTCGCCCGCACCACGCATGCGCGAGTGCCTTCCTGCCCAGCACAGGGCGCGTCTCCTCAGTTCAGATAGCTAGCAGAGAAGCCAACCAGGGGAGGTGGGTGGATTTTGAGAATAACTGCCTGCTGTCCCTGGATAACACCTGTTACGGTAAGTAACTGTGCTTTATCCCAGGACAAGCAGGCAGGTATTCTCACATATGGGTGACCTCTAAGCTAACCAGAATGGGACGGTGGGAGGGTTTGCAATTTAGGAGAATAAATTTTGTAATACTGTTTGGCCAAACTGTCCATCCCATCTGGAGAAAGTATTCAGACAATAGTGAGAAGTGAAGGTATGAACTGAGGACCAAGTAGCAGCCTTGCAAATTTCCTCAATAGGTGTAGATCTGAGGAAAGCTACCGAAGCTACCTTAGCTCTGACTTTATGGGCTGTGACTTTACTGTGAAGGGGTAATCCAACCTGGGCATAGCAGAAAGAGATACAAGCCGCCATCCAATTGGAGAGGGTATGCTTAGAAATAGGATGTCCAAACTTATTTGGGTCGAAGGAAACAAAAAGTTGAGGAGCAGTTCTGTGTGGTTTGGTGCGTTCCAAGTAGAAGGCCAAAGCACGTTTACAGTCCAGAGTATGAAGAGCTGATTCTCCAGGATGAGAATGAGGCTTTGGAAAAAACACTGGAAGTACAATGGATTGGCTGAGATGAAATTCTGAGACCACTTTAGGTAGGAATTTCGGATGAATACGAAGAACCACTTTGTCATGATGGAACACCGTGAATGGTGGATCAGTAACTAAAGCTTGCAGCTCACTGACTCGTCAAGCAGAAGTGAGGGCAATGAGAAATACCACTTTCCAAGTGAGATACTTCAGATGAGCCTTATCAATTGGTTCAAATGGAGGCTTCATGAGTTAAGTAAGGACAACATTGAGGTCCCAAACCACAGGAGGCGCTTTGAGAGGAGGTTTGAAATTGAAAAGTCCTTTCATGAATCTGGAAACCACTGGATGAGGAGAGAGGGGTTTCCCTTCAATAGGCTGATGGAAAGCCGCAATTGCACTGAGATGGACTCGTATAGATGTAGACTTGAGATCAGAATTGGATAAGTGCAAAAGATAGTCCAAAACAGAAGATAAGGAGGAATGCTGAGGCTCTTTATGATGAGAAAAACACCATGTAGAAAATCTAGTCCATTTTTGGTGATAGCATTGACTAGTTGTAAGCTTTCTAGAAGCTTCTAAAATGTCTCTGACAGATTGAGAAAACTGAAGAGGGGTTATGTTGAGAGGTACCAAGCTGTCAGTTGTAGAGACTGCAGGTTGGGATGAAGCAGAGATCCTTGACTCTGTGTAAGTAGAGAAGGAAAAACTGGTGTTCTGCAGGGGTCGGTACTTGGGCCGCTGCTGTTCAATGTATTTATTAATGACCTGGAAACAGGGACAAAGAGCGAAGTTATAAAATTTGCGGATGACACCAAACTCTGTAGCAGGGTCCGAACTGTAGGGGAATGTGAAGAACTGCAAAGGGATCTGACCAAACTGGAGGAGTGGGCGAATAAATGGCAGATGAACTTCAATGTGGAGAAATGCAAGGTCATGCATATAGGAAAAAAGAACCCGATGTTCAGCTACACAATGGGGGGGGGGTTGGTATTGGGGAACAGCAACCTTGAAAAGAACTTGGGAGTGTTGGTGGATACAACAATGAAACCGACAGCGCAATGCGCAGTGGCCTCTAAGAAAGCAAACAGAATGTACCCAAGAAGGGTATTATATCCAGAACGAAGGAAGTTATCCTGCCGCTGTATCGGGCGATGGTGCGCCCGCATCTGGAGTACTGTGTCCAATATTGGTCACCGTACCTTAAGAAGGATATGGCGATACTTGAGAGGGTCCAGAGAAGAGCCATGCGAATGATAAAGGGCATGGAAAATCTTTCATACGCTGAGAGGTTAGAGAAACTTGTGCTCTTCTCCCTGGAGAAGCGGAGACTCAAAGGAGACATGATAGAGACGTACAAGATTATGAAAGGCATAGAGAGGGTGGAGAGGGACAGGTTCTTCAGCGTACTGGGAACTACAAGAACAAGAAGACATCCGGAGAAATTGAAAGGGGACAGGTTTAGAACCAATGCTAGGAAATTCTTCTTCACACAGAGGGTGGTGGATACCTGGAATGCGCTTCCGGAGGGTGTGATAGGTCAGACTACATTATGGGGTTTCAAAGAGGGACTAGATAAATTCCTGAAGGATAAGGGGATTGAAGGTTACAGATAAAGGAGAAAGAAAGGGTATAGATAAAAAAGAAAAGGGGTTTAAAGGCTATAAAGGATTAGGGAAGAACAGGTTCTAGACAAAAGATCACTTTATTTACAGGTCATGGAACTGATGGGCTGCCGCGGGAGCGGACCGCTGGGCGTGATGGACCTCTGGTCTGACCCAGCGGAGGCAAATTCTTATGTTCTTATATGTGAGAATACCTGCCTGCTTGTCCTGGGATAATTTACTGCTTCTTTCATATCTTTGGGAGGTGGGCGGTGACCACAGGGGGGGTAAAGAGGAGGGAGGGGTCATACCTTAATCTCTCCAATGGACATTTGGTCAGTTTGGGCAACTTTTTGACCCTTATTTCTTTTTAAAACAGGTCTAGTCCTGAACATCCTGGATGTTTTGTTAAAAGTTTGATCATCCCTGCAGAACGTCCAAGTCCTAAGCCCACCTCTAAGATGTCTCCTTAGGATTTAGATATCCTGGATACAAAACAACCAGAATGTCTAGAAAGTCGGTTTTGAAAATAGCCACTTGGACTGTAATGAAAGGATAGATTTTCTGTCTCTGTCTATGAAAGGACACATTTGAAAAGGACACACATATTTTATGTCTTTTGTTCCTGCCTGTGCTGGAAGTAATCAAATGTAGAATGTTGGGTGTTTACTCTCTTTAGAAATGGATCTTGTCCGTTTCATGGACATTTTGACTAGTCCAAATATCAGTTTATGCTGTCTTTTTGTGGAAAGCCTGGTTAGCGCAAACAGCGCAGAATAAATAGCAGGGCGTGACAGAGACCTTTCTAAGTCCTGATCAGAGGGTCTTACATGCAAACACATTTAAAACTTTGAAAAGTCAGGATAATTAACAAAAGACTAGGAAATTATATAAAATGGGACTTCAGTATTTATGTAAATGAGTTACTGGATTAAGCAAGATCATAAGGGAAATTGGATATATACAGAAAATATTTGTAGAGGTATTTAACTTATGTGTTCATTTTCCATCTCCATTTTTCTTTGTTTAAAACACAGTTCGGGTTTCCCGCGCTGTTTGTTGTGTAGACTAGGGAAAGCTAATTAATGCCAGACCTCTCAGTCTGGCTTGTGGTAGTTGGAGGGAAAATATAGGGTTTCACATTTTTGAATACAGATAGTTTATATCAGTGGTCTTAAACTTGCGGCCCGGGGGCCACAAGTGGCCCTCCAGGTACTATTTTGAGGCCCTCAGTATGTTTATCATAATCACAAAAGTAAAATAAAACGGTTTCTTGATCATATGTCTCTTTAGCTATAAATTACAATATTATTATTAACATATAGCCAAGAGGAAAGATTTATAAACTATAAAGAGTTTTACCTCATGCAAAATTGTAATTTTTTTAATAAGACATTAACTATTTTTTCTGAGGCTCTCCAAGTACCTACAACCCCAAAATGTGGCCCTGCAAAGGGTTTGAGTTTGAGACCACTGGTTTATATGCACCTTAACAATAATTATTGAATATGTGACAGATATAAGTGTGGTGTGTGAGTAAATGTTTGGGGCCCCAGACTATGTGTGTGATTGTATATATGTGTTTAAACATAAAACTGGTTTTGCAAACTTTTATTTTTATATTTTAAACCTTGAGAAATCCTGAGACATAACATCTGAAGTTTGATCTATCTGGCCTTTAAGCTAGGTTACCATATAAACTATCTTAAGTCTATGACATTCCAAGAGACCTGCTTGCCTTTCTAGATGTGAAGGGAAGGCTTCTTAAGTCCAGTATAGGAATTCTCATTAAGGGGGGCTCAAACACAGAAAAAGTCCAGACTGACAGCATTCGAGTATAATTTGGTCAAACAGAGCAAATAGTAGTAGTAGTAGTAGTAGATGACGGCAGATAAAGACCCGAATGGTCCATCCAGTCTGCCCAACCTGATTCAATTTAAATTTTTTTATTTTATTTTATTTAATTTTTTTTTTAATTTTTCTTCTTAGCTATTTCTGGGCAAGAATCCAAAGCTTTACCCGGTACTATGCTTGGGTTCCAACTGCCAAAATCTCTGTTAAGACTTACTCCAGCCCATCTACACCCTCCCAGCCATTGAAGCCCTTTAAAGACATAAGAAGAATACTGGTAAAAATATATTCTTTCTAGAAAATACAAGTTTTGCAAATTGTTAATAAATTGTCAGCAGTGGTGCTTAGGAATTTAAGTACAGCCTCTGCTGGCTGACCACTAGCAGATTGGAGTAATGTAATATTGGTCATTGCAAGAGTACATAAGTAAGCACCAGCTTTTGTTCAGGGGGAGAATCCTCTCTCTCCATATGGTCCAATTGGCCTTAGAAGAAACGGCCTCCCCATACACAGAAATTGGTAATGAATGCAATTGGCAATGTAATCTTAATTCTAATTTGAACCTCAAACTAATTGAATATAAATAGAATAAAAATTATTTTCATTAAATTACATGTTTGTGTATGAGTTACTAGCATGAAATACCCTGTATTGAGGTGCGATGCATATCCCGCATCCTTACTTTTGGACATCTATCTTTTTTGAAAATGAGTCTCATAGTGTTTTAGTAAAATTAAGGTAAGACTACATAGAGCTCCTTTTACAAAGCTGCGCTAGCGGTTTTAGCGTGCGCTAGACGCTAATGCCAGCATTGAGCTGGCTTTAGTTCTAGCTGCGTAGCGCGGGTTTAGCGCCTGCTAAAATTCTGCATGTGCTAAAAACGCTATCGCAGCTTAGTAAAAGGAGCCCATAGAGTTCATAAGTATTATATAATTGAGAGTATGAGCAAGTTTACTGTTGTGCACCCAAATGAAACTCACCCAACCTTGTAGTCTCACTTTTCTCCTGAACTCCACCCCTAAAATAGCCTAATATTTTCAAAGTGAATACTATCCTTTTCACCAATACTTTTGGTTATTATGAACTGTAATCTGATATCCAAATATATAAAATAAAATTTAAAAATTCACCATTTCTAGATGTTGCTAAAATAATAGCATTTCTCAGCAAAGTCTGCAGACGTGGAGCTTTCTTTTTTGTCCTTCCTGAAGGTAGGTTAAGTTCACTCAACTGCTTCTCATCTAGAATAAAAATTGATTCTTTTTCCTAAGAAGAAAATTAAAAATTAAAATTACTGCTAACAACACACCTACCCACCCAATAATTATTTTGCATCAGAACAGCAAAGTAAAAGTTTATACATCCTCTTTTATGCAAGCAGCTAAATATAGAAACCAATAAAGGCAGAACCTTAACATTTTCCCATAACCATATGACTGGAGAAAGATATGGTAAAGATAAATATATATGGTCGAGTCACATTATTATGACCACTGCCTACCTCTGACGTCAAGAACGCACAGCCATAAACATAAGCACATAAACATTGCCTCTGCTGAGTCAGATCATAGGTCCATCACGCCCAGCAGTCCGCTCCTGCGGTGGTCCCCCAGGTCAATGACCTGTAGTGATCTATTACTCTACTACTCTATTACTTTACAGCCTTCTGTACTGTATAGTAACCCTCTAATTGTACCCCTGGATCCCCTTTTCCTTCATGACTCGTCCAATCCCCTTCGTGGGTATATAAAGGTGGGATGTCAGCAAGTTGACAGTATAGCAACCGTGGCTATTATGGGGAAAAAGAGCCATTTATCTGACATTGGAAAAGGCATCATAATCAGCTACCAGGTCAAGGGTGGCAGTATTTCGGAAATGGCAGAGTTTGTGAATTGTTCACCGGCTGCTGTGGTTAAAGTGTACTGCGAGTGTACGAATGGAACTTTTTTGATAACCCAACGTGGTAACTGTGGGGCAGCACAAGGAATCGATGCGAGAGGTGAACGTCAGCTGCACAGGTTGGTGTAGGCCAATCAGCATGCTACCATGGAGCAACTCACCATCCAAATGAACCAGGAGACTTCCAGATATGTGTCCAAAATGACTGTGCAGCGAACCTTGTTGTGAATGGGACTCTGGAGCATATGGCTGGTGATTGCACCCGTTCTCATGAAGGTTCATTGCAAAAAAACAGATGCAATTTGCACAGGAGTATTGACACTGGACTTGCACCAACTGGCAGAGGGTTGCCTTCTCTAATGAGTCATGTTTTGAACTCCATCGATGGACATTGGCATGTCAGGCATGAATCTGCCAGAAACAAACACCCTTGACTCCCTGACTCTATTGTAGTGCTTACCACAACTTAGTGAAAGGACCCCTTCCATTATGCTCCAAGGATCAGTCTAGACTTGTGGGTTATGCCCATCTACTAGCAGGTGGAGATAAAGAATACGTCAGATAAATCTGTTTTAAAAGCTACTGTGCATTTGCTCCTAGTCAATATTCTCTATCTCTAGCAGGCTGACATAGGCTTTTTCTTTGCATCTTTGTGACTGAAACTTCTGACTTGCTCCTGGGCTACAAAATTGGACCAGTTGAGCTGGGGCTAAGAAGCTATACTGCTAAGCAAAGTCAAGTGCAAACCTGGTGGTGCCCGGACCCTCCCCCCTTCCACATTCTTCTGCCTCCTTAACTTTATTTAATTAAAACAAACAAACATTTTTCACTGAGCAGCAGATTACCAATGCAATTTTTTTAACATGGCATACATTTGCATTCTCATTACTTTGAAATTGAATCATGTGCCTGGCCTTCATTTGTTCTTGTTGCAAAAACTTTCTTGGCAACAAGGCGGCAGTAGAGGATATGTTCTTTCATTTCAACAGGCTTGGTTGTAACATCAGTGTTAAAGTCACTTAGATTGTTTAGTGACTTAAGTAAAGACCAAGCTAAAGATTTCACCAAGACATAAAAACAATGGAAGTTAGATACCAAGGAAGATGGGATGCACACATGATGGCAGACTATTGTTGGAATCTTATGTGGAATTGTCCTGGCAGATCCCACTCTCAGAAGTCTTGCAAATGGAAACATAGAAACATAATGGCAAATAAAGGCCAAATGGCCCATCCAGTCAGCTTCTTGTGTGTCAAATGACTGGAAAGTTTCTATTAAACTTGTGCTTTTGGTATGAAATAAGTACATTCTCATGTTGTACATTTTCCTTTTAATTTTTAATATGTTTCCTTCATGCTTAAAAGATATTAAACACTACATTAAAATATCCTGATTTTTTAGTGAGCGAGCAGAGTGAAGAGTGGTATATGACACATGTTCTGTATCTCAAAAACTAGAGCTGAAAGGAGAAAACTGGTGCTATTTTTGGAATCAGCAGGTCAAATATACAGGTCTAACATCTGAGGCACCAAAATGAGTGTTGGCCAGTACATTAATCTGTTCTGAACTGCAACACAGTGTTTAAAAAAAAAACCCAAAAGTTCTGGTACATCCAAAATTGTCTCTGTAGAATCTAAGCCAAACTGCTGTATTTCAATACACTGACAGACAATCTTTAAAAGCAAAAAAGACTCACCTGCCCTAACCAGCAGAAACGTGGACACGGTTTCTTTCGCTTGATACTTGAAGAGACAAGAACCTCCAGCTTAATCTCCATACTTTATGAAGCAGATCAAAGTTAAACGAAGTTAAAGAAAATGGTCAAAATTCACCTGTAAGATATTAAATACATAATAGTCAAGTGCAAACATATAACACCTTTTTTCTGAAATATAAAGTAATATATTGTCACTAGGGAAATATGTGGACAAACACCTCTGTGGTTAAGAGTAAAAACAACTTGGTATTTGACCTGAATAATACACCAAAGCAGAGAAAGAATAATGTTTTGTTATATAATTATAGCTGAATAAGCTAAGGCACACCATCACTCAATTAATTATAAGATTACTATCAATAAGAGAACACACAGAATTCTAGTTCTAAGAGGTGTATTTACCAAGGTTTAGATAAGGGTCCAAATAATGGCCTTGTGGTTAGAACACTAGGCTGATAATGAGGGGGACCCAGCTCAACTCTCACTGTTGCTACTTGTAATTTGGGCAAGTCACTACTTAACCCTCCATTGCCTCTTTTATTAAAGTGCAGTACATTTTCTATTTACTGTACAGTTAATGCCAAAATCGCGATGCAGTAAATTAAAGGACTGTGCAATAATTGCAGGAGGTATATATACCCTGTATTTACCACAAAAGGGCATACTGTTAACTCAAGGAAGGGATAGATATCAGATATGGAGAAGGGTGAAGGAAGGAGAGAAAGAGAGAGAGAGAGAGAGGTCAGACCACTGGAAGGGGAAGGAAGGAGAAAGAGATGTCAGACCACTGGAAAGGGGAGGGAGAGGGAAGGAGAGAGAGATGCCAGACCAGGGAATGGAAGGGAAGGAGGAAAGCTAGATATGTCAGACTGTAGTAAGGAGAGGAGAGAGATGCCAGATTGTAGAAAGGGGGAAAAGGAAGAAGAGAGATATCGGACCACTGGGAGAAAGGAAGGAAGAAGAGAGATATCGATTCTCTGAGAGGGGGGGGAGGGAAAGAGAGAGATGCCACAGCACGGGAGAGGAGAGAGATGGGAAGGGAAGACACAGAAAAGTAGATTTTGAGATGAAAGTAGAAAAAAGTTGAATGTTAAAAGTTAATGCCAAAGATAGATGCAGGAAAGAAAGTGAAGGGGAGAAAAACAGTCAATGGATAAGAAAGCCCTGGAAACACAAGAGCACAGACAGAAGGAAACTTGAAAACAGAGACTGGGAAGGAAAAATGATGTTCTTACCTGTTAATTTTCTTTCCTTTAGACGCAGCAGATGAATCCAGAGACCAATGGGATAGCTCACATCTACCAGCAGGTGGAGATAGAGAAACTGATTAACAGGTGGTCCTATTGGCTGGTACTCCTCCTGCAGCTCCAGTATAGCTCCTTGCCCAAGGATTTGTAACCATCAATAGGCATAACATGTAAAAAACTTCTTTCCCATAACAAATTTCAAAAGGCAATAAAATACAATATAACCAACCATAAGAACAAACCTCGAAAGTTGCAAAAGAAAAATCCGACAGTCAACCATAAGAACAAACCTCGAAAGTTGCAAAAGAAAGATCCGACAGTCAAAATCCAGAAAGGGTGGGGCTCTGGATTCATCTGCTGCGTCTATAGGAAAGAAAATTAACAGGTAAGAACATCATTTTTCCTTCCTTAGCAACAGCAGCAGATAAATCCAATGGGATGTAGCAAAGCAATCTGCAATCTGGGTGGGCAACAAATGCCGCCTCCGCAACAACCGAAGCCCCATACAGAGCTGCCGCACACAGCACCACATCAAACCATTAAAGCTAAGAGAAGATAGACTTGGAAGATCAAGTAGCTGCATGATAAATCTCCTCCAATGAAAAACTTCTGAACAGAGTCCAAGAAGCATGCATCGCTATGGTTGAATGGGCATGAAGAGTTTGCGTCAACTGCTTCCCTGTCAACCAGTAAGCGGAAACAAGAGTCTCGTGAACCCATCGAATGATGGAGGCTGTGTATGGTGCCATACCCTTCTCGTATCCCTCGATTAATACCGAGGTGATATAAACGACAAAGTGGTTAGAAACCTACAGATAGGATAAAAGTATTCCACGCATTTTTAAGAAATGCAAAAAATAAAAGCACACCTCCCCATTCCTCCTCCAAGAAGGCCGGAAGGAAGCGGGAGAGCAGCTGGGAAGAAGGAATGACACCACCTTAGGTAGAAACAATGCTACTGTCCAAAATGACACCCCAGAACTCATAAAGCGTCAAAAAAGAAAGCGGTGCAAGACAAGTCCTGCACTTCAGAAAACCACAGAGCTGAAGCCAGGGCCACAAGAAACCCCTTTGTAACAGCTTCTCCTGTAAAGGTTCAACCAAACGGAGCCAGCCATAAACTGCAAAGAACTACCTGAAGACTATAGTCCTATGAGGAACTAAAGTACATGAAGATATAGACCTTATAGAAACTGAAGTACATGAAACGGAGAAGCAAGGGAAGAGCGAGACACCCAGCTCATGTAACAAGCTAAGAATGCCCCATGAAGCCGATCGAAATTAAGCACTAAGCCCGAGGGAACACCCTTGTAGGAAAAAAGAAAGAATACAATACAGAGAAGTCCGGAAGGGTGGTATACCTCTAGAACCACCCAAGAATCGAAAACCCTCCAGTTGTCGGTATCGCCCGAAGACAAGAAGAAAGAAGCTGCTTCGTCCAACACTGACACCTCAGCTGGGATCTATGATCGGACCCCGTGGGAAAAAATCCAGAGGAGCCCGGAATCTCAACAGTTGGACATTCAAAAGACTAGCAGCTCCGCCTCCCATGGACGGCGCAGACAATCTGGAAATACCATGTTCACCGTGCCCTGAAAGCGAGACCGAGATGTAACATGCATCTAATCAATGGCCAGGTGAAAACACTAAAAAAAAAAACCAAACCAGAGGCGAAAAAGAATCAACGCGCCTACTTCCGCTGACACTCCCTGTGTCTGCTGAAGAAGCTAGGAAGCTGTGCACTTGGAGTTGAGGACCAGTTCTTGGAGATCTCACCCCTATATAAAGAGCTGGAACGCTCGAGCTAACAATCCCAATTTCCAGGATGTATAAGAGTGTCCTGTCTTAGACCAAAATACGGCGACAGAAGAAGATGAGATTGAAGCAGAACCATAACTCTGTTTGCCAACTGAGGACTACACATACCTCCTAGGCTATGAGAAATACTACTGCCATGACCCCGTGCCAAAAGACCCTTAACGCCATTGCGAAAGAAAGGCCCAAAACTGAAGTGTCAGACGGATCGAGCACCACTTGAGAGGAACGAACAAGCACTGAGTCAGCTTGTGAGAGCAGATTACTTACGCCGAGGATTGAAGGCACTGAGCACCCCCAACTCAAGAGCCTGACCTGTACGGTAACCATGACCTCGACGAACCACCAAAATCACGCTGAGTGATGCCGGAGTATCCTAGAATATACTACGAATGGCATCTTTAGATTCTGGAAACCTCCGGAACCAAATCGGCGGTTGCAGCGATCCTATGTGAACGCAAGCTGAAGGTCTCAGTGGAGTCACCACCATGGACCCCCAGAACTTGTACAGCCATAGGCTCAATTTGGGAGAGGAAAGAAGAATGCGAACCGAGACTGTAGCTTGGCCCCTCCATTCTCAGGGAAGAAACACCAGGCTCAGCTACTTGACGAACAACACCTCCAGAGACTCAAAATATTGGTACAGGTTAAGAGAGCTCATTATAAATATGAAGATGGATAGCCAAATAAGGAAGAAAAGAAATCACCTGTATGTGTATGACAAACTGACCCAGCTTAAGACGTCCGAATCAAACAGTCTTCCAAGAAAGAATATAGTTGAATTCCCTCGTTGCGCCAAATGGCGGTCAGTACGGGCCTCATGGTTCAAAGCGTACATGGAGGGGGCGCTAGTGAGCGCGTGCACGTATGGCAGCCTAGTGAACTCGCTCCGGAGACCCTCGTGCTTGTGCCTCAATAAACTTCACTTTTGCTTTTTCTGAAAAGCTTAATTTTTGGCGCATCGTCGCTCCAACATGTCGGCCTCTAAGCCCGGAAAACGTAAAAATGCTGAGCCTGCCTCTCCGCATAAGCTGACCGCGGGTAAATCAGAAGACGAGCAGTCCGCCATAATGGCTGAACTTCGCGGCATACGCGAGCTTCTTACCGACACTAAACAGGACATTGCTGAAATAAAGGAGGATCTTACCAACCTGAACGGGGAATTTTCTAAAGCGCTCTCCCGCATTGATGCGCTAGAAACGAGAGCAGCATCAACGGATGAATCGCTGAAGCTTTTAAGACGCCAATCAGCACGTGTTGCCATGCTGGAGTGTGCTTTGGAAGACGCTGATAACAAGGCCCGACGCAATGGTTTCCGTCTGCTCGGACTGGCTGAAGGGAGAGAAGCATGTGACATCGTGGAATTTCTGGGTGCCTTACTGCCACAGGTACTCAAATTGACTGAGGCTCCAAAATTAGAGTTTGATAATGCATTCCGGGTGCCTCATCAGCGTCATCAGACCACCAAGTTTCCTAGACCGATTGTGGTGTCAATGCTGCGACATAGTCAGTCAGACCATGCTCATCATGCAACATGCCAAGCTTCATGGCCCGATCATCTTTGAAGGTACTAAACTGCTCTTTGTGCCAGATTTAGCGAAGGAGACTGCTAAACGGCGAAAGCAATTCCTGGCATACAGACCTAAATTGAAGGACATAGGTGCTAAGTTTGGCGTCTTGTTTCCAGCTCGCATGAGGGTTACCTATAACAACAAAACCACCGACTACACTGATCCTGCTGTCCTGGCGGAATTCCTTGAGTCTGTACAGCCCTCCTCTATTGATAAGATATGAACTTGATTATGTTGCACTTCAGATGTTCTCCTCTCTATGTTTGTTTACTATGACATGCTCTCTTTTGGTTTCCATTGCAGTGATGTTTGCTTATTTCTCACTGATTTGTCTCCGTGGCCCCTGGTTTGCTGGTCTATCAGTGCCACTCACTTACCCTTAGGTTATGTTAGCCTGTTTGCTAACCCCTTATGCTGATACAGTCTGTGCCATGCATTATTTTTTTACTGTCACAGGTTTGCACCATAGATGTTTCATATATTTGCATCTGTTCTCATGTTATTTCTGTATTTCATCCCATACGTCCTTGGAATTCTTTCCAGCTTTCCCATGTCTATAACTTGCTTATCACTCAATGTTAAGGGTCTCAATAACCCGGTGAAGAGAGTCAAAATGCTAAGATATATTGAAAGCTTTGCTTCAGACATCATTTTACTTCAAGAGACTCATCTCTGTGCGACGGAGTCTACTAAATTGGTATTAAAAGGGTTCTATCTGGTGCTATTCTCTGCTGCAGTGCATAAAAAAGGAGGGGTGGTCACCTTTCTGCGCAGAAGTGCTGATTTGACTATCACCTCTCATACTAATGATATTTGTGGAAGATGGTTAGCGGTTAATGTGTCTATTAATAGTTTTCCAGTCAGTATTGTTAACATCTATGCACCAAATATGGACCATCCATCATTTTTTGATGATATTGCTGATCTGACTGCATCTTCTTGTGGCTCACATTACATCTTAGGGGGCGACTTTAACCTAATCCTAAACCCCCTGCTGGATAGGAAGTCGTCTGTTCCATATCGTAAATCAAGGTCTTGGTTCAAGTTACAAGAAATGATGGAACACCTGAAACTTGGAGACCCGTGGAGAACCTTACATTCTGGTGACTTGGATTACACCTTCTATTCTGCACCACATGCGTCTTATTCGCGCATCGATTTCTTTGTGCTCAGCTACAACCTGATGTCCAAGGTCGACTCCGCTACCATTGGAGATATAGCAGTGTCAGACCATGCTCCAATTTTTTTGTCCTTCATTGACTTGGGCGTCCGAGTAAATAGGAGAGTATGGCGCTTTAATTCCTGCTTATTGACTGATGAAAAATTCGTATCCACCATGCGAAGCAGCATTAAGGAATTCTTTGAGCTTAATTCTCCGGAAGCTAGGAGCTGGACTACCACCTGGGATTGTTTCAAGGCATATATCAGAGGGTTGATAATTTCCTATGCAGCTGCCAAGAAGAAAGATATTCTGAAATGTGAAACCAACCTTTTACAAAAACTGCGGGCGGCAGAAGAACTTCATAAATCTCGCCCTAATGATCTAACTTCTTTGACCTCCCTGAGGGCTCTGAGATTTGAATACAATTTGCTGCTCAGTTCTTCTGCTGCCAAAGAAGTCTTCATGAAGTCAGCGTACTACTATGCGAATATCAATAAGTGTGGCCACCAATTAGCGGAATATGTTAAAATAAAATCAGAAAAAACTATGATCCCTGCTTTACAGGATGATGCAGGATCGATGTGGCTCAATAATACTGATATTTGCTCACAATTCCACCAATTTTACACCACACTATACTCGTCGGAAACTCCAGATATATCTTCAATTGGTCCTTTCTTGGACACCTTGCCTCATGATACTCTTTCGGATGTACACTCTGCGACTCTCTCTTCACCACTGACGTGTGCACATTTATCTGAAGCATTACTTTCCATGGCAAAAAGGAAAGCTCCGGGACCTGACGGTCTCACCGTTGAATTTTATCATGCTTTCCAAGATCTGCTTCTCCCTATTTTATTGCAACTTTATCTTCACCTAATTGAATCTGGACGAGTTCAAGGCACTTTTACTGAAGCAGTCATCATTGTTTTACTGAAACAGGACAAAAATCCACTGAGTGTCAAAAATTATCGTCCTTTATCCTTGATCAATACTGACGCGAAGATCTTTGTGAAAATTTTAGTCATCAGGTTACAATCTGTACTTCATACAATTATCCACCCTGATCAAAGTGGTTTTATGTGTGGTCGTCTCTCATCGGACAACACCAGAATGTTTTCTCATATTATTCATCAAGTTCAAAGTTCAAATATGCCTCTAGTTGCAGTAGCCCTTGATGCAGAGAAGGCATTCGATCGTGTTGAGTGGTCCTTTGTCTTTGCAGTACTGAAAGGGTTTGGGTGTCCTGACACATTTATTACCATGGTGAAAGTCTTGTATACATGCCCTACTACCTCCATACGTATCAATGACTCGTGTTCAACTTCATTTCAACCTACTCGAGGAACAAGACAGGGGTGTCCTTTATCCCCTTTGCTTTTTAATCTTGCTCTTGAGCCATTGCTCATCGCTATTAGATCTGCTTCGTCCATCCATGGATTCTGTATAGGTGACTTCCAGGTGAAACTGTCCGCTTATGCCGACGACGTGCTATTATATGCAGACCCTGCCTCATTACCAAATATTTTTCTCTTACTGGAAAACTATTCTCGAATATCCGGTTATAAACTGAATATATCCAAGACTGAGATCATGCCTCTGAACGACTTAGTTGATCTTGAACCCTATAAGAGTCTAAACTTGCAACCGACCTCACAGAAACTAAAATATTTAGGTGTCTTCTTTGGTACCTCATTGGAAGACACCCGTACATATAATTCAGAAGTGCTGCTCCAGATTGCTTCCTCCCTGACGGAACGCTGGTCTCCTCTTAAGCTGTCTTGGTGGGGGCGTCTTGATACCATCAAGATGATTTTGACACCTAAGCTCAACTACATTCTATCCATGATCCCTTTCTTATTGGACACTAAGATATATACCAAATTGGAGTCTATATTAGTTGCCTTTTTGTGGCAGCGTAAACCCCCTTGCATTGCATTGAAAAAGCTCAAGGCAGCTAAGGAGCATGGAGGTGTGAACTTCCCAAGTTATCATGATTACCACCTGGCCTTTCTCGCTCGTCAAGGATCGAAATGGTTGCTTGCATCTTCACTCGAGCATCCTCCACCTTGGCTCTCCCTTGAATTACACCTACATTCAGCTCATTGCCTAAAACATGTTTCGTTTATGGCACCCAACCGTATTATGAATGAAAATGTCATCTTATCTTCTACTGGAACTGCGATACGGGCTGTCGATGCTTGTGCTGACCTGGGCTGGAATTCGACATTGCTCTCTTCCTTTTGGAATAATCCACTTGTCAAGATTCAAGGTCAATACATAGAGTGGAAGTCATGGCTAAAAAAGGACATTTGGTCGTTCGCTCATGTGATGAAGAATTCTACACTAATGTCATTCTCATGTCTTGCTACTACATATCAGTTACCTGCCACGCACAACTTCCGCTGGCTCCAGCTTCATCATTGTTTATCACTTTCTTTAAAAGCCCATCCACTGACATCATCAACTCCTTCTATACTACAGTGGTGCTCAGCATTTAGTGGCGCAAAGAAAGAAGCCTCATCCTGGTACCATTTACTTTGTGATCATAAATTTACGGCTTGCATCTCCCTCCACACAACCTGGGAAGATACTGCGCTTGCTTCATTTACTCCTGTCACATGGAAACTGATTTGGACCTCCACACAAAAGTCTCTCAAGTCCTCATCTATGGCTCAGCAGATGTTCTTTCTTCTACATCGGGCTTACTGGACCCCTCATAAGCTTTCCTTAATTGATGTTAAACATTCTAATAAATGTTGGTCTTGCACCCTAGAGGTTGGCACATTTGCCCATATGTTTTATTACATATGTGTATACATTCTGGTCCCAGGTATGGGCGATTATCAGTGACTATCTACCGATCTTATCTCCTCATACATATGCTGCAGTGATGTTTGGTGCTTACGCCTTGCCTGATGTTTTAGATAAATATCAATCTAGAATACTATGTACCGTATTTGCCGGCGTATAAGACGACTTTTTAGTACCTTAAAATCCTCCCCAAAGTCGGGGGTCGTCTTATACGCCGGGTACAGTTTACATGCCCTTACTTGCGGGGCTGGATGTACTCAGTCGTGCGGCTCTTCTTCTCCCTACCTTCTCTGCTTGCAGCACAGAGCCGAACGGAAGTCTTCCCGACGTCAGCGCTGACGTCGGAGGGGAGGGAGGGCTTAAACAAAGCTTAAACAAAGCCCTCCCTCCCTCCGACGTCAGCGCTGACGTCGGGAAGACTTCCGTTCGGCTCTGTGCTGCAGGCATGGCAGGTAAGGAGGAGAGTAGCCTCGCGGTACCAAGAGAGAGGGGCGGCCGCCCCGCCCCGGTTGCAGCACAGCTGGCCAGGTCCCCTTACTTTTGTGGCACTTCCCCGACCGACCGATAACAGCCCGGGTCCGACAATCCTCCCTGCCCTGTAGCCGCGAATCTAAATTACCTTCTTACAGCAGCTGTAAGAAGGTAATTTAGATTCGCGGTTAAGGGCAGGGAAGTTTGTCGGACCCGGGCTGTTGTCGGTCGGTCGGGGAAGTGCCACAAAAGTAAGGGGACCTGGCTGGCTGTGCTGCACCCGGGGCGGTAGAGAAGGAGGGGGGGAGAAGAACGCTGAAATACCATGGTGAAGACAGGAGGGGGGGGGAAGGACTCTGAAAGCACTTGAAGACAGAGGAGGGAGAAGAACGCTGAAAGCACATGGGGGAATACAAAGGGGTGGAGAAGGAAGAAGGGGTCGTCTTATACGGCGAGTATAACACAAAACTCTATTTTTTAACTAAAAGTTGGGGGGTCGTCTTATACGCCCAGTCGTCCTATACGCCGGCAAATACGGTAGTTTACTACAGATAGCACATAAATCTATTCTCTCGAACTGGAAAGATTCTGCATCTTTAAATGTAACTTTCTGGTGGAACCTAGTGTGTCTCTATGGTAAATTTGAAAAGGTTGCTGCAGAAAAAACAAATTCAATACTTACCTTTGATAGGGTTTGGGCCCCTATAGCAGACATGTGTTAGACCATTTCTTATATCTTGTCCTGCCTGCCTTATTACTGACTTTATGTTTTTTGGAGTATTCTTGTGATAGATGGTATGTAACTTTCTGCTATTGACACAGATTTGTATCCTGCTGTTTTCCCTTTGTTCTTGCCATTTTATTGTATGACAAATTTCAATAAAAATATTGAACACAAAGCGTACATGGAGCCATGTCTAGGCCAAATGGCAACCAGCAAAACTGAGATCGCTCCCTGAGACCTAGGGAAAAGAGAAATTCACAGTTGTGCTACGGAAATGTATGAAATCCATCTCCAGTCTGACTAAGTCCACTTGATTCATTTATTTATTTATTTCTTCTTGGGTATAAGGAATGAAATGGACTAACTTCTCTGAGTTCATAAGGAACTAAAAGAACTGCCCCGAGTACCATTAATACATAGAGATACCCGCCATCAACTTAACTTTTGGAAGCCCAATACACGGTGACCCCAATGATGTCACCCCCTGTGCGAGAGAGCCAAAAGCGCCAGCAGAGGGAGCCAATATCCCAGAAACTGAACTGAACGGACACAGGTAGGGCACTGGTCTTAGACCCAGGGGCCGCCGTGGGAGTGGACTGCTGGGCACAAGGGACCACAGGTCAGCCCCAGCAGTGGCAATTCTTATGTGCTCATAGAGAATCGAAGGTCTGTGAACTGAATGTACAAAAGCTGCAAGTTCTGGATGGAAGAAAAGAACTCTCATGTAACAAATCCATTTCTGCGATGTAATAAGGAATAGCATGGAAGGATGAAAACAAGGTCACGGCAGAAAGGACTTAAAACAACTCCTAGGGTGAACAGGCGGAAACCTGCGTTATCCGGAAAACCGCAATCCATGCAACTGCTCCAAACAAACCTGCTGTCATTAAATGAGGCATAAATCAGAAACAGCTTTTAGCGCTCAAAGGAAAACGATCTACACCGTGACGGCTATAAAACAAGGGTCCCATCCCGAAAAAGAACATCTGGGATGAAGACAACAGCCACAATGTGGTCTCCCCGCCCTGAGGGTTTGTAGGAACAAGAAACTTGGCCTGGGAAAAGCAACCACACGGACCATCCTGTCATGTTGGAAGGTGTGTAGCACACGCCCAGAGAAGAAAGAGACATGAGAACCCGGTGGGATAAGCTGTGAAACCTATAGGCCCCGACACCCGAGACAGAAAGAAAGACAGGCATGCCCTCAGGAAGATAAGAAGAGACCTTATGCCCCTAGAAACTGCTCCATTCATGCAGTAATTAGTGCTACAGCGCTACCAAATGCACACAGCGCCACCCAGAGACACAGAGAAGGAAACCTTACTCAAAAAGTATCCCGAAAGAGACAAGGAGATACCCAGCATAAGCACAAGCATAAGCACTCCCCTACTGTTGACATAAACGCACCAAAGTGCCTTATGCTGATCCATTACGGAGACAAGTCCAGACTGGGCAGGCAAACAGAGAGTAGAATCCGACCCATAAGCGCCTATACATAGTATACCGAACAAGAATGTATAGGGTGGTAAAGGAGACAACTAGAGAGAAAGACAGACAGGCAGCACGACCGTGGCATCCTTGCAATAAAATAACTTATGCATCCGACCCCGAAATCACTGAAGCTGTGATACACACTAAGCAGAAACCCGCTGAATAACGAGACTGCCCGAACGCTGCGTTGCTCCCGCCAGTGCAGGATCACAAGCACGAGCCTTGTGCTCGCTACAAGTTAGCGACTTCTTAAATAACAAATCCGGAGCCTAGTAGAAAATATTAACCCCGCCGCGACAGAAACTGTCCACATTTAGACTCGGAGAAAACTCTGTGAACTGTGTGGCGGGACTTGCAGCGCACAAAAATAAGCCTCGGTAAGCACTGCAGCTCTGCCGACAGTGAAGCAGTACTGCCCGCCAAAAATAACTGCCACGTGAAACCCGCGGCCCTGCCAACAGCGAAGGGGCTCGGTCCGGCTGAAATGGACAGCCGCAGGAAATGTTGTGGTACTGTCGACAGCAAAAGAGCTCCGTCCTGCTGAAAAATACAGCCACGAACACTCAACGACTCTGCTGAAAGCAGAAAAGACGAAGCGCACACCATCTCCAGGCGGGAGCAATGGCTGCTACTCAACATCTTGCAAAGGACCAAACGGAGCCCTCCAAAAAAACACACATGCACCCCCGAATGACTAAATCTCAGGTCTGCCCAACCAAAACCCCAGAGTTCAGAACACAAAATAACAGCGGCTGTACTCATGCGACGTCGAGCCCGCATAGCGTACAGCAACCGCTAAAAGATCCACAAGCTGAATGAAAGTGCCGGTTGATGCCGGCAAATGCCGGTTGCTCATCACAAACAGAGCAGAAACCCATTGAATAGGGCCGGTAGAAGCCGGGAAACGCCGGCTGCTCAGCACTAGCAAGACAAAAATGTAGCAGAGGAGTCCCTTTTTTTTTTTTTTTTTTTTTTTTTTAAGGGAAAGAAGGAAAAACAGGGACTAAGGCAGACCCTCTATCATCAGAGGGAGGGAGAGGCAGGGACATGGGGGGGCCCAAGTGTAACCTCTAAAGCCAGCACCGTTCAGCTGGACACCCCTGTCTCACTGAAGAGAAGATCTCAACAGGAGAAATAGATAAGCCAGCTCACTGAAGAGAAAGCCTCAACAGGAGAAAATAAAGGCCCAGTCATAGCCAGATTCCAGGAGCTAGTGGAATAGCGACCATCACCTGCTGGGAGATAGAGAATACTGGAGCTGCAGGAGGAGTATCAGCCAATAGGACCACCTGTTAATCAGTTTCTCTATCTCCGCCTGCTGGTAGATGTGAGCTATCAATAGAGGCTTCATCAGCCGCAAACCTGAAGTCATAATGCTGCTCTACAGAATCATGGTGAGACCTCACCTGGAATACTGTGTGCAATTTTGGAGACCACACTACCGAAAAGATGTGCTTCGAGCTGAATCGGTCCAGCGAATGGCCACTAGAATGGTCTCTGGACTCAAGAGTCTCCCATACGAGGAAAGACTGGACAAACTGCAGCTCTACACTCTTGAGGAGCGTAGAGAAAGGGGAGACATGATTGAGACGTTTAAGTACATCACAGGTCGTGTCGAGGCGGAAAGCGATATATTCTTCCCTAAGGGACCCTTGGTCACAAGGGGGCACCCGTTCAAACTCAGAGGAGGGAAATTTAATGGTGACACCAGGAAGTATTTCTTTACAGAAAGGGTGGTGGATCAGTGGAACAAACTTCCGGTGCAAGTGGTCAAGGCCACCAGTGTACTCGACTTTAAAAATAAATGGGACATCCACGTGGGATCCCTACGGGGGTCGAGCTAGGGAACTGGGTCATTAGCACTCAGACTTGATAGGGTGGGTCAGAAGAGTGGGCAGACTTGATGGGCTGTAGCCCTTTTCTGCCGTCATCTTTCTATGTTTCTATCCCATTGGTCTCTGGATTCATCTGCTGCTGTTGCTAAGGAAAAGATGATAAGGAAAATAAAATCACCAGACAACAAAGGTAGGGGAAATAATTTTATTTTAAAATGTAGTGATTGAAATGTGTCAGTTTTGAGAATTTATATCTGCTATGTATATTGTGTGTATATGAAAAATTAATGGAAAAAATTGCATTACAATCAGTAATGATGGCGGGGTCTGGGACGGAGCTTGGGCGGTCACCCACTTGACTATGCATCTCCTATGAATACAGGTTGGTGGGATTCAGTAATCTCTTGGTTTAAAGGGTTTAGGAAGTAAGGCCTGTGTTCTTCTTAATTACTATTTTTTTTCTTTCTTCTCTCCTCTTGGCCTGCTGCAACTAAGCATTCCAACATGCATCCAGTGTTATGGTTCATAAAAATATGAAATTGCCATACTGGGACAGACTGAAGGTTCATCAAGCTTAGTACCTGTTTCCAACAGTGGCCAACCCAGGTCCCAAGTACCTAGCTAGATTCCAAGAAGCAAAACAGATTCAGCAAACTTATCATGAGTATACCTTCCCTTTGAAGTCATCGGTCACTGTGTTGACTATGAAGCCCACACCCCTTACTAGAAATTTCTACCCGGGACCAGAAACATAGAAACATAGAATAAGACGGCAGAAGAGGGCCGGCGGCCCAACAAGTCTGCCCACTCGAGAACCCTCCCTCCCTGGTGTACCCATTCTTTATGCATAACTCTGTAGCATCCCCACCTGTTTGTCCCATCGACTTTTGAAGTCGAGCACGCTACTAGCCTTGACCACATGGCGTGGAAGTTTATTCCATCGATCAATCACTCGTTCGGTGAAGAAGTATTTCCTGGTGTCACCATGAAATATTCCTTAAGTTTTAGCGGATGCCCTCTTGTTGCCATGGGGCCTGTAAGAAAAAATAATTCTTCCTCCACTTCAATGTGACCCGTAATGTATTTGAATGTTTCTATCATGTCCCCTCTTTCTCTGCGCTCCTTGAGAGAATATAAGTGCAGTCTGGTTAGACGTTCTTCATATGTGATGTCTTTAAGTCCTGAGATCATCCTAGAGGCCATTCTCTGGATCGACTCCATTCTCTTCACATCTTTTTGATAATGTGGCCTCCAAAACTGGACACAGTACTCCAGGTGAGGTCTCACCATGGATCTGAACAACGGTAGTATGACTTCAGGCTTTCGGCTGATAAGGCTCCTTCTGATGTAACCCAGCATTTGTCTAGCCTTTGCTGAATCTTTCTCCATCTGATTGACAGCTTTCATATCTTCTCGGATGAGAACTCCCAAGTCCCTTTCTGCATTGGTTCTCGCTAAGTTTTCACCGTTCAAGGTGTATGTTCTGCATGGGTTTCCGCTAACAAGGTGCATTACTTTACATTTTATGGCATTAAAGTTTAGTTGCCAAGTATTGGACCATTGTTCCAACAAAAGCAGGTCCTTCTCCATAGTGCTGGGCCAGGTTGCTCTGCCCACAATGTTGTGTAGTTTAGCATCATCAGCAAACAATGTAATTTTGCCTCGAAGTCCCTGAGTTAGATCCCTAATAAAGATATTAAATAGCATCGGGCCCAAGACCGAGCCCTGTGGCACTCCGCTGGTCACCCTTGATGTTTTTGAGGGGATACCGTTCAACATTACTCTTTGAAGTCTGCCGCTAAGCCAGTCTTGCACCCATGCTGTTAGTGTTTTTCCTAGTCCCAACGAGTACAACTTGTTCAATAACCTACGGTGTGGAACACTATCAAAAGCCTTGCTAAAGAAGAAGAGCGAGGAGTGTTGGAAAATGGAGATATTTTGTTAATATAATAGCTTGACCCCTTTAATTTTTTCTTACATACATCTCTGGTTTTAATCTGTATAATGTACACTGAAGAAGTCAAATATCAGTCAAGACAATACTTATCTTCTGAGTTGAGTTAGATACAGGGGTTTGGGATATTTGCTTGCTCTGAGCAGGATGACAGTATTGAACAGAATGGGAAAATAGTAGGATTGGACCCTGGGTCTTGATGATTTGTGATTTTGACATTAATAAACATTTCAACATCATCCCATTAACTCTATTTGTTAAGTCCGATCCCACTGTTTTCCCATGCTGTGTTATTTTCATGGATATGTTCTCTGCTGGGCTCCTTGTGACATTCGGTATTGAACAGAAGACAGAAACAAAGCTTATTCAGGAATGCTAAAAGCAAACAGGTTTTATTTTTGAAGTCATTTTTTCTACATTGTTTTTCTGTAACACCCTTTAAATATAATGAGCAATTACTTCAGACTACTTTTCCTCTCTCTGTCTGGTACATAGTGGTTCTTTCTCTTTTCTAATATTGGCTCTATGATTTTTCTGCTTTTATAATCTGATACTATTTTATGTATAACATAGAATACTTTAAATTTATATAGGCTTCATGCACACAAATTCTCCATAAGATTTTTCTTTCTTATGCTGTCCACTTGTACAATCAGGTGTTACCAGTATTCAAATCCCAGACTCATTGGCCTGCAGTCCTTTCTTGTTAGCTCTCTCTTTCTTTGCTGATAATACTTATGTTTTAGGCCTAGTTCTCATTATCCTGTCTCCCTGATGTGATGAGGTTATGGAGAGTATGAGAGGAGAGAAAAGAGGGAAGTGGAATTTCTCCTTCAGGGAGGACACATCTTTCTGAGAGGAGTAGAAGACATCTCTGGGTAACTTTTACAAATTATTTTGATCTGAGCTTTGATAAGTTTGGGGATAAAAGCTAAATTGTAGATTCCCTTTTATAGACAGTTTAGAATAGACCTTAAAAGAGCATTTTACTTTGCTAGTCTCCATAGAATAAAAGCCTTTTATAGTTCTAGTTTTTAAGCTTGAACTTTCTGCTAGAGATAGTGCCTGGCAGGCAGACCAGGGTCTGGCTTAGTCTTCATTCCCACCCACTCCTATCTCATTTCTTTACTTATAGACTTAATTTAAAGTCAATTATTCCAATTATGACAACAGGAGAACACTTTATTACATATTCTAACTATATTTGGCGATTTAATCATTAGGCATGTAGCTAGCTGGGTGGCTGGGGGGGAGGAGGATCACCTGGTCACTTGCCTGCCTACCTGGTGTGAAGGTGGTGGACCTCACGTCACTTAGATAGGATTTTAGATAGTGCTGGGGAGGAACTGGCTGTCTTTGTATATGTAGGTACTAATGACATAGGAAAATGTGGAGGGAGGTTTTATAAGCCAAATTTAGGCTCTTAGGTAGAAAGCTGAAATTCAGATCCTCCATGGTAGCATTTTCAGAAATGCTCCCAGTTCCATGCGCTAGAGGTGCCCGATTGTTGTTGAATCAATTCACCAATTCACTTCAGGTGAAGTTGATTTGTTTGCAGAAAAAAAACAGACTCACTGATTCATTAGAACTGGCACCAACCCCTCACCCCTGATCTATTCTGCAGAGGCCCGCTCAGGCTTTCCCTCTGTCAGAGTCCTTCCATCTAATGTAACTTCCTGTTTTGCAAAACAGGAAGTTACATCAAAAGGAAGAACTTCGGCAAAGGGAATGCCTGAGCAGGCCTATGTGCGCAGACTGGCAACAAGGTAAACCCACTTCTCTCCACTGTGGACTGCCCCAGTGGAAACAGGAAGTTGGGCCACAGTGAAAGAGGGTGGGCCACAGTGGAGAGAAGGCGCCGGGGCTGGCGACAGTGTAGCTCTGTGAATTGCTACCGTCACCTAGCAACTTTTACAACAAATTAAAGGTAGATGTGGGGGCGGGGGTTGAATTTTAAAATGCCATTTTGGGGAGGGGTGAAAGGATTAGATGCCAGGAAAGGGTGTGGCAGAGAGAGTCGACCAGTTAAAGAATAAACGGCAGAACTCAATATAGACACATTTGGGATTTGGAGGGGGAGATGGATGGGGAGGACAGAGGGGTTAGAAGGGGAACTGGGAGAGATGGCAGAGGTGGGTAGAAGGGGGTTAGGGAGAGATAGACTTGGGGGAGAATGGAGGGGGCAGGGGAGATGGCCTTGGGAAGGAGGAGAAGAGATGGCAAAAAGGGTGAAAGGGGGGTCAGTGAATGGGTATGAAAGGGGGATAGAGATAGACTTGGTGGTGGAGGGCAAAATGGGGAGAGAGAGAGAACTGAACAATTCAGAAGTAGGAGGGGGGAAGAGATAGACAGACAGGGAAAGGTGGAAGGGATATGGACTCAGGGCCAGAAGAGGGAGGGAGGGACAGAGATATGTCAGTCTTGGAAGGAGGGGGTAGAAGGGCAGAAAGGAGAGATGTTGGACTTGTGGGTGGGAGAGAGAGAGAAAGAAAGAAAATGAAAGAGAGGAAGGAAATGCTGGGTTTCAAGGGTGGAGTGGGCCTATAATATCCAAAGTGGAAATTGTGCAGAGTACCAGATTCAACTTAGGCCACCACACTAAACAGACTGGATGGACTGCACAGGTCTTTATTATCTGCTGACATTTAGGGTTCCTTTTACAAAGTCATGGTAGCGATTCTCTTGTGGCAAATGCACTGAAGCTCAGAGGAATTCAATGGGCTTCATAGTAACATAGTAAATGACAGCAGATAAAAGACCTGAATGGTCCATCCAGTCTGCCCAATAGGTACATGCATTACAAATCCATGATTAAGTTCAATTGTCTTTGTTCATTGATATTTCTAGGTCATAGACTATAGAAGTCTGCCCAGTAACATGCTTAGGTTGCAGTCAAATCTCACTCCAGTCTATCTAGACCATCCTAAATTACTCGAGTTCTGATCAAAGTCCTCCCTGGCCCATCCTAAGCCGAATAGCCATATAAAGACACAAACCATTCAAGTCTGCCCAGTACTGGCCTTAGTGCTTCCAATTAAACCCTTCATTCTGCTGCCCCTCAATTTCTCTCCTTATACACCTCCCAGAGAACTCTGTTCCTCAGATAAGCTGCTCTTAGCTGTACCCTTGTCTTCCACTGCCAATTCCAGACTTCGTTCCTTTCATGCTTGGAATTACCTGAGTTTGTCCGCGAAACCCCTTCCCTTGTTTAAAAGGATACTGAAAACTCACCTTTTTGATATAGCCTTCAATCCATAACCTTACTCCCCACTGCCCAACAGCCAGCAGATTAACCATTCCCCTTAACTATATCCATGACATCCTGTTTGTTTGTCTGTCTTGTCTGTTTAGATCAGGGGTGTTCAACCTTTTGGCTTCTCTGGGCCGCATTGTCCGGAAAAAAAATTTCTGGGACCACACAAACACGCAAACGCTGCAGCAAGACAGAGGAGGGAGCCGGCAAGACGGTGAACACCCGGGGGCAGCAGAGGAAAACACTGCATCGCCCTTGACCAGGGCCACACAAAATACTTCACGGGGCTGCATGAGGCCCTTGGGCCGTAGGTTGGACACCCCTGGTTTAGATTATAAGCTCTTTCGAGCAGGGACTGCCTTCTTTGACTCTGTACAGTGCTGCGTATGTCTGGTAGAGCTATAGAAATAATGAACTACTACTACTATTAATTTTCTGATTAGAGATCCTCTGTGATCATCTCACACTTTTAAAATTAAGTCACTGTTTCTTCAGAAACGCAGAAAAAAGAAGACCCAATTTTCCACAGCAAAAAGAGCAATCCAAACACATAGAAGTTGTAGAAACTGTGCATGTTCTTGACTTTTTTTTTATTGCTTGCAAAAATCTTCAAACAATAAGAAAAACTTGTCCACATAAATTACATTCAAATTTGACAGACCTGACACAGTCATTTTTCGGCAAACAAGCCTTCTTCAAGGGTCCTATAAGGTTGATACAAGACAATGTTAGAACAAGGATATTTAATTTTATGGAAACATGGATGGTGACCAGTGCGCAGTGTTACTGGAGGAAAGTGATGGTAAAACGGGCTATTCCATATCACATAATGATTGTGAATGTGAAAGATATGTGTGTATCCCAATGTCCATGGTGAATTGTGACCAGGTGTTGAGCAATATAAAAGTGAAACAACCCATGTGCCATATCATATGATGTTTATCAATGCGAATGATCATGTGCAAAAAGGAAAGGGCATGGAACTACATGTGTCACAGTGTTTGTGGTGGATAAAAAACGTGTGTTGATCAATTTAAAAGTGGAGCTGCTCATGCAACAATGGTGATATTATAGATTGTGATTTTAAAGCAGATAATCATATAATGCTAAAAAAGTATGTTCATAAAATTTGGTGAAGAATGTATGGTGATAAGTATACAGTATGTCTTATTATATGCAACAAATGTGATTACAGTATAGATCAGTGTCTCAAACTTTTTTAGCTCTGGCACACTAAGGGGTCCTTTTATCAAGCTGCGGTAGGGGTTTAACGCGCGTTAAACTGCCTGCTGCGCTAGCCGCTAATGCCTGCATTGAGCAGGCGTTAGTTTTTTAGCCGGCCACGGGGGTTAGCGCGTGATGAAATGTCTGTCACGCTAACCTCGCTAGCGCGGCTTGATAAAAGGAGCCCTAAATGGAGCAAATGTTTTTCACGGTAACTGAAATTATAAAATTGCAAAACTAACAAAAAATTAAATTTGAGAGTTATTTATTTAAAGTTCTTTAAGCTATGATTGGGTAATTGCAACAACAGTGAAACTAAAGTAGATAGAATAGAATTGTTAATCAATGCAATGAATGTGCTTGTTTTTGAGGGCAAATTAACTCAAAATGCAGCTCGATAGTCAACAAGCAACATGCATTTCATCAGCCACCATCTGCAGTCATTCTCTTTTTTTTTCAATTTCTGTTGGAGCTGAAATTCCATGTTCACAAAGATAAGAAGATCCAAATGGTAATAAAGCCTTGATTGCTTTGTTGTTCAATAAAAACAAAACTAAAATGGCTAGTTGTTAGTTTTCAAGGACCAATCATGTCAAAGAATGATGCTTGTCTAAGCGGTTGTATCCTTACGCACACAGACACTCATAACATTGACAGACTCTTGTGTACATGCCATCTATTCTAGTGTGTACTTACGAAAGGAATTTTTAAAAATAAAGTAAAATTCTGGAATCTCTCGTGGCACACCTAGAATCTCTTCAGGGCACACCACTGTGCCCTGGTACCCAGTTTGAGAGACACTAGAACACATGAATGAAAAAATTGCGCTGGATTGCAGAGAAAAAGGAGGTTACATACTAGAAGGATGTGTTGGCGAATTATGCAAAATGTGTTTCCTTCAGTGCATTTCCCGTGGGGGAATCGCTACCACAGCATTATAAAAGGAGCCCTTACTATGTTAACCCCCAAGATTTCTCAAGCAATTTTTGTAAATCAAGCCAGTTTCAAATAAATGTAATCTCTATTCTGAATTATTCTGGCTTAGGTATCTTTGTATCTGTTGTTAACTTCCTAATTTATTACAGTAAAACACAAAAGGAAATAAAATAGCATACATTTTAATCTTTTTTAGAGTAATTTTATAAATGATTTTGTATGTACATACACCAGAATATTTATATAAAATGCCTCTTATAAAATTACCTCATGAACTAATAAATGCTATACCAAGTAAGCAAGTACCTGAAACCACTCCAGAGTATGTGCATTTAGGGCAGGGGTATCAAACTCAGGCCCGCAGTGTAATTAGATTTGGCCCGTAAGAAAATAACCTCTCTGTTCCTTCCCTCCCTCCATCCCATTGCCCACCATCTCTCTCCCGGCTTCCCGGTCTCACCATCAAAGCAGCTTGCAGAGGATCACCGCTTGGCTGTAGCGACCCTAGCAGGCTGCTGTCGGCCTCTGCAGCACATTCCCTCTGCCGCGGTCCCATATGTCAGAGAAGGGGCAGGACCACGGCAGAGGGAACATGCTGCAGAGACCGATATCAGCCCACAAGGATCACTACAGCACTGGTAATCCTCTGCAGGCTGCTTTTAAGGTGAAACCGGGAAGCTGGAGGACGCTAGAAAGGGGGAAAACAAACAGAACGGGGGGGGGGGGGGGAGGCGGGCTGGTGTAGAATTACACAGAGGGAGGGAAGGGAAGGGGTCCAAAGATACATGCATATGTTGGACTGAGAGGGGGGAAAGAAAAAGAAATAATGGGTCTAAAAACATAGGAGAGGGAGAGAGATAGTGGACAATGGGATGGAAGGAAGGAACAGAAAGGGAGAGAAGTTGGACACAAGGGATGATGTGGAGGGGGGAATAGAGATACTGGATAGGATGGTAGTTGGGAAGAGAAAGGGAGAGCTGGTGGACCCTGGGGTGGAGGAGGGAGAGATGCTGGATGAAAGGGTAGTTGAGAAAAGGAGATATGGTAGATCTGGAGATGGTGGGGTTGATCGCTGCTGCTGTGGGGATGGAGATGAAAAAAAGGAAAGATGCCAGACCTTCGGGGGAGAGAAGGGAAACTGAATGGGAGGACAGAGATGGAAGATAGATGGTTAGCACAGAGAAAGAAGAAAACAACAAATGGGCAGGAGACCCTGGCAATCGAGTTATCAGAAGACAAACAGAAACCAGAGCCTAGGACCAACATGATTTGAATAATGACCAGACAACAAAAAGTAGAAAAAATAATTTTATTTTCTAGTTTGTGATTACAATGTCAGATATGAAATGTGCACCCTGTCAGAGCTGGTGTTAGATAGCAAGTGTGAACATGGGGTTGGAGAGATTGTAACCGTATATTTCTACTAAGACTAAGTATCTTAATAAATTCAGCCCGTGACTTAGCCTGTGTTTTAGATTTCAGCCCCTTATGTGATTGAGTTTGACACCCCTGGTTTAGGGAAAGAGTCATGAAGTATGTAGATTAATACTCAGCTAATCAAGTTTCCAGGATTGCCACAATGAATATGCATGTGCACTGCACATCCATCTCGCACATATTCATTGCAGTAATCCTGAAAGCCCAAATGGCTAAGGGCTCCTTTTACAAAGGTGCGCTAGTGTTTTTAGCGCACACTACCTGAAAAACTACCGCCTACTCAAGAGGAGGCGGTAGTGGCTAGCACGCGCGCTATTCTGCGCGTTAAGGCCCTAACACACCTTTGTAAAAGGAGCCCTAAGTGTACCTCCAATAGAGGGTTGAGAAGGAACGACAGACTATAAAGTACCCACCTAAGCACACAGCTCAGCCATCTGAGCTAGTATAAATGTAAATAGAACATTTATTATCATTATTATCAATTTACTTCTAAGGTTTCAAAAACACAGAACTTTAACTATGTCTGTTTGTGTACTGGTAATTTATTAAAACCAAACACAGCAACAATAAAAGACATCAGCTGTACCACGCCGAAAATATCTGTTCACACCATTCGAGGACAACGCTTCCCTCCCCGGTCCAACATGTCTCCCCCTCTCTCTCAAAGCCGCTTGCCCACCTCCCCTCCTCCTCCTCCTCCCGTCAAACTAATACCTGAGATCGCCCACCACCAGCCCTGCAACTTTCCTTCTCCAGCGCACCATCCCCTCAGATTCACTGTCTTTCCCTCGGATACGTCCAGCCTTGCCGGAAACAGGAAATCGCGTCAGAGAAGGCCGGCTTGAAGGAAATTTGGAAGACTTTAGCGCCAGAAGAGAGCGGGACCCTGGAGAAAGGAAGCGGCGGGATTTGTAGCGGGGATCTGAAAGACAAGGTGGAACAGAGCGTAACACGGAACGGGGATTTGCTGGAATTGAAGTACAAGCCTCTCGGTGATTAACTACCTACCCGGGGTCCTTCAAGACGTCTAAATACCGCCTCGAGGCATAAAAGCACTCTGGGCCAACTTGCTTTGCGACTTCTTCCCCCTCCCTGGCTCGCATTTTTATTCCAGTAGTCCCTCTCAGTCCGGCACCACTCACCTCTCGTATTCGCCTGTGCTCTCGTTTTGTTGGTTGCTAGCAGCATGGCAGGCTGCCTTTGGACAGCTCCTGAATCTGCCCATTGGACATTGCAGCAGGGCGAAGATGCAGTAGTTACTTGAAGGCAGCCTGTTTTTATTTAGTTAGTTCGTTTTCTAGCCCGTCCTTCCAAGAGAGCTCAGAACGGGTTACAAGTCAACATACCAGTGGCGGACCCTAGGGTATGTGACACCCCCTCCCCTTATTAAAACAATTTTTTATAGTAATTTTATTTATTATATCCCGTCCACCCCAGAGAGCTTAACATTCACAGTGTTACAGTATAACATTACACAGGGTTACAAATACAACCTCTGCAACCCCACGCCAGCGCTGTGGTGTAAACAAAAAAAAAAAAACACGTCCTCTCTCTTTTAGGTCCTAGCTCAGGCAGGATACACATTTCAAATCTGACAAATTGTAATCACAAAACAGAAAATAAAATTATTTTTTACCTTTTGTTGTCTGGTCATTATTCAAATCTTGTCCCCTGCTCTGGTTGTCTTCTGATAACTTGCTTGCCAGGGTCTCCTTCTTTCTTGGTGCTAACCATCCATCTCTGTCCTCCCCTTCCCTCCTCTGGAGGTCTGGCATCTTTCCCTTTTTTTTGTCTCCATCCACAGATCCACCTTTTCTCAACTACCCTTTCATCCAGCATCTCTCCCTCCTTCCCCACCATCCCAGGGTTCACCATAGCTCCCTTTCTTTTCCCAACTACCCTCCTATCCAGTATCTCTATCCCCCCCCCCTCCACACCATCCCTTGTGTCCATCCCTTCCTTTCCACCATCCCTTCCTTTCTGTTCCTTCCCTCCATAAATCCCATTGACCACCATCTCTCTCCCTCTCCTCTGTTTTTAGACCCATTATTTCTTCCCCCCCAAAAAAAGTCCGGCATATGCATGTCTCTTTGAACCCCTCCCTCCCTTTGTGTACTTCTACACCAGGGTCCCCGTCCACTGAATGTCCCCCCTGAAGCCCTGCATCCCACCCTCAAAGGTCTGCACCCCCCCCGAAGGCCTGCCTGTCCCCCCTGAAGCCTCCCCCCCCTGCGTGTTCCCCCTGGCCTCCTGCACACCATTTACCTAATAGCAGCCTGCAGAGAAGATCACTGGTGCTAGCGATCTTTGCAAGCTGCCATAGGTCTTTGGAGCTGTTTCCTCTGCCGCGGTCCCACCCCCTCCTCTGATGTCAGAGGCAGGATCGCAGCAGAGGAAACAGCTCCAAATAATAATAATAATTTATTTTTTTATATACCGCTACAGCCATAATAGTTCGAGGCAGTTTACAATAGGAGATGCTGGACAATCAGCGAATTGGTTACATTACAAAATCATCGAATATAAGGTACAGGATGGGAGTAGTGAAACACTATAAGATTCTTGGGTTACAATTGATTAAACAAATTTGTTTTAATTGATTTTGTAAAATTGAAGTAGGATGAGGAATGCATGATAATGTTACCCAGCCAGTCGTTCCATTTACCTGCCTGGGAGGCAAGATTTCTGTCCAGGAATCTTTTGTAGTGACAGTCCTTTAATGATGGATAGGTGAATATGTGAATTCTGCGTGTGGGCCTAATGGCACAGTCCAGATTAAATTGAGAAATCAGGTACATAGGGGCCAGGCCAAATATTGATTTATAACAAAGCCAAAAAAATTTAAACAAAACTTATGCTTCCAGCAGCAGCCAGTGGAGTTTTTGATAATAGGGACTAATGTGTTCCCTTTTTCTCAACCCAAAAATCAGTCGAACTGCCGAATTTGGAATGACTCGGAGCCTATGGAGGGTTTTTTTGAAGGTTCCCAAATAAATGATGTTACAGTAGTCTAGTATGCTTAGGATGGAAGATTGAACTAATAAGCGGAAAGATACTGCGTCAAAATATTTTCTGATGGTTCTGAGTTTCAAAGACCTATAGCAGCTTGCAAAGATCGCTAGCACCAGCGATCTTCTCTGCAGGCTGCTGATATTAGGTAAATGGTGCGCAGGACACCAGCGGGAGGCCAGAGGGGAAGCTGGACACCAGCACTTCCTGACTGACCCTCCCCCCTCGCCCTCTAAAGCAGGTGCAGCAGCGGCCAGCAAGAGGCAGCGCTGCCGCTCCTGCTTTAGGTGGCGAGAGGGGAGGGTCAGTTACCGAATTTGGAGTCCAGGTTTTTTTGTTTTAAATTGATTCAAATCAATTCACCCAAAGTGAATCGGTGAACCAATTCAAATCGTGAATCAGGCACTATTCCCTACCCATTTGACGTTTTCTTCTTGCTCTGCTCATCTTCCATCGCTGTACCTTTCCTTCCATGTCCATGTCCAACATTACTTTCCCACTGTCTATCATCTCTCACTCCCTGCCTTGTTCCTTGGGTCAAATCTTTATTCTTCATGCATCTCTCCCTTCCTTCCAATATCATGTGCAATATTTCTTTCTCTTGCCCCATGCAGCATCTCTGTCTGCCCTCCACCCTATGTCCAACATTTCTCCTCTGTTCTCCTTGCATGTCTCCCTCCCCTCCACCATATGCAGAATTTTCCCTTTCACCCCTTTCTACCTCAGTTGCATCTCTTCCTCTTCTTCAGTCCAGGTCCAACAATTCTTCCTCTCTCCCCCCATATGCAGCAGCTTTTCATGCCACTGTGCAGTGCCTCTGGACCCGACCGACCCATCCTATTCCACTGTGAGATTTTTTGCAGCTTGCTCCAGCAGGACTTCTTTTTGCCACATCATCAGTGACATGGCGTAAGGAAGGCCCTGGCGGGCCATAAGAAGCCTGTTCAGAGTGTTCTATCTTTGTCAACAGCCTTAACTCACTGCTCTGCCAGTTTCGTGTTTTACTCCTACTTCTGCAAAGGCAGGACCGACGCTGGCAGAGCAGTAGCTTCTTGATCATGATGCCGACCCCCAGGAGCACCCCCCTATGGGCTGTAATTGGGGTGGGCAGGCGGAGTACGCCTGCCAGCCACTGCATCATACATCAAGTTTGACATTTCAATAGGGATAGCAGAAAATTTTTAGTTACAGTCAGATTCAGATACAAAAAGGGTGACGGGTCAAAAGCTCGCGAGGACAAAGGCGCGCCGACATCTGAGTGCGGACAACTGAACATAGGGCTTAATCGTGCCGAAGAAAACCATAGTGACAGATTTTTTATTTTTTTGGGTAGAGTAGGGTTAGTAGAGTCCACATTGGCATCTTGTTCTTGTAAAAAGGCAAGTTTTATTTTTTTCCTGAATTTCAATAGCTGATAGTTGGTTCCAGAATTTTGGTAGAAAGTGGTAATAAGACCCACCTTCAGGCATTTTCCAGGTAGAGGGATCGTCCTGATGGTATGGATAGTTGTTTCTCTTCTAGTGATTGTAGTGGCTGGCCAGGAACATAGAGCTGTAGTTTTTCTGACATATAGCCTGGAACCATGTTACCATGTTGTGGAAGTGTCTGATGGCCAGTGTCAGGCCCTTGAAAATACAGCAGGTGGCGATGGGCAGTCAGGGAGCAGAGGACAATGCAGAGGAGATGGGGTTACAGATTGTAGGTTCTTTAGTAAAAGAATTGCTGCATTTTGTATACATTATAGTCCATGTAGATTCTTGGTAGACATGCCGATATGTAGTGCATTGCAGTAGTCCATTCTTGATAAGACAAAAGCATAGAGAAGTTGTGAGAAGTCTGCTTCTGAAAAGTACATCTGTATTTTTTTTAGTAAGCACAGAGAGTAGAAAGAGGTGGAAACTACCTGTGCAACATGGCTTGTTAGCAATAATGTGGAGGCACGTATTATTCCTAGACTGCCTACCTGGGCTTTGGGCACTAAGGTAACAGATGCCCAGGTTTGCTGCTTCTAGATACTGACCTAAACCTTACAAGACTGAAGTGGAGTTAAAGAAGTGATGGAGCAGTGCCAGATGCAGGGGGGGAAAAGGGAGAAGGGTAGAGACCAGAGTGGATCTTATAAACCTCATCTCATATTGCCAATGGAAGCTGCTTAGCGCAGGGGCGTATCTAGGATACAGGGGGCCCTCAGCAGGAAAATTTAATATGGGTCTCCTGTAACTCCATTTCCAGTGCAATAGGTGAGACATTCTAGATAAGTGGGTTCTACCTTTCCCTGGCACCCCGATATGAGCAGAGTCATTCTACATACATCTGGATGCTAGGGAAAGGTGGAACATACTTGTCTAGAATGTCTCACTTATTGCACTGGAAAAGCACTTACCAGGATAAGTACATAATCATTTTTCTCCAAAGATACTGGGGTGGAGGGAGAGAGGAAACCCTCTGAGAGCTCTAATAAACCCTGCCAAAAGCAAACACATTCCAGACCTACTGTATTTCTCGTGCAAAAGGCATACAAGTCTTGAACAAATGGATTAGTCTCCTTTACTCACAAGTTTGTAGAAGGCAGCATCCTTTTCTCTCCTGCATCTCTGGACTATGCCCCAGCTCCAGTTTTTCCTTCTACAAGCAAAGTGGAAGGTGTCTTTGATCTGAACTGAATTTTTTATTTTCAGGTTTTTATCTCCAAAGCTCCCCAGTGCTACTGGGGCTGCTCTGCCTGGGGGAAGACACAGACTCTGGTCAGAAGTCTGTAGCCAGGATGGCAACCCTTTTACAGGGCACCTGATGGCCATTCTGCTCTAACAATTTGGTGACTCATGAACTATTCCCCTGGGAGCAAGGATCACACCTGTCTGGGTTTTCAGACTCATTCAAGGTCTGACTGGCAGCTTGAAGTAACAAGCTTTTGGAGTGAAATTTCATGCTTGTCTGAGGCAGGTCTTCTCCATCTCCCAGCTCGTTTACAGCTGAAGCAGTTACAGTACCGATAGTATTGCAACAGAACTGTGTGGTCTATTGCTGTCTATGGGAAAAGTGGAGGGGGGTCCCTAAAATGCAGTTTGGAAGGTTTCTAGGGCTAGTATTTGGGTCCCCTACCTCAAAAAAAAACCCTTTACTAAATTTTTTGTTTTTATTCAGCGTCCCTGGGCCATTTTTAGGCATTCTTGGATTTCCCAATTTTGTTTTAAAAGCCTCTATCTCCCTCAAAAACATCAATTTTGCTTAAAATTGTTCCAGGTGTGGATTCATGCAAATTTGTGCTGAATGGTTGACAGGAGTGTCCATGGTCCCACATGCCACACAGCACTGGGGGGGGGGGGGAGAGGGGGGAGGAGGAGAGCATTGGGGTTAGCTCTCTCTGGTTCCTCCAGGGCATCCAAATCGGCTTGGTGTGTTATCAAAAAATTCCTCCTAGAGCCCTCAATTAGCGACTCGGCTCAACGAAGTGCAGATGCCTTTAAGCCCACGAGAAGATAAGGCGAGTTCTTGCAGTTTCATGTGTAGGCATTTACTCCAGATTTTGTGATTTTAATATTCACAGCCTATTTGAATTATCGGGGGCTGCTGGAACCATCTGGGGGTCACGCCTGTGATTGCATATGGGGGTTTGCCTTCTCAGAGTGCAGTTCCCCTGCCAAGAGTCATCCACATGACCCATAAGTCCATTTATTGAAAGACTGATGAATGGGGATCAGTTAATGCCTTTAATACTCCGGTCTGAATTCTTGGTGTTGGAGGATGCAGGGTCTCAGACAGGAGCCACCAACTAGGAGTCTGTAGCAACCCTGGAGCAGAGGGAAGACCCGAGAATATGCCTGCTGCTTTTTTAAGCCAGTGGCATGGCTAGCAGTAATTACAGAATCCTTGCAAGAATTAAAGCTGGAATTCCCACAGATCTATAAGGCTCAGCAATCATGAGCAGTTTTGGGCTCGTACCACATTTTGTACTTCACATCCAGATACTGTATCACCAAGATGCTGATAAACCACTGGGAGACTCTTGAAGGCCAGGGTTGCCAGGATTATAACAAAACGGTATCCAATGGCTCTAGATTTTCAGTAACTGTTTGTCCCACCTAAAGTAGTGACTAAAACTTACTTCACTGTCTAGTAAAGGCAGAGTAATTTTAAAAGATGCGTAAGGCCACAGAGTGGATTTAGTCCTAAAAGTACTCCTAGCGGAATTTGCACAACTGCACGGTTGCACAGAATTCTCTTTTCCAGCAGCAGCAATTACCACATGCTGCCTGCTGCTAACTCAGAAGTCTTTCTGTTGCAGAGGGGAGGCTTCCGGGTTAGCGTTAGACATCATGAGAGTTGCTGCCGATACTGTGATCTGAAGAAGCAAGCCGTAGAGTACAAGGGAGGAGAGGAAGGAAAGTTGCTGACACAGGGGGAGGGAAGGGGTGACAGGAAGGAAAGATACTGATATTGGGGGATGGAAGGGGGAGGCTGCGTGAGATGAAGGAAAGTTGGTGGCACAGGGGGAGGGGAGGGAGACATGGATGGTGAGGAGAAAGGATAACATTGCACATAATGGAGGGAAGGGAGAGATGGTTCATGAAGTGGGAAAAAAATTTGACACGGTACAAGGAAGGAGGAGAGAGGTGTTGGAAATGGGGGTGGATGAGAGGAAGAGATACACAGGAGGTGGAGGGTGATAAGGAGGGAGATGGTAGATCCAGGAGCAGAATGGAGTGATAGAAATATGCTTGGAAATGGGAGTGAGGAAAGAGAGTAGGTGAAATGCTGGACCATGGGGGAGTGTAGCAGAGAAGAGACAGGGAGATGTCAGGGTTTTGAGGATAAGGAGGAAGGAAGACAGTAGATGTTGGGCTATAAGGGTGGACTATTTATTATTTCTATAGCGCTGAAAGGCATACACAGTGCTGTACATTTTAAGGTACAATAGACAGTCCCTGCTCTGAAGAGCTTACAATCTAATTTAGACAGGATATTTTAGGGTTGGGAGATTATGGTAGAGGAAATGATACAGTGGTATGCTGAGAATGGTAGATCCTTGAAGGGGAAGAGATGGTGGCAAGGAAACAATAAGAGGATAGATATAACAGAGAGTAGAAATATGGTAATGGAAGTACATTGAAGATGAAAGGGAATGGAGGGTTGAGGAAGGAATGAGATAGGGAATGGCAGAGATGAAAATTTGATAGGTAGCTGAAAAGTGAAAAAGAAGAGAAGGGTAAGAGGCAGAAAAGAGCTATAAAAGGAATGATCAATATGTCTTAGGCAGGTGTAGTGAGGGAATAGACAAATGGATAGCACCCACTTGAAGGAGAATTAGACGACAGGAAAGCAAAAAAAGAAACTGGAAACAAAACATGATGGAAAAATAAAACATCCAGACAAGGTAGAAGAAAACCATTTTATTTTAAATGCTTTAAATGAAATATGGATAATTAGCAAAAAGACATAGGAAACCCCACACTCTATTCACATACCCTCCAATCAAAAAAAAAAACCAACAGAAAAAACTATATGATGGCCTCCTAGCCACAGAAGCAGCAAAACTCGACAACCAAATCTCCAATCTACTAATTATGACCCCAGACTACAAAACATTCAGAAAAGAAATAAAGACTCTACTCTTCAAGAAATCCCTGCAAACGACTTAATACTGCTAGCTCCTTCCCACTTCCCAATACCACTCCTTAATACCATCCTGATTCCCCAAAGCAACCTCGTCTACTCCGTATCTCCCCTAGAAATTACCAGATAATACCATGTAATACCTTTTTTGTAATTCTTTTGTAATCCGCCTTGAACTGCAAGACAATGGTGGAATAGAAATCTCTAATGTAATGTAATGTAAATATTGGCAGATAACCTTTTTAGTTTTTCCAGTGTATTGGCACCATCTACTGGGTATGTTCGGTTCATTCTTTTTATATGCCAACTTGATTTTTCATGTAATTATTCTTATTCTTATATACATTTTGTACTATGTATATTTGGTTGTTTTGTAAACATCTTTTATCATAAGTATCCATTTTTATTATATGCATGCTATCTTTTATTCACATTTTAATTTGTAATATTTCTTATTTGGTCCTTTCATGATCATCCATTTTATATTATCTTGTTTTATCCATTATCTTATAATTTATGTATGTATACATATTTTTAATTTATAGATTTCACAAGCACACCCCTGAGGAAGGCTTTTTCTTAAAGCCAAAACACGGACTGTGTTAGGGTCCAGTATAATAAGGATCAAAGACTCAGGCTTGCATCATTTCTTGTATATGTTTTAGTGATTTACAGTCATGTGAAAAAAATTAAAATTAGGACACCCCATGAAATATTCAGTTCTTTCTTAAGAAATGTTCACATATTGATGTCAAATCTTTTTTATTAGCTCTGGAAAAGAAAGTGATGTAATTGCAGGTAAACAGCAAAGATTTTCCTCGATTTGCTCATGAAATGTGTACTCTGAGGAATAAATTAGAACACCCCAATAGCTAGTGTTACCCCCTTTGGATGAAATAACTACCAGTCTCTGATATCGGTCTGAGGAAAGTTTGGCCCACTCCTCAATGCAGAATTCTTTCAGCTGTGAGATGTTTGAGGGGTTTCTTGCATGTACAGCCTGTTTCAAATCACCTCACAGCATCTCAATGGGATTAAAATCAGGGGTTTGACTCGGCCACTTCAAGACTTTTCATTTCTTAGTTTTCAGCCAGTCGTTGGTGGATTTACTGGTATGTTTTAGGTCATTGTTGTGTTGCAGGGTCCAGTTCTGCTTCAGCTTTAATTTTCTTACAGATGGTCTCACATATTCCTCAAGCACCCTTTGATACATGGTAGAATTCATGGTGGATTCTGTGATGGTGAGATGGCCAGGTCCTGATGCAGCAAAGCATCCCCAAACCATGACACTTCCACCTCCATGCTTCACAGTTGGTATGAGGTTCTTTTCCTGGAATGCTGTATTTGGTGTACGCCAAACATGTCCTTTTTTTTGGTGTCCAAATAATTCAATTTTAGACTCATCTGCCCATAGAACACTATTCCAGAAGTCCTGGTGTTTGTCTACATTCTCTCTGGCAAACTTCAGTCTGGCCTTGATGTTTCTCTTAGACAGCAAAGGTTTCCTCCTTGCACACCTCTCATGCAAGTTAATTTGCGCAGTCTCTTTCTGATTGTAGAGGCATGCACTTTCACATCAACAGTAGCAGGAGCCTGCTGTGGGTCCCCTAATGACAATTTAAGGTTTTTGGAGACTTCTTTTAGCATCTTGCAGTCTGTTCTGGGGGCAACTTGTTTGGACAGCCAGACCTGGGCATGTTGGTAGTTGTTTGGAAAGTACTCCACTTGTACACTATTTACCGGACTGTGGAATGGCTAATGTCAAATTATTTCGAGATCTTTTTAAATCCCTTACCAGACTTATAAGCTGCTATAATCTTCTTTCTGAAGGCCTCAGACAGCTCTTTTGATCTCACCATGGTGTTCACTCTCACCAAAGTAGTCATGAGCACACCAAACTAAATGTCTGAGATTTAAGTAGACCTCCTTCAAAATGCTGAGTAACGATGTTCTAATCATGAGCACCTGATCTGGTACACCTGTGTTTGATTTGAGCCACTTTAAGTGGGAGGATATGTAATAATAATAATAATAACAACAACTTTATTCTTTTATACCGCCATAACCAAAAGTTCTAGGCGGTTTACACTAAAAAGAGCTGGACAATCAGCGAAATACAATAATACAGTAAAAAATACAAATATTTATAAAATAGAATTTCAATAATAAAACTCACTATGTAATAAACTTATCGAACAAAGTGGTCTTAATTAATTTCTGAAAACAGCAATAGGATAACATAGCTTGCTGAATACATTTACCTAACCAAGATTGTTGCCTACCAGCTTGAAATGCTAGATAGGGGTGTTCTAATTTATTCCTCAGTTAGAATACACAATTTTGTGGATATCTTTTGTTTCATGAGTAGATCAAGGAAAATTTTTGTTGTTTACCTGCAATTACATCACTTTTTTTTCCAGAGATAAATTAAAAAAAAAAAAGATTTGACATCAATATGTGAACATTTCTTAAGAAAGAACTGAATATTTCATGGGGTGTCCTAATTTTTTCACATGGCTGTATATGTTTTCAGTAAATTGATTATTCCAGAAGCTGATATACTGTGCCCCTTCCCCACTTTTTCTTGTGTTTTGTATTGTTATACATGGTGTTGTATTCTCCTCTTTGGTATGGAATACTTATCTGTCTCTCCCCATATCCTGCTTCCTTCTCTTTCCCCCTGCACCTCCTACCCCAGCAGCATTTCTCCCTCTTTTTGTTCTGCTGCCCCATCCCTCCAAGGAGTCTGCATTTCTCCCTCTCTCTCCCCTGCTACACCTGCCCACATCTTTCTCCCTTGCACCCTGAATTCCCTTTCCTTCCCCCAAGGTCTGGTATCTCTTCCTCTTTCCACTGGCCAAGTATCTCTTCCTCCCTTCCCACCCCCTTTCTGGTCTGAGTCACTCTCTCTCTCCCCTCCCCCACACACTTATGGAACACATCCATGTTCCTCCTGCAGATCTGGCCTTTTCCTTATCCCCCCACCCTTGTAGGTATATCATCAATTTCCCCTCCCTGTGGGTCTGGCCTCTCTATATCCTCTCCCCTCCCCCCTCACACAAGTCCAGTATCTCCTTTCTTCTCTATGACTTTCCCAAAGCAACAGCAGTTGGCCAGCAAAGTCAGCATTGTAAACAGGCTGTTTGTGGCTCGCCCCACCATAGCCTTTGTTCTGCTGCGTCTGCCTACAGAAGTGACATCACAAGAGGCAAATGCAGCAAAAGGCCCTGGTATGGCTAGCCGCAAGCAACCTGATTACAACATTGCCTTTGCCAGCCACTGCTTTGGGAGGGCCGCAGGGAGAAAGGAGATGCAGGATCCACACAGGATTCTGTTCCCATGATTTTTTTCACTGTCGCTATCCCTGTAAGCTCTGCTTTAACCGCACAAGCCTTGAATTTATGATTTTAAAGTGTTTGAGGCTTGTGCAGATGAGGACAGAGCTTGCAGGAATGGGGCAGGGACAGGAAAAGAACTCGCAGGGACGGGATGGGAAAATGAGTTCCCATGGGGACGGGAAAAATTTGTCCCCATGTCATTCTCTAGTGAGAATATTTACAGCTTTGAACATCTCCCATATGGAGGCGGAACCAGTGCAACTTGTAGTTAAGTCCCAAAGCAATCAATATATATTGAAACAAAAAACAAAGAAGGAGGGAGAATTTTCCTGCATATAATAAACAATTCTATTCTGATCTGTAATTCAGAAAACAAGAATTAGAACAATCAGGAGCCAGAGGCTGAGGAATACACTTACTCATACCAGATTTCTTATTAAAACGCATGTGGATTGTGAAAAATTTCAGAAAGACCTTAGGAAATTAGACTGAGTGTCCAAGTGGCAGATGAAATTTAATGTGGACAAATGCATAGTGATGCACATTGGGAAGAATAACCTGAATCACAGTTACCAGATGCTAGGGTCCACCTTGGGGGTTAGCGCCCAAAAAAAGATCTGGGTGTCATCATAGACAATACAATGAAACCTTCCACCCAATGTGTTGTGGCAGCGGCCAAAAAAGCAAACAGAAATTATGAAAAAGGGATGGTTAACAAGACTAAAAATGTTAGCGCTCCACAGTGCTACCTCATCTGCGTTCAATTCTGGTCTCCTTATCTCAAGAAACATATAGCGGCACTAGAAAAGTTTCAAAGAAGAGCAATAGGTCCCACCCAGTCTGCAGTACCTGGGCATTCTCATCAACACGGCCTGTGGCCGAATGTGTCTTCCCAAGCCACACAAACATAAGTTCAGGAGACAAATTGTCTCTTGGAAATGCAGGCTCCGGCAGCTTGGCATTACTTTCAGGTGTTAAGATCCATGGCAGCCACACTGGAGGTTAGCTCTTAATGAAGTTGGAAAATCCACCCTAAATTCTGGAGCAGTTCCACCACCTGACACACTGCCAGCTCGCACTCCTACCTGGATGGAGCTCTGATTAGCCAGTCGTCCAGATAGGGATGAACTTGAATCTCCCCATGCACCGAAGGTGAGCTGCAACTACCACAACCATGAACGTGCAAGGGGGTTGTTGCCAGGCTGAACGGGAAGGGCTGTTTGGAAATGCTGCTTTAGTACATGGAACTGTGATATCTTCTGTGCTCCAGAAAAATGAGACCATGCAGATATGCTTTCGTGAAGGCCAGAGAGGCTAGAAATTTTCCTGGAGCCACTGTCACAATGACTGAGTGAGCCAAAGTGGAAACAAGGGACCCTCATAAACACATTCACTGCCTTCAGATCCAAAATGCTTTTCTTTGGCTTCATGAACTATCTGGTTTATCTGCCTGAGCCCGAGTCATTGTCAGGGATAGTGTCTAGGGCCCAAATATCCAGAAGTCTCTGGAGAGTAGCTCGGACCTTGATCTCCTTTTCCGGTCAACGAGCTGGAGGGTTGAAGAACAAATCTATGGAAGGGAGATAAAACTCGATCTTGTGATTCTTTCGGATGATATCCAGCACCCACTAAGCCAAGGAAATCTTCTCATAATCTCCCAGAGATGCTGACAACTGCCCCCCGGGGCCGGCAGCCTAGCATCATTGTATCTTTTTGGAAGATGGGTTGAGGCAACACCCAGCAATCTGCTGGTGCCTGGAGCTGCTGAAATCTGAGCAGAGGAACCTAGTATTGCCAAGAGCAATGAGAGGAACAAAAATTACTTCTACTCGCGCCAGTAGGTCGGCGAGGCCTATTCTCCAGCAGGGACTTATGATGATCTGCTACACTGGCCATATGGACATTTCTTATTATTTATATACCACTTATATCCTAAATGGTTTACATTCAGGTACTTTATCATATTTCCTTATCTGTCCTGGTGGGCTCAAACTCTATCTAGTGTACCTGGGGCAATGAGGGGCTTAAGTGACTTGCCCAGGGTCACAAGGAACAGTGAGGGATTTGAACCCACAGCTTTAGGATGCTGAGGCTGTAGTTCTAACCCCTGCGCTACACATTCCCTTACCAAAAAGCATCTGCCCCTTAAAGGACATTCTTGTTCAATGTCGCCTTGGATGCCGAGTCACCTGTACACTGCCGGATCTAGAGCATTCTGCAAGCCAAGACTGCATAAGCCGACACCTTGCTCATGACCCTGATAAAGTTAAGGAGAACATCATCCACATAATCCTTCCCTTCCTTTACAAGATGGGGCAGGTGTCCTCCGCCGAGGTACAGTATGGTGTGGCAAGCCCGTGCAGCAAAGCGGCAGCAGCAGCCTTGATCCCCAGAGCAAGAGCTTCAAACTGCATCTTAAGAATCATGTCTACCCTGCAATCCTGAGCATCCTTCAGCATAAAACTGCCTTTGCTCGGTAAAGCAGTACGCTTGGTGACTTGAGTGACCACCGAATCCACCTTCAGCTGGTCAAAGAGCTGCTGGAACTAAGGTGCCACAGGATAAAGCTTAGCCATGGCCTTAGCAACCTGCAAGGACCCCTCCAATCTACCATTGTTCCGTGACCAGGGCAATAATGTCGTGCATTGAGAAGTGGAGGGCTGCGCTTCCAACTTCAATTCTGACACAGCATCAGAAATAAAATGGTGGACATAAACTGCATCATCATGAGAATAAGGTCTCAGGCAGTATTTTTAACTATGTCACAGACCCCTAATGGTTCCCCACCGAGGATGAGTCTAAGCCCGAGGCTCCCACCCGTGTACTGCGGCATGCGGTACACAGATGCTCTTCCACCAGTAACACAGTACAAATTTTACATGAATTCACATCCTCAGCCCCTAAGGAGTCTATCCCAGTTGATGGAGAGCAAAACATAATTTATTTATATACCGCAAAACCGTTAAATTTCTACACAGTTAATAAAGCAAGAAAAACTGAACAATCTCAGTGAAGTACAAAACATTAAACTTCTAAGAATGAAAAAAATAAATAGGTTTTTAGACAGATATAGGGCTCCTTTTACAAAGTTGCCCTAGCGTTTTTAGCGCACGTACTACCGCCTGCTCAAAAGGAGGTGGTAGCGGCTAGTGCGCGCTATTCCACACATTAAGGCCCTAATGCACCTTTGTAAAAGGAGCCCATAGACTTTTTGAAAAAGGAAATCATGCCAACAATGGCCTGTGGAGACTTTTTGAAAAGTTCAAAAACACAGAAAAAAGGATTTTGGAGGTGGAAGTCTTGAACCCTAAACCCAGAAACTCTCAAAATTGGGATTTTCATATCCATAACAGCTCTACCATAGGAATCAATCACAGTTCTCTGATTGTATCCACCTGCAGTTTCTTCAATGCAGCTGAAAAGGTAGAAAGGATTCTCCTGCCTCAGATACTTCCTGCAGTTCTTCAAAACCAAGGAATCTTCGGGCTGCAAGTCGGACTGACACAGACCTCCACCCTCAGGGACCTCAAAGCATAACGGGGGTGGGTAAATATGCAGCAGGCACCCTGATACCCTAAGAGTTCTTATACAGGGCACACCCACAGACTGCGCTCGAGCCTTTGAGAAACTCCGAAGACGAGCCCAGAAGATACACGGCAAGCTGGCTCTCCAGGTCCACACAAAGGCATAGAGAAGTTGTGAGAAGTCTGCTTCTGAAAAGTACATCTGTATTTTTTTTAGTAAGCACAGAGAGTAGAAAGAGGTGGAAACTACCTGTGCAACATGGCTTGTATGTGGAGGCACGTATTATTCCTAGACTGCCTACCTGGGCTTTGGGCACTAAGGTAACAGATGCCCAGGTTTGCTGCTTCTAGATACTGACCTAAACCTTACAAGACTGAAGTGGAGTTAAAGAAGTGATGGAGCAGTGCTAGATGCAGGGGGGGGGGGGAAAGAGAGAAGGGTAGAGACCAGAGTGGATCTTATAAACCTCATCTCATATTGCCAATGGAAGCTGCTTAGCGCAGGGGCGTATCTAGGATACATCGCCCTGCAGAGCTGATGTCTGGATTAGCAGAACCTGCGTCCTTTCACAGGCAGATACTTCCTTTCACAAGCAGAGAATCCACAAAAATCGGGTCTCAGAGCACCAAAGCCTCAGAAATAACGAACTTTAAATGCAATAAATAAAAAAAAATTTAAGTAGATCAGAAACACCTCTGCACAGTTCGCTTGCAGAAGAAACACTGGAGGGTGCATTGGGCTCCACCTCCATAAGGGAGGTGCTTAAAGCTGTAAGTATTCTCCCTTCTGCAAGTTCAGTTTGCGAGAATGGATTGATCACCACATGTAACAGAAATTTGAATTTAGACATAACATTTATCATTTTATAAATACTTAGAAAACAGATTTAAAACCACATGCCTATCAAAGTAACTAAATTGTATGTTCACAGAATAAATGCCAATTAAGTTCTCTATTCACATTATGCAATTAAGACCATTTCTTGTTAAAATGTTACCAAACATGGAAAAATTAATTGGTTTTAAAGAAATTTATTTATAATTTTTACATGTTTTACTAACAAAATTCATGTTGATTGAAATGAGTGTAAAGTCCCTTTAGTGTACAAAAGGTTTCCAGTAGTCCACGGTATAAACAGTAGAAAAAGCTTCAGCTGAGCAATGCAGCACCAGCATCCATCAGTCCAGTCCAAGCTTATCTATAAAACATTTACTCTTAGTTCTTGTGGAAAGAACATTTCTTATCACCAGCATTTAATCCTCTATAGTATATGGAAGTACACAACACAATTTATCTCTGCAGAAAATCCATAAGCATTATTACAAAGTCATGATTTGGCATCAGTGCTTTTCACTGTGTAGCTAACTTTTCTTTTTGGAGGACCAGAGAAATCTTTGGTTCCCAATTCTTGCTGTATATGCCTGTCTCATATACCCCCTATAGAGTATGCTCCCTCTACATAGGAGATACCAAAACAAAGGCTTAAACCAAGTGTAAAGAATTGTGTCTTTGGGAACTAAAGAATTGTGTTTTTGGGAACAAGTATGTTGACTTGCCCAACACTGCTTCTAAGCATCCTTCTTTCCAGGCACTTATGCAGACAGTTTATTAGCCAAGTCCTGGTTAATGGGTAGAGTGCCACTACCCCTTTTCTAATGGCATTCTTCAGTTTAACCGCTCCAGTTTAGCCTGCAGAGATTTGAAATTCCCAATGGTATTCTGCAGAACTAGCGTAGGGTTCATAGATTGGAGCTCTACAAGGTAACAGGAAACAGAATCCAAGCAAACCTGGGTGAAGCGACGCCTGTAAAATGAATGCACACATAATTGGTATTTGCAATGTATGATATGTCAAAATAACTGTAAATAGCAGTCAGGGAGAATTATCTTCATAGATACAGGATAAACAGAGTTAGAAAATATTCAGAGAAGGGAAACAAAAACAAAGGGGATTAATCACCTTTCTTATGAAGAAAGGCTAAACATGTTAAAGTCTCTTTTCCAAGCTGAAAAGCCCCTAAGACAGAATATGATGGACAGTTTATAACATTAAGAGAGGGGTGGAACATTTCCTTAAGGATGATTGTTTAACCTTTTAAACACCAAGGGCTAGATTCACTAAAGTTAGATATCGTCACTAAGCCTGTTTTCACAGGTTTAGCGACGATCGCTGCTAACCGACCCAATTCACTAAATGGCCCACTGCGTTTTTTTCCCCTCGATAGCCCATTTTCTGATCTGGCCATGTAAATTAGTAAAACCCATGCAAAATAGCTAAGCGACTGATTCACTTATATTGCTTGGCTATTTAGCATCGGGTTTTACCGATCCTAAAATCCGATTGCTGTAGACCTGTTGGTAACTGTGTTACCGACAGGTCTGCCTGGGTTTTTTTCATTTTTTTTCAATTGCACAGATATTTTGCGTGTATTAGTCGAGTCGAGCTTTCTCAGATTGATGTCTCGGTATATAAAGCCAAGCATTAGATTAGATTAGGAGCAGTACCTCCTGCTCTCAACTTTAAGGTACGGGGCATGGGGGAGGGAGGGGGCATTCAGTGGCAGGGAAGAGTGGGCATCCCTCCTTCTGTTTTTTTCAGATGGGGGGGAGGAAGTGAGTGGGCGCCCTTGTGGCAGGCAGGAGTGAGCATCTGTCTTGCCTTTTTATTCTGGGTGTGTGTGTGGAGGGTAGGGAGGAGGTCTTTCCTGGCAGGAGGGAGCGGGCTTCCCCCTGCCATCTTTTTGGGGTTGGGGGGTGGCTTTTTTACTGGGACAGATGGTGCGTGTTTAAGTCATGCAGAACATCTGTTCCATTAAAAAAAAAAAGCAGAAGTCCTGACAGCAGTGACAGGAGGCTGCTTTCCCTGTCACTACTATTAGGGCTCTGCGCATGTGTCAACCACTCACTGAGCGATTGAGTTGGTGGGCTTGCATGCAAATGATTTCCACCTCCGTGCAAATCATTTGCATGCAAACTTGATAGTGATTCAATTGCTAATGGAAAATCATCCAGAGAATCGTCCAATAGCAACTGAGTCGCTATCTTTAGTGAATCTAGCCCGAAAACACAACTAGTAATCAAAAGACTGTAAACAGAAATTTTTTTTTCCACACAAAACACTCAAACTTAATAGCATTTATCCTAAAACTATAATGGACTGCAAGTATTTGACTTAATACAGTTTATGGAGTATTTATGAAGATTGTGCCTTCCTGTAATGTCTCTTGATTCTTACCCCACTAAAATCATGCTAAAAAATGCAGGAGTAAACATATATAAATATTAGCTATCCAAGCAATATGTTTTATTGTGTAAGTATTAATGATTTGTATTCCCTTAGAACTGTGGGATAATACAGATTATATTATAAATAAATAAATGGAGCCCTCTAAATACGTTAGCTGTTACTTATCACTAGCCGTGAATCTGCAGAAGGATATCACTTTAAATCTCTGAACTCCTCCCCTTCTGTAGTGGCGAATGGCTCCCTCTTCAGTTGGTACCAAAGCAATCAGACTCCACTGAAACAGATGAAAAGAGGAAGAGGATGGGCACAGGGAGCTTCCCCAGCATAAACCACATTCTGCACTGTGACTTATGATAAAGAAACAACGATTAATAAAAATGTAAAATATTAACAATGAACAACAATTTATGCACATGAGTAGCTAGGAACCAACCTGCTAAGTTCCTGTAGTCTAACATTTCAAAGTGAAGCAAAAACTCTGCCCTCACAAATCTTTCTTAGTACATATATTTTCTGGGGGCCTTCCTCCTCTGATCACCCCCACACATAGGGGATCACATTTGGTGCCCAATACAGTGAAAATAGCAAGCACTATGTTGGAGAATAAGCAAAAGACAAAAACAGACACAAGAAATAGGACAGTTCAAGGAGAATGAGGCCTGCAAGCCTTGTTTCGCTGGCAAATATCATTGTGCATAATTTCTGAGAATAGTTCCATACATTTTCTTCAGGAATTAACCCATCCTCCGCTTGCTCATCGGTGTTTCAGCTTGCCAAGCCTACTGCATATGTCAAAAATATCAAAGTAAAAATAAAAAATGTGACTGCTTATATTGTTTGTTAAGCTTCATGCATTCACAACCTACAACATTCCTTCCAGGATGGAGTATTTCACTTCCTTTATATAGTTCAAGTTTTTTTCCCCTATATATTATTGAATTTAATAGCTATACAAAAGCAAACTTAACAATAAATGACTGCATTCCTAGATGTTATAAAGTTCAAGTAGCAAATTATATAAAATATGGAGCAGATTCACAAATGTTATACAAATAGCCTTGACTAAGACACTTATAGGGCTCCTTTAATCAAGCTGCGGTAGGCGGTTAACGTGCGGAATACCGCGCGTTCAACCGCCTGCTGCGCTAGTCGCTAACGCCTCCATTGGCGAGGCGTTAGTTTTTTGGTGTGCCGCGGGGGTTAGTGCGTGATGAAATGTCCGACGCGCTAACCCCCGTAGCGCACCTTGATAAAAAGAGCTCATAGTCTCCGACATTGTAACTTTCTAAATTAAATTATGCATCTCACCATATGGACATAACTTCATTAATGAAATATGAATTTGACCTCTAGGAAAGAGAAAAGAAAAAAAATGCATCCAGTTAAACTCAAACATTTAAATACATATTCCTGTAGTAATGTATCTCCTCAATCTTAGCCAAAGGAGATGAGATCCTAAGACGGCCACTGAAAGGGACTATAGCTGACCTGCTTCAACTAATAGCCAATCTGTCGATCAAATCGGGAACGACTCCGGAAGACTGGAAGGTGGCGAATTGTTATGACGATCTTCAAGAAAGGTTCAAGGAGGGATCCGGGGTAACTACAGACCGGTGAGTCTGACCTCGGTACCGGGAAAGATGGTAGAGGCACTGATAACGGACCGCATCATTGATCACCTTGACGGACACAGGCTGATGAGGACCAGTCAGCACGGTTTCAGCAAAGGCAGATCATGTTTGACAAACTTGCCGCACTTCTTTGAGGGAGTAAACAGACAGATAGACATGGGTGACCCGGTAGACATTATATATCTGGATTTTCAGAAGGCGTTTGACAAGGTTCCGCATGAACGACTACTTCGGAAAATTGCAAGCCATGGAATCGAGGGTGAAATACTCACGTGGATTAAAAACTGGCTGGAGCATATGAAACAGAGAGTGGGGTTAAATGGACATTATTCAGACTGGAAGAGCCTCACCAGTAGGGTGCCGCAGGGCTCGGTGCTTGGACCCATGCTTTTCAATATCTTTCTTAACGACCTGGACATTGGTATGACAAGTGAGGTGATTAAATTTGTGGATGATATGAAGTTATTCAAAGTAGTGAGGACATGAGGGGATTGCGAAGATCTGCAACGTAGAAATGGGCATCGACATGGCAAATGCGGTTCAACATGGATAAGTGTAAAGTGATGCTTGTCGGTAACAAAAATCTCATGCACGAATTCAGAATGTCCGGGGCGGTACTTGGAGAGACCTCCCAGGAAAGAGACTTGGGAGTTCTGATCGACAAGTCGATGAAGCCGTCTGTGCAATGTGCGGTGGCGGCGAAAAGGGCGAACAGAATGCTAGGAATGATAAAGAAGGGGATCAGGTAGATCAGAGAAGGTTATTATGCTACTGTACCGAGCCATGGTACGCCATCACCTGGAGTACTGCGTCCAGCACTGATCGCTGTACATGAAGAAGGACACGGTACTATTAGAAAGAGTGCAGAGAAGAGCGACTAAAATGGTTAAGGGGCTGGAGGAGTTGCAGTACAGTGAGAGATTGGAGAAACTGGGCCTCTTCTCTCTTGAAAAGAGGAGACTGAGAGGGGACATGATCGAAACGTTCAAGATACTGAAGGGAATAGACTTAGTGGATAGATTGTTCACCCTCTCCAAGGTAGGGAGAACGAGAGGGCATTCTCTAAAGCTGAAAGGGGATAGATTCAGTACAAACGTGAGGAAGTTCTTCTTCAACCAGAGAGTGGAAGATAACTGGAACGCTATTCCGGAGTCTGTTATAGGGGAAAACACCCTCCAGGGATTCAAGACAAAGTTGGATAAGTTCCTGCTAAACTGTAACGTACGCAGGTGAGGCTGGACTTATTTAGAGCACTGGTCTTTGACCTGAGGGCCGCATTGTGAGCGGACTGCTGGGCAGGATGGACCGCTGGTCTGACCCAGCAGTGGCAATTCTTAAGTTCTTAGAAATCAGGCAAATCAAAGTCTGTATAGGGTGGGCCGTAAGGAATCCCATATCTTCTAATAAAAAAGTTTAGCAAGGTAAGAACCTAATCTATCATTCTTTAGTGAAGACATGGGTTCTGTATGTTAGCTGACGTAATTAAGAAGTTTCAGATATCTAAGGAGGGATAGATGAGCTTGCCTGAAGAACAGAGGACCCAAAAGCGGCATCCTCTTGAGCCGCCACATCTACTCTGTAGAACTTCATAAAAGTGTGAGTAAACCAAACAGCTGCTCTATAAATCTCATCAAGCAAACAGTCCGGGTTGCCAGTTATGATGCAGCCATGCCTTTAGTAGAATGTGCTATGATTGAAATAGGTGGCTGTTTACCGCAGACAATGTAGGAAGAAGAAATTGCCATGCGAATCCATCAGGTAATTGAGGCCAACTTGTCTCATCTCAAGTGGCTGGTAAGCACAAAAAGGTGTGATTGGAAAACCGGGAATCATTAGTCCTCTTCAAGTAGTGCAGGAGGACTTTACGCACATCCAGCCTCTTCAAAACCTTGTCCTGTTTTGCTAAATTCCTGGAGTGTAAAGCAGATAAATGAACTTCTTGGTTGATATGGAAGGCAGAAACTACCATTTGGAAAGAAGGTAGGGACCATCCAGAGAGAAACACTTGAAGGGTTCCCTAAAGGAAAGGGCCTGTAACTCTGAGATCCACCAGTTCTCGTGGGACTGATAGCCATTCACGGAACGGAGCGGGACTAGGCAGGAATGCGAAAAGCTTGCGCCTGACTCATGCTCCACTCTGACGCTGACGCAAGAGTTTTGGAGTTAGCTGAGGGAAGGGCAGGAGCACTAAAAGCTCCTGCCATACTGTACTGGATGGCAGGATTTTAAAAAGTGCTCCCCTCTGATGCTGCCACAAGAGTTTGGGAGTCAACTTGGAGGGAAGGGCAAGAGCGCTGAAAGCTCCTGCCATACAGCGCTGGCCGGCAGAATTTTTAAAAAGATACTGGGGCCTGCCTGCCTGGGGGTGGGGGGCCCTGTCTGCCAGCCACTAGCCCTGCCTGCCCTGTGCGCCAGCTATTAGCCCTGCCTGCCCTGTTCCTGCCAGCAAGCTACTAGCCCTGCCTGCCTGCCAGCCACTAAGCCTGCCTGCTTTGTGCCCTGTCCCTACCTGCCTGCCAGCCACTAGGTCTGCCTGCCCTTTGCCCTGTCCCTGCCTGCCCTGTGCCGGTCTACTACTAGACCACCAGAGGGGGGACAGGGTACAGAGCCTGACAGGGAGGGGGGGGGGACAGGGTTCAGAGCTTGGCAAGGAGTCTGGGGTTGGGTACAGAGCCTAGCAGGGAGAATTTGGTTCAGAATGGGTTTTTTTTCTTGTTTTCCTCCTCTAAATTTAGAGTGCTTTTAATGGTCAGGTGCGTCTTATGGAGAGAAAAATACGGTATTTCATCAAACCTTCCTTTATGGTTTAACCCACTGTTCTGCAATAATAAAAAATATCTAGACTGGACAACCTGGTATGTAACTTATGATATCTGGTATGTTTCACAATTATGTTCAAAAGATGAATATAAATCCTTTTCTACTCTTCAATGGGAATTTAATCACCTGGATTCTCAATTTAATAATTGGAACAAATTAATATGTTTAAAAAATTAAAACTAGATACTAAATCTCTCTATATTGATTTATATACATTCTTTTTACTTAAATTAACAGCATCCCCCAAATTTTCTGCTGCTTTTTATACATTTTTTAAACAATCTATTCATTTTTGCATACAAACTCAAACAACTTGGGAAAATGAGATTGGTGAATCTTTGACTGATCATCAATGGTCTTTATTTTGGCCTCATGGTCCAAGACCTTTCCTTTCAGCAGTATTGACCCAATCCTTATTTCTATTTCCTGGTTTAATATATGGTTAAAAATTTCAGATATATTACACATTTCTGAACCATCAAGTTTTAAACATATTTTATGGAAATCTATATCTCTTTCACAACTCTCTTATAATCGGGCTCTGTTGTTTGATTTCTTAATTTATGTTACATTGAAACTGATGGTTCAACATTAGAAGGATAATTTGTCCTTAACAAGATGGTAAAGGGATGGAACTCCTCTCATATGAGGAAAGACTAAAAAGATTAGGGCTCTTCAGCTTGGAAAAGAGTCAGCTGAGGCGGGATATGATTGAAGTCTAGACAATCCTGAATGGTGTAGAACTGGTATAAGTGGATCGATTTTTCACTCCATCAAAAATTAGAAAGTCTAGGGAACACTCGATGAAGTTACAGGGAAATACTTTTAAAACCAATAGGAGGAAATATTTTTTCACTCAGAGAATAGTTAAGCTCTGTAACACGTTGCCAGAGGTTGTGGTAAGAGCGGCTAGCATAGCTGGTTTTAAGAAAGGTTTGAACAATTTCCTGGAGGAAAAGTCCATAGTCTGTTATTGAGCAAGACATGGAGAAAGCCACTATTTGCCCTGGATCGGTAGCATGGAATGTTGCTACTCTTTGGGTTTTTGGCAGGTACTAGTGACCTGGATTGATTACCGTGAGAATGGGCTTAATGGACCATTGGTCTGACCCAGTAAGGCTGTTCTTATGTCATATGGTTAGTCAAATAGGACACCAACGCTGGACTAGCAATATTTCCAGAGCAGAATATCAAGTGGTACACATATTGAAGAAAAACCCTGAATTGATAAGTAGAAGAGTTGATAAAGGTGGGGCAATCATGATCATAAATAGAACAGATTATGACAATGAAATAAATACTGAGGCAGCTTTTAGAGGCTACTGATTACTGTGCGTTACAGACAGACCCTACTAAAGAACTGCAGTTGATGATACAAGAATTCACTACAGAGGGTTCCTTAAGAACATGCCCAAGAACCTCTATTTATATTCTGCCAAAAATATCTAAAACTCTGCATAGACCACTGGGAAGACCAATAGTGTTTCACAAGGGGTCAGTTCTCAAACCCCTGTCTGTATTTTCAGATAGTTTTTTTTGCCCTTTGGTGAAGGAGAGTTTTTCATGCATTAGGGATTCATCTGATTTCATTAATAAGCTGTCAAACATTGGAGATGTGTCAGAGGTCACTTATATGGTGACCCTTGATGTGAAATCTTTATTCACAGTAATCCCTCAGGAGGAGGCTTTGACTATTATACGAGCAGAACTTGAGCTATGACTTGGAGAGTCCCCACTGATGTGATTGTGCAAGTGACGGAGATTGCAATGAAGAACAACTTTTTTCATTATGGGGAACATATTTTCAAACAAATATCAGGTGTTGCCATGCAGGCCACCATGGCTCCCTCCATAGCAAATTTGTTTATGAAGGCATTTGAAGTACAATGGGTACAGCACAATAATTTCTCATCCTACATTAGATTGTGGGTGAGATTTATAGATTATGTCTTTTTGCTGTGGAGTGGTTCAAAGGAGCTTTTGGAAGAATTTTTTATCTGGTTGAATAGCAGGCACCGTGAGAGAACATGTAACCCGGCTCCATGGGGAGAACATCTTTAAACCTACCAGAGACTTTTCTATTCTATGGATTTTCCCGCCAAAATTCTGACCAACTGACTTTCCCGCCAAAATTCAAATTGGTGGTCTGCCCTGTTCTCAATCAGGTCAGTGAACCCACTATTTACAAAGTCACACTGCAAACTTCAGAGAATACTCTGACGAAAGTCACAGCATGTTGGCTGAAATGTCGGTTTCTATCTGACAAGACACAGTGAGACCCAGAAACCTGCAGAAGGGGAGGAGTTCAGAGATTTAAAGTGATACCCTTCTGCAGATTCATGGCTAGAGGGAAGTAACAGCTAACATACGCAATCCCATGTCTTCGCTAAAGAACTTATATTTTTGTGGTGGCCTCTTTGTAAGCTTACCTCAAAATACCCTCTTTTCCTTTAAAAAAGGAAAACAGGAGGGGAATCAGGCAGCTCATATTGGAAAGAGCTGCTTTAATGACTCAGAAGTTTGCATTACCTGCAAATGGTCATATCCAAAAGCATTACTTTATGGGGAAAGTTTAGCTTATACTATTTCTAATTTTAGCAATACCTTCCTAATAAAATGGAATCGATATTTAGTGGAACTTAAGTGGACAGAAATGACCTTATACAGGTTTAAGTGCCCTAATCAGAGTCAGCCATGGATTTTAAGTGCTATTATCTGGATAATGCTGCAGGAAATGACCACTGACCACCTGGCACTATCCACAATTGTTAGCAATATTCAGTCTGCTAATCAGGTAGCTATCTGGATAAAATCAGGCCAACATAAAGGCTGTCCTAACTTTATCCGAGTACTTTTATGAATATTGCTTTCTACCCAGGTATTCAGAATCAGTATCCAGGTATGGCCCAGTAGTAAAAAGTCCAGGTATTTAAAAACCCAGGGAGATCAGTTTTTAAAAATGCTGAACACCAGAGGGCTTTTTTTTTTTTTTAGCCTTCTCCGCAAATAGGAAGTCATAATCAAGGATCTGCGTCGGCTTCAAGTAGCTAGCTCCCTTTAGGAAGAGAGTGCATTAGTCACAGGATATTTCAAAAACATAGTAAAATGGAATACCTTTCATAACTTGACACCTTGATAGGCTCTTGTACATATCCTGACAATAGTACATGGATGCATTCCAAGAGGTGCAAGGGCTTTTTCACTCTGTTCCAGTAGGGATCCTGTAAAACATTCATATATACTAATGTAAATATTCAGTGGTTGACACTAAAAAGGAACATAATTTGTTTGAAAAGCAAAGTAACTCAAGGTCACAGTGTCAAATGAAATCCAATCAATATGCTCTAGCATTCACAGGACAGTGCTCCATACAATGAACACTGATGCCAATTATACTTTATTTTGCTTCTTCATTACACATGTGACAGTTTTAATCAACCAAGTGCAATATTTTCAGTAAGCATGTTAAAATATCTGTTAGTCTGTACATGTAAAGTGCTTAAGTTCCAATAAGTGGCTTCTATTTCTGAAAGAAATGCCACCTGAAAGAACTTAAGCATGTGAATCAGAACAATAAATCAGTGGTACAGTTAAAAGGCTCAGCGGCAACGCGCAGGACAAGGTTTCCTTATTTAATTTAATTACAGTTAAGTTTACTTTTACTCACCGGCCCCGGCAGCCGCACCTGGACCGAGCAGAGGAAGGGAGGCGTGGGAGCGCACTCCGCCCCTTCCCCCACGTTCCACCGCCGAGCCAGTTAAAAGGCTCAGCGGCAACGCGCAGGACAAGGTTTCCTTATTTAATTTAATTACAGTTAAGTTTACTTTTACTCACCGGCCCCGGCAGCCGCACCTGGACCGAGCAGAGGAAGGGAGGCGTGGGAGCGCACTCCGCCCCTTCCCCCACGTTCCACCGCCGAGCCAGTTAAAAGGCTCAGCGGCAACGCGCAGGACAAGGTTTCCTTATTTAATTTAATTACAGTTAAGTTTTCTTTTACTCACTGGCCCCGCAAATCATCATCCTTGGACTTTAGGAACGATCTTAACACAATACAACGACCCAGAGCCGCAAAAGAGGCTAGACCCGCCTCCCATAGCCAGAAAGGACCAACCTTCAAGACCTATTTTCCACACAACAGGGAACACAATCACCCCTTGCCAGCACCCTGAACCAGCACAAGACCACATCCCCAATCACCAAAATGAAGTTATCCCAGAAAGCACACACTCATGCCACCCTACTAATAATCCTCCTCATTACCAGTTGGAAAGTAAGAGCAAACAACCTACCCACTCTTCCCACAAGCTCCTATGCAACCAACAGCCAGAACCTCAACAGGAGACCCCTCACAACAGAAAACTCGAACCAACACCCAAGCACTCAATACCCTATCACCATAACATGGAGAAGAAGACCTGCACACCACAAAACCAAAACCCAACATCACCCCAAAACTCTCATCTACCCTGAAACGGAACACAATCAGCAAACAGACATCGCTTCCATAAACTGTGCATATGTAAACATCAGAGCCATAGGACCCAAAACGGACCATATAAAAAACTGGATAACAACAGAAAACCTAGACTGTCTCTTCCTCACAGAAACCTGGCTAACCTCAGACACAGACCCTAGAATAACCGAGGTATGCCCTCAGGGATACAAAATATCAGTGACATGCAGAGAAAAAAAAAGAGGAGGAGGTCTAGCAATAATAACCAAGGATTCCCTTACCCTAAACATACTAGAAAAAACATCCACCCCACAAATGGACTTTCTCGCCTGCCATCTCACAAGCACTACTCTAAATAACTCATTAAACTGCATGCTCTGCTATATAACACCAGGAAACTGGACCACAGCGAGACCGGAATTTGAAAACTTCATTTACCAAAACTCCTTAACTGCGGAATACAACCTTATCCTAGGAGACCTTAACCTTCACCTAGATGACCCAACTTCCACACCAGCAAAAAACTGTCTATCCTTCCTCAATGCCCTGTCATTCCAAATCCTAAACCCACAAACCACACATGAAAAAGGTCATCAACTGGACATTGCAGCGTTCATGACGTATCAACGACCAACCCCAGTAATTCAAACCCCCAAAGGTACCTGGTCCCCATCGCTTTGGTCAGACCACTTCACCTACAACTTCAAAATCAACTGGAACAGGACCAAAACCACATCTCAACCTAACATAAAAAGAACATACACCTCACGCAAATATATCGAACCAACCACCTTCTGGTCAAAAGTAGATGAATCACTCCAAGACCAAGACCCCAAAAACTTCATCTCTCACTGGAAACATATGTCCACCAACATCCTAGATGAACTAACCCCACTACAAACCAAAACCAAAACCAACAGAAGATCAGACCCATGGTTTGACAATGAACTGCTCCAACTCAAGAGACAATGTAGAAGATTAGAAAGAAAATGGAGAAAAACAAACCTAGAACAAACAAAAACTGCTTGGAAAAACATCAACAAACAATATAAACAACTACTAAAAGACAAAAGGAAAACTCATTACTCAAATCTAATAGGCACAGAATTCCAAGACACCAAAAAACTTTTCCAAATCTTAAAAGATCTGACAGACACCAAACCCTACACAACCACAAACAATACCCCACCCCCATCAGCTACCCTCCTAGCTGATCACTTCAAGAACAAAATTATCAATGCCAGAGCCACCCTCGATTCTACCCCATCCCTCCTAAGCATAATCACAACTCACCCCACAGAAAAAGATTCAACCGCAGCAGACAGATCTTGGTCTCAATTCACCAACATACAATGGCCTGATTTCAATAACCTCTACAAAAAATACAGCCACGCCTCCTGTGACTACAACCACTGCCCCTCATACCTCCTCACCACCTCCAGTGTAAAATTCCGAACACTACTTCTACAATGGATTCAATCCACGCTCACGGATGGCATTTTCCCCACTGCACTCAGCAAAATCATCATCACTCCAATCCAAAAAGATCCAAAAGGACCACCAGACCAACCCTCCAACTTCAGACCTATTGCCTCAATACCGCTATACGTCAAACTTACAGAAGGCCTAGTGGCCAAACAACTCACTAATTATCTGGATGACCATAACATACTCCACCCCACACAATCTGGCTTCAGATCCAATTTCAGCACAGAAACTCTCCTAGCCTCCCTTATGGACACAATCAGACAACACCTCAGCACAGGGAAAAAAATGCTCCTTATACAATTAGACCTAACCGCAGCCTTTGACCTAGTGGATCACAATATCCTTCTGCAAATTTTGGACGCAATAGGTATCTCTGATAAAGTATACGCTTGGTTTGAAGGCTTCCTAAAATCCAGAACCTACAGCGTAAAATCAAACAACGTAAAATCAGAACCTTGGGCAAACCCCTGCGGAGTACCACAGGGTTCCCCACTATCACCCACCCTCTTCAACCTATACACTGCCTCTCTCGGAACACATCTGAACAATCTAGGTATAATTACCTACAGCTACGCGGACGACATTACCATCCTCACACCTTACGATCAACCTAAACCCACCATGCCAAACATCCTACACAGAATACTTAATACAGTTACGATCTGGATGAAAGATCACAAACTTAAACTCAACCCAGACAAAACCAAACTCATCCTATTCGAAAATGACAAAATCCAAACCTCAAAAAATTTAGAAATCAACTCTATCAACTACCCCATCCAAACCACCATAAAACTACTAGGAATGACCTTAGACAGAAGCTGTACCATGCAACCACAAATAAATAATACAATCCAGAAATCCTTCACAATCATGAGAAATTTGAGACAAGTCCGGAAATTTTTTGAAAGAAATCAATTCCAGCTTATAGTACAATCTCTAATCCTAGGACTGCTAGACTATTGCAACATCCTATTCCTCCCATGCCCTGCTACTATGATCAAACAACTTCAAACAATCCAAAACACAGCCTTGAGACTCATCTTCTCATTAAGAAAATTTGACCACATCACAGAAGCTTACATCAACTCACATTGGCTACCAATCCAAGGAAGAATACAATTCAAATTCTACTGCATGCTATTTAAATCCCTAAACGGAGACAGTCCTTCCTACCTGAATAACCGCCTCAACCAAACATCCACACTCAGACACAGAAAAACGCACTCCCCATTCATACCCCCCCCGATCAATGAAGTAAGAAGATCAAAACTTCACGATGGCCTCCTAGCCACTCAAGCCGCAAAAATGGATACCCGAATTTCCAAACTACTGATGACCACATCAGACTACAAGACATTCAGAAAAGAAATAAAAACAATACTTTTTAAGAAACTCCTAAATCAGCCCTAACTTCACCTAATTTTACCTCCATGTACACAATTTACTGTAAACTGTAATTATCCTTACCTCGAAACTACCTAACTGCCACTCTAATGTATCTTCAATTCCTACATTGTAACCCCATTTTATAAATCTTTTTGTAAGCCGCCTTGAACCGCAAGGTAATGGCGGAATAGAAATCCCTAATGTAATGTAATGTAAGATGTGGTAAATTATTGACTGATTCCATCTATGCAAGCCAGAGGAGGAACACAGATTTCACAGTACAAGCAAAAAAAGCAAAAGAGTCAGTGGTGTAGGATAGTTAAATAAGCAAGTGCTGTTCTGAGCACGGCAAAAGCTATGAAACTATTCTACAAATGTTCTGAGGTTTTCAGCTAGTTTTTATTAGACAATACAAAATAGTTTGACTGTAGCAATTACTCTTATAAAAACAAATTAACTAACTAACAGCAGGGCTACTAAAAGGAAAAAATGAGGTGCATTTTAATATTTATAATGAATATGAAATATTCAATACATTTTCAAATATGTTTTTGTTATTTTTACCAGGCAAAAGTATATATTTCCATTAAGATACTCTAATATTATTTTTTTATCATCATACTATGGGACTCATTTCCAAAAGAGAAACATCCAAAATATGGCATAAAGTGGCATTTGGACGTTTTGTTTGCTAAAACGTCCAAATTGCCATTTTCAAAACCCATTTTTTAGATGGCTTGCTATGCTGTTTGTCTGCAGTGCCTTCTATAGAGATAAAAAGAGGCTAGAGAAATAAAAAGAGGAGACAAGTCTTTTTCAGGTATATTGGAGAAAGGAAGAAGAAATGAAATTGTGAGACTAAAAAATGCTGAGAACTATGTAGAAAGTGACAAGGAAAAAGCGAATGTGCTAAACAAATATTTTTGTTCTGTGTTCATTGAAGAAAAGTCTGGAGAAGGACCTCGCTTGGCTGACCAAGGTATATATGGGAATAGAGTAGTTATTACTCCATTCATGGAAGAAAGCATTTATGAATAACTGAGAAAACAAAAAAGTGGATCTTGGGACCTGATGAGATCCATCCTCGGGTATTGAGGAAACTCAAATGTTTTTGCAGGACCTGTTGTGAATTTGTTTAATAAATCATTGGAGACGGGAGTGGTTCCTTAGGATTGGAGAAGAGCAAAAGTAGTCCCTTTTCACAAAAGTGGTAACAGAGAAGAAGCCGGAAACTGCAGGTTGGTAAGCCTCACTTCAGTGGTTGAAAAGATAATGGAAGCTCTGCTGAAGGGCAGAATAGTGAACTACCTGGAATTCAATGAGTTACAAGATCTGAGACAACATGGTTTCAACCAAGGGGAAATCTTGCCAAATGAATCTGATCAATTTCTTTAACTGGGTGACCAGAAAATTGGATAGAGGATGTGCACAAGATATAGTCTACCTGGATTTCAGCAAAGCCTTTTATCATGGTTTCTCATAGGAGGCTCATCAATAAACTTAACGGGCTGAAGTAAGGACCCGAAGTGATGACCTGGATTAGAAATTGGTTGATGGACAGACGACAGAGTGGTGGTGAATGGAATTTGCTCAGAGGAAAGAAAAGTGAGTAGTGGTGTGCCTCGGGGATCGGTATTGGGGCCTGCTCTTTTCAATATCTACAGCCTCAGCACCCTGAGGTTGTTGGTTCAAATCCCATGCTGCTCCTTGTGACCCTGGGCAAGTCACTTAATCCTCCATAGCCCCAGGTACGTTAGATAGATTGTGAGTCCACCGGGACAGAGAGGGAAAAATGCTTGAGTACCTGATTGTAAAAACCGCTTAGATAACCTTGATAGGCGGTATATAAAATCCTAATAAACTTGAAACTTGAATATATTTGTGAGTGATATTTCTGAAGGCTTAGAAGAAAAAGTGTGTCTTTTTGCAGATGATACAACAGAGTAGACACGCCAGAGGGAACAGAAAACATGAGATCTGTGAATGTTGGAAGAATGGTCTAGTATCTGGCAGTTAAAATTTAATGTAAAGAAGTGCAGGGTGATGCACTTGGGGAGTAAAAATGCAAAGGAGCTGTATATGCTTGGGGGTAAGAAGCTGATATGTATTGGCAGGGAGAGGGACCTTGGCATTATAGAGTCTGGGGATCTCAAGGCTGCGAAACAATGTGACAAGACGGTGATCATAGCCAGAAGGATGCTGGGCTGCATAGAGAGAGGAATTGCCAGCAAAAAATGAGAAGTGTTGATGCCCCTGTGCAAGTCGTTGGTGAGGCCCCACTTGGAATATTGTGTTCAGTTCTTGAGGCCATACCTTGCTAAGGATGTAAGAAGACTTGAAGCAATCCAGAAGAAGGTGACAAAAATGATATCAGTATGCACTGAGATATGTAAAGCGGCTTGGATACCTCAATATGTATACCGTGGAGGAAAGAAGGAATAGAGGAGAATATGATACAGATTTTTAAATATTTGAAGGGTATTAATCTACAAACAAATCTATTTTAGAGATGAAGAAATGGTAAAACTAGAGAACATAATGAGGCTGCAGGGTGGTAGACTTTGGAGTAATGTCAGGAAATACTTCTTCACAGAGAGGGTGGTGGATTTCTGGAATGCCCTCCCTATAGAGGTGATGAATGCCTGGCATACCGTCCCTAGAGAGGAGATGAAGATAAAAATAGTGACAGAATTCAAAAATGCATGGGATAGACATAAAAGATATTATTGATACAAAATTCAACAGATAAAAAACTAGAACTTCATTTATGATGCGCAGGAATATTTCTTAAATGGAAGCCCAGCAGCAAGGACAGAGAGAGAGCTAGGGGAGGCGGTGAGAGTTAGCTCCGCCCACCCACCCCCGATGTCATCCACCGGGCTCCGACTCTAAAGGGAAGGAGACAACGGCGAATTAACAGGCTCAGGTAGACGAGCAGGAAGGAGCAGGGAGCTGAGGAAGGAGAGAGGCAGCTAGCAGAAAGTAAAGCAGGTGAAAGAGAGAGGCAGAAGAGGGGGAGCAAGGACAGAGAGCTAGGGGAGGTGGCGAGAGTTAGCTCCGCCTACCCCGATGTCATCCACCGGGCTCCGACTCTAAAGGGGAGGAGCCAATGGCGCTCAGCCATTCAGCGCGCGTCGAAAGCGAGCGTTAAAGGCGCTCGCCTTAGCGAGAGCTCCTTTGCGAAGGGCCTTGAGAAGGGACGAACCACTGCAAAAGGAGAAGCAGAAGGAGACCAAAGCAGGTACATAGGGCATACAACCAAACAGGCACAGAGGACACATAACCAGGCACAGGGGACGCAGCAGACACAGCAGGCCAGCCAACAGACACAGCAGGCCAGCCAGCAGACACAGAAGAGAACACACACATACACACAAGCAAAAAGGTACCAGTGCAATAATAGAAAGTACTCCAAAAAGGCGCATGGCAATGGAAGCAGAGGGAACCCAGAAGATGAGCTTTCCAGTGTTCTGCACAGTCTGCCATATGTATGATTACCTCCCCTCTGGGAGGCAGTCATATGTATGTGGTCGGTGTCAGGAGCTGAAAAGCTTGAAGAAGGAAGTTAAGCAACTGAAGGACAAGATACAGGAACTGGAAAGACTTTACAACGCAGAAGACCCAATCAGGACAGCTGAAATCTTTATGAGAGAGAGAGAGACACATTGAGGAGGAAGTCATGGAGCTCGAGGAGTTCATTGAGGAGGCCTACAGGAGGAGGGTGGAAGAACACGAACATCAGAGGAATGATGAAGATACACCCACATGGAATAGAGAACAAGAGGAAAATGATGCCAAGGAAGAAACTCACAAAGGAATCCCACAGGAAGGGGAGACAAGGTCTTGCCGATGCCTAGAAGAAGAAGCACCAAAGCACACCGAAGACATAGACCTGCGACTGGAGCGAAAACTGAAGAAGGGAAAGTCTGCGATCCTAGTGGGAGATTCAATCCTAAGGCAAGTAGATAGTCACATAGCAGGAGGGAGAGGGGATTGACTAGTGACCTGCCTCCCAGGAGCAAGAGCAAAAGACATCGTTGACAAAATTGAAAAGATCCTAGAAGGAGCAGAGATGGAAGAGACCACAGTGATGATCCACATCGGGACAAATGATGTCAGCAGGAGAGACTACAGTAGAAATGCACTGATCGAACAGTTCAAGACTCTGAAAAGGAAGCTGAAGACGAGGACTCAGAAGATAGCGTTTTCAGAGATCCTACCGGTACCAAGGGCAGATGTGAAGAGGCAGACGGAACTACAGGCAATAAATGCATGGATGAGGAGATGGTGTGAGGAAGAGGGGTTCCTCTTCGTGAGGAACTGGATAATGTTCTGGGGCAAGAGTCCACAAAAACAGCATGGATAGTAACAAACCGAAATTATAAAAAAAAACTGAAAGAAAAAAGAAAGACATACTACTCAAAACAAATAGGAGAAGGACCCCAAGACACAAAAAAGCTATTCCAGCTACTAAAAGTTCTCATAGACACCACAACCTAAATAGCCAACAGCAACTCCACCCCTCCTTCAGCCACCCTCTTAGCCACATACTTCAAAAACAAGATCTCAAACATCAGAGCCACGTTCAACGGAACCCCCTCACAGACCTCATTTCCCCCCACAGAAAAAGAACCAGCCGCAGCAGATAGAACTTGGTCCTATTTCTCACCCATACAATGGTTAGACTTGAACAATCTATATAATAAATACAGTCACAAAGCCTGTGACCTCAACCATTGCCCCCTATACCTACTGAAAACCTCAAGTACATTATTCCGTTCCCTGCTTCTACAATGGATACAATCTTTACTATTAGAGGGTCATTTCCCACAAGAACTCAGCGAAATCATCATAACTCCGATATTAAAAGACCCCAAAGGAACAACAGACCATCCATCCAACTACAGACCCATAGCTTCAATCCCACTGTACGTCAAGCTGATGGAAGGCCTCGTAGCCAAAGCCTTAACCTCATACCTAGATAAACACAACTTACTCCACCCTACACAGTCTGGCTTCAGAGCCAACCATAGCACGGAGACCCTACTAGGAACACAAATGAACACTGCCAGACAATACCTCTGTACAGGCAAGAAAACCCTGCTCATACAACTAGACCTCTCTGCAGCCTTCGACCTGGTTGATCACGACATTCTCATACAAAATCTAGACTCCATTGGAATGTCAGACAAGGTACTTTCATGGTTCAAAGGCTTCCTACAATCCAGAACCTACAGGGTTAAAACAAAGCAAGAAAAATCAGAACTACGGTTCAACCCCTGCGGAGTTCCCCAGGGATCACCCCTATCATCCACACTATTCAATATATACATAGCCTCCCTCAGCTTCTACCTAGACAAACATGGCATAACCTCATACAGCTATGCAGATGACATCACTATTCTCCTCCCCTTTGACCACCCAGAACCCACCATGACAAGCACAATACACAGAACACTCGAAACAGTAGCAACATGGATGACAGAGCACAAATTAAAACTTAACCCTGACAAAACAAACTTCATCCTTCTAGAAAACAATAAAACTCCTACCTTAACAAATCTAGTAATAAACTCGATCTCATACCCTATTCAACCCACACTAAAACTTCTGGGAGTATTAATTGACAGAGGCTGTACCATGCAACCACAAATCAACAAAGTAATAAAATCATCATTCGTGATCATGAGAAATCTAAGACAAATCCAAAAATTCGACAGGAAATAATTCCTACTTTTTGTACAATCCCTTATCCTTGGACTAACAGACTACTGCAACATACTATACCTCCCATGTACAGTGACCATGATAAAACAATTAAAAACTATACAAAATACAGCCCTAAGACTCATCTACTCATTGAAAAAATATGACATCACAGAAGCATACCATGACTCACATTGGCTTCCAATACAAGCAAGAGTACATTTCAAATTCTACTGCCTACTATTCAAAGCTATTAACGGAGAAAGCCCAACCTACTGGAATAACCAACTAACTCAATCCTCCTCATCCAGGCACAGGAGAACCCACTCACTTTTCACACACCCACCATCCAAAAATGTCACACGAAAAAAACTATATGACAACCTAATAGCCACCAAAGCAGCTAAACAATCACCATTCTGTTGTCATCAACCACAGACTACAAAACCTTCAAGAAAGATACTAAAACCCTACTCTTCAAAAAATACATAAAACCTATCTAACATGACCAGTTCCTACCCAAACCCCACCTACCCACTCTATACCCTTAATATACTCTAATATGCTTCTAACTACCCAACTAATGCTAAAATGCCTCTATTTACCCAACACTTACCACCTTAAGATTTCGACAACTCTCTGATAATTCTTATTACCCAACATTTATCACCTTAAGATCTCGACAACTCTTTGGTAATTCTTATGTAACTTTTATGACATCTCTTATGCTATTCCTGTAAACTTTTATGTAATCTCTGAAAACTTTTATGTAATCCGCCTTGAACCGCAAGGTATTGGCGGAATAGAAATCACTAATGTAATGTAATGTAAGCTTTCACAACCCCTGTGGAGGAGGCATCTCCATTATTGCTCAGTACTTCAATGCTGACACCTAGTGGTCAGATTTAGGATCCACATAGCTACTCAGTATGTTTGTGGCCCCTGGCTAAAGATGCTCACTGTGGACAAAGGGGAAAAGGAAATAAAACAAAATAAATCTATGACAATATATAGAATTTGCTTTGAGCAACAAGATATAGGCATAAAATAAGTTAAAAAAAAAAAAAAAGTTACATCTCTACAGTGTTTTCTTACCCGTGCTTTGAACAGACGGTCATAAACTTCAAGCGACCTAGGCAGGGATATTCCGATTTCCTGCAAGGTATATGTTACAAACCCCACATCCCAGTTTAATGAACAAACTCGCTGTTCAAGAAACTGTACTATAAAATCTGGAGAAAAAAAGAAGGCAATAAATGTTTAATATTTTCCTCTTTGCTTTTCTAAATAGAAACATTACAGTAGATAAAAGCCAAATGGCCCATCCAATAAGCCCATCCACTATTCTCTTCCTCAAATACCATGTGCAATTCTAGACACTGCATCTCTAAAAAGATAGAGAGATGGGCAACATAAATGATATAGGGGATGGGACAACTTTCATATGATGAAAGGCTTGGAGAACAGTCTCGCTTTAAGTCATGCTGAGATTTTGCTGCAGCTTAGTACAGTAGACTCAGTTATCCAGCACCCATGGGGATTGGTGGATGCCAGATAACTGTAGTTTCTGATTGCTTGAGAGTTACAGTAAAAGTAGTTTTGTCTCCCTTCCTACCTCTCTCTATCATCCCCCCACCCCCATCTGTTCGTCCCTTCTCTCTAGGTCACCTTCTCTTCCCACTGGAAATGATAGATACCTCAGTAAACCCTGTGCTCCCATACCATGTGATAATTTGTATATTACTACAAACAGCTTAAATTTGACTCAATAGTCAACCAATATAATTAACCTAAAAGGGGAGTAACCCAATCACATTATTTTGCTTTAAAATGTTGTATGTTTAAGTAGTTGCAACCTATTTCTCAAATTCAATGCAACCCCACAATATAATCAATTTCCTTGCAACAAGTAGCAAGTTTTCAGTGCTCCCGTATCACCTCCCTATTCAGCCATTAATACTCATGCATAAAGTCTAAAATTACTTGCCCTTCATTACCACCTTTACATAATCAGAATTTTGCCAAACCTTTTTTATCAAACTAAAAGAAAAACATTTGTTAGCATATTCAAATTCTTCTCCAGCCCATCATTGGAAGATTAGGTTTATATCTTCAATAATCTTCTTTCTGTTAGTCCCTGGAGGATTCCATATGTTAGGTGTTTAATCCCAACCTGCAAGTTTTTTGAGCACATGCTCCACCCCTTTAGCCTGAGAGCTAGTAAACAAATCCAGTTAAGTCCCATACCTGAACAAATCCATGACAAGGGGATACAGGGGAGAATCCCCATCAACAGAAGTAATTCATGAACTGGTTTGCTATACAAAATATTTACAAGTGATAACAGGCACAAAGGCAACTCAGAAAAACATTGAGGAACAATGTAGTACTAACCTGCAGCGTGTGAGCGAACACCCCAAGAAAAGCCTTCGGTAATGTGCATACTCACAGAAACTCCCCACAGAATCTGGCAACTGGCTGGAAAATCTTCAAGCCTGTAATGCAAGTAACCAAGGCAGAAAGGAGCAGGCTACTCCAAACAACTGAGTGAATACAGAGAAAGTGGCTCATATGGAATCCTACAGGGACTAACAGAAAGAAGATTATCGAAGGTATAAACCTAATCTTCCATTCTGTTATGTCCCTTCTGGATTCCATACGCTTACGTCCCTTCTGGATTCCATATGCTAGGTGATGTACCAAAGTCACGTTAGCTAGGAAGGGACAGAAGAGCCTGCTCTCAAACCCGAGGTCCTGAAAAACAGTATCAGAATGTGCTGCCACAAGCACTCGATAAAATCGGGTAAAAGTATGAAGAGAGGACCAAGTAGCCACCCTGCAAAGTTCATATGGATGAATCGCGCAAGATTCTGCCCATGATGCAGCCACACTTCTAGGTCAAGAGCGCTTTGAGTGAAATCAGCAGCTGCATACTGCGGGTGATGAAAGTCGCAGAAATTACCATTCAAATTCATCGAGTGATTGAGAACTTGGATGCCAGCCTACCATGGCAAGGTGCAGCAGTTATAACAAAAAGGAAATCAGACAGACTGAACTCATTAGTCCTTTCCAAATAATAGAGCAAGACCCTCCGGACATCCAATTTACGTAAGATCTGATCTTTGCGCACTGAACCTATTGGATGAAAAGCAGGCAACCAACTCTTGGTTGACATGAAAGACCGAGACCACTGTCGGCAAGAAGGAAGGTACAGTACAGAGGAAAAACACCCACGTTGTAACAAAGAGAAAGAGTTCCGTGCACGAAAGAACATAAAGCTCCAAAATGACCATGCTGAGACTGGTGACCAGAAAATCCATCTTGATTGGTAGGTCCTGAAGAAATTCATCCTATAGTGGTTCAAAGGGGGCCTTACCAAGGCCCTGCAAAATGATGGTAAGATTCCACAAAGGAAAGGAAGATGCAAAGGAGGATGCAGATGACTTGTCTCCCCCCCACCAAATACACCTGGATACATCTGGAAGAGTAGTAAGCTAACTAACACCTCCGTGCACTCGAAAACACAAAAGGCCTGCAACCGGAACTTTCAGGGAGGCCAATGCCAGAATTTTTCTAAACCCTCCTGAAGGAAAGCCAGGACTACCGAACTGGGACTTCTCAGGCTTTACCTAATTCCTAGCACTCCACTATGGCAGAAACAAGAGCTGGGGTTTGCCCCATCCCACTTTGGCAGAAGCAGCCATAGGAGAGGGTTACTTCAAGCACAAAGTCTTCAAGATAACTACCTCTGAATAACTGCGCATCATCAAGGTTGATAACTCAAGAGCCATACTGTAAGACCAAACACCATGGGTTCTCCATGGACACCGATCCCTGACTGAGAAGATATGAATGACAAAAAGAGCCGGAGCTTCTTGTTCCATTGAAAACATACAAAAACTGCATACCACGAGCGGCGAGGTCAATCGGGTAATCCACTGGACAGTGACACATCCCAGCCTCTAGTGGCTCCAGTGGATGTGTCACTGTCCAGTGGATTACCCGACCAACCAGAGGCCTCAGAGGGAACATCATATTGGCACTCGTGTGCCAGTCAGGGCCAAACCTAGTCATCCGGCCCTAGCTTCCTTGTTGGTCGGCCTTCGAGATCTCTGCTGAAGCCAAGACCCTCTGGGGCAAACCCCAGCTCTTGTAAGATCAGACAGAACACCTCCTGAGATAGAATTAAGAACCGAGAACTATATGGAAGGGCAGGTACATAGCCTGTCTGTAAGGCTATTTCAGCCAAACTCTGTGCTTTCCAGGGATCACATTGTTCTGAAAACAGATCCAAGGAGCTGTGGACAGAATGGAAATGGCACAGGAGAACGTCTATGATCGAAGCCAGAGAATTGGAAGGTGGAAAATCCAAATGGAGCTCTTTCAGAACAGCAGCCGTAAAGAGGCGGACAGCAGCCCATTGCAAAAGTGAAGAAGGATCACCATCTCCAGTTCAGCAACAAAAATCTCATGCACGAATACAGGATGTACGGGGCGGTACTTGGAGAGACCTCCCAGGAAAGAGACTTGGGAGTTCTGATTGACAAGTCGATGAGGCCGTCTGCGCAATGTGCGGTGGTGGCGAAAAGGGCAAACAGAATGCTAGAAATGATAAAGAACGGGATCACGAACAGATCGGAGAAGGTTATCATACTGCTGTACCAGGCCATGGTGCGCCTTCACCTGGAGTACTGCGTCCTGCACTGGTCGCCGTACATGAAGAAGAATTACTCGAAAGGGTCCAGAGAAGAGCGACTAAGATGGTTAAAGGGTTGGAGGAGTTGCCGTACAGTGAGAGATTGGAGAAACTGGGCCTCTTCTCCCTTGAAAAGAGGGGACATGATCGAAACATTCAACTTAGTAGATAAAGACAGATTGTTCACCCTCTCCAAGGTAGGGAGAGCGAGAGGGCACTCCCTAAAGCTGAAAGGGGATAGATTCCGTACAAAAGTAAGGAAGTTCTTCTTCACCTAGAAAGTGGTAGATAATTGGAACGCTCTTACAGAGGATGTTATAGGGGAAACACCCTCCAGACAAAGTTGGACAAGTTCCTGCTAAACTGGAACTTACGCTAGTGAGGCTGGACTCATTTAGAGCACTGATCTTTGACCTGAGGGCCGCCGCGTGAGCGGACTGCTGGGCAGGATGGACCGCTGGTCTGATCCAGCAGCGGCAATTCTTATGTTCTTATGGATGCTCAGGGCAGCAGAGGAGACCAGTCTCAGCAAACGCATCAGCCAGATCCAAATTAAATACAGTGGCAGGAGACAGAAGAATCATAAAAACTGCATGGCAACTACTGCAATCGAGGTCAGGCATGGCCAGACATGAGAGCTCCTGAACAGGAAACTTTGCCACAGATGCCAGAGACCGAAAGAGCCCCAACGTGCCCACTGGATGTGTCAAACGAGCATGGTGTGAGGCTACGTCTTTCAGAGCTGTTGAATAAAATTCGATGAAAAGGCCTACACTGGCAGGGCTGTTGAGGTACACGTGTCATGTCACAGGCATACTGTGCCAGACTCCAAAATGGCTTCTGGGCGAATTTTTCTTCAGAAGTCACGGACACAGGACAGCTCCCCAGCTCAAGAGGACATGGAGGTGGCGAAGTCTGAAGCTCCCGCCCCCTCACCTGGCGTGCTACATGGTACACAAATGCTGATCCGGCGCCAATCCAGCACAATGAATGTCCACATTCAATAGATTGGGATGGACTCCCCAGCCCCTAATCGATTTTGAATCAAATCGAGGGGTTTTTGAGGCAGAAATAAAAGTTAGAAAAAAAGATCGAGTTTAAAATCCAAGATGGCCACCGACACAAATTCGCACCAAAAATGGCAAAAAAAACCACAAAGCAAAAAAAAAAAAAAAATAGCGCTTTGGGGTTTGGGATGGTAGGGGACCTGAACCCTACCCTCAGAAACTGTGAAAAATGATTTTTAAATCATTTTTACAAGTCACTCCCGATGTTGGGAAATAATATTAGGAAATAATGGAGGTAATAATAATAGTTTATTTTTTTATACCGCCAAACTATCAGTTCTTGGCGGTTTACACAATAGTAATTACAACAAGTAATTAAAATACAGATCCAAATAACAGTGTCTTATAAAAGAAAATAATACAATTCAATAAAGATACTGACTAACAAAATGCGACCCTAACTTATTCAAAGTAAAATATGCACAATACAGTCTCTGCAGTGCTATGCCTGTCAGTGTCATGTCAGTCAGGACTTTCTACCTCAGAAACTTCTCCAAATGATCAAAGTGGAAGGTCTTCGGACTGCCAGCCGGCTGGATACCGACTTATGACCTCCGCCCCCACGGATCCTCGCCCAGGCTGTCAGGAGCGGGAAAGGCAGAGCCTGTGCATTGAAACCCAGGTGGATTTTGCTCCAGATGCATACAGCCTGCACTTGAAACCTGTGACAAGGTCACAAGCCAACAGTCTCCCAGTGGAAGGGACCTTGAATCTATAAATGGTGGTACACAGCAGGCTGGCTCTACAGATCCACCAGAGCTTTTCTGTGAAGCTGAAGTCTGGCACCACGGGACTGCATCCTTTCCTCTGACATGGGACCATCGGGTAGGGGTCTCAAGGCACTGAAGCCACCAAGAAACAAACTTTAAGTGAAAAAATAAGAAATAGAAGCACAGCAACTGCAAAAGACTTCTACATGGACTGCTTGCAGAAAGTGAAACTAGATTTGTTTACCAGTTCTCAGGCTAAGGGGGTAGAGAGCATGTGCTTAAAAAAGTTGTGGATTTCTGTAATACCCGGACTGCGGGCTGGGATTGAACATTTAGCATATGGAATCCAGAAGGGACGTAACAGAATCTATGTTCCATTTCTATAATTTTTTCTAGCAGTCCATATCCACTGGAACAATTGTCTATCTTCCTGATCTCTGGAAAAAGCTCACATCTCATATTCATTCTTTGACTACCAACTGATACTTTCCAGAGCCTATATCAACTTTTATTTTTTTCCTGCATTCTAATTTATTTTGTTTTTCTAATATTGTCCACCAAACACATTTAAACTTCTCTCTGTATTATCAGGTGCTGTGAATAAAAGACATAAAATACTGCAATAAGGCTACATACACACTTTTGGGAAATGATGCAAATTTCCCTGATTTGTTCTGAGCATGCTGAAATGCTATTTATTATTAACAGTAGCTAGCTACACAATATTTGTGGAACAGAATATGAATTACAGAATCTCCTACCATTTAAAAATACATATCATATTAATAGATTTTTGTTGTTTTATCCTTATCAGCCAAAAACCCAAGGGAAAGTCATTAATAAGAATCTTGCTATGTCAAGTATTCGTATAAACAATGGGATCCACTTCACCATATTTTCTGGAGCTTGTGCATTTCACCTGTGATCCACATAAACCTTGATGACCCCATAAAGGGATATAAGCTTGAGCTTTCTGTATAGCAGTGTGCTTCAGAGTTCTGATATAATTTATACACTTCAGAGCACATAAAGTCAATTACTTACCTAGAGGAAAGTAACGAGGAGTGCCAGCATAAATTTTCCCGAGTAACACCATCTTTAAACTCAGTGCTTGCATTCTATCTGCTGGACTCATGCTTATGCTGTCATTCAATTCTGAAAGCAACAAATGAGCATAGGCACTTATTATAAAAGAAATAACATTATAGAAATGATACTCTCTTATGGGTATGTGAGTGGTTTTGATTTTATTTTTTTAATGTCCTGGAAAATGCACCAAAATTTCAAGCTGGCTGGGAAAGTCATTAATAGTATGAGATTTAGCTAGAATGAAGACAGGCAAAGAGAAAGAAAGCACAGAATTGATGGTACTTTGACCTTCAGGAGATCCTAAGTTGTAAAGAAAGCAAAGTTGTTTACCTGTAACAGAGGTTCTCCTTAGACAGCAGGGGAATGCAACCACACTTGCTGGTGAAGTCCTCTGACTGAGCCTGAGTGCCGGTGCTCTTCCCTAGGTATAGTAAATTTGTTTTTTGGGTGTTTTTTTTTAACTTATTGAGAATGTGCAGACACCTTGCCTTCCGAGCTCCTCCCCCTGCTTAGTCAGTTTTGTTACTAGTTTATAAGAAAGGTCTCATTATGTAGGGAAGGGGATGGTGGGTAGGCAAGTGTGGCTGCATTCACCTACCGTCTACGGAGAACCCCTGTTACAGGCAAGCAACTTTGCTTTCTACAGAGACAAGCAGGGGAAATGCAGGCATACTTGCTGGTGAGTCCCTAACTTCAAGAAGAAAAGGGAAGGAGGAACTAAATTATAGCACATATAAATTATGGAGGACTGATTGTCCAAATTGAATATCTTGCACTGAACTCTGGTCTAAACAATAGTGCTCAGTAAACGTATTTACTGAGGACCAAATTGCTGCTTTGCAGAAATCCTGAAGTGCAATTGAGGAAGCTGTTGCATGTACCTGATGTGCTCCAATTTGTCCGGGAGGATTTAGATGAGTTTTAGTATAGCAAAAGAAGATGCAATAGGCAATCCACGAGGATATAGTCTGTTTAGATACTGCTTTACCTTGAGTAGTTAAATTGAAGGAAACTAAGAGCTGATTAGTGTTGCGGATAGCTGCAATTCTTTTCAGGTAGAAAACTAATGCTCTCCTGCAGTCCAGGGCATGCAGATTTTGCTCTGCTGAAGAGTGTGAAGGAGGAAAAATGATGGCAAGGTTATTGATTGATTGAGATGGAAATCTGTAACAACCTTTGGAAGAAATTTTTGGGTGAATCCACATTAGCACTCTATTGGGGGAAAAATTGGAGGTATGGATAATAGATAACTAGTGCTTGCAATTCACTAACTCTTCTTGCAGAAATAAGAGCCACGGGGATGGCTGTTTTGCAAGTTAGGAAAGGTAATATGGCAGACATCCAAGGTACAAAAGAATCTTTCATCAACTGGTCCAAGATAATATTAAGGTCCCAGCTGGAGGTGGAGTTTGAAGTGGAGGCCAAAGGTTAGTGAGACCTCTGAGGAAACGAGAAACTAGAGGGTTATGTAAAATTGGCTTCCCATCTAGAAGGTGGGATAGCTGAAAGATGAAGATGCACAGAACTGGTCTTAAGGCCCGAATCTGATAAGTGGGACAGGTATGCTAAAATGTGATTGATTGGGCATCAAAAGAGATCTGGAGCTTGAGAACGTGACCAGACGGAAAAACATTTCCACTTAACTTGATAAGATTTGCTTGTGGACCGGCATCTGGCTGCAAAAAGAACCATTTTCCCTGATGGAGAGACTGGGATGTCAGCAAAGATTGACTGTTCAGTTTCCAATGCATGCCATGAGATGATCCCCTAAAGGAAGTGAAGGGGAATCGAAAAAGTCAAGGAGCATCAGATACCAGATTTCCAAAGGCCAATGAGGAACAATGAGACTCATTTGAGCGTAGCCTCTGGCGACTTTCTGAAGAACTTTGGAAATAAGTGGAATTGGAAAGGCATATAAAAGAGCAAGATTTCATGGGATGGAAAGTGTCTCTTGCCAGTGCATGATGTGCAGGACATAGGAGCAATACTTGGTGCACTGAGCATTGACTTCGGAAACAAAAAGTTCTATTACAGGGGTGCCCCATTGTTGAAGAATGTGTTGTATTACTTCTGGATTTTGACTGAAGTAGGAGAAAGACTAGAGTTATAAAAGATAGGCAGTACCAGTGACAGAAGGAAAATGATCAGATTCAGTGAACGATGGTTACATTGGGGCAAGAAAAAAGAAAAAAACATTAGGACTTGTATACTGATTTCTTTTTTCAGTTATATATGCACACTCAAAGCGGAGCTGTGGCAAATTAAGTGATTTGCTCAGGGTCACAAGCAGAAGTACAGGTTTTTAACTTACAACTCTAGAGTGCTGAGGCTTTAGATTTAATCACTATGTTACACATGAGTATAGCTGAAAAAATAGGAGTGCTGAGCAATTTTTGTTTGTTTGAGTTTTCGGTTTTTAGAAGTTTCAATGATGGGTGAAACTGCTAGAGAGAAAGGGTAAGCTATTAGTATTGAAAAAGAGATAGCCTACTGCAGTGTTCTTCAATCGCCGGTCCGCAGAAATTTTCTGACGGTCCACAGGGCCGACACCTCCATCAGGCCCAAGAGATTGTTAGGTAGCCGCCGGTCCTCGGTACGATCAATGTGGCGTCTTCGGGCTGGCTCCCTAAGTGCTGCAGTGCACAAAGCCGTTGGAAGCAGCTCCTACCCACGGCCTGCGCCTGACCCGGAAGCCTTCTCTCTGACGTCGCAACTTAGAGGGAAGGCTTCCAGATGAGGTGCAGGATGCGCACGAGGAGCCGCTTCCCACAACTTTGTGCAATGCAGCACTCAGGGAGCCGGCCCGAAGACCCTGCGTTGATCGCACCGTGGACCGGCCTGAAGCTAACACCGGGGAGCAAGCCAGAAGGCAAGGCACATGGAGGGAGAGAGACAACAACGGTAGGGGAAATGCTTTTATTTTTTTTATTTAGTGATTTTACATCTGCCCTAAATGTCTGTCCTGTCTGTTCAGGAAGAAATGTATTTGTTTGTTTTTCTCTGGGGGTTGTACTGCTTGCAGAGTCCTGCATTTGCAAGGGATTGTTTGTGAATATTAGTACTTTTAGTTTTTGGTCCTGCATTTGCAAGGGTTTGTTTGTGAATATTAGTACTTTTAGTTTTTGGTCCTGCATTTGCATGGGGTTATCTGTTTTCTGGTAGGAATGAATGTTGAAAAGCATACAGTGTGCTTTGTGTATTTTAATTTTGTGGTTAACCATTATGTGTTGTTAATACGATTATATTGTATGTGGGTATATATGAAAAATGGTGTTACAATTAGTATTATTATATGGGCAGGGTCTGGTGCGGTGATTGGGTGGCGAGAGGCACGACTTAGCCCAGTATTCTTCAACTATCAGTCCGTGGACTGGTGCCGATCCACAAAATAATTATTTTATTTCTGCCGGTCCATAGGTGTCAAAAGGTTGAAGAACACTGGCCTACTGTATATGAGGCACAGAAAAGGATATGGTTCGAGTTACGCTACCCTTTTGGGTATCTGAATGGACTGCTAAGTAATCATATTGAATCTAACTAACAGATGTGCCTGGTTCCATAGGTATCTGAGAATCAGTATGAGAGAAAGCATAGCACTCTATGTATAATTTGAAGTGTTCTTGTTGATTTCAGGCTGAAACCTGTTGTCCTGTTATTTCAAAATACTTTCAAGGCAGATGAATCAAGAATGCATGGCCAATGTTGAGGGGGTATTTTTTTGTGAGAGGCTCTGCCAGATTGGCCTTGGAAAGGGTAGCACCTGTTCAGAGAAAAAGGTAGAAGGTTTTGCACATTCGTTGCATCAGACAGTGAGCTATGGTGCTTCCCAGGATACAATGAAGGATAAATTCTAAATCTGGTTATATGTAGACGTTTGAGGCACTATTTCCCATACTGAGTATGACTCTGATAACATATCTAGAAGACCTAGACTAGGTGGAAAATAGATTAGATAGATAAGAACAACAGAGATTTGCAGCAGGCAGTACTAGGCTGCGACATTCTATAGAAAAAGAGTAAATAAATGCAAAAAAAGACATGTGTCTGAACATGTCCTTTAGCAAAATTCTGGCATATTACTGATAGGAGCTAATTTTCACTGAGGGGCTCCTTTATAGTCTAGTTGTAGGAGAATAACAGAGTAGACACCAAAGAGGGAGTGGAAAATATGAAAAAGGGTCTGCAAAAGTTAGAGGAATGGTCTAATGCAGTGGTTCCCAAACCTGTCCTGGGAGACCCCCAGCCAGTCAGGTTTTCAAGATATCCCTAATGAATATGTATGAGAGAGATTTGCATACCTGTCACTTCCATTATATGCAATCTCTCTCATGCATATTCATTAGGGATATCTTGAAAACCTGACTGGCTGGGGGTCCCTCAGGACAGATTTGGGAACCACTGGTCTAATGCCTGGCAACTAAAATTCAATGCAAAGAAATGCAGAGTAATGCATTTGGGGATTAATAATCGGAAGGAATCATATATGCTGGGAGTAAGACATGTCGCATTGTCCCTGTAGGATTTGTCCTGCTGAGGCCCTCGCACCGCGCCAAAGAGTCCCCAGACTCAGAATGTAGGTGTTCGGCGCCAAACTCCAAAATGGCCTCTGGGCTATTTTTCAAAAATCATGGACCCAGGCTGGCTCCCCAGCCCTGGAGAACCCGAAGAAGGTGAAGTCCAAAGCTCCCGCCCCCTCCCCCAACACAATGCAGCACATGATATAGTTGCTGATCCAGCGCCAATCCAGCATAATCAATGCACACATTCAACGATTAGGGGCTGGGGAGTACATTCCAAATTATTTTTAATTGAATTGAGGGGTTTTGAGGCAGAAATAAAACTCTGAAAAAAAGATTGATAAAAATCCAAGATGGCTGCTGCCAGCGAATTTGTACCAAAAAAAAATCCCAAAATAAAAAATAGAGATTTGGGGTTTGGGGAGGTGGGAGTCCTGATCCCTAACCTCAGAAACTCTCAAAAATGAGTTTTAGAGAGTTTCAAATAGCACCCCAAAAGTTCACATAGGAAATAAGGAGGGTGAATGCATGGTGTTTGAAGTGCCTGCCTGTCAGCTCTTTGAATTGCAGCTTAATGGAGTAAAGGGATGATCTGCCTCAGAACAGCTCTAAAATGACCAGACTTGAAGATCTACGGACTGCCAGTCGGACGGACACCAAATGCAACCTCTGCCCCCAAGGATCCTCTACACGCGACCGGGGGCGGGAAAAGCAACCTCTGCTCTGAAACCAGAGGAGTTTTACTCAGGATGCATACAGCCTGTGCTTAAACCCCTGCCAAGGTCAAAGGGCAAGTGAGCTTCCAGGAAAATGGACCCCAGGTCCAGGAAGAGTGGCACACAGCAGGCTTGCTCTACAGATCCACCAACGTTTTTCAATGAAGCAGCAGTCCAGCTCTGCGATACTGCGTTCTTTCCTCTGACAGAGGACCACAGCAAAGACAAATATTAAGAAAAAAAATAAGAAAAAGATGCAGAGCAAACCCTATCTGCACAGATTGTACTACAGGGGGCTCTAACGCTCTCTCTCTGGGGTGGGAGGAGCATGTGCTCAAAAAAGTGTTTGTATTTCTGAAACTCCCAGATTGCAGGAAGGGTTAAACACCTAGCATACTGAATCCAGAAGAGATATAATAGAATGGCAACTTGCTGACATCCCACCTTATATATATCCATGAAATATGCATGTGACACGTGCATTCATTCATTGTCTGTGCATCCCTGACATTAGAGGTAGGTGATGGTCATAATAATGTGTCTCAACTGTGTATTTTACAACTTGCTGAACCAAACCCTAACTATGAAAATGGATGTTCCAAATAAAATTTTATAGAAAGCTGACAACATGCAGTCTCAAAAAACTACTATTTTATTTTATATTTATTTACCGTATTTTCACATAGATAACGCGCACCCGTGTAAAACGCGCACACGGGTATAGCGCGCGAAAAACACAACTTTATGTACAGAAATTTTTATATACCGCGCACACACGTATACCGCGCATGCCGCCCCGACTCCCCCGTCGCCGCCCGACTCTCCTTTCGCCCGCCCCGACTCTCCTCTGGCCACCCCGACTCTCCTCTGGTCCCGACTGCTCGTTTCCAGCCCTTCCCCGAGTCTCCTCTGGTCCCGCCTGCTCGTTTCCAGCCCTGCCCCGAGTCTCCTCTGGTCCTGCCTGCCCGGCAGGACCACTCGCACCCCCACCCCGAAGGACCGCCGACTCCCCGACAATATCGGGCCAGAAGGGAGCCCAAACCCTCCTGGCCACGGCGACCCCCTACCCCCACCCCGCACTACATTATGGGCAGGAGGGATCCCAGGCCCTCCTGCCCTCGACGCAAACCCCCCTCCCTCCAACGACCGCCCCCCCAAGAACCTCCGACCGCCCCCCCAGCCGACCCGCGACCCCCCTGGCCGACCCCCACGACACCCCCACCCCCCTTCCCCGTACCTTTGGTAGTTGGCCGGACAGACGGGAGCCAAACCCGCCTGTCCGGCAGGCAGCCAACGACGGAATGAGGCCGGATTGGCCCATCCGTCCCAAAGCTCCGCCTACTGGTGGGGCCTAAGGCGCGTGGGCCAATCAGAATAGGCCCTGGAGCCTTAGGTCCCACCTGGGGGCGCGGCCTGAGGCACATGGTCGGGTTGGGCCCATGTGCCTCAGGCCGTGCCCCCAGGTGGGACCTAAGGCTCCAGGGCCTATTCTGATTGGCCCACGCGCCTTAGGCCCCACCAGTAGGCGGAGCTTTGGGACGGATGGGCCAATCCGGCCTCATTCCGTCGTTGGCTGCCTGCCGGACAGGCGGGTTTGGCTCCCGTCTGTCCGGCCAACTACCAAAGGTACGGGGAAGGGGGGTGGGGGTGTCGTGGGGGTCGGCCAGGGGGGTCGCGGGTCGGCTGGGGGGGGCGGTCGGAGGTTCTTGGGGGGGGCAGTCGTTGGAGGGAGGGGGGTTTGCGTTGAGGGCAGGAGGGCCTGGGATCCCTCCTGCCCGTAATGTAGTGCGGGGTGGGGGTAGGGGTCGCCGTGGCCAGGAGGGTTTGGGCTCCCTCCTGGCCCGATATTGTCGGGGAGTTGGGGAGTCGGCCGGGCAAGAGGGCTTGGGCTCCCTCTTGCTCCAATCGTGGATGCGGGTGCGGGTGGGAGCGCGTGCGAGCGGTCGTTCGGGGTGGGGGTGCGAGCGGTCCTGCTGGGGGGGTGAATCGGGCGTCGGGCGGGGTGGGAACTATGTAGAAAAACTTTTGTATAACGCGCGAGGGGTATGCGCGGTAGGTAAAAACGCGTATAACGCGCGCGTTATATGCGTGAAAATACGGTATATTTATAGCCCGTTCTCTCCAGGAACCTAGAACGGGTTACAAGGATACATACACAAACTTTTCATAAATAGATACATACATTACAGAGTCAATAACATGCTACAGGATCAAAACACAAAGCTATAGAATCAATAACTTACAACTTATAGAGAATGTGACTAAGAACACATGCTTTGCAGAATCTAAGAAAATAAATCATGGGTATTAACATATCTGCAGTGAACAGCAGAAGAACTGGTTAACAGGAACAGGTGTTCTGAGGTAAGGTACATTGAAGCAAGGTCTGTCAAAGTTTGAGACCAGAAAGATCTGGTTCATGAAAAGAAGTGTCTTTACTTCTTTCTGTAAGGTCAGTAGGTTACCAATTGTTCTAATATTGACAGTTGCTCCATTTTCACCCCACTTCTCTTCTCTCCAGAGCAGCTAGCCAAATGGCCCAGGACATCAGGCTGGCTGAGGGCTGGAAGGGAAGTGTTGTCTCAGCCTGAGCTCTCAGTATTAATCAAACTTTGGTTAATGGGGTTCCTAACCCAGGCATTTTGCACTTTTACTTATGATGTGTTCACATTTTATGGTTGCAAAAAGCAAGAGAGACCATCATGCTTCAATAAAATTTTCAGTATTTAAGGTGTCACTGGTCTCTGCTAGTTTTGCAACACAACATAGAGTGCCAGGACCAGCCTCTCCATTTTTTAACTTAATGTAAACCACTTAGATAGGTTCTTTTTTTTTTGTTGTTTTAAATTTTTTATTCATTTTCATACATCCACAAGTGTAACATAGAAATTTAAAACAATCTCATAAAACATACACTTGAATTCCTTTCATGTACCACTGTAAATACAATATATTATTCTGTATTTATGAACAAAAATAACTGAAATATATGTATTACCTAATATGTATAATAATTGTTATTAAAATTTAAACCCCCTCCTTTCCCTCCCCTCCCAATACACATAACAATTATAATAAAAATAATGACAAATATTTTATGAGATAAATTAAATAAAATGATACCCACCTCCCCTCCCTTCTTAATAAGATTTTTATTATGGGAAAATGATTTCATTCATTACAGAAATCTGCTAATGGTCCCCAGATCTTCTGAAACTTGCCAAAATAACCTCTCTGTGTTGCTAATGCACGCTCCATTTTATATATATGGCATACGGAATTCCACCAGAAGTTATAGTTTAACCTATCATAATTTTTCCAGTTATATGTAATTTGTTGTACTGCTACCCCAGTCAATATAAATAAAAGTTTGTTATTGTTTGAAGAAATTTGACTCTTTGCTCTCATTGCTGTGCCGAATAAGATAGTATCATAAGTCAAGGCTACTGGATTTTCCATCATCCTATTTATTTGAGGCCAAATTGAATTCCAAAATAATGATATGAATGGACAATAGAATAATAAATGATCTAATGTCCCAGCCTCAAGATGACAGTGCCAACATCTATTAGACCTAGAGCTATCTAATTTTTGTAAGCGAACAGGGGTCCAAAAAGCTCTATGCAAAAGAAAAAAACAGGTTATTTTTAAATGATACATTAATGAAAACTGAAATGTGAAAGAAATAAAATCATTCAGCACATGAACTTGTTTAATAGTGCACAAAAAATCCAGGAGATACAGGTATAAGCACAATTACAAAGGAGTTAACAACATATGAGAATCCCTTTTACCCCCAACAACTGGTTTTACCTCGCTCAATGATTTCTTGCCAAAGAGTTTGTACCAATATAGGATCCGAATGTCCTGCACAATGTATAATTGCAAGCTTGCACTCAGATAGCTTAAATGGATCAGCAAACTCTCCATATAACTGCAGAAAGGAACAAAGGGCAATAAATATCTTTCCCATTTTACTAATATTTAGACATTTTAGTATTTTCATCCTTGTAGATCTGAATGCATCAAATTGCCAGCTGTAATAAAGTCACAATTTTTGTTAGAAATGTGCTATATATACTACTTTATTTGCCAATAAAAAATACTAGAGGGGAAAATAAACATATTTTACGTTCATGTAGCTGGAGAATGTGTGAAATCAGTTAGCTTAGCAGGGGTTAAAAAAGGTTTTGATAATTTCCTAAAAGAGAACTCCATAGGCTGTTATTGAGATGGCTTGGGAAATCCACTGCTTATTCCAAGGAAAAGCAGCCTAAAATGTTTTACTACTTGGGACCTGTGTTGGCCACTGTTGGAAACAGGATACTGGGCTTGATGGACCTTCAGTCTGTCCCAGTATGGCAATTCTTATGTTTTTATGATTGGCAGGCTACACTGGGGACCTAGGAGGCCAGATGTCAGGCAGTGGCTATCTAGTGCTGCTAAATGCTCAAAACATTGAAGAACATTTGCTCTGACAAGAGAGAGATAGATGAAGGAAACAAGTTGGAATCTTATATGTACTTTATCCTGGTTAGGGAGAAAGCAGAATAACTGAGTAGAAGATATGAGCCTGGCAGTTGATTTTTTTTCAAGCTTTAATAAAAAGTTAAAGAGAAATAATAAAAATAAAACGTAAAATGTTAAATAACATTCCCCCCTAAATTGGATGCCCAATTGGTGACATTGCAACAAGCTGGTATAACTGGAATTAAGGATAGTTTTATTATCCACAGGACTTTGGAGAAATTGGAAAATCAATTTAGGTCATGTAATTTAAGGATTTTGAATTTTCCTCAGTGTCAATTGCTATTAAGAAAATATTTCAAGGAAGTAATATCCCTACCTAATTCTGATTTTATTGTTATTACTAACCCCTCCCCCCCTTTTACATACCCCTATTCTTGCTAGGCTGGTATTAAATTTTTTTTAAAAAAATTCTACTGTGAAAGTTGGCAACTGAAATATATAGCCTGCTTAATGGTTGCTACTTACAGTGATATCCAGTGACTGAACAGTAATTTTTACTGGCTGCAATATCTGTTGCATGGAAGAGTAACACCCTGTCGTTAAATATCCTTTGAAATCTGTTCATGGATTTGATATACTACCTTTCAGTGGTACATCCAAAGCAGTTTACATTTATTATATGCAGGTATTTTCTCTGTCCCTAGTGGACTCACAATCTGTTTTTTACCGCAGGCAAATGGAGAGTTAAGTGACTTGGCCAGGATCACAAGCAGCTGTAGTGGGAATTGAACCCAGTTCCTTAGCCCAGTGGTATATAATGATCTGATATCAAACTTGATGCTGTCCCTACATTTTTGAAGAGCAGTTACACACACTGGTTTATATATTCAGGATTACCTTTGTGATGTCCATCAACTCAGAGTCAAGTTGTGAAATAGCATCTTGTACTGAGGATAGATGAGAATGTTGCCTTGCCAGTGTTTCCTGGATCTGAAGCTGTATCCTAGCAACCTGAAAGGATGAACAGAAGAAAACTGATAAGTTAATCTGCTTTAATTTCTGAGTTCCAAGAAAAGCTAAAGCAGTAACACTTAAACTGAATTAATGCTCATTAGGAACCTTCTGTTTCTAGGCATTTTAAATGGACTGCAATACAAATATAAGACTTCTAATATCATAGCAGGAATCGCTTTCCAGCAGAAACTTGAGGAGCAAGGATCTCACTCTTAGAGTACTATATTACAAAGAAATAAAAAAAAAAAAAAAAAAAAATCGGGATATTGCAGGGATTGGTGGGTACCTGGAATACCATCCAGAAGGAAGTGGTGAAGACAAACAGTGATGGAATTCAAAAAAAGCATGAGATAAAAATAGAGCACTCCTTTGTGGTAAGACAAACGTTGGGATAACATGCATGAACTGGTGCTTTAGCTCAAACAGCAGTAAAATGGCATTTAAGATGGAGGAAAAGAGAAGTAAGTTGAATAGAATGCATTTAAAAGCCCAAAAGAAAGCATGGGAATGTATCCTGCATGGAAAAGCATTTTCAGTCTAACCTAAGGTGACCATACGTCCTGTTTTCAACGGGACAGTCCCGTTTTCGGGCCGACTGTCCCGTTGTTCTGACCCACCGCTTCGGGACACCAAAAATGTCCCGTTTTCAGGGACAGCGTCCCGAAGCTGTGCGCGGGGCACCAGGACAGCCGATCACTTTCCCTCCCTGCCGCGCCGATTGAAACGCTGGGCCGCCGCCGCTGCTTCTTGGCTTCTTCCCATCGTCAATTTTGACGTCAGAGAGGAAGTTCGGGCCAGTCAGGCAGCGATTGGCTGGCCCCGAACTTCCTCTCCGACGTCAAAATTGACGTCGGGAAGAAGCCAAGAAGCAGCGGCGGCGGTCCAGCGTTTCAATCGTCGCGGCAGGGAGGCAGACTGGAAGGCAGTGGCGGTACACGGGCGGGCAGGCAGGGGGGTTTGAATCCGCAAGTGGGGGGGGTGTTGAATCTGCGGGTGGGGTGGTGTTGAATCCGCAGGGGGGAGTGTTGAATCGCGGGGGGGGGGGGAAGTGTTGAATCGCGGGGGGGGGGGGAAGTGTTGAATCGCGGGGGGGGTTGAATCTGCGGGGGGGGTTGAATCTGCGGGGGGGTTGAATCAGGCACTGGAGAGAGGGAAGGAAGTAGGCAGGCAGGCTGGCTTCGGGGGGAGGGACAAAGGCAAGAGAAGACAAAGGAAGGAGGCACTGGGGGCACTAGGGACACAGGACAGGCATTGGGGGCACTATGGACATGGGAAGGAGGCATTGGGGGCACTATGGACATGGGAAAGAGGCATTGGGGGCACTATGGATATGGGAAGGAGGCACTGGGGGCACTAAGGACATAGGAAGGAGGGAGGGAGAGAATAGAAAGGGACAATTGTTGGGCCTGAGTGCAGAAAGAAAGAAAGAAAGAAAGGATACACAGTAAGAAGGAAACACAACCAGAGACTCATGAAATCACCAGACAGCAAAGGTAGGAAAAATGATTTTATTTTCAATTTAGTGATCAAAACCTGTCAGTTTTGAGAATCCCAATGTGCCCCTCTCCTTCCCTCCTGAGTCCCAATGCGCCCCTCTCTCTCCCTCCCTCCATTCTGTGCCTCCCTCCCATGGATGTTTACCTTCTTGTGGCTGGCTCCCTCTACCTTCCAGCCAAAGTTATTTCTCTTCACAAAGCCAGGGGCAGCGGGCTCCTACAAGCGTCCCGCGGCTGACCTGGAAGCCTCTGCTTTGATATCGGCTTTATGAACAGAAACAACTGCAGCTGGAAGGAGGAGGGAGCTGGCCACAAGAAGGTAAACACTCACGGCAGTTAAAATTTAATGCAAAGTGCAGAGTGATGCATTTTGGGAGTCATATTCTAGGAGAGGTTGATATGCACAGACAGGGAGAGGGACCTTGAGGTGATAGTGTCTGAGGATCCTCTGGCGATAGAACAGTGTAACAATGTGGTGGCCATAGACAGAAGGATGCTAGTCTGCATAGAGAGGCATAATAAGTAGAAGATAGGAGGTGTAGAAGCCTCTGTACAAGCTGTTGGTAAGGCCACATCTAGAGTATTGTGTTCAGTTTTAGAGACTGTATCTTGCTAAGGATGTAAAAAGACTTGAAGTGATCCAGAAGAGGGTGGCAAAAATGGTATGGGGCTTTCACCAAGAAACACATGAGATCAGAAGACCTGAATATGTACTCCCTAGAGGAAAGAAGCGACAGGGGAGATATGATACAGATGCTTAAATACTTAAAAGATATTAAATATAGAAGCAAATCTCTTCCAGAGAAGGGGAAACAGTAAAACTAGAGGACATTATTTGATTAATAACTTAATACACCATTAGAACCAAGGTTTTAAAGCTGTTTATGTAACTAAAAATAATACAGTATAAAAATTACAGTACAACTGAAAACCTTCACAACAGTCAAAACCTAAAATCCAGAAAAGAATATTCAAAAATCCAGGTCTTTAATGGACCAGAGGAAACATGGATTCACTAGAGGTAGGTCTTGTCAGACAAACCTGATCAATTTCTTTGACTGGGTGACCAGAGAATTGGATAGAGGATGTGTGCTAGATGTGGTGTATTTAGATTTTAACAAAGCCTTTGACAGTGTTCCACACAGATGTCTAATAAATAAACTGAGTACCCTCAGGATGGGTCCCAAAGTGACAGGCTGGGTCAAGAACTGGTTGAGTGGAAGGCGACATAGAAGTAGTGACCAATGGAGATCACTCTGAGGAAAGGGATGTTACCAGTGGTGTGTCTCAAGGTTCTATTCTTGGGCCTCTTCTTTTTAACATTTTTATAAACGATATTAGTGAAGGGTTGTCAGGTAAGATTTGCCTCTTTGCGGATGATACCAAAATCTGCAATAGAGTAGACACGCTGGATGGAGTGAATAACATGAAGAAAGACCTGGTGAAGCTTGTAGAATGGTCTGAAATATGGCAGCTAAAATTTAATGCTAAGAAATGTAATATGATGATCTTAAGGTGGCCAAACAGGTTGAAAAGGTGACGGCGATAGCTAGAAGGATGCTAGGTTGCATAGGGAGAGGTATGGCCAGTAGGAAAAAGGAGGCCATAGATGAAGTTAAGAGGTGATAAGCTCCGGACTAAGGGGCCTAGGGCAGCTGCTCTGTCTGCCTTCCCCTAACGACAACCCTGCCTGGGTCGGCCCCTTTACGCTTCCCAGGGCGGACCTACAAAACATCCTGCAGGCAGGGTTATTCCAACTGGAACCTTCTTGCCACCGAGTCCTCCTTGACTCGGTGGCAAGAAGGTTCCGATCAGAGCAGCCCTACCTGTAGGAAGCTACCAAGAGTCTGGTAGGCCCACCCCAGGAGGCACGAAGGATCCAACACAGCCCAAGAGAGTCGCAGGTTTGCTTGTTTTTTTGCCACTGGCGATTGGGAGGGAGGCTGCTGGACCGTGCGATTGCGAGGAGGGCTACTGACCGGGAGGGGTGGAAAGGGAGGCAACTCGCGGCAGATACTTTACTGCGGAGACAAGGCCATTCACTGGTCCGGGTATCTCTTCCCCTCGTTGGGCCATCTCCCTCCCTTCACCTCACCTTCGCTTGCGCTTTTCAGTTTTCTCTCTCTGAGTAGCCCGGACACTGTAGCCTTTTCACAAGTCACGCAAGACTGCTCCAAAATTTCTCCTCAGATGTGAGCTGCCCAGGCAGAAACAGGAAGTTGCATCAGAGCAGAAGTTTCAGGGCAGATTAATGTAACTTGTAAGAAGGCTGCAGTGTCCGGGCCACTCGGAGAGAGAAAACCTTGATTCCGAAAAGCGCCGCAAAGGTGACGAGAAGGGAGGGAAATGGCCCGATGAGGGGAAGAGATTGAATGGTGCTGAAGGGAAGTGGAGAGAGATGGAGAGGGGAACAGACGCTGAAGGGAAGTGAGGAAGGGAGAGAGAGAGGCGCAGACGCTGAAGGGAAGTGGAGAGTGGGGGAGGAGAGAGGAACAGACACTGCTGGGAAACCCTCCAACCCATCCCAGAATTCAAGGCAGCATGAGACAGAAAGAAAGGGTCTTTGAGGGAATAGCAGCAAGCTGAGTGGGAGATGATTTATTTATTTAAAAGTATTTATAACCCGCCTAACCACAAATCTAGGTGAGGGAGAAAGGGAACATACATTATAAGACATACAAGAAAAGTACAACAAAACTAAGAAACATCATTAAAACATATTAAAATCCCACAAAGCTGACCAACCCCTGGAAAAAAAATTATGTATATTTTTCTTTTTTTTCTCTCTCCCTTTTCCCTATCTTTCCCTCCCTTTTTTCTTTTCATTTTTCAGTCCCTGTCTTATCTGCCAGCATACTTACTATTTCTATACCAAAATGAGACCGGCTCAGCTCTGCTCTGGCCACAAGCTATTCTACTTTCAAATTTCTTCAAGCTGATGCATTAGAAATATATAAATAGATGCAATAAGATCATCTCGTTTTTCACACTTCAGCTGAATACTTTTAGCCCTGAACTATGCTTTATACTGATTAGAGAAAGACACGGGGGAAAAATCTGTCCCCGTCACCGGCCCACCATCCTCTGCACCTCCCCGTCACCGCCGTTCCCTTCACTGCCCCGTCACCGTCACCGGCATCCCTTTCACCGCCCCATCACCGCCACTGCCATCCCATTCACCGTCCCGTCACCGTCCCCGCAGCATCCATATAAGCCTTAGTACTGTAATATTTAGCTTATTCCTCTCTTATAAATCAAAGTTCCTGCTGCTGAACTAGAGAAAGAGATGTTCAGCTGGCAGGGCTTTGTTTATAAATTTTTATCAACACAACTAATATACTACTTTATCCTAAAGCAAAAAATAAATAAATAAATAAATAAATTTTTTCTACCTTTGTTGTCTGGTTTCTGCTTTCCACATCTTCTCATTCAATTCCTTCCATCCACTGTGTGTCTTCTCTCTGCGTCTTCCATTTGCTGTTACTGTGCCTCTCCCTTCACCCCCCCCCATTAGTCTAGCACCCATCTTCTTCCCTCCACTCCCCCATAGTCTGGCATCTGTCTTCTTCCCTTCTAGCATCTTCTCCCCACTCTGTCTTCCACATTTCCCTTCAGGGTCTGTTCCTCTCCACCCCCCTTCAATGTCTGTTCTATTCCTTTCCACCACCACCCTTCCCTCCCTCCTTTACCATCTGTTCCTTTCTACCACCCTTCAGCTCCTCTCGCGTGGCCTATCTATCTACCTTCCTCCCTCTTATTTTCGTGGCACGTTACAATGTAATTTGTGCAAGCCACTGGAGCCTGCGAGCTCGGTCCCTGTCCCATCCCCACAAACCATCTCGCTTCTGTGCTCCTATTTTCCCCATTTCTAATATATCCCCTATGTATCTGCCATTGCCCCCCCCCCCCCCCGTGTCCATTTACCATCCCCATGGCATGTCCCTATGCCCCATGCACATGATTTCCCCTCTTTCTGTTACCTTCCTGTGCCCAGATTTCCCCTATCTTCCTCTTCCATACCAGTGTCTCTCTTCTTTTCAACCCCATCTAGCTTCTTTCCCTCCCCCTGCTTCAAGCATCTGGCTCACCTGCCTGTCCTCCCCTTTCTTTCCTGCTGTGGGTTTTTCTTTCCCTCTTCATCCCCTTGGCCCAGAATCCTTTTCCCTTTCACTCCCTCCTTCCAGTGTGAGTCGGGAACACGCGTGATCGTGCAGTTCCCACCCGCCCGATCAATCGTAGCGTTTAGCCAGCTCCCTCCCTTCACCTCACCTTAGTTTGCAGGCTTTCTTTTTCGGCGACCTGCACACGCGGCTGCTCAGTGTTCAATCTTCTGCTCTGCTGCAACTTCCTGTTTATGGTTGCGTCAGAGCAGAAGATTGAACACTGAGCAGCCGCGCGTGTGTGGCTCTTTGAAAGCGTGCGTGTCGCCAAAAAAGAAAGCCTGCAAACTGAGGTGAAGGGAGGGAGCTGGCTAAACGCTACGATCGATCGGGCGGGCAGGAGCTGCGGGGACCGCGCGATCCTTGATGCCTCACTGCGGGGACAAGACCATTCACCGCTCCACGGGACGGTGAATGGCCTTGTCCCCACAGCGACTGCTATTTTTCTTTCCCCGTTTCGGCGGGTTACCCGCGGCTAGCCGCGGGTAACCGCCACCGTGTCATTCTCTAATACTGATGTCTATCAGTCCCAATTTCCTAATCCTGACAGAGTTCAGGAAGGGGAAGTGGGGAAAGAAATATGTTCCTTTGCCAATTTTATATATACATTACTAAAAATAAAATTAAAAAGAACAAAAAATTCTCTGGTTGACTGCAATATCCAGGCCTTTTTTTTAAAGTTAGCCCAAAAGCAAAGTTTTGTGTTGATATACAGTATGAAAGGGCAGCATAGAAATTATCTGAATAAAACTGAACCCACAAGGCACTCCCTATTTAAATTAAAACCTCAAATCAGAATAAATATAAGCTTTTTTCTTACATCCATTTTTTCTTCCAGTTCATGCAGGAACTCTCCATCAGCAGCAAGAGAAGACATGGCAGTGGAACTTTTTGCACTCAGAATAGCACGAGAGATGTACTCAATGCGTTGCTGCAGTGTAATTTCTGTGCTGTTACCCAACAAACAAAAATAGGGCAAAAAGCAAAAACAAGGAATTCAAAATTAAATAACTGAAGTTTAATATTTTACATTAGACAATAGCAAAATTACAAAAAAAGGGAAAATCATAAGAACATAAGAATAGCCTTACTGGGTCAGACCAATGGTCCATCAAGCCCAGTATCCCGTTCTCACGGTGGCCAATCCAGGTCACTAATACCTGGCCAAAACCCAAGGAGTAGCAATATTCCATGCTACTGATCCATAGCTTATCCCATGTCTTTCTCAATAACAGACTATGGACTTTTCCTCCAGGAACGTGTCCAAACCTTTCTTAAAACCAGCTATGTTATCTGCTCTTACCACAACCTCTGGCAATGCGTTCCAAAGCTTAACTATTCTCTGAGTGAAAAAATTTTTCCTCCTATTGGTTTTAAAAGTATTTCCCTGTAACTTCATCGAGTGTCCCCTAGTGTTTGTAATTTTTGACAAGAGTGAAAAATCAATCCATTTGTACTCGTTCTACTCCACTTAGGATTTTGTAGACTTCAATCATATCTCCCCTCAGCCGTCTCTTTTCCAAGCTGAAGAGCCCTAACTGTTTTAGTCTTTTCTCATATGAGAGGAGTTTCATCCCCTTTATCATCTTGGTTGCTCTTCTTTGAACCTTTTCTAGCACCACTATATCTTTCTTGAAATAAGGAGACCAGAATTGAACGCAATACTCCAGATGAGATAACACCATGGAGCGATACAGGTGCATTATAACTTTCTTAGTCTTGTTAACCATCCCTTTTTAAATAATTTCTAGCATCCTGTTTGCTTTTTTGGCTGCCACTGCACATTGGGCTGAAAGTTTCATTGTATTGTTTACGATGATACTGAGATCTTTTCTTAGGCGCTAACCCCCAAGGTGGACCCTAGAATCTGTGATTCAGGTTATTCTTCCCAATGTGCATCACTTTGCATTTGCCCACATTAAATTTCATCTGCCATTTGGACACCAGTCTTCCAATTTCCTAAGGTCTGCCTGCAATTTTTCACAATCCACATGTATTTTAACAACTTTGAACAGTTTAGTATCATCTGCAAATTTAACCACCTCACTCGTTCCAATTTCCAGATCATTTATAAATAAGTTAAATAGCATGCAGCCGTCAATAAAAATTCATGGCACAATTTCCTACCCATGGCTGAGCTGGTGGCTAAATAAGAATAAGGAAATTGCTGTAAGACATACGTATGAATAGTGAACCAGCATCAGTTTATCATCCAGGAATTTTTTCAAACCAACATTCATTGCTTAACTTGTATATCCCTGTAAATCTTGTTTCTCCTATTGTTTCCTATTGTCTTGACATATAAGTATCTCAGTGCATATTTAAATAAGGAAAATGATTTCAGTTAAGGCCTAGCAATCTGCATACCTATGCATATCTGCCAGTTTAGCCAACACACGAGCTGCATTGCTGAAAATTCGGTTCTTTTCATAGTATCTCCAAAGCAAATCCATGTAACGGACCTTATTTTGATCCATTTTTGCCATTCTTTCCAAATGTGGCTCCAAAAATGGTGAATTTATCTAAAGAAGTTATGATTAAATACAAGCAATATTTTAATATTGATCTAATTCTTAACACCTTACAAAGGACCTCTCTATCTTAACTTGTCTTTTTTTTTTTTTACCCATTTTTCAAGTCTTCCCTCTACATTTCTCTGCTTCTTACCACAACCTCTCCTTCACTCAGCAACCTTCAGAAATTAATTTTATAATAGACCACCTAGTGTAGATTAGTCAATTATTCTTCTTCCCAAACATGGTAAAATTATGTCTTACCTGTTAATTTTCTTTCCCTTAGACGCAGCAGATGAATCCAGAGACCAATGGGATAGCTCACATCTACCAGCAGGTGGAGATAGAGAAACTGATTAACAGGTGTTCTTATTTGCTGGCACTCCTCCTGTCTCATCGGTATGGCTCCTTGCCCAAGCACATTTCACCATCAATAGGCATAGCATGTAAAAAACTTCTTTCCCAGAACACATCGCCAACAGCAAAGATACCGAATATAATCCTTACAACAACCAATCACTAAAAGTCGCACACGAAAAAAAAAAAAAACCGACAACCAAATACCAGAAAGGGTGGGGCTCTGGATTCATCTGCTGCGTCTAAGGGAAAGAAAATTAACAGCAGATGAATCCAGAGACCAATGGGATGTAGCAAAGCAATCCTCAATCTGGGTGGGAAGCAAACCTCGCATCCGCAACAACCGAAGCCCCAAAAAGCCCCTATCGCATGTGCCCGAACCTCCATGCAGAAACGCTGAGAGAAGGCACTCTCGGAAGACCAGTTAGCCGCGAGACAAATATCCTCCAAGGAAACAACCTCTGGGCCGAGCCCAAGAAGGAGCCCTCGCTCCAGCGGAATGGTCATGAAGTTCATACGCCACCCGTTCCCCTGCCAGCAGGCAAGCAAAAAGAAAGTCCTCCTGGACCCATTGAGCGAGGTAGGCATCTGACGCCGCCATACGCATGAGGCGTCCCTTGAAGAATACAAAAAGGAGATATAAACAACTAACAGTTGTTAGAAACTGAGTTCGCGGAGAATGCTACATATGGTTCCAAAATGCAGTGAATAAAAGCAGTGCTCCCACTATCTCCTCCCAGGAAGAAGGAAGGAAAAGCGAGCATGACGCAAAAGAAAGGATGACACCCCTCTAGAAAGAAACAGTGGTACCATCCGACTGATACCCCCTATGACGGCATTAAGAAATAGTAAACAGGAATCCCCGTTGAACAAGGCCTGCAACATCGCAACTGCAGAGCTGAAGCCATGGCCACAAGGAATCCCATGGTCAACGGCACAGCTGTTTAGAGTCCCAAAGGACAAGGCTAAAATGAAGCCATCGGTAAACTTAGAAGAAGTACGTGAAGATTGTACTCCAAACCGGGCTTTTTTTTTTTTTTTTTTAGAGGCGCATGAATATACACCACTTTGTTTAGGAACTGAACTACAGGAAGCTGAGAAGTCAGCGAAGGGCCATATACCTAGTCTCTGTCACAAGTCAAGAAAGACACCAGAAGCTGAAGGGAAATGAACGCTAAGCCCTCGGCCAAACACTAGTGCCACAAAAGGAACTCTGGAGTGGTTCAAACTGGAAGAAGCGCCCAAGAAAGGAAACCCCTCCAACAGGAAGCAGAAGCCACAGGAGATGTTCGTAGCACCTGGATAAGAGAAGAAACAACCATCTTCGCCTAACTCGTACACGTCAGCCAAGATTAACCAAAAAACTAGGTTGTAATCCTAAAGTAGTACAAATATCCATGTGGATCGGACCCTAGGCGGGCAAAGCTGGAGACGCCAGGAAGATTCCTAGTCCAGCTGTCGAAAGACCCATTAAATCCGCAAAGGAAGGAAGGCGCCGGCCATCCAGGGAATCTACCCATACTGTGCCCGGAAGGCGAGCTCGAGATTGTAAATCCAAGCTATCATCAGCCAGCGGAAAACACTGAAAAGGAGAAGGCAGAGGCGAGAAAGGAGCTATGCCGCAACCCCCTCTAACTTCCACTCCCTGGGCCCGCCGAAGAAGCTAGGAAGAGTAGAATTGAGAGACGGGGCCATGAGTTCCAGGTCAATGAGATCTCGCTTTCCTAAAATGAGGTATAATGGCTGAGCCACAAATCACAATACCCAGGATGCAGAAGATTATACTAATATTAATATGCACCCTTCCAAGAGCGTACACAGCGCTGTACACAGAAACATCCAAGAAAGAGATGCAGAGAGTCCCAAAAGTGAAAAATATGGGACCTCCCCTGCGACTGACCCCATTATCGTGAGACACGGCTTCTACCAACCCAGTACGGAGGGAAGCCGAAACTGGGGGGGAGAAGAATAGCGTCAAACCGCATGCAAAATGGGGCTGCAAAAAATCCCATAGGAGATCACAGAAGCGCAGCAATTCAATCAACTCCCCCACCCTGGGCCCCAATATGAACACAGGATAAATTGTAAGCAGCAGCTGCCGCCGCACTCGACCTGAAAGGCCGAGAAGCAACGGCTGAGCCAATAGAAGCCGGATATCAGAGAAACTACTGAACGTCGCGGCATCCTCCCCCCAGTGCAGGAGCACTAGTCTTTTACTCAGAAAAGACCGCGGCTCTCAGCCGGAGACTCAAACACCGCCGTGGCAAGCGGGAAACTTAAGCCACGCTGTGACGTGCTCCGCCGAGCTGGTTTCGCTGGCCTCATGGAACTGGGAGGTAACAACAGGGAGACCGAGAAAGGCGCAGAGAGAAAGAAAGCCGCCGAAACAGACCAGAAGAACGCCCCATCGCGTCTGCCAGCCTCGGAGCATCCTTGCAATCCAACCGCCCATGGAAGAGGTACGGGCTCTCTACCCTAAATTACCCCGACCTCGGCCGCGGCACCTGCCAAACGACGGGCAGCCTCAGCGTACCACGCTGCAAATGCGAGGACACCCCCCCCGCCCACACAAGAAACCTCTAAGCGACTCCCGTGCGCGGGAAGGCAGCAGCTCCTCCAACCGAGCCCAAACTACAACGCGGGGGCTCAGTCCACTCACCTATGCCACAACAAGAAAATAAGCTGCCAAAAACGAACCGCTCACCAAAGCTTAGCGGCTGAGAAAAGAGCCAACTACCGGCTAACCACGCGACTGTTCCCCGAAGCACCAAACACCACCACCAACCAAAAAATATAACCTGCAATTGCAAAGTAACACAAGGCATACTCACAACCCAGCTTACAAGGCTGTAAGACCCCGGTAGGAACAGGTTGAGCACTACTAAGAGTACCCAATCGTGGATAGTAACTGCAGTCTCTATATTTTTTTTTTTCCAGGGAAAGAAGAAAACTAGAGACCCAGATAAACCCTCTATCAGAGGAGGGAGGGTGAGGCAGGGACAAGGGGGGGCCCAAGTGTAACCTCTAAAGCCGGCACCGTTCAGCCGGACACCCCTGTCTCACTGAAGAGAAAGAATCTCAACAGGAGAAATGGAATTTCCAGCCATCGTCAGAATTCAGGAGCAATTGGAATAGCGACTTTCCCCTGCTGGGAGATAGAGCATACTGATGAGACAGGAGGAGTGCCAGCAAATAAGAACACCTGTTAATCAGTTTCTCTATCTCCACCTGCTGGTAGATGTGAGCTATCCCATTGGTCTCTGGATTCATCTGCTGCTGTTGCTAGGGAAACTCCCTTTTATCCTCTTAAATGAAATCACATTTAATAGAAGTTAAACACAGCTGGAATTCTGCATAATATCTCAAACAGAAATGTGAACAAAAGGGATAACATACAGTAACTTGAACTCAGAAAGAAATGTTTCTGTTTATCAAATTTAAGTGAAAGGCCTTGCGTCTTATAACCTCCTATCCTGTTAAGGTCAAGCCAGTCAATGTTATCTTTGTCCATGTATTACTCAGTTCCCCCCATCCAACAAATAGTTACCTCTTTTATTACTATCTTTCCTTCCAGTTTCCCTCTCTCCCTAGTGATTCAATCAATTCTTCTTCCTATCTAGACCTACCCTGATTACTTTACTTTCCAGTTGGAAAAGGTATTCAACTCTCTGGACCAAGTTTGTTCATTTCTATATCACTTTTTGTAATACAAAACTGATAGATTTGTTTCCAGCTACTTGCTAAACTATTTTCAACAGAATAGAGTTTTTTAAAAATCAGTTCTCATACTTTACCTTTAGAAGTTTGTCTGTGAGGTCCACCTGTATCAGCCAGTTATAGAGTGCTATACTAAAGAGTTCATCTGTTGAACGTTGAGCCAATTTCAACATTTTCTCAAACTATAAAAAAATGTAAAGTTAAACACAGCTACACAAATAGTAAACATGAAAAGTCAGGTACAGAACACAAATCTAAAAAGGCTTCCTGTCTTATTTTCACTCATAATCAGGCATTATTAAAAAAAAAAAAAAAAAAAAAACATTAACAAAATGATCCAACATCACTTTTTTTCTACTATTTGCCCCAATAAGCTGAGTGTCTTACTGGACTGTGTCCAAATGACTGTTTTTATTATTCTCTCAATCATCATCATATAATTGCCCAAATATCATATCAAAGGAATTGAACTTAACGGACCAATGTTATTTACACCAAGATGCTGTGCTTAGACAACTTTTAATACAAAAGAGCTATGTTCTAACCTGCCTACCAAAATAACTCTCTCAAACTTTGCACTCCCCTTCTAATACTATTAGAGCTGCAACTGTGTGCAAAAATTTAGGCATGAGTTGGTTATATTGAATGTTTCAACAAATTCCTAACTGAACAGAAAGTGACACGACCTGTATTATATTACATTACTGTTTTCAATCCCGCCAATACCTTTCAGTTGTAGGCGGTTTACAATAAGAATTGGTCTGGCCATTCCCAGGGAGCTTACAAAGTTGAACAGAAAGAGTGAGCTTACAAGAATTGATGGATAGCATGAGTGATGGGATCTGGGGAGGGTTTATAAGGTATAGCAGATCATTTGACAAATTTTTTGAAAAGCATAGTTTTCAGTTCTTTCCTGAATGTTTTGTAGTTGGTCGTCTTGGTCAGTAGCTTGGAGGGGGGGGATGGGTGAAGAGAGCCTGTGTTGTCCTTGGTCTAAATCAGTGTTCCCGCTAAGCTGCGCTGGCCTGCGCTCGCGCACAAAATATTACATCGCAGCGCACAAGTTTCTCTTCACAGCGCACACACGCGTCGCAAAGGTAAGGGGAGGTAAGGTAAGGGGACGCATTGGGGGGATTGCACTTCCCCACAATTGCCATGCTTCGGTTCCTCTTCTTCCTTCCTTCCTCCCTCCCCCCCCCGCGGGACCCTGCGGCACCATCAACTCTTACTCCCTCTAATGTCGGCCCTGCAGCTCCAGACTTCCTCGCACCTTCTCCCCTCCCCCTTTGGATCGCTATTATTTTAAATGTTATAGCCGCGGAGCTGTATCCATCAGTGGAGATGTCTAACCTCGGCCTGCCCCGGAACTCTTACTGCAACAGTGACTTCCTGTTCCTGCCTAGACGGGCGGCTGCTGCAGTAAGAGTTCCGGGGCAGGCCGAGGTTAGACATCTCCACTGATGGATACAGCTCCGCGGCTATAACATTTAAAATAATAGCGATCCAAAGGGGGAGGGGAGAAGGTGCGAGGAAGTCTGGAGCTGCAGGGCCGACATTAGAGGGAGTAAGAGTTGATGGTGCCGCAGGGTCCCGCGGGGGGGGGGGGGGGGGAGGAAGGAAGGAAGAAGAGGAACCGAAGCATGGCAATTGTGGGGAAGTGCAGAGCTGCAGGGAAGAGTGTTGCGGTACCCAGCTGGAGGGAGAAGGAAGATGAGGGAGGGAATTAAAGGAGATGCCAGGGCTTGGAGCGTAGGAGGAAGGTATGCCAGTCTAAGGGAAAAGGAAGGGGGAGATGTGAGAGCATGGAGGGGGAGCGAAAGATGGAAGAAAAGGAAAGGAGAGAGATGCCAGAGAATCAGGGAAGGGGAGATACCAGACTATGAGGAGAGGTGTGGGAGAGGGAAGGCGAGGAGAGAGATGCCAGACCAATGGGGTGAAAGGAGAGATGGAAGGGGGAGGCATACAGTTTCTGGAAGGGGCATAGAAGGAGAGAAGATGCCATATAGGGGAAGAGAGACGGCAGACAGTGGATGGAAGGAAGAGAGTTACAAGAAGATGAGGAAAGGAGAAACCACAGAAGACAAAGGTAGAAAAAAATTTCTATTTATTTATTGCTTTAGGAGACATGTGTCACTGTTTCTGTGAAGCATTGTATGCAGAGTCCAGCTTCTTGCTGGTTCAATTTAACCTTTGTCTATGTATTTTTATTTTATCCCCCCTTTTACAAAACTGTGAAGCGTTTTTAGCACCAGCCTTGGTGGTAGCAGCTCTGATGCTCAGAATTTTATGAGCATCAGAGCTGTTACCTCCGTAGCTAAAATCCACACTACAGTTTTGTAAAAGAGGGAGGGGTTAGTTTGTGATTACATATTCCTTACTAGGCGAAGGTGTTTTCTGTGTTCTGTGTGTTCGAAAGACATGGTTTTCTGTTAGGATTGACGGTGTAGGATTGATCTGTGCTGGTCTGGCTTGTTTAGTTTTACAATGGGTGTATTGATGTACTGCTTACTGCAATATGTAAGATGCTGCCTTTTCCTAGGTACTCATGTGTGACGTGTGGTTTGTTACTAAAAATCATGTTTTTCTTACAGATGGGGGGGGTTGCCAAAAAATGATGGGCCCCGGATGTTACATATGCTAGGTACGCCACTGTATGTAAAGATACCAGAAAGCTGGCGTAGCAAAAACTTCTAAGTTTTGAGTATTTAACCCTCCCACAATCTCACGGGCACTCGTTTCAAGTTTATTGAGATTTTGATTTAAACGCAATATCAAATATTTTCAATGCGTATAACAAAAATAAATTTGGGGAAATAAATAAAACCATTTGAACCAGTGTTCCCGCTAAGCTGCGCTGGCGTGCGCTGGCGCACAAAATATTACATCGCAGCGCACACGTTTCTCGTCACAGCGCACGATCGGAAGAGGCGTACGGCAGATGGCAGGGCGGCGAGAGGAGAATCGGGCGAGTTGGCTCATAACTTGCTGGCGCCCGATATTTTTGGCTCACGGTGAAAAAAGTTTGCTCACAACACCCGCCCGCTTAGAGGGAACACTGGTCTTGATGTGTTTTTTTCTGATTAGGTGGTTGTTTAGGTAGGTAGGCCCAGTTCCATTTAGGGCTCTGAATACGGTGCAGTAGATTTTGAATTGTATGCACGTTTGTATGGGGAACCAGTGTGAGTCTCGGAAAGCAAAGGTAATGTGATCGTATTTTTTCAGCGAGTATATCAGTTTGTATGTAGAAGAAAGTTAAACATGACTTTTTGCAAATTAATAATATATTACTATTCATTGATTTTAAACTATTGAAAATAATTAAGGGAACATGAAAGGTCTAAAAGTAAGGATACCTTTGCAGCTGATTCATTACTATATTTTTCAGTATAGAATTATTCAGTAAACCATAAAGTTTACTGAATAATTCAGCTTTTCTTCAGTTGGAATGTTATGGCAAATGTAAAATAAAGTTTAAAAACAGTATAAAAAGTACTTGTAGGAATAAAGATAAGGCTTTGGAATGGCTTTCAGAGTCCCAGGCTTAAATATTGAAAATGTGTGGGGAGATCTCAAAATATGCATTACATGCAAGAAAACTGGATTAAGAACTGGTTGAAAGATAGAAAACAGGAGGATCCTAACCATGATGGTGTTTTGAGTGAACTTGGCTGAATGCTGTCGTTCCCTTTACCTATTTTCTTGATGGTTAAGCGCAAATCAAAGACCCGGGTTTTTCCCCTAGAACCCGGGTCCAAAGTTTCTTTGCTGGGACCGATGGATGCTTTGGTCGAGCGGCAACCCTGAGGTGACCCGGACGAGAAGTCCTTGGCAAGAAGTGGGAGTATGTTGGAGAACTCCCGAGCTTCCCTCGAGGCAGCTAGTCTCTTGCCAGAGGAGCAGAGAACGCCGGCGCAACCACTCCCTCAGCCAGTGTCATCAGACTTTCTTTGCAGCTCTCGGATGTTGCTGCTTCACTTCCTTTACTTGCCATAAGTAAAGGAAGTGAAGCAGCAACATCCGAGAGCTGCAAAGAAAGTGAAGAACTCGCAATTCAGCGGGTGTTAGCTGCATCAGTTTTACAGCCACTGCAGTGTAGACACAGGGACCGCAGAATCTTTCTGAACCTTCAAGTTCCTCAGGTACTGTAAAAATTAAAGATATTCAAGTGAAATCTGAAATAACTCCTTTGAAGAAGCCCTCAGTTATTGACTTACAATGTTCAGGGGTGCTTTCTGAAACATCTAAATTACAACAGAGGGTTGGAAAACTTTAATCGGAAACTCTTGAACATGGAAAACTGTTGGAGGTTATAGGCGCACAAAAACAGCTCCTAATAAAGAAAAATGGAAACAATTTCAAACTTGAAATGTTCGCGATCACAAGGAGATCTAATTTAAGATTAATAAATTTCCTAAATTAACTACAGTCTTGCTATTAGAGATGTTCAAGAGGTATCTTTCAGAAATTTTGAATGTTCCATAAATATCTTACCCACCAGTATCGAAGATTTATTATCTTCTTGATGGAAAAAAGAAGACCAATATATTAGAAAAATCAGATTTAGAGCAGATGTCTGTAGCTACATTGTTTGTTCAATTAGCCTTAGATTCAGACAGAGATTGGTTGTTAAATGTTTTTTAAGTATAAAGATAAACCTTTCATGAGTCAAAAAATCAGAATGTATCCAGATATAGTAGATAAGATAACCCAAAAAGAGAGGAAACAATTTCTGCTTTTGCGACCACAAGTTTTAAAACTGGGTGCTACTTTTGCACTTAGATTTCCTTGTAAATGTTTGGTCAATTTTCAAGGAGCTACATATACCTTTTTCGAGTCTTCACAATTATCTAGATTTATTTCAGGCAAAGAAGTAATTACTGCCAGTACCCCTGTCGAAATTCAAGAGTAGCTCGTGTATTAAGCTAGGTTACGTTCAAGAGCTCATCTGTTTTCCTATTTTTTGTTTTTGTAGAATTAAAGGTATCTGATTATTTTGAAGCTCCTTCCCTATAATTGTGCACTGAATAACAGAACAAATGAATATATTTATATAATTTGAAAATTTGTTAGCACCGTGTTTCCCCGGAAATATTTGGGGCCCCAAAAAGGCACTAGGTCTTATTTATTTTCGGGTAGGGCTTATTTTTTCATGTATATGATCATCTCTCCCATCCTCTCCACCTCAATTCTTCCTCTTTGCTTTCCCCCACATGTGCAACATCTTTCTTCCCTTTTCACCTTCCCTCTGAAGCATCTTTCTATCCTTCCCTCCCTCCCATCCCCCTGTGCAGAACCCTTTGTCCAGCTTCCATCCTTCCTTCCCTCCCATCCCCCCAGTGCAGCAGAACCTTTTGCCCAGCTTCCATCCATCCTTCCCTCCCTCCCATCTGTTTTTTTGTGTTTATTTTTTGATATTCATAATCTCATTTTAAGTATATTTATTCATGTTAATGTATGATTTCTTTTTTAGTATTAATAGCCCCTTATGCAGCTGACTGGCAAAACATGGCCATGTCAGTCTACAGTATTTCAACCTGGGAGCTTTTTACAGGATCTAATTAACAGACTATTTCACTGGCAATCTGCTTCTTTGTTTTATTCCATCTTGGATATTGTAGATCAACTGCCTTATTTTTTTAACTTACCAAAGTTAGCAAATATCAATGCTGAGAAGCCTCCCTATGAGGGCTGAGCTTCTTTAAAGGACAACCTTCCAATACATAATGAAGAATGGTCATAAAAAGTTTTGGTAGCTCCGCTGACTGACCTTTTCAGCGAGTCTCTAGAGTCGGGAGTAGTACCAGAGGACTGGAGGAGGGCGGATGTGGTCCCTCTCCAAAAAAGTGGAAGTAAGGAAGAAGTAGGGAATTACAAGCCAGTAATTTCTGACTTCAGTGGTTAGCAAATTAATGGAAACACTTTTAAAACAGAGAAAATGTTTGAGATCAGAAAATAGTATGAAACTGAGTTTGGAGGGTAAGATGTTAGTATCTCATATTAAGATTGGGGCAACAATGCTGTCTGTGGCTGGTGCCAAGCTCTGGAATGCGCTGCCTGGTATTCTGCGATTCTGTGATAGGAGATTGAATATTAAACGCAAATTTCTGTCAATGCCTTCCTGTGCAAATGCTATTCTCTGTTAATGCTTTCCTGTCAATGATTTTATGGGATCTTGTGTTTCCATCTTGTAGGATGAATTTAAAAGATTTTGATAATGATAATGTCTTCTTGTGTTTGTCTTGTTTAAACATAAGAACATAAGCAGTGCCTCCGCCGGGTCAGACCATAGGTCCATCCTGCCCAGCAGTCCGCTCCTGCGGCGGCCCAAACTGGTCACGACCTGTCTGTATCACCAGTAGAGGCTCCCTTGCCACCTTGGTTTCTCATTTAAGTCCTGTCTTCCTATCGAAGTCCTAACCTTCCGGTCTTGCACATGCACGACCTGGTTTGGTTTCTATACTCATTACTTGGTTAGCTTTCTATACTTGTGTTACATCCCAGCTCCTCCCTCAGTATTCCATGATCCCTTTATCCCTCAGGAATCCGTCCAATCCCTGTTTGAATCCCTGTACCGTACTCTGCCTGATCACTTCCTCCGGTAGCGCATTCCAAGTGTCCACGACCCTTTGGGTGAAAAAGAACTTCCTTGCATTTGTTTTGAACCTATCTCCCTTCAGTTTCTCCGAATGCCCCCTCGTATTCGCTGTCCCTTTCAGTCTGAAGAATCTGTCCCTATCCACCCTCTCTATGCCCCTCATGATCTTGAAGGTCTCTATCATATCTCCCCTGAGCCTCCTCTTCTCCAGAGAGAAGAGCCCCAGCCTATCCAACCTCTCAGCGTATGGGCAGTGTTCCAGCCCTTTTACTATTTTCGTTGCTCTCCTTTGGACTCTCTCAAGTACCGCCATGTCCTTCTTGAGGTGCGGCGACCAATACTGAACGCAGTATTCCAGATGTGGACGCACCATCGCTCGATACAATGGCATGATGACTTCCCGTGTTCTGGTTGTTATGCCCTTCTTTATGATGCCCAGCATCCTGTTGGCTTTTTTCAAGGCTGCTGCGCACTGTGCAGATGGCTTCAGTGATGCATCCACCAGCACACCCAAGTCTCTTTCAATTCTGCTGTCTCCCAACAATACCCCCCCCAATTTGTAGTTGAACAACGGGTTCTTTTTCCCTATATGCATGACCTTGCATTTGTCCACGTTAAAGCGCATTTGCCATTTGTTTGCCCAGTCTTCCAGCTTGTCCAGGTCCCTTTGTAGGTCCTCACACTCCTCCCTGGTCTTAACTCTGCCGCACAGTTTGGTATCGTCTGCAAATTTTATAACCTCGCACTTTGCCTCCTTTTCCAGGTCATTGATAAATATGTTAAAGAGTAACGGCCCTAGCACCGACCCCTGTGGCACACCGCTTGTGACTCCCCGCCAGTCAGAATATTGACCCTTTACTCCGACCCTCTGCAGTCTACCCGACAACCAGTGCTTGATCCATCTGTGCACATCCCCTCCCACCCCGTGGTTCCACAGCTTCTTAAGCAGCCTTTCATGTGGCACCTTGTCAAAAGCCTTTTGAAAATCGAGGTAAATGATGTCTATGGGTTCCCCATTGTCCACCCGACTGCTTATTCCCTCAAAGAAGTACAGAAGGTTCGTTAGGCACGACCTTCCCTTACAGAATCCGTGCTGGCTTGTTCTCAGTAGGCCATTCCTCTCGATGTGCTCGCAAATGCCGTCCTTGATCATAGCTTCCACCATCTTCCCTATAATTGAAGTCAGGCTCACCGGCCTGTAGTTCCCGGGGTCACCCCTCGATCCCTTCTTGAAGATAGGTGTGACATTCGCCAATTTCCAGTCCTCTGGTACCTCACCAGTTTTCAAGGATAGGTTGCAAACATGCTGGATTGTGCCCGCTATTTCTTGTCTTAGTTCCTTCAGAACCCTTGGGTGGATCCCGTCCGGGCCCGGTGATTTGCCGCATTTCAGCCTGTCTATCTGTTTGAGGACATCCTCCTTACTTACCTCTATGTGCTCCAATTTTTCAGCCTGTTCCCCACTCATGAGCTCCTCTGAGTCCGGTATATTAGATGTGTCTTCGCTCGTGAAAACCGACGAGAAGAACGTGTTCAACCTCTCAGCTACCTCTTTATCCTCCTTAATCACTCCCTTCCTATCCCCATCGTCCAATGGCCCCACCTCCTCTCTCGCTGGTCGCTTCCCCTTAACGTAACTGAAGAATGCCTTGAAGTTTTTCGCCTCCCTGGCCAGCCCCTCTTCGTATTTCCCCTTTGATTTTCTAACCTCCCGGTGGCATTCCTTTTGGCATTTCCTGTGCGCCTGGTGATTTTCCTCCGTTGGGTCCTTTTTCCATCTCTGGAAGGATACTTTTTTGTCCTTTATCGCCCTCTTTACTTCTGTTGACATCCAAACCGGGTCCTTTGATCGCTTGTTCTTGCAGCCTTTCCTGAAACTGGGGACGTACATTCTCTGTGCTTCCTGCAGGGTGTCCCTGAATAGGGTCCAGGCGCTTCCCACAGTCTCCATCCTAAAGATGTTTCTGAGCTTCCTCCCCACCATTTCCCTCATAGCAACATAGTTCCCTTTCTTGAAGTTAAGCGCAGTTGTTGCAGTCCTCCTTACTATGGGTGTCTCTCTTTCTAATGTGAATCTGATCGTGTTGTGATCACTGTTGCCTAGTGGTCCTCCCACTTCTATCCCTCTTGCAGGCCCCCCTAATCCGTTTAGGATGAGGTCAAGAGTAGTACCCCCTCGCGTGGGTTCTTTGACTAGTTGCTCCATGAAGCAGTCCTTCACAGCTTCTACAAATCCTGTCTCCCTAGGGCAGTTGGAGTGACCCGTACTCCAGTCTATTCCCGGGTAGTTGAAGTCCCCCATCACTGTTACACTTCCAGTCCTGCATTCCTGTCTCAATTCCGCTTCCAAGTCATGTCCGACTCCTTCTGGCCAGGTGGTCGATAGTACAGCCCCAGTTTTATGCCCGCACCCTTGTTTCCCGGTAATTTGACCCATAGCGATTCCAGCCCCTCTGCCTTCGTTGCCATATCCATCCCGACCGAGTGGATAGAGTCCTTTATATATAGTGCTATGCCTCCCCCCTTCTTGTGGGTCCTGTCCCTCCTGTAGAGTTTGTACCCCGGCAGTGCCACATCCCATTGATTTTCCTCTGTCCACCAGGTTTCTACAATTCCAATTATATCCAGGTCCTCCCCCTTGGCCACGACTTCTAGTTCACCCATCTTGGCCATGAGGCTTCTTGCGTTTGCGTATAAGCACCGCAGGTCCCGTCGTGTTTCTTCCACCTCTGCATTTACCTGGGCCACTTGCCCTTGGATTTCAGGCTGTTTTCCCATTCCCTGTGCTTATGCTTTGCCCTCAGCCTTTACCCTCTTAGCTTTCAGCTTCCCCACATCCCCGCCACCCCACTTCCCCGCTTTTCCTCTGGGTTTTCTAGCCCTACCGGCCCCCTCCTGGGCTATCATCCCTTGAGCCTCTGTTTGATCCCCCTCGCCTTGTGGTACCTCTATATTACCCTCGGCTTTCGCCCTCGTGCCACCCAGTCTCCCTGTGTCTCCATGCCCATTAGTTTTCTCCCAGCAAGCTCCCTTTACCTGATGTTTCCCTCACTGTCTGATTCTAAGATCTTCCGGTCCCTCTGCTTCCTCCCTGCAGTCAGCCCGTTCAGCATCTGTTCTGGATACTGTTGTCCGAAGCGTCAACATCAGATCAGCTGTCGGCTTTCCCCCTCTCCTCAGTTTAAAGCCCTCTCAATCTCCTTCCTCACATTGGCTGCCAGTAGTCTAGTTCCTGCTGTGCTCAGGTGCAGGCTGTCCCGCCGGTAGAGCTTGCTCTTTCCCCAGAAGGACGCCCAGTTCCTCACAAAGTGGAAGCCCTCCTCCTGGCACCATCTCCTCAACCATGCATTCACAGCTTGGAGGTCTGCCTGCCTCTTTGCATCTGCTCTCGGTACAGGCAGGATCTCCGAGAATGCTATCCTCCGTGTGCTCCGCTTCAGCTTTCGTCCCAGGACCCTGAACTGGTCAGTCAGTGTGGCCATGCTGAAGTTCCTCCGGCTCACATCATTCGTTCCGACGTGGATTATTACCGCAGTCTCCTCTGTCTCTGCTCCGTCCAGGATCCTCTCAATCCTGTCAGTGATGTCTCGTGTCTTGGCCCCTGGGAGACAAGTCACTAGCCGGTCCTCCCTTCCTCCAGCTACGTGACTGTCTACCTCTCTCAAGATCGAGTCTCCCACCACAATAGCAGACTTCCCTTTCCTCAGCAACCTCCTCTGCCTCAGGTCCGTGTCCTCGGTGCAGTGTGGTGTCTCTCCCTCGGGGTCCCGGTGAGTCGCGGACTCCTCCTCTTGCGTGGTTCCTCCGCTAGGTCCTTCCCCGGTGTCGCCTTGTGGATCCTGGGTCTCGTCTGCCGACATCCGTCTGTGCTGCTGCTGATCCCGTTCCTCCACCTTCCTATAGGCCTCCTCGATGAATCTCTCGAGGTCCCTCACCTGGTCCACAATGGGGCCTGCTCCGTCTGTGTTCTGGGTAGACCAGCTCGTCTCCTCTGTGGTGCGCAGTCCCTCCAGTTCCTGGACCCTGACCCTCAATCTGCCGACCTCCATCCTCAGGCTTTCCAGTTCCTGACACCGACTGCATATGTACTCCCGCCTTCCCAAAGGGAGGTAGTCGTACATATTGAACTCTGTGCAGTATACCGGAAAGTACCTCTGGGATCCTGGGTCCTCCATCGCTCCCGTAAAGTGCTGGTGTGCTCCTGCAGAGAGAAAAGAGAAAAGAAGGTGATTTCTTGGTGTTTCTGTCTCCCTCGCCTTCGCCGCGCGCCGAACGGCTGCGCGCCGTTGGCTCCCTTCCTATTAAGGGGGGAGTCCGGGCGCTGACGTCAGTGGTGACGCGGTGTGGGTGGGCGGAGCTAACTCTCGCCACTACCCGCTCCTTGCTCCCACCGTCCCCTTCCTTCTCCTTCGCCTGTCTCCTCTGACCCGCTCTCCTGCTGCTACAGCCGCCGCTTGCTCAGCTCCCCTCCTTGCGGCTGCTGTGTTCTTCGCCCGCGGCTCCCTTCCTATTAAGGGGGGGAGTCCGGGCGCTGACGTCGGTGATGACGCGGTGCGGGTGGGCAGAGCTAACTCTTGCCACTACCCGCTCCTTGCTCCCACCGTCCCCTGCCTTCTCCTTCGCCTGTCTCCTCTGACCCGCTCTCCTGCTGCTACAGCCGCCGCTTGCTCAGCTCCCCTCCTCGCGGCTGCTGTGGTTGCTGTGTTTAGCATTTCTTAAATATGTATGCATGTAATTTTGTAAACCGCAGTTATTATGTGTTATATATATTTTTAAATAAATAAATAAGAATGGTGAAGTTTCTGGAATCCTGTGGATTACAGGACGGGAGACAACATGGATTCACTAGAGGTAGGTTTTGCCAGACAAATCTGATCAATTTCTTTGACTGGGTGACCAGAGAATTGGATAGAGGATGTGCACTAGATGTGGTATATTTAGATTTTAGGAAGCCTTTGATAGTATTCCAAAAACTTAGTGCCTTCGGGATTGGTCCCAAAATGATGGGCTGGGTTAAGAACTGGTTGAGCGGAAGGCGTCAGAGGGTAGTGATCAATGGAGATTGCTCTGAGGTGTGTGCCTCAAGATTCTGTTCTTGGGCTTGTTATTTTTAACATTTTTATAAAGGATATTGCTGAAGGGTTGCCGGGTAAGATTTGCCTCTTTGTGGATGATACTTAAATCTGCAATAGAGTAGACAGCTGGATGGTGTGAATAACACGAAGAAAGATCTGGCGAAGCTTGAAGAATGATCTGAAATTTGGCAGCTAAAATTTAGTGCTAAGAAATGCAAGGTCATGCATTTGGGCTGCAAAAATCTGAGGGAATGGTACGGTGAGACCTCATTTAGCATATTGTGTACAATTCTGGAGGCTGCACCTTCAAAAAGATATAAAAAGGATGGAGTCAGTCAAGAGGAAGGCTACAAAAATGGTATGTGGTCTTTGTCATGAGACATATAGGGACAGACTTAAAGATCTCAATCCGTATACGGGAGAGGGGAGATATGATAGAGACATTTAAATACCTACGTAATGTAAATGCGCATGAGTCGAGTCTCTTTCATTTGAAAGGAAACTCTGCAATGAGAGGGCATAGGATGCAGTTAAGAGGTGATAGGCTCCAGAGTAATCTAAGGAAATACTTTTTTACAGAAAGGGTTGTAGATGCATGGAACAGTCTCCCAGAAGACTGTCAGAATTCAAGAGGGCCTGGGATAGGCATGTAAGATCTCTCAGAGAGAAAGAAATAATGGTTACTGTGGATGGGCAGACTAGATGGGCCATTTGGCCTTTATCTGCCATCATGTTTCTATGTTAAAAAAAAAGAGAGAGATCTGATGTCCACTCAAAGAGTCCCATCTGACCCCTAGTAAGGCAAAGGCATCTGCCAGTTCTAATATTCTGGAGTCCAAAGAAATGTTGGCTCAAACAAAATTTCACTTGGACTTTTTAGTTTAGCTGCCAGACATGTGAGACCAGTACTCTGCATACCTTCAGCTCTCTCTCCCTCTTCCTCTCCCCCTTGCTTCTTGGGACAGCTTAGAACTTAGTCCTCAAACACCTTCAACCAGAAAATACTATGTTTCCCAGAGGTAAAAGCTGTAAACTAGTTCTTCATACTGTACTAAAAAAAATAAAATGATCCAATCCATATGGACCTGCAAAATCAGCAGAAGGCCATCATGTGTTGGAACTGGGACCTCCCCAATGTCAGCTAGCCCCACTGCCCCAGTCATGGAGGATGACGGCAAGGAGTCTTCTTTGCAGCAGACATTGCTAGAAGTGTGGGTTACAAAAACCAAAATAATAGACCTGGTTGTCTGGACATTAGATGGAAAGTTGAAAACTTTGCATACTAGAATGGAGGCCTTTGAGGGCTGCCTGCAAGACAAAGTGGTAGAACAGGAACATGTGCTTTGGAAGCAGATAGAATGGCTATCAGATAAGCTGGAAGTGCAGGGAAATCATAGTTGCACATCTTATCTATGCATTTGTGGTGTATCAGACCACTCTAGAAGGAACTTATACTCCTGACACTTTCTCTCCTCAATATATAATTTCCTAGAAATAAACTAAAGGTGGTGTCACTCTTTGTGCTTCTTCCCTTGTAAAGCAGCCTGGGCCCATAAATACTGTGTTCGGCTTTACTATCAACCCCTTGCATAAAAGTTAAATTAAAATCCCCCCCCTAATGAACTTCCCTTCCTGATGGTGAAAATTCTCTGTCAACACTGAGCAAAATAGGTCCTCTGGCCCAAATTAGGAACACATATATTTACCAAAATGTACAACTGCTCATTAATCACACCCACCATCAAGAGAAACATCCCTCAACATCCTGCTTAACCACTTTATTCTCCACCCATAAGCACTTATCAAACAGTATGCTCACTCCCCCCTTTCTAGATTCCTGAATATTAGAGGCATTTCTTTCCCTCCTTTCCCACCCATCCCCAGCCCATGAAACTTCTTACCAGTCTTTCTCTTCAGGCCGCCAGTAGAATTCCTTCACTCCTCCAGCTATCGGTGGCTGATCCAGAAGCCCTCCATTTTACGCAAAATGTGTCAGAGGGAAGATTTCCAGGTCAGCTGCCACTAACGTGGAGGAGTGAAGAAACGCTGCCGGTAGCCTGAAAAGAGCGAGGGAGTGCGACTGCATAGGACCCGATGCTGGAGCAAGGTACCACACCCATGGGATCCCCGAAGGCGTGGAGGGGATCTCCGCAGACTCTATGGAATTCCCTTTGTCCTCATGTAGCTCTTCATTCTAAATATTCAAGTAGACTAACATGGCAATCACAATTCTGTTTAATTTTTAGCAAAGTATTAGAAACAAATATTTCAGATAAACAATGTTCTTCTAAATCCAGCTCAAAACAATGTTCTTCTTCTAAATCCAGCTTTGCTGAAGACTAAGACTGATTAGCTTTGGGAAAAGACGTACGTGATGCCCTGCTTCTTCATTGCTTAGCATGTTGGGGTCTGATGACAGTACTGGTGGGCCTGGCTTCTTAGGTACACTTGGAGATTGGGGTGCAGCTTTACTTTGATTTACCAGTTCCTGAAGGGTATCAGTGATGCACTTATAACTGTTTAATCTGCAAGCAGAACAGAAAGAAAAGGTGAATGTTATTCTTACCTGTCATTTTCTTTTCTTTGAGCCCTGCTAAACCAGTCCACAATAATGGGTTATATCCTCTGACCAGCAGATGAAGGCAGATAAAGTTTCCAGTGAGATCACTGGTATAACAGCGGTTGCAGCCTGGAAACAGGGACAGCTCCATCATAAGATGAATCAGATCTGTATATCAAGGAAGCCTGGGCCACTCTGGGGTAATGAGAATGACCAGGGAGGGGTGATGCACAATCCTGAGCAGCACCTGGCTCACAAAGGCTATGGAGAGAGCGCACACTAGAGAATGACATGGGGAAAAAAATTTGTCCTCATCCCTGCGAACGCGGTCACTGTCCCCGCCGCGTCCCTGTGAGCTCGGTCCCTGTAAACCATCTGATCCCATCCACACAAGCCTTGAATAGTTATGATTTTATATTGAACTTATTTTATTAAAGTATATAAAGAAACAATATTCTGTACAATTGTCATTTTATAAACACAAATGATACAGAGCAAGGATCAACAAAACCCTGTCTCCCCTCCCCTTCACAAATATCCCCTCCACTATTGAGAAAACTGTATAAGCCTAATTATTACAGAATGCTAAACAGAAAAATCATACTAACAAAATACTGCAGTCACATATGACAGGAACAGTGTTAGGGGAGTGCAACTAGGGCAACTACCCCAGGTAAGAGAGAGCCCTAAGATAGCTGGAAGCTAAAGCAGCACAACCAGGGCTTTGCAGTCCCCAGTTATATCTAACACCAGCTTTAGCAGGATACATATTTCAAATCTGACATATTCTAATCACAAAATAGAAAATAATTTATTTTTCTTCCTTTTTTGTCTGGTCATTTTATTCTTCACATCATATTGGTCTCAGGTTTTGGGTTCTGTTCCCATCTGTCTACTCTTAACTCACTTGCCAGGATCTCCTGACCATTTGACATGACTTCTTTCTCCATGCTCACCATTCATCTTCCATCTGTGTATATTTCTTCCCCCATGTTCAGCAAGCATCTCCCTTCTCTGTCTCCTATACTTCTCTTTCTAATATTTCCCCTGTGCCCATCTCCCTGCGTTCATCTTCTCACCATTCTATGATCCCCTCCTCCTATGTATAGTATCACTCCTCTATATCCCTGTGCCCCCCCTTGTCCAGCATCTTCCTTCTGTGTTCCTATTCACTTCCATGTCTAGCCATCTTCTCTGTTTCCATATACCCTCCCATGTCTAGCATTACCCCTGTGTCCATATACCACCTCCATGCAGATGCACCCCCTTTTTGTCCCTGTTCCTATGCTCCCAATCCATGCCCATCATCTCCCCTTTTTTTATATCTCCCTATCTCCAGCTTCTCCCCTCTCTTATTCCCTTACGCCAATGTGTCTCTCACACTTTCTCTTTCTTCCCTCTGCTTTGTTCAATATTTCACTCACTTTTCCTTCATCCCCTTGGCTCAGCTTTTCTTTTTCCCTTTCCTTCTCTCTCTTCCTCCCTGCAGGTCCTGCACCTCTCCCCCTTCGTCCCCTTCCCATGGGTTCACCACCTCAATCCCCTCCCTTCAGTGCCCAGGTTTGGATCTGGCACTTCTTTCCCTCCAGCTACATTCCATACACCACATGTTTCCCTTCCCCCCAATCCCCAGACTAGATCCTGCAACTATCTCCCTTCCCTTCAGCTCCAGCCGATCCACGTCCAGCAGCCCAAGCAACTCCCTCCCCCCTTCACGGGTACAGCAGCAGCCTCCATCCCTATCGCCGAGCCAACAGCCCACCAACCCTTGCAATGGAAAATGGCAAACCCCTTTCCCCCCAAACAAACCTGCAAGTGCGACTCCTGGGTCGGCCCCATTGTGCCTTCCGAGGTAAGCATACCAGCCTGTTGGAAAGGAAGCTTCCTGCATGCATGACGCAGGGATGCTCAGACAGGAACCTTCTTGCCGCCGAGTCGCTCCTTCCGATGCAACTGGTGTATATCATGTCTAGGGCCTGACATAATTTTTCTCTTTGTAAGCTCTATTGGTAGATGTCCAAGAGAACCATCAAGAGTTGTGAAAAGCGCAGAAGTATTTTTGGCACCAAGAAATCCAGTCTATTGACTTGGGCATCAGAAGCATCAGTCCCCATGGCCCCAGAGCTGCATCAAATACTGGGGATCAAACAAAAATCCCTAGGTAATAATTTAGAAAAGTTGATAACAAAACAGAACCTCCTTGTCCTCCCATCCTATTAGCTCTTTCTTCATTACTAAATTTTGCACGTTTTAATTACAGGACTTTGAGTTTTGTGTGACTGCCTTCCATTTTAGCCGTTATATCAAACCAAACAGTTGGATGATCACTACTGCCCAGATAGGCACCCACTTGGACATTAGAGACACGTTCCCCATTTGTCAGTAGCAGATCTAGTATCGCTTTTTCCTTTGTCGATTCTGTCACCATTTATCTGAGCAGAGCTCCTTGAAAGGCATCCACTATCTCCCTACTTCATTCCGCAGACGGAAATTTCCAATCCAAATCTGGTATACCCTCAGTGCAATAGTAAAAACTATCAGGACGCTGGAAAACAAGTGTTCTAGGCTTAAACTTATTTGAAGGGCTATTTCTCAAGCCCTACTATGCACCATCATAGGCGTACATATTGTGCAATAAATCATAAAATGCAACCCACTTAATAGTGACAGTGATTCATGAAAAATATTCAAAATGAGTTCTGACTTATCAACTGTTCCAAATTAAATGCTCACAGGAAAGTCGTCCCATCCCTTTTATCATTTTCATCACACTTCTTTGCAACTCTGTAAAGCCGTGACACTATGCACTGCTGAATGGTAACCTTATGCACTATTATTGTAACCTTATGAGTGTTAACTGTAATCCTATGTAATGTAATACTGTAACACCATGAATGTTAACCTGTAACCCATTCTGAGCTCTCTGGGGCGGATGGTATATAAAAATCTAAATAAATAAATACATTGATCTCTCTTGGATTTCAGCGCTCTCTTCTATCTTAGTTTTGCTGCCATCTGTCCTACTGCAATTTAGTGTATGGCCTGATGGACCCTTCCTCCTCCACCGCTATCACATTGTCAACTGGTGTATCTAGGAGCTTAGTCTTGGGACATCTTTTGTACTTAATTTCTTGGTTCTTTCATCTCTTTTCATAGTTTTCAGTACCATCTTTATGCCAAAATGCAAACATCTACCTCTCTACATCAGAAATTTCATCAGGAATCAAGACTCAAATCTTATGACGTTGCTGCTCAGAACATAGCTAAGACAGAGCTTATCTTTTCCCCGTAAACCCACCTCTCCCCTTCCCCTTTCTCCGTTTCTGTAGATAACATGTCATCCTCCTGATCATCTCAGTTTGTAACCTAAGGGTAATATTTGACTTCTCGCTCTACATATAGCCAATGTTAAAATGTCATTTCTTTTAGGGGTAGGCATTTGACGCATTAAAATTTTAATTAGTGTTAATAATTTTAAACATGTTAATTGCATTAAGCACCTTGCTCCAGCACCATATATGCAATGTTAATAATTTTAAACATGTTAATTGCATTAAGCACCTTGCTCCAGCACCATATATGCAGATTTGCCCAAAAGACACAAGGCTAACTTCAATAAGATGGAAATGCAAGTACTAATCAAGCTGGTCATAAAACAAGAACACATCTTATTCGTTGCAGGCTCTCATTAGGCCTTCCCTGTCCAGAAGAGATGTATTTGGGAGTACATTATGGACAAAGCAAACGTGGTGGTTGCTTATCCCCAGGAACTATAAGATCTCAAGAAGATCTGGTGAGACCTGAAGAAGTAAGACTGGAACAAGGTCTGCCAGATCTCTGAGGTGTACAGCAGGGCAATGCCTCTACCCGAGATCTCATTACAGGAGGACTTGGTGTATGAGCTTGTCCAGGCCAAAACACTGCCGACAGAGGGTGGCTTCAATATGCCTGTGTTTGCTCTTCCTCCCTCCAGGGAAAGATCACAGTGAGTGAAGAGGGGATTGGGCATCTATATCCATTCTACCTGGGCTGATGAGTTTTGCACCGGGATGGGGGGGGGGAGTTGTTAGAGGACATGAGAATGGAAGATTATGTTTATACCTTCAATAATCTTCTTTCTGTTAATCCCTGTAGGATTCCATATACTAGGTGTTCAATTCCAATCTGGGAGTTGCAGAAATCCACAAACTTTTCTGAGCACATGCTCCATCCCCTTAGCCTGAAAGCTAGTAAACATATCCAGTTAAGACCCAAAGCCAAGCAACCTGAACAAATCATGACAAGGAGGTACGGGGGAGGATCCCCAGCAACATAAGTAATTCTTGAACTGGTTTGCTCTGCAGAATATTAATAAGCAATAAACAGGCACAGAGGCAACTCAGAAAAACATTTGAGGAACAATATAGAACTAACCTGATGTGCAACGAGCACTGCAAGAGAAGCTTTCGGTAATGCATTTACTCACAGTATCTGTCAACTGGCTGGAAAATGTTCAAGCCTGTAAGGAGAATCATCAAGGCAGAAAGAAGCAGGCTATTCCAACAACTGATGTACACAGAGAGGGTGGGTCATATGAAATCCTACAGGGACTAACAGAAAGAAGATTATAGGTATAAATCTAATCTTCCATTCTGTTACGTCCCTTCCAGATTCCATATGCTAGGTGACATAACATCTAGGGAGGGACAGCAGAGCCTGCCCTCAACACCGAGGTCCCAAAAGTGGCATCAGAACGAGCTACCACATCCACTCGGCAAAACCGGGTAAAAGTAGAGCAACTGCAAAAAACTTCTGCACAGATTGCTTGAAGAAATTGTAACTGGATATGTTTGCTAGCTCTTAGGCTAAGGGGGTGGAGCATGTGCTCAGAAAAGTTTGTGGATTTCTTCAATTCCCAGATTGCGGGTTGGGATTGAACACTTTGCGTATGGAATCTGGAAGGGACGTAACAGAAATATGGTTAAGTGTAGGTTAGTTTCTTCTGAATTACAACCACTAAATCGTCCTGCATGACAATAGTGATTGTTCAGCAATATGGTTGGGGAGAAATCAGTTGGGGGGAGGGGGACAGAATGCAGGAAATTCTCCGCCTATCCTCCACAGATAGTTGTGCCTACGTGCAGCCTTTGACCCTGCTTGCAGCCCTGAGTCAGCAATAACAATCAACTAGTAGCGATTTTCAAATCCCATTTTTGGATTAGAATTTCCTCCTAGATTCAGTGTCCACCTCCCCCCCAAAAAAAAGTTTGAAAAAGAGAAATTTATCAATATCCTGCTTAGCTTTACTTATTCCACGCTAGTGTAGTAGAAAAATGCAGAGCATGCTACAAGTTAGTGGAGCCATTCAACAAACCATTTATATAATATAATGGACAGAGGTGAAGATATGGTGCTGATAAACTTGAGAATATTTCAACATAGACAAATTCATAATGGTAATTTTGAGCAGCAGCCCTGGTCTGACCATCATTAGTAGCAAGTTTCCTGCTCTCCCACCCTTTGTATCTTAATGCTCAAGCTGTATGAAGGTAGAATTTATTGTGTGTATTGGGGGTGTTGCTTTAAACAGCAATCAGTTTTCTGTTTATTGCTATAATTCTGAAGATTAGACTTAGTGGAGCTTAACAGGAAATGTCCTAACCTCACTACAGTCACCTCTATTTTAAGGCCGAGATCCTGGGAAAGGAAGATGATGTAAACTAAACAGATTTAAAAAATAGAAGAAAGTTGAATGTGAAAGACGGATATAGGGCAGGAAGTGAAGAAAAAAAAGGAAGAGAGTGACTAGACAAGAGGCCCTGGAAAGCAAACAGAGATAGAGGAAAGCAGAACAAGAAATATCCCACAATTAATTTTGATTAAAATTTTTAATTGCTGCTCACCTGTAATTTTTTTCTATTACCACCAAAATCTACCCATTCTTTTCTGAACACACTGCCAAACCCTTTACCACGTTCTTGTCACTTGCTTAGGATACTACAACCTGCTCCCCACAGGTCTCCTACTGAATCATCTCTTTCTCCCCTTCAATCTATTCAAATTCTGCTGTAGCAATCTACTGTCAGCATTGCAGCACTCATACAAGCCCTCTTTCTCAAGTCACTTCAATGGCTCCTGATGCAGTTCAAACTTCTCTTACTAACCTACAAAAGCTTTCATTCTGCAGCTCTTCATTACCTCTATTCTATTCTCTCCCTACATCCCTCCTTGGAAGCTTTCCTCATCAAGTCATTCTTAGCCTCTACTGCCAGCTCCACATTTTCTTCTTTTCACCTTTATGCACCATAAACCTGAAAGAAACTTCCCAAGTTGATGTGGCATGCTCTCGCCCTCTCTAGTCCTATTTAAATCCAGGCAATAAGCCCACTTTCTTAATAATAATAGTTTATTTTTATATACCACCAAACCATTAGTTCATGGCAGTTCACAATAATAATGCACTGGGCATTATAAGTACAAGGCCATACAGCAATGTTAAAAATAGAAATGACACAAATCTAAGTAATACAACACTAAGCAAAGAAATAGCAGTATCCTAAACTTATTAAAAAATGGAATTTGTCTGATAATACAAATTCAGCAAATAATCAATTAGAAACTTAAATGGATTACTAAAGGTTATAAATTAAAATCAATTCTATGTTTCATGTTTTTTTAAATAGATAAGTTTTAAAATTTTTCCAAAATTGATAATAGGAAAGGTCCAACAACTTCACTCCCGCAACAAGTTCGCTGTCCTCTTGCAATTTGACCTCTCTGCCGCTTTCGACGTTGTTCATCACGACATTCTACTTTACCAACTTTCCGAGATTGGCATCATCTCCACTGTCCTTGAATGGTTCTCAAAATTCCTTCGTTCCTGCTCCTACATTGTCAACATGAATGGTACCTCTTCCTCCCCCTGGACACCAATCTGTGGAGTCCCGCAAGGTTCACCTCTTTCTCCTAGCCTCTTCAACATTTATATGTCCTCCCTAAAACTCCTCCATCTATCCCCCCTTGAAACAATTTACACCTATGCTGATGACATCCTTGTCCTTCTCGAGACCGACTCGAACCTCACTGATCTCCCATTGAACATATCCTCCTGTATCTCAAACCTCCAATCTTGGGCCCACACCGTCCAAATGAAATTGAATGAATCCAAGACAAAACTACTTTGGCTTGGCCCAAAATTAGCTCAGCTACCCCCCTCAATCCCACTGCCTTCCGGCTCCTCTCTGCAGCTCGAATTCTCCAGCAAGGTCCTGGGCGTTATCATTGATTCTACTCTGTCCTTCAACGACCACCTCAACTCCCTGATAAAAAAATGCTATTTCAGCCTTCACATGCTGAGGTCAGTAAGATCCTGTTTCCATCAAAAACATTTTGCCGTTCTCGTCCAATCCATCATCCTCTCCAGACTGGACTATTGCAATTCCATCTTCATATGCCTAACGAAGAAAAACCTCCACAGACTCCAGCGGATCCAAAATGCCACGGCCAAGCTTATCTTTGCCAAAAGTAAATTTGATCACGTCTCTCCACTCCTTTCCAAGCTTCACTGGCTTCCGATAACTTCCAGAGTCCACTTCAAATGCATCAGCCTAACCTTCAAGATCCTCCACGGCATCCTTCCTCCATTAATTCCACTTTCCTGGAATTCCTCGAATCTTAGTACCTCCAGACCTACCCAAAAATCGAAACTATCCTTCCCCTCACTAAAAAGCATTTCCCACCCAGGAAAACTGGGGACTTCCCTCCTCTTCAGATTCACCGAGTTCTGGAATAACCTCACCTCCCCCCTTCGGAACCTGAGTGCTCTCCAACCCTTCCGCAAACATCTGAAAACCTGGCTTTTCTCTAAAATCTAACTTCTCCCTCCTCTCTGACATCCTAGTTCTCTAACATTCTTCTCCCCTCCAATCTTCATCTAACCCTTTCCCTGGAGTTCCCTTCTTATTACAATCCCTGTAAACCGTGCCGAGCTTCACGACCATGGAGATGGCGTGGTATAAAAACCTAAGGTTTAGTTTAGGATGGGAAAATAAGAACATTCAAACATGAATTCATTACTCCAGCCTGGAATGCCAAGGCTTTTACTGACGGAAAAGAGAACCAACCTGGTCTTTGAATGCTTTTTTTAATATTATAAAATCTAAAATGGGAAGGGAGATATGAAGGTGCTAGGCCAAATAAAATTTTAAAACAGATACAACCAAATTTAAATAACACTCTGGATTCAAATGGCAACCAATGAAGCTTTGCAAAACGAGCAAAACATTCGCAATATTGGTGCTTCGCAAACCGAGCTTACCTCGATGTACGAGCACCTCCCCCCTGCTATCCGGCACCCCTCTGCTCGCGTCGCCCCCCCCCCCCCCCGCCGTGATCCGATATCCTCCGTACCCATCACCCACCCGAACGTATCACTTACCCCCCCATCTGGCATCCGGCACCAAGGCACAGGACATGCCGGTGCCCGAAGATCTCTCATCCTTTTTGCTGGGCCTTGGGCTCCGAGAATCTCAGAGAGAGTAGGAACTAAGGCCTTGAGCATGCGCAGATGATCAAGGCCCAGCAAAAAGGATGAGAGATCTTTGGGCACCGGCATGTCCTGTGCCTTGGTGCCGGGTGCCAATGGGGGGGTAAGTGATGTGTTTGGGTGGGTGATGGGCACGGGGAGGATATCGGATCGCGGCGGGGGGGGGGGGCGATTCGAGCGGGGGAGGATTCCGGATCGCGGGGGGAGGGGGGGGTGGATCACGCGGGGGGGGGGCCTTCGTGAGCGGGGGGGGGGGAAGCAATGCCGGTTCGCGAGGGGGGAGGTAGAGCAGTGCCACTGGCCTCAGGGGGGGGGGAACGAATCAAGCGAGTTTCCCTTACTTTCTATGGGGAAACTCGCTTTGATATACGAGTAATTTGGTTTACGAGCATGCTTCTGGAACGAATTATGCTCGTAAACCAAGGTACCACTGTATAAGCTAATATGATCATGTTTTTTAAGATTAAAAATGAGGCGGACTGCTGTGTTTTGTATTATTCTCAATCGACTGATTGTTTTTTATAGGAACCCAAATAAATGATATTACAATAATCTAATACTGAAAGAATAGATGATTGCACCAAAATTTTAAAAGACATAAAGTTGAAGTATTTCCTTATGGAACTTCCAAAGAATAATAAAACATTTCTTGATCAATAAATCAGTGTGAGCTTTGAATGACAGTGAATGATCTAATGTGACCCCTAATATTTTTAAAGTAGAAACTATGGGGTAGTTGTGTCTGTTTAAATGAAGCATTGATTCAGTAAGTTTTTCCTCGCAAGCCCTAACAAAAAACTTTGTTTTTCCCGGGTTGAGTTTCAGTTTAAATGTAGACATCCAATTTTCCATTTATGTATGAATAAATGCAATCCGATTCATCACTTCCGTTGTAAAGTCAGTTAAAGGGACATGTATGGTTATGTCATCTGCACAAATATAAAATTTTACTTGTAAGCTATATAGTAAATAACCCAGTGATGCTAGATAAACATTAAATAGGGTTGGAGAGAGTGGTGAACACCTTATTTTCTGGTTGTGTCATATTTTTCGCTATGATTAACGAAATTCTCTAATCTCTTACTTGTTCTGTCTGTTACAAATAGATTTTAAGTTATGTCTCCTATGTGTTTATGTATATATGTGTTTAGTGCTACATATATCTAGTAGAATGACAGAAAATAATTAAAGGACAGGGATAGAAATAGAAGCAATAAAGACAAACCTGAATACGAAAAAGAGATCAGGTTCTTACCTTGCTAATTTATATTTTCTAGTAGACAGGTGTGTCATTCTGGATGAGCGGGTAATATGCCGGTGTTTGTGAGCCATGCAGATGAAATCCACTCCAACTTTAGAATCCCTCCATCTTTAACAGAGAGCTCTGCTGCCCCTTCAGTTAGTTCCAAAGCGAGCAATAACCCCATCTAGAAACACCTGTGAAGAAGGGATATGGGGAAACTTCCTGAAGAATTCTGTCTTGCTGTAAAAACATAATGGACATGTTAAACACTGCCATAAAACAATTAAAACATGAAAACAAACATGGCAAATAGAAACCTTTATGGAGCTCAAACAATACCTCAAAATACTATAGAAAAGTCTATTCTGCTATAAGGAAGGTTATAAGGGAGGGAAGGGGTTGCTTGGAGACTTAAGTCATATACTGAAGAGTTATGGTATATGTTTTGCATTGTTAGAAACCCCATGGTTTCATCTCTTATGTGTATTGCTTGATATTGTGACTGGAGTTTGATAATTTTTGCATTGTATTTTGCTGTTCTTATAATAAAAATTTATTTAAAAAAAAGAAACGTCTATTTTGTTTACCATTAAGGTTTGACTGACATCCACATGTCAGGTTGGATACGAACATTCAGAATGAGACAGTAGGCATGCGCAGGACACCAATGACAGGGTGGGGATCCAGAATGACACACCTATCTACTTGAAAAAATATTAACAAGGTAAGAACCTAATCTCTTTTTCTAGTGCAATAGGTGTGTTGTTCTGGATGAACGGGACATACAAAAGCAGTCAAAGAATCTATAGCAGGACCACTGTGCTGGCCCGCAACACTGAGGGCCCAAAGACGGAGTCCTCCTTTGCCACTATATCCATGCTGTAAAACTTGGAAAATGTATGTAGAGTGGACCAAGTTGCTGCCCTACAAATCTCCTCAGGGAAAACTGCACGAGTTTCTGCCCATGAAGAAGTCACACTTCCAGCCGAATGCGTCTTTACGGAAACTGGCAACTGCTTCCCACAAACAATATATGCTAATGAAATGGCCTTACAGTCCCATCTGGAAATCGTGGCCTTGGAAGCCGGTGCACCGCGCTTAGCCTAAATTCGTTGGTGACCTCAAGATATTGGAGAAGTACTCTTCTAATGTCCAGCTTCTTCAGAATCCGGTCCTTTTTCTTCAAACCTCTGGACTGGAACGCCGGTAATCTGACTTCCTGATTGACCAGGAAGGTCGAAACAACCTTTGGCAAAAAGATGTATTCTACACAAAAACTCCAGCTTCAGTGAATTTAAGGAAAGGTTCTCTGCAAGAAAGGACCTGAAGTTCCGAGACCCTTCTCACTGAGGTAATGGCCTCAAGAAAACCCATTTTGAGCATCAGGTCCATCAAAAACACTTCCTTCAGCGACCTATATAGAGCTTGGCTGAGACCCTGTAAAACCACATTAAGGTCCCATGAAGGGTATGGAGGTTTCACTGAGGGCCTGACACACAGTGCTCACTTGAGGAATATGGCTATGTCTGGATGAGAAGCTACTGTAGCTCTTCGGTCATGAGCCCTAAAACAAAAGCACTTGAACTCTAAGGGATACCACTGTAATTCCCTTGTCAAGGCCAGCCTGGAGGAAGACCAACATCACAGAGACCGGAGCAGAGAAAGATTCCTCATTTTCCTTGATGCATCAGTGCTGGAAAGTTTCCATGCGTTAGCTTAGGCAGATATCGTTGACACTATTTGGACTTGAGCAAAATAGCAAGGACTACCTCCGAGAATCCCTTGCACACTAACAACTCATGTTTAAGAGCCATGATGCAAGAGCAAAGTGATCTGAATTTTCTATGACTACTGGTCCCTGAGAAAGGAGGTCCAGCTGCACATGCAGTCTGAGACTGGAACATGTCTGAAGACACACCAGATCTGCATATCTGGTGGCCATATCTGCATCTGCATGGCCAATCTAGGGCCATGAGAATGACCCTTCCCCGACTGCTTGCAATCCTGTGAAGGATCCTTCCCATCATGGGCCATGGTGGAAACATGTACAAAAGCTCACTCTGTGGCCACAGTTAGACCAGAGCATCTAGATTTGCACTTGCAGGCTCAGACCTTTGACTGAAGCAGCTGTCCGCCTTCTTGTTCTGAGCTATTGCCATGAGATCAAACGCTGTCCGACCCCAGCGATGAACAACAGTTTGGAAGGCTGATGCAGATAGCATCCACTCACTCGGATCCAGTATCTGTCTGCTGAGGAAATCGGCTTGGATACTGTCCACTCATGCTACATGCGCCGCTGAGAGTGTCTGAAGATGAAGCTCTACCCACTTGAAGAGTAAGTGGACTTCCAGACCCAGCTGGGCACTCTTAATGCCTCCCTGGTGATTGACATAGGCTACAATAGTAGCATTGTCTGAGAAGATGCTTGTCCTTCCAGAGTCTTCTGAAGTTTCTCTGGGTGTTCAACCAACAACCCTGAATTGGACAACGGTTGTAGTAAGCCCCCCAGCTGAACCATCTGGCATCTGTTATCACAATTATCCAGGAAGTTATGCAGAGGGGAATGTCTCTGGCTAACATCTGAGGTGAAACCACCAGTTCATACTGGCCTGGATTTCCGGTTTCCAGGGCAAGGATATCTGCAGGGAGTCTGACTGAGGTGACCAGCGCAATAACAACATGCTTTGGAGAGGAAGCATGTGAGCTTTCGCCCAGGGAACCATGGAGTTGGCTTGGCTATCAAGCTCATTATCTGAGCACAATGCTTCTGTCTGCATGCCTCTGGAAGACAGACACAGAGGAGGGAAATTTGATAGTGACGTAAGGAAGTATTTCTTCACAGAAAGGGTTGTAGATCACTGGAACAAGCTTCCAGAGCAAGTGATCAAGGCCACCAGTGTGCTTGACTTTAAGAATAAATGGGATGTCCTAGTGGGATCCCTACGAGGGTCGAGTTAAGGAACTAGGTCATTAGTACTCAGACGTAATGGGGTGGGTCAGTAGAGTGGGCAGACTTGATGGGCTATAGCCCTTTTCTGCCATCATCTTTCTATGTTTCTATGTCTGCCATTTTGAACAAGACACCCAGGTATTCCAGAGACTGTGCTGGAGTTACACGTCTCTTTCGGAAATTCACTATCCAATCCAGGTTCTGTAGAACTGAGCCATTTGCCCGATCCAGAGCATTCTGCAGGCTGAGATCAAATAAGCAGAAACTTTGCTTATGACTCTGATGATGAAATAAAGAGTATTCACCACATAATAAACCCCTGCCAATAGTAGTTGGGGCAAAGGCTCACCAGCACTGTTTTACTACTTGGGATCTAGCTAGGTACTTGAGACCTGGGTTGGCCACTATTAGAAACAGGATACTGGGCTTGATGGACTTATGGTCTGTCCCAGTATGGCAATTCTTATGTTCTTAAACCTCCACAAGATGGTATGGCATGTGTGGGTAACAAAAGATGCCGCTATGGCCTCTTTCATTCCTAAGGCCAAAGCCTTGACCTGTCTTTTGAGAATCATATCTACTCTGCGATCCTGCATATCTTTTATCACACCTCCCTCCCTTGACAGGGACATGCTTGTGGTAACCTGTGCTACTAAGGAATCTACCTTGGGCTGAGCGAACAGCTGGTGACACTCCTGTGCCGTCGGATACAGCCAAGCCATTGTCCTGGCTACTTTAAAGGACCCTTCAGGAGCATCCCAAAGCTCCATGACCATTACATTGATATCAGGATGTCAGGGAAATGAAGAATACTGAGCTCTCATAATAGAGGAGAGAGCAGAGGGGAACTTCTGGGAATTCAAGTTTAACTCCTGCAGAGAATCAGTAATAAGATCCAACAAAGTCAAAGGTTTGAACACATAGAGGACTGTGGGATCATCCCCTTGACCAAGGGTCACCAATGGGTCTAATGTACAAATACCTATCTGCGATCCTGCATCACTTGAAAGGGAGGGTGCACCATGGGACAGTAAGGGCATGGTAAGAGACCCTTCATACTCTGAATCTCTCTCGGAAAGGCCACCTAGATCCTAGCCAGCCTCAGACAGTGAGGTAGATGCATTCTGAGAGCCCCCATCCCCTCATGCACCTTCAGGTGCGCTGCCAAACCTGAAATAAAAAGAAAAAAATAGCGATTTCAGGATGTTAGAGGAGAGTGAACCTAAAAGGATAGGCAGAAACCTTTAAAAAGAAGATTTTCAGACCCTTCCAATTTTCCTCATAGGCTATGACAGCCTATGACTGTGATCTGTGCTGGCAATGTGCTCCAAAGGTAGCTGGATCTGGAACATAAGAATTGCTGCTGCTGGGTCAGACCAGTGGTCCATTGCGTCCAGCAGTCAGCTCCTGCGGCAGCCCCCAGGTCAAAGACCAGAGCCCTAACTGAGATCAACCCTACCTGCCTACGTTCCAGTTCAGCAGGAACTTGTCCAACCTTGTCTTCAATCCCTGGAGGGTGCTTTCCCCTATAACAGCCTCCAGAAGAGCGTTCCAGTTTTCTACCACTTTGTGAAAAAGAACTTCCTTATGTTTGTATGGAATCTATCCCCTTTTAACTTTAGAGAGTGCCTTCTCATTCTTCCTACCTTGGAGAGGGTGAACAACCTGTCTTTATCTACTAAGTAATGTAATGTAATGTAATTTATTTCTTATATACCGCTACATCCGTTAGGTTCTAAGCCTATTCCCTTCAGTATTTTGAATGTTTCTATCATTGCTTCAAAACAGAACATCCTTCTAACGCTGAATCTTCAAGCTGCCAGTCTGACCAGTGTTTGACTGAGCCTCCAGCCCCTGCAGATGCAAAACACAGGGAGGCAAAACACAGCTAGCACCCTGCTGAGCCCTCTATGGATGCCTAACAGCCTGCATTCAAGCCCCTGCAATGCAGAAGGCTTCTCAAGCTGGCCACAAGGGATCAGCCTGTCAGCTGTAGACTGTAGTCTGCTTCTCCTCCATGCAGGAAAAGTTGTACTCTCGATTAGGGGAGCTCTTATCACCAAAATGAAGCAAAAAAAAGGACACAAAAAGACTGAAAATAGCCCCCAACAAAAATAAAGAAATAAGCAGAGCATATCAGAAAGACTCCTTCCGACTCGCGTGAAGAAGGAGAAACTGAAGGGTGGCAACAGAGCCCTATGGTGGAGAAGGAGGGATTCAAAAGCTGGAGTGGATTCCCTTTGCATGGCTCACGAGCACTGGGATATTACCCACTCATCCAGAATGACACACCTATTGTACTAGAAGTGGTCTTTTGTTGTTTTGTTTTTTTAGAAAAGAACACCTAAGATATTTGTCTCTGAACTTGCCTCTCCTGAAAGGCCTGCAGACCTAGTGCATCTTCTTCAGGCTCTCCATTTTTGTAGAAATGAAGACCAAGGCCTTGAGGATCCTTTTTCTCTGCAGCAGTCAGACATAGTTCCACCACTCCCTCATAGAAACGCACTGAAAATTAAAAACAATTATAATAATAATTAACTAGAATTTATACCAACAGCTCAATATCCTCTAAAGTTTGGGGGAAATGTGTCATACTGATAGCACTGAGAACCAAAGTGCTCCATTTGTCCACAGAACAATGCAACAATAACACAGGCTTCTTGACATTGCCTTACTCATGTATTTCAAACTTGTTCTGAAGAAGAAAACTTTGAGAATACAAGGAAAACCTATCTTCATTCTCCTAAGAAGTCTGGTCTTTCTGAATAAACCACTAATTAGAATTTCAAAACAGTGCTCAATTATTTTTACCTGTTTAGATACCATTGCACTGGGAATAGAACTTTTATTTTTTTTATTTAATGTTAGTATTTATATACCACTTACAGTCTAAGTGGTTTACATTCAAGTACTCAAGCATATTTCCCTATCTGACCCAGTGGGCTCACACTCTTCCTAATGTACCTGGGGCAAAGGGGGATTAAGTGACTTGCCCATGGTCACATAAAGCAGCATGGGATTTGAACCCACAACCACATGGTGGTGAACCTGTAGTTCTAACCACTGTGCCACACACTCCCTCAATGTATACATCCTATCAACTCTTATCTTTAACTCCCTTAACAAGTTTTTTTCTTTTAAATCTGCTTTATAGGCGGTCAGTGGCTAAGCTGTTTGGAGAAGCTAAAGGAAGTGGGGCTGGGGCAGGACAAGGCCGGGGTGAGGCCTGAGTCCATAACGGTTTGACAATATGCAGAAAGAAGGGTCAGCAAAACAGTTACAAGTAATACATTTTATTAAATTTAGATATTATATATGCATCAAATTCCAAAAAAATACAGTTGTTAGAAAATTAAACAATGCAACTTCAGTAGCGATATAGAGATCTCTTAGGCAATTCAAAAAAAGCAGATTGAAAAAAGTCTTCTCTCTTACACATCCCACTTGCTTTCAGCCATTAGATCACATCTGATGTTATAATAAATTTAAATTACAGTGGAATCTCAGTTGTCGAACATAATGTGTTCCTAAAGGCTGTTTGGAAACAGATTTGTTTGAAAACTGAAACCATTTTCACATAAGAATTAATGTAAAATGGATTCATTTGTTCCTGAACAGCTTATTTAAACCTTTTATAGTACTTCATGCATAAGATTGGTTACAAAACCAATGGAAATGCATAAAATATTACACAAAATTAATGAACACAATAAATAGATAAAATACAGAGTTGATGGAGTAAGTATAAAGTAGTGAAGAAGGAAAGAGATGTTATTGTTTGGAAGAAGAGTCCCCCCTTCCATAAAAACATCAGGTAACTGTCCTTCTGGGGGTGGGGGGTTCTCTTTCTTTTTTCTGTCTATTGGCACCACTTGACACTTGACTTGAGATTCATTGAGCCTCTATCTCACTAAAAACCTGTCCAATGAATTTTGTTTTTGCCTGCTTTTTTAAAATGTTTCTGAAGTGAGAAATGACATTGTCACTGAAAAGGTTTATCATGCAGTTTGCTATAGCTTTGTCAGGGTGATATCTTTCCATGAAACTTTGCACCTCAACACATTTCACACACATTTCGTGATCAAAGAATTAGGAACATCTTTTCTTCCTTCCTCTGTCACTGAAGACATTTCCTCCACTGTCTTTTGCTGCTCCTTCTGAAGGTATTTCAGTTCTTGAGTGGTGAGCTCTTTCCTGTGGTGTTTCACTAGCTCCTTCACATCAGCATTGTCAACTTCCAAGCCCATGATTTTGCCCAGAGACACAATATCATTTACAACAGCAACAGACTCAGCCTCAAAGCCCTCAATATCTCTGTCTGCTACACAGTCACAATTCCCTCCATGCCAAGTTCATGGTCCTTTAAGTCTCTTGCCCCCAAGCTTTGTCAATGATACTTAAGAAATGAAGGATGCTGAATTGATTTTTCCAGAATTCTCTGTGTTAATTCTGAATCACAGGTCATTTCAAAACACTTTTGAAACAGTGCTTTGGTGTAGTTTCTTAAAGTTTGAAATGACCTGCTGGTCCATGGGCTGAATTAGAGGAGCCATGTTAGAGGGTAGGAACTTTACTGTGATAAAATCAAGCTCCTCAACCAACTCATCCTCTAAGCCTGGAGGGTGAACAGGAGCACTGTCCATCACAAAAAGGCTTTTTATCGTCAAATTTTTTCTTGAAGGTATTTTCTCACACTTGGAACAAAGACTATGAATCCACTCAATAAAAAATTGCCTAGTTACCCAAATCTTACTATTGGTAACTCTCCACATACCTTGTCGATATTGTGCACAGACATTAGAAAGATCCACTTGATGACTGATTTTTTTATATTCTTTCAAGGACTCTCTGAGCATCCTGTTCTTTTCATGTTTGTTCTGAACCTGCCGAGATCGCTGAAGCAGTTCATTTGCCTAAAGGAGAAATTAATAGACACCTAACAAGTTATTTAAAATTATCTTAGCACAGGGAAATTGCTCACTGTAATCTGAAGTAAGTCTTTTCTCAGTACAGCGGGATGCTCAGTTGTGCTACAGAAATAAGCAGTAGTAGAAATAATAAAAGCATGGTTTCAAAGTAATCAAAATATCCAGTGATATATGCAGAGATACTGTGGTAAGAAAATAAATACAGACAGTATAGATGTGAGATTTGTTGTTCTCTAGATCAATAATAGGCATGACACTTTCATTAACTCTCCCAGACTAAAAGAATTTAGGGCTGGATTCTCTAAAGTCACCACACATTTAAAGATGGTGCTAAACCATCAGTAAATGCACTTATTTTACCACTCGGTTATCAAAAAGACGCCCATGGCCCCTCCCATAGATATCTTTATATCACAGGTTGGCAACAAAATACACAATGCAAGTCCTATATTGTGCTTGATTAACACTGAACAGTCTGTGTATTTATGCTCACTGCTCTTTTAACTGAGTAAACATTTTCACAATATGTATACCATATAGTGTTGAACAACAATACAGATTAACATAATAAATGACACCTGAGCCAATCAGGGACTTCCTTAGGGAGGAGCCTAAGCAAGTTTTTAAATTTAAAATTCGACAAGAACACATTGATCAGGATTCACAAAATGAGACAAAGAATTACTTTAATATTAGAATGGGAACTGCTATGAAAGTTTAGTTCAGAAGAACGCAACTGGCAGTCTCCGTATGAACAGCTGAGTATATATGACAGCATATTTTTGACGATTGATTGGAAGCGAATGAGAGAGAGGAAGAACCGGTGACGTCAAGATTTCTGATGTCACTGGATATTTAAATTGAGGCTGCTAAACCACTTGGCCATCTTTGCTGCAACACTGAACACAAAAGTGTGTGCCGACAAGCAGTAAGTTTCACTTATACCATGAGAAAAATGTAAGAATGTTGTGGTTTCCAGATTTAATAAAGAAGAGTTTCTGTTTTACAGGAACACATTCATCCATCCTGATGCAAGCTCACTGGCTGGCCATCATAGGAGGAAGGAATTGGAGGATGCTGTACACGGATCAAGCAGTAGCAGAATTTTTAAAAAGGGAGCGCTGCAGACCAACAAGATAGGCACTGAACCGTGTTATTAAATTACTTTACAAAAAATTGGCAGGAGGGATGCCCACTCCCTTCTGCCACCAGATGTTCCCCTGGCTTCCCCGAACCACCCTCCACACCTTTACATGAAGACAGCAGGAAGGATGCCCAGTCCCTCTTGCTCGCAGGCCCACCACTCCAAAATGGCAGGCCGTGTATCCTGGTATGCACTGGGAGGGGCCTAAGGCCCTGATTAACTCAGATGCCTATGGCCCCTCCCAGACCTTAGGAGTTTGAGCCAATCAGGGCCTTAGGCTCCTCCCTCTGTATCCCAAGATGCACCTAAGGTTCAGATTGGCTCAGATGGTTAAGGATCCTCCCATTATAAATTGGCCAAAAAATCATCCCACGGCGACCCACATGGTCTTAATGGCCGTTTTTAGTGAATTTAGCTCCAAGTGACAATGAATTTAAATTAATCTGGGGGAAGACAGGTATACCATACCTTTGAACAAATGGCATCATCTGTGCTGTATAGCAAAGGGCAAATCTCCTGCAGATGTGAACTGATCCCATCCACCACTGCATTGTCTCTGATGTAGCAGCTGATAAGGGAGGCAATAAGTGCTCCAGTCAGCTCTTTGTCTCGAATCACAATGTCTTTGAAACTAATAATCTTCAACTGTTCTTGAAAGTCCTGTGGAAGAAGGTGAGCACACTTTTACAAAGATCAGGCATGTTTGTATTTTAGGATCATACTTTCTCCTAAACAATGTTTATAAAATTTTGGGGTGAATGTAAGATGTAAGCAGGAGCACAGCACCTTGTGACTCTAGGTAAGTCACTCAATCCTCTATTGCCCCAGGTATGTTAGATAAATTATGGGCTCATAGGGACAGATAAGGAAAATGCTTGAGTACATAAGAACATAAGAAGCGCCATCTCTAGATCAGACCTTCGGTCCATCAAGTCCGGCGATCCGCACACGCGGAGGCCCTCCCAGGTGTACACCTAGCATAATTTGTAGTCACCCATATCCTTCTATGCCTCTCATAAGGAGATGTGCATCTAGTTTGCTTTTAAATCCTAGGACAGTCGATTCTGCAATAACCTCGTCGGGGAGAGCATTCCAGCAAACCACTTAGATAACCTTGATAGGTGGTATATAAATACCTACAAAAAAATAAAAATTGAACTGGATCCCTTTAGCTTGGACATCTGGCTGAAACAAAAGTTATCCATGGAGGCATAGATATATGCTAATCTCAACAAAGTCTGCGATTTATAAGAAAAACCATGCTGGGTCAGACCAAGATCTATTGAGATCAGCATCTTGTCACACACTATGCATTGCAAATCCAGGGCCAGCCTATCAAGCATGACTAGACTCTCGTGGCAGCAAAGAACGACTGCAAACAAAGCAAACAGCTGCACAAAATCTCAAAGAATCACTGGTGCATACTTTTAACCCCCCACCCCCCAAATTTTTTTAATACATTTAATTGGAAAAATTGGAATAGATTAAATTATAGTTTTTGGTGAAATTCATTATGTCATATGTATAAGATGGAAAGAATGTTAGCCTTGCAGAAAGGTAATTTTAATAACTTTCAGGAGGTTTGGAGGCCATTAATAGAATATTGTAATGGATTATCATTTTTCCCTAAGAGGTATAATTGCAAAGTAGGGGGGGATTTCTGATTTGATATTAAATGATTAGATTAATAGGACAGAATATAAAATATATTATATGATATATGTACTACATATGAATTAGTAGGGTTGGGAGGGAGGGTTTAAATATTATGATTTAAGTTAAATTGATAGAGAATCAAGTGATATTTTATAAGTTTAAATGTTATTTTATGATACACTTGTTGTAAGATGTAAAATGAATAAAAAAAAAAAAAATACAGTTATGTGAAATTTCCCCTCCCCCATTATTGCACATGCTTAACATTCATCCTATTTCCATGTAGCTGGGTTTCCAGAGACAGCGAGGGACTCTGGAGCTGGCTAGCTGGCCAGCAGTGCTGTACCTTAATCCACAAGACCCTAATCAATCCACCAGGCCGCCCCATAGTTAATACCCGCCAATCCATCCTTGAACCGCTCTCTAATTTGTTGATTATTTTTTGAGACGAGGTCCCTAAAATCACCTCTTACATCAAGGACATGTCTCAGTTTCTGAGGATAACTGAAGATATGGATACAGTTATGCACAATAAATGGATGGTGACTCTGGATGTCACATCCCTGTACACACAAATCCCTCAAACGGAGGCTGGTATAATAGTGGATGAAATTCTTCAACATAGGCAGGACCCACAACGCATTACAACAGCGTTTTTGAACCAGCTTACACATTGGGTGATCCATGATAATTATTTTGAATATCAAGATCAGTATTTCCAACAGGTCCAGGGAGTGGCCATGGGGGCCACTCTGGCTCCCTCGGTAGCATCCCTGTATATGTCTAATTTCGAGGATAAATTTGTGTATGGGTCCCCCTGGTTTCCTCAGGTTCTATACTGGTGCTGGTTCCTCGATGATATTTTCTTTATCTGGCAAGACACTAGGGAGAATTTAGATAAGTTTATTGACCACCTGAACTCTGTAGATGCCAACATTAAATTCACCATGACATGCCATAACACTTACATTGAATTTTTAGATATTGCCATTTCTGTTCAGGAGGGCCGCATGACCACTTCTTTGTATAGGAAACCAATTACCAGAAATACGGTCCTCCATTTTGACAGTTTCCACCCTTACAAGTTACGTTTTAACTTACCTATAGCCCAATTTCTTCGCATTCGTCGGATATGCTCCTCTATGGGAGAGTTTAAATATCATGCAATTTCCCTATCTGAACGGTTTAGACAGAGGGGCTATCCCGAAAAGGCTATCAGGCAGGCGTATCTACGGGTCAGATTTGCCCAACGTGATCTCTTGTTACAGGGGACTAGTCCCCATTTAGACACTACACAGGAGGTTTTGACTTGTGTTCTTCCCTTTTCTAGGGCAGCCAGCAAGGTGGTTGGCTTGATGAAACGCCACTGGCATATAGCACGGACCCACCATATATTTCAGGTTTTTCCTAGGATAGCTTACACAAGAGGGGTCATGTTGGGACAAAAATGTAATGCTCAGAAATATAGGGGGGCTCTCGAGAGAACAAGTGGGAGGCACAGCAGATGTGGTAAATGCCAATGGTGTGCCACTACTATTGAGGGGGGTGCGTGGGAGGTCCCCGGGAGAAATATGACTTTGTATTCTAGGACCAACACAGATTGCACTTCTCAGGATGTGATATATGTGATCATTTGCCCCTGCGATTTGATATACGTGGGGCGCACATCAAGGGCGGTACGTGTGAGGCTCAATGAGCATAAATCACGTATTGTGAATGGGGACCTGCAGGCCCCCCTGGTAGACCATTGGATGACTTATAAACATAGGATCGAAGACTTGAGATGGCGTGTTATTAAGAGAGTGATTGGGAGGGATGGTGGGAAAGATCACATTAAACTGAATGAGAGTGAACAGAGGTGCATTTTTACATTGGATACTGTAGCACCTATAGGGCTCAACGCTGAGATAGAGTGGATGTCTTTGACTGGCTAGGGAGCTGTCCAATCAGAATCTGTGGGGGAAGTGTAGGTTTCATGAATGAATGACTGTACTCACTATATATAACCCGAGACCACACGCCGCGGCCATCTTACTCTCAGTAAAATTATGAGTCGGATGACCTGCGCGTACTCGGTAAGCATTAATTTTTCTAAACTTTAGTGCTAAGGAAATAGAAGGTTAAGCTAAGGGACAGTAATATAGAACGTACTTATAACTGTTTCTTTTTTAATTCACACTTAGGGAGACCCTTGATACAGCGCCATTTGGCGCGAAACATGTCGGGTTAGACTCCCAGACGTTGGCTGACAGAGCTAAGTATCTACACCATCTTTATATAGAGGATAATAAGTTATGATTGCATGAAGGAGTGTTCACGGTTTTATATTCATACCAAAAATTTAAAATACAAATTATGAGCAGCTGATGATGAAGTGCCACATAAATCTCCACGCAGTCACAAGATAGTACAGCGATGGAGTGGTGGGGCTGAGGCATACTCATGAAGCATTATAAAAGTAAAGCTATCATTTGAAACTGCTTTCACTAGTCCAGTTTAGTGACAGTATTAATCATTTACCATTTTGGGACTGGTATAAACATTAACTACCATAGCCATATTTGTGGTACCTTAATCCCTGGCACTGTCAGCCATGAAGAAAAGGTTGTGTCGAGGGAAATGGGGGGGGGGGGGGGGGAAAGAGACACAAAGAGACACTGGACTGCAGGGGAGGAGGAGGAGACACAAAGAGATACCAGACCATGGGGCGAGGAGGGAGGAGGAGATGTAAAGAGATACCAGACTTCGGAGAAAGGAGGAGATGCAAAGAGATATCAGATCATGGAGAGAGGAGGGGGAGGAAATGGAAAGAGATACTAGACCATGGGGGGTGGGGGAAGAGACAAAAAAATACTGGACCACGGGGAGAGGAGGGAGGAGGAGACGGAAAGAGATGCCAGACCACAGGGAGAGGAGGGAGGAGATGACAGAAAGATATACCGGACCGATGGTGGGGGGGGTGGAGTAGAGAGATATTGGACTGCAGGTGGGGGGGGGGGTTGAATGCTGGACAACTTGGGGATAAAAGTGAGGGTGGAGATGAATTGAGGAAAGAGAGATACAGGCCACAAAGGGAGGGACAGGGAGAAAAATAAACTAAAGGGGTAGGCATATGGTTTGCTAGATCTTTACAATTTGCTGTTACTAAGGTGATTTGAGACCCTGAGGGCAGATTTTTATTGCTTAAGATGGCTCTAGGTTTTGAGCTCTTTACATTAATTAATATTTACACCCCTAATGACCATCAGGGCCCTTTTTGTCAGAAAACAGATACTTTGCTCCAAAAACATGCTGAGGGTAAGATCCTTGTGGGGGTGGGGAGAAGAATTATAATTGAACTTTAGACCCATCAGTGGACAAGTCAGTGGCCACTGTTTAGTATGCAGGCAGGGATTGGGAGCAGCTTTATTCGCTTAGGAATCATTGGAGACTGTAGGATCTCTGGAAAGTGAAACACCCTTCTGCTCGTGACTATACATTCCATTCATGAGTGCATAACACGAGCTTCAGAACTGATCTCTGGCTGGGAGATGGTATGGTGAAAGCGCAGGTAGTTTGGAGTGTAATCCATACTAGCGCATTATCTGATCATGATCCAGTGGAACTGCAGCTATTGATAGCTGGGGATCCACAATTCAGGCTCCCTTGGAGATTTTCAGATAGTTTGCTTTTAGATCCCCAGAATGTGAAACAATTGACTAAGGAACTGCAGGAAGACTTGGAATTTAATGACCAGGCTAGATATGGCACCTAGGATTTTATGGGAAGGATTTAAAGCGATTATACAGAGCAAGATCATTGCTTTCCGGCCTCTATTTTTAAATCAAAGGTGGCTAAGGAAAGTACTTTACAACACAACTTGTACCTCCTGAGATGTAAGGTGAAAGAAGGCGTGGCACAGGCTTCTGATCATACCTGCATAATAGAGCACTCCCAAGTACAGAGTTGCGCGGTGACAGAAATCCCACCCGTTCCCGTGAGGAATCCCTCCGTCCCCGCAAGGAATCCTCTCCATCCCCACCCGTCCCTATAAACGAATTACCGTATTTTCACGCATATAACACGCGCGTTATACACGATTTTTACAAACCGCGCATAACCTTGCGCATTATATGCGTGAGCGCATTGTACAAAATTTTTTTACAGTTCCCCTTCCCCCCGACGTCCGATTCACCCCCCCCCCCCCGCAGGACCGCTCGCACCCCCACCCTGAAGGACTGCTCGAACCCCCACCCTGAAGGACCGCTCGCACGCACTCCCACCCGCACCCCCAGCCTGAAGGACCGCTCGCACCCCCAAAGCCTCCCGACCCCCCCCATCATGTAGAAGCTCCTACCGGTGTCCTGCTGCTTCCTCTTGGCGGTCCCGGCCCTTCTGTGAGCCCTGCGCCTTCTGCTGCTTCTTCCGGCGGTCCCGCCCTTTCTCTGACGTCAAGCCCTCTTGCCCCGCCGACTCCCCGACACGATCGGGGCAAGAGGGAGCACATGGTCGGGTTGGGCCCATGTGCCTCAGGCCCCGCCCCCAGGAGGGACCTAAGACTCCCGGGCCTATTCTGATTGGCCCAGGTGCCTTAGGCCCCACCAGTAGGCGGAGCTTTGGGACGGATGGGCCAATCCGGCCTCATTCCGTCGTTGGCTGCCTGCTGGACAGGCGGGTTTGGCTCCCGTCTGTCTGGCCAACTACACAAAGGTACGGGGAAGGGGGGTGGGGGTGTCGTGGGGGTCGGCCAGGGGGGTCACGGGTCGGCTGGGGGGTTGGTCGGAGGTTCTTTGGGGGGGTGGTCATTGGGGGGAGGGGGGTTTGCATCGAGGGCAGGAGGGCCTGGGATCCCTCCTGTCCGTAATGTAGTGCGGGGTGGGGGTAGGGGGTTGCCGTGGCCAGGAGGGTTTGGGCTCCCTCCTGGCCCGAACAACTAGCGGGGGGGGGGGGGGGGTGTCGCCAGGGCTAGGAGGACTTGGGCTCCCTCCTGGCCCAATATTGTCGGGGAGTTGGCGGGGCAAGAGGGCTTGGGCTCCCTTTTGCCCCGATCGTGTCGGGGAGTTGGGGGGGCAAGAGGGCTTGAGCTCCCTCTTGCCCCGATCGTGTCGGGGGTGCCGCGGTTGGCTGGGGCAAGAGGGCTTGAGCTTCTTATTGCTACAACCAGCTTGACCACCATGGCCGGAAACCTCCACCACTCTTGGACACGCCGTGCAGACGCCTGGTGGAGAAATTCAGTCTGGCTTCAATCCTGGTCGCTCCTCTGGGGAACCGCTCAGCCTGCGCAGGCTGTCCAAGGGGCTTATTGACAAGCAGGGAACCCCCCAGAAACAGACTTTTCTCCAAAGATCTGTAATCTCTCGCAGTCAAGGATGTCCCTGCAGGGAACCTCCACAGCATGAGGGCTAAAACTGCAAACGAAAAATATTGAAATAACAGAAAATAAGCTCCTACAGCCTGGCCTGTAGGAAGAACTGGTAAGCTGAGGAGTATGCACAGTGGTGAGGTATGAGGGGGAGGGGTTAAAGCCTCTGAAGTTTTGAGGCTTCCTACAAATCCTGATGAGTAGATGGTCCCAGAATAAAGTGGGATTGTACAAGTATATATTCTTATATATTCCTGAATTGTAAGGTGAGCATCTAGATGAACCCCCAACAATCTCATATGTGGTAGTATTGAAAATTTCACATCTTTCAACTGCTCCTCCTGCACTTGCAATAACAGTTGATCCTTTCTAATAAGCAAAACTTCTATTTTTGCAGATTTAAGAGCAATTTATTCACATTCATCCAATTTTCAATCTTTTCCATGCAGTTTAATTCAAACCAGTCCAGCAGTGAAAAATCTAACCAAATTCTTTTTCCTTGTACTCCCACTTCTCTTTAGTAATCATTATCATCTAAATGAGACAAATCATTTCAGGACTCTAATTTTTCTGACCTTATTAATCCACTAACTGTAAAACTATTTGCATATTACCACATATATACTGCTTAAGAAATCCCTGGAAAAAGACCTAACACCACAAGTCCTCTTCTTTCCCGCCATTAACTCTCCAACCCCTGAAACAACCTACTCTACTCTTCACTCTCCTTGAAAATGACCAGGCATCATCTGTAATCCACCTTCTATAACTCTTTTTGTATGAGAGAGTGGGATAGAAGGAAATAGTCCAATCTCATGGCAGATGAGTGAGGCGCTGACCAAAATGTGTATTCAAGGTTCTTAGGGTGGAAAAGGCGCCAGACATCAGTCAATCCATAGGACTGGATAATATTCAACAGGAGTGGTTGTGTTGTTGGAGGCCGATAGGAGAACTGAGATCTACGGTCCAGATGCGCATCAAGAACAAGATTCAGTCAGTGGTGATAGAAGCCAGCTCCTTAGCTAAGGCTCAAAAAAACTCCGGATCAGCAACATTGGGTCAATAGAGCGTAAAAAAGGTATAGCATTGGGAAGCAATGTTAAGAGTGACCGTAACCCATCTACCCTGAAAATCATTGGAGGAGTACACGATGGTGTATTGAAGATGCTTAGCCAGCAGAATAGCCACCACACCTTTTGATGAAGCTGCGGGAGAGAAAATACAATGTGAGACCCAGTCCGGCTTCAATTTAGCAGACTCAATTGCGTTCAATTTGGTTTCCTGCAGAAAGACCACTTGAGCAGAATGATGTTTGCAAAATAATAACATTTTCTTCCTCTTGATAGGGTGATTTAAGCCCCTAATATTCAGAGATAATACATTACATACTGGCATCTTAGACAATCACATCATATAATATTGCAATCCCCTGCATGAAAAATAAGAAAAACTGTACAGCATACTCACAGACATCCCGCTGCCTATCAATCCTAGTACCTGAGAAAATCTGCCTAGCCCTTAGCAGACACAGGAAATCCCCAAACAGACACACACACATACATCCCCCCACCCTCCCTATAGCCATCCAAACCTCCACCCACCCATAAGACAAAAGCCTTGTATCCATCCTGCCAAAGAGGCGACCCGAGGGGAAGAGACACCATAATACGGAGGCTCGAAGTCAACTCCACCCCCCCCCCCCAACAGCCCCGCAAAGAACAATGTTGAGAAAATACAGAAAATATAACTGGTATAATATTTCACTCACAACCCTGATATGAGCATGTCAAGTCTAGCAGCCAAAACTGCACAGCGCTATTGCAGCGAAGGTAAAGAAAAGGAAAATAGGGCAAAGATGAAGCCTTAAGAGGCAATCAGATATCCATACACTGCAGCTCTTCCTGCTCCCTCAAGAAGCGATCCACCTCCTTAGGGTCGGTATAAGTTTTGATAGGTCGGTATACCATTTTGATAGGTAATTTTGAAGTACGCCAGCAACAAGAGGCTAAAGCGGGCCTCCAAAGCACGCAGACGAGGACGCAAGGCCAAAAACTTGCGTCGCTTTTCTGCTGTGGCCTTGGTCTAATCAGCAGAGATGTAGATGATTTGACCCTGCCAGTCAAGTTTATGGAGAGTTTTCATCTTATCTAGGATCATTGCCACATGAGGGAAGCACAGCAATTTCATCACCACCGGTCTCACCCGCTGCGATCCGGAGGGCGATTTGGTCAGTACCCTGTGGACCCTCTCCACCTTTAAGCACTTTGGGGAGCCAATCTTCAAAAAATCTGTAAGCATCAGGGCCTTCAATTCCCTCATTTAAGCCGCTGATGCGTAAATTATGCCTGTGACCGCGATTGCCAATGTCTTCTAGCTGAACCTCCGCGTGCAAGGCTCTCCGATCCATTTTTTGATTCGTGGCGATCTCATCAACGAGCTGACTCTTCCGTTCCAAAATAAGCATTTTGGCATCCATCGCCTAGTTGTAATTGATCCTATACTGTAAGCTCAGGATCTGCACGTGGTCTGCTCGCATCGCCTTTGGTAGGAGTCGGCGGATCTTGTTTCAGCCGTTTAGCACCAGAAGTGCCCGGCAAAAGCAGCCTCAATCTTGCCCTGCTTAGGAATAGGCATCGTGTGAGCTAGAAATATCGTAATTTCTCCTGTAGAAAGTGAGTGAAAATGTAGAAATAGCAGAGCCGTTGGCGGGAGCTCGTGACTCAAGCCTTCATATTGATCAGGCTCTCTAGCGCCCCCCCATAACTTTTTTTGTAATCCGCCTTGAACCGCGAGGTAATGGTGGAATAAAAATCCCTAATGTAATGTAATGAATACTGAAACCGGGAAGTAGCTGTGAGACGGATTTAACAAAAAAAAAAAAAAAAAAGATTTTTAGTATTAATCAAATTCATCCCTATTTAATATATAAAAAATTTCTCTTAATTTTTAGAGATTCCTTATGAATTGCTGAAAACCAAGGCCCTTTTATCTTCCTGAAATTTAGTCATGCCATTTGCACTCAATTTTCAACAGTCTCCAAACTGCTGTTCTCACGGCCATGTTCTTCTCTGAAGCTCAGATCAAAGCAAAAAGAGTACCAGCTAAGGTGGCTGAACCCCTTCTTCAGGCAAACTACTACCTTAATGCCCCTCCCCCCCAAAAAAATAAAACAAAACCAAAAAATGAAAGATTAGGTTCTTACCTTTGCTAATCTTCTTTCCTGTAAATCCTCCCTTTATTCCGGGACCAGTGGGTTTATGCATCCCTTGCCGCCAGGCACTGAAGGAAGCCTCAAATGTTTGAAGTCTCAACTCCTCCCTCTGATAGCATATCCTGGAGCATGCCCCTTGGACACCAGTCTTGCTTTCCTACAAGCCAGCCTGCAGAAGGTTATCTCTTCTGCTCGTGTTTCTTGTGATAGTTTTCAGTATTTTCCTTCATGGGTTTACTCTCGTGTTGTGGAGGTTCCTGCAGGGACATCCTTGCAGTGGGAGATCGCAGACTGTCTGCTTCGGGGGGTTCCCTGCTCTGCCGTAAGCCCCCTGGACAGCCTGCAAGTCATATCAGGGCTCCAGGATCAGGAGCTAGCTCACCCTAGGTTCATCCGCTAGTGGATGTAGCGCAGGCTGAGCAGTTCCGGGAAGCACAACAGGGATCGGAGCCAGATTGCATGCCTCTGCCAGGTGATTGCACAACATATCTTAGGGTGTTTTTTGCCAAGCTGGGTGCTTATTCAGTGTCCACCCTGGAGGATGCTGTGGGACTTCTCCTCTAAGGCCACCTTGAGCAAGTTGTCCTGGCAACATATTCTCACACACTGCTGCTTGCAAAGTCAAGGCTGACACCTCAAAAGCATTGCTTCAGATATCTCCATCCTCCAATCCCATGAATCTTTCAGGGATGAACCACCCTCCACCAGCATAGTAATGCTCTTAGCAATCACTGAGACCAAGACAGCTAGCGCTTTTCTATCTCTTCTATCGGAATCTAATATTATCTAGCCATACATCTTCCCACCTTCAGCCCTTACCACCCAGCCACTAAAGTCATGTCTTTAAGCACTCTGTGGAAAGAAAATACCTTAATGGATTTTTGGATGCCTGCCAGAAGAGGACAACATAACGAGAACCTGAGCAATAAGAGAGGGCAGCTCAGCTTTCTTAAAAATTAAACATTATGGTCACATCTTTGCCCCAGAGGAGTTCCCTTTTGTTCACATGTTCTGCAATCTCCCCAAGATCCCTCTAAGTGACTCTAAGGATCCTACAGAGGCTACAGACTCCATCTTGCCCAGGTTCTCCCTCCATGTTCCAATGGGTGCTCTTGGCCATACTGGACTTCCAAGGGCCCAGAGATGAGAAAGAGGGCTCTAACATGAAGACTTAGTGCAGTAACAAAAATGAACTTAAAAAGGAAACCCCCTTGAAGTCTCAGGAATCCTGTTCTCTTGGCACACAGGCACCATCCCTGAATTCCACTAGAAGTAAAAGCAGCTGCCTGGTCATAGCACCCAGGTCTGTCATCCAGTCTAAGTGGTGCCATTTACTGCCATCACACTAGACTCCCAGGCTACTACCAGAGATGCACTGCCACCCAAAACATACTCTCAGAGCATTTCCCTCCCATCTAAGAATTTTTACTGCCTAAGCTTCTACCTCCATAGGTGTGGCAGAAACTCGCCACACCTGAACTTGGGCCAATGGCAGCCATAGTCTGCACATTGCCTGTTTCACTCTACCTGCTCCAATATCTTTCCATAACAGATCCTGCTTACAGAGCTATTGCCTGCTCCCCCCTCTCTCTTTCAGGCCTACATGCAGCAACGTAATTGTCTTTCCACAGCAGAATCTCACATGGCCAGTCTTATTTCTGTTGTGCTTGGGGCTCTTGCTTTTTCTTTGTCTTTCTGGTTTTTTAAGCTAACTTTATTCTACACTTCTGCCTAGAAGTTCTCTGGCTTCCCCTCAAGAGCAGCAGAGGACAGAAGCCTACCGACATGATTCAGAAAGGCAATAGAGAGGAAAGAGGATCCAGATCCTGCTGGATTTGACACTATCAGGAGTTGGTGTCAATCAGTTCCAAGTCTTGTTGATCGGTCTTCTCCTAAGTCAGACATGTCAAACTCTGGCCCGGTGTGTAAAAAATTGGCCTGCCAGACATTTCAAATTTTATAGTAAATTTGGCCCGCCGGCACAAACCGCTGCCACCACTGCTGCTCTTCACTCGCGTCTGCCTTCACTTGGTCTCCTCTTCAAAGCAGCCTGCTAAGGATCGCTGGCCAACTGTAGTGAACCTCGCAGGCCACTGTCCAACTCGGTAGCACATTCCCTCTGACGCGATCCCGCCCTTCCTCTGACGTACGGGATCGTGTCAGAGGGAACGTGCTACCGAGGTGGCCAGTGGCCAGAGGAGACCAGGAATCCAGGATGGAGGGAGGTAGGAACGGCGGGCCAAATCTGAAGATGAAACCGGGAAGAAGGGGGAAAAACATACAGGCCTTTGGGACAGGGGCGGGCCCTGGTGTAGCAGTACCCGGCGAGACAGAAGAAGGGGTCCAGATGTGCATATGCCGGACTGAGTGGGGAGTGGGGTGGGGTGGGGAAGAAATAAAACAGAGGAGAGGGATAGAGGAAAGGAACAGAAAGAGAGAGAAGTTGAACACAAGGGATGGGGTGGAGGGGGGATAGAGATACTGGATAGGAGGGTAGTTGGGAAGAGGAGAGATGGTGGATCCTGGGGTGGTGGGGAAGGAGGGAGAGATGCTGGATGAAAGGATAGTTGAGAAAAAGACAGATGGTGGGTCTGGGGATGGTGGGGCCATTGCTGCAGCTGCGGATATGGACACGAAAAAAAGGAAATATGCCAGACCTCCGGGGAAGGGAAGGGAAATGTAAGGGGAGGACAGAGATGGATAGTTAGCACGGAAAAAGAAGAAAACAACAAATGGGCAGGAGACTCTGGCAAGCGAGTTATCAGAAGACAACCAGAGTCTGGGACCAACAAAAGGTAGAAAAAATAATTTTATTTTCTGTTTCGTGATTACAATATTTATTTTGTTTACACCACAGAGCTAGTGTGGGGTTGAAGACGTTGTAACCCTATACTTCTACTAAGACTAAGTCTTAGTCATTTAGGGGTCCTTTTATTAAGGTGCGCATTTAGCATGCACTAAATCAGTTAGTGTACCTTAATTAAAGGACCCCTAATTATCTTAATTAAAAATTCGGCCCACGGCTTAGCCTTTTTTTCTGATTTCGGCTCTTATGTGATTGAGTTTGACACCTCTGTCCTAAGCCCTGAAGCTGCCTGGCCTATACATCTACTGGAGATAGAGGAACACTAGCTGTCTAGGGGCTGAACAGGACCCTATATTCAATTCAATTCAAGCACTTATATTCCACTACTATTCGAAATTCATATTTAGAGAAGTTGCGGTATATAAGCCTAAGGTTTAGTTTAGTTATTAAAACCAGTTTTTCTCTGCTTTTATCAAAAACCCACACATCTGGTTAGAAGAGAAGATTTTGGTCACTGAACGCATACCTTCTGAAGCTCTCCTACAATAATGCTGAACTGGTGTTCACAAAGCAGCTTCCATAAAGCCAGAGCCTGACAGGTCTTCCGAACTAGCTGTTGAATCCCTTGCAGTGAAATCTTCTCATTTAATTGTGCCTCTGCTATAAAAAACAAAACAAAAAAGCACCCCTGAAACATACATACAATTAAAATCATTCCACTAATTAAAGGAAAACACACAAAATAATGCAACTATATGATTCAATGACTAGTTTATTGTGAAATTACGAGAGATATTTCCAAATTTACTGCCATCTGTTAAGATCATGGTTCTAGAATATCTTTTTTTATTTCAGTGCCAGGATATTCTTATCTGCTTAGCTACACATCGTTATATTTCTGTGCCCCTTGCTATCAGTATTAGAACTACCAGAGTGGATAGTTTAGATGTTTCTGGTGCACACCTTCAATAACAACAAGCATGGCATGCAGTAATATGAAATGGCTCCAATCTTCCCAATGACCCTTGTATTATCTTTAAACTTAAATTAGAAAGTTGATTCAGGTATTATCAGTTAGTAAGGCTATAACAAATAGGATGCAGGACTTGATGGACTTTTGGTATTTACAGCATGGCATGGTTTATATCTACCCAAAGCTAATCCCTAGGAAACAACCAATGAGATGCCAAAAAGTAAATCTACTCCTTTCTGTTATTCCCTGGGATAAGTGGTACCTAACGATTAAAAAGGACTTTTCATCCAGGAATTTGTCCAAATTCAGCTATTCTGCTAAATCCAGTTTTAATTCCTAGACTAAGTTCAATCATGAGATCAAAGGAAATGTTATAGGTGACGGGGGAGGAGCCAAGATGTCTGACTGTGTTTGATGGCGTCTTATCTGCTTTGCCGATTTTCTATGTGGCTTACCTTTCTGATATTTTTCTTCAAAGTTTTTACTTAGAAGCCACAATGCCGCATTCTAAAAGGAAGGGGACCAAGAACCACGTTACCGGCTCACTCATTGTCCCCAATTCAGCAGATAATTCCACAGCTTTTGGACAGGCAGGCAGCTGCTGCCAATCCTCAGACTGATAATCGGGGGCCGAACTTTAGCATGCCTCCTTATCCAGCAGAAGTGCGTAGCCCGAAGTCAAATCCTAGGAGGTCAGGAGAGAAGAACCCACAGATGGAAGAGAGCATTGGAGTAGCTGGGAATTCAGCATTAGAGCCTGCGATTACTTTGGGAACTCTTCTTGAGTCTACAAGGAAGCTGGAAGCGACGGTTGGAAAAACTGCTCAAGACCTGTAGGTATTGGTATCTAAAGAAGATGCTTTTTCTGTATAGAAAAATTCAATCTGAGACTAATTCTTTGAAACATAATAACATAAGAATTGCAGCTGCTAGGTCAGACCAGTGGTCCATTGTGCCCAGCAGTCCGCTCACGCAGCGGCCCTTAGGTCAAAGACCAGTGCCCTAACTGAAACTAGTCTTACCTGCATACGTTCTGGTCCAGCAGGAACTTGTCTAACTTTGTCTTGAATCCCTGGAGGGTGTTTTCCCTTATAACAACCTCCGGAAGAGCGTTCCAGTTTTCTACCACTCTCTGGGTGAAGAACTTCCTTACATTTGTACAGAATCTATCACCTTTTAACTTTTAGAGAGTGCCCTCTCGTTCTCCCTACCTTGGATAGGGTGAACAACCTGTCTATCTACTAAGTCTATTCCCTTCATTATTTTGAATGTTTCGATCATGTCCCCTCTCAGTCTCCTCTTTTCAAGGGAGAAGAGGCCCAGTTTATCTAATCTCTCACTGTACGGCAACTCCTCCAGCCCCTTAACCATTTTAGTCGCTCTTCTCTGGACCCTTTGAAGTAGTACCGTGTCTTTCTTCATGTACGGCAACCAGTGCTGGATGCAGTATTCCAGGTGGTAGCCCAGTACAGCAGCATGATGACCTTCTCCGATCTGTTCGTGATCCCCTTCTTAATCATTCCTAGCATTCTGTTCGTCCTTTTCACCGCCGCTGCACATTGCGCGTACGGCTTCAATAACTTGTCGACTAGTACTCCCAAGTCTCTTTCCTGGGGGGTCTTTCCGAGTACTGCACAGGACATCCTGTACTCATGTATAAGATTTTTGTTACCAACATGCATCACCTTACACTTATCCACGTTAAACCTCATTTGCCATGTAGTGGCCCATTTCTTGAGCATGTTTATGTCATGTTGCAGGATCTGCAAAAGTTAGAAGAATGGTCTAGCGTCTGGCAACTAAAATTCAACGCAAAGTACAGAGTGATGCATTTGGGGGGTAGAAATCTGAGGGAACCGTATTTGCTGGGAGGAGAGAGGCGGATAAGCACAGATGGAGAGAGAGACCTTGGAGTGATTATGTCTGAGGATCTAAAGCACATGTGTCAAACACAAGGCCTGCGGGCTGAATCTGGCCCGCCTGGCCTTTTTATGTGGCCCGCAGCAATGCTCCTTAACTCTCCCTTCTCACAGCTCAGCTTGTCCTCCCTCCTGCACTGATCCAATGCCGCCATCACTCCGGATTCGGTAGTGTTGCCCGTGGCTCCCCCTCCTGCCCTCAGTGGTCCACCCGGAAGTTGCGCGCTATTGGAGACAGACTGTAGCAGGCGAAAAGCAGGAGGGGGAGCCACGTACAACACCAGTGAATCGCTGAGGCCAGCAGATTCCTCGGTTGGCGGTGACATCGGACCGGTACCAGAGGGAAAGACACGCCGCTGGAGGGAAAGGCAAGCTGGGCTATGAGGAGAGAGGGATCAGTGCTGGAGGGAAGGGCATGCTGGATGGTGAAGAAAGCGAGATGAAGGGAGAGAGGTTGGACCTGGGACAGTGTGGAGAAAGAGGGAAATAGATACTTGAAGGGAGAACCATTAGGAAGAGAAAGGGAGAAATGGTGGACCTGGGGGGAGGGAGGGAGGCAAGCAGACAGGGGGAGAGATGGGATGGGGGCAGATGGGAAGAGAAAAGGAGAGAACTTGGATCTGGAGATGGAATGGAGGGAGAAATCTTAGGCCAAGGGGTGGAAGGGAGAGAGAGATGCAGCATCTCTTTTTTTTTCCTTCCATCCCATTGTTCAGCATCAAGGGGGAAGGGAAGAACAACAGAAAAGAGAGGGATAAAATATTGGACCAAGAGGAGAGATAGAAGGAAATAGGATGCTGGGAAAGGAGTGAGATGGGAAATGGGACACCTACAGAATAAGAGAAGATGGAAAATTGATAGGTAGCTGAAAATTTAAAAAGAAGGAGAAGGATGAGAGAAAGGGCGAGATTTGAGTGGATAGAGGCAAAAAAGAAGTTGAAAGGGAAAAATCAATATGCTGGAGACAGGGACTGGAGCAAGAGAGAAGAGGAGAAAAAAAAATGGACAGCAGACACTTTTTGAAGTGATAAGAGATTAGAAATTTATGTAAAAAAAATAGAGCAAATTGAGAATCATAATAGACAATTGAATCTCAGAGTGCTTAATTATCCAAAAATTTTGGATTTGTCATCTTTAGAAGTCTTTAAAAAATACCTTTTGGAAAATCTGAAATATCCACAAGAAGCTATTCCACCTATAAATAAAGCTTATTATTTGCCTATTATAAAATCTAAAAAGGCTGAAACAGGAGACCAAAAAGAAAAAGATGATTTACAGTATGCCCTGTGAATAATATACAGTCAGTTAAAGATTTACAAGATATTACTGGTATCTTAGAGGACTCTCTCTCAAGTTAAGGAATAGGCTACAGCAGGCAAGCCAGCAACAGCTGTAAAGGGAGTCCTCAGCTACTTTATGGTAAGGGAATCCTTTCTGCCTGTCCGTTGGTGGCTGGGGAACCTTCCGCGTGGGTGACGGGGGAAGCCCGGGCTTCCACGCAGACGGCTGCCGGCCACAAGGCAATCGCGAAGGGGATTCCTGGCCGCCGGTGCCCAATGCCGATGAGGATTCCCCTTCGCAGCAGCCTGCCTCGCTCGAACAGGCCGGCCGAGAATGCCTCGTGGCTGGATTACAATGAGCACTTTTCCCCTTGTAAAAGTGCTCATTGCTCCAGACGTGACCTAGCTAGAGAAAAAAGTGCCAGTTAGCAGAAAAAGACAGTAAAATACAGTACATTTAAAGAGACAGAGACCTTTAGACAGCCTCAGGATTTTTTTTTCCAGAACAGATTCTATGGCTTTAAAAGCTGGAGGCCTGACCAATATCAGTGGCCAGGCTTCCAGCTGAGGCACCACTACAAAAATGTGGGGAGGTGGAGGAAGGGGGGAGGGACCCAGCACGAGACCCGCTGGGTTTGACACCCCTAGGTCGGATGGATCCCCAAACAGAACCTGTTCAAGCTCCGTCCAGCACTAAAAGGGGAACAAGGAGTTCTAAAACAAATTCCAACAGCCCTAACAGGGGGTGCCAAAATAGTGTTACCACTCTGCTGGAGACTGAGAAAAGACTGGGTTGGTAGGGGGAGCCTTAGCTAATATATTACAACCAAGATTTGGTCTCAGTCTCCACCTGCTGGTCACAGTGAGATATAGCCCATCAGTGAAGAACTGTACCAGTCTATCAGGCAAACAAATTTGTTTTTTGGATTTGAGTGAGAATATTTGAGTGTTATATAAAAGAAGGACTAATCCTTACTGTGATATTTACGCTGAAGCTCTTGCTGAACTTGCTGAGAACTTCCACCATCAGGACGTATGAAGCCCAGTAGCCTCTGCTGCAGGTTAGCAGATGGACCAAAGCTAGTGTTTCAGAAACACAAAGGAACAAGTTAGTGCAGTAGTCCAGGCCCATTTACCAAAATAGCAGTCTCAATTATTTGACCTCTGCTAGTCCTACCATCCACTATATCCAACAGTATTAAAAACATATGTATCAAACTTAAATACAGACCAAATAATTAAGATAAAATAAATAGTTTAGACTATTATTTGATTGGTTGTCTAGAGAGAAGTATATTTTTTTGTTTGATCATCAGGTATGTGATTTATTCTTGTCTACTACTGTTTGAGCAGTTTTGGGAGTAATCTATTTTTGCTAACATACATGTTCAACTTTTTTCAGACTACCTCCGACTTGTTATTTTAGACCAGGGGTAGGCAATTCTAGGATAATTCTATGCTTCACTATCTGACTGGGATACTGAATGCTGATGCCACCAAATTAAATAACAAGCTACTGCATTTGTGATATAGAAGAAAAAAAAAAGAGATATAACCCGTTTCTATGAAATTAAGGTGGTTACTGAAAATGAAAAATAGAATATTATTCATCAAAGTAGGAAAGGCTGAAGTTGCTACATAGCTCACCAGGCTATCAACAAACATAGCTACATAGATAAAACCGAGCCACAAAATGGAAAATCTTAAATGGAAAATGCCATCCTCACTAATTACATGTGATCCACAGCGCTGAGTAAGAACAACAGTGGATCCACTATGTGGGGAAAAGCTAAAAGAGGAAAATAAGGAAATCACAGACACAGTAACAATATTGTTGAAAAAGAGAGATTCTGCTCTGAAGAAAAAGAAAAGCTGTCTAGAAGCAAACTGTGCCTTTTTTTCTCTCTCACCTTTTTTTTTTTTTACTACAGAGATCAAAGACAAGTAGAACATTGGTTTGGGACCCCAGATTACCTTGCCTGCCTAACTGTCCCTTAAAATTAACCACATCCTCTGTGTTCAGATCAAAGACAAGTAGAACATTGGTTTGGGACCCCAGATTACCTTGCCTGCCTAACTGTCCCTTAAAATTCACCACATCCTCTGTGTTCACTGAATGACTTTCACCTAGTACTACCCAGACCATGTCAGGTACAACTTGAGTCCACATTTCACTTGGCATTCACTTTACAAGCCCGTCCTCCTGGAACTCTCTTCCTCTCTCTATCCACAGTATTACCTCTCAAGGAATTCAAAGTCAAGCCATGGCTATTCATCCAACCCTTCTCGTCTACTTAGCATGAAGAAGTTATATCTCCAGTGTATTCAGGTTATTCCATGCAGAATCACGGTCCTACTAGCCTCACCTTGTGTCTTGTATGAGTGATACATTTCTTTCCCATGTACATGATGGCACTCTTTTCCTCTTTTTATCCCAAATTTTAGATTGTAAACCACTTAGCTGTCCTGTACGGATGCAGCGGTATATTAAATATAAATAAATATAGTGCTCTGATTGGTGCCATGTAGCTGCAAACACAAGACACTGGTACAAATTTGATCACAGAAGAATACAGTATCAGAATAAATATAATGTAATCAATCATAAATGCAGCTGATATTTCAAGGAAAGAAAGACATGCAGCAGTAACAGCAACCACTGAAGAATATGAGAGAGAAAACTCAAATGGCCTTCTATTTTAAAAATAAAAAAAAAACTTGCCAGAACTTGCTAGAGAAATTATCGGTCAAGATAATCAGATCAGTTGATGAGGCTTCTAACTGAACCAACAAAAATACTACAACCCAGCCCTTGAGAAGCATGGCAGACTAGAGCTGCTCCCCCAAAAAACCAGCACAGAAACACTGATGGTGACACAATAATGAGAATCCACCCTGGAACCTTAAAAAAGGAAACCTTCTAGCATTCACACACAGAAGAAGACAATACTGGCAGGGAAATTCCTCAAAGAAAGAACCATAAAAAATGAACATTTGACAGAGGGAAGAAAGAGCAGAATAGAATGCTCAGTGCAGGAAGGGTTCCCACCATCTGATGACCATTAGAACAAAGATCAAATACCCAAAGTGTTGCAGAAATGCTAAGAGAAAATAAAAACGTACCTCCATGGAAAGTTATTATACAAGGTCAGAGGCGCTAGAGTAATCTGGCTTACAAATAAGATTTTAGCCTTTGCAGAGTTGAAGTACGGGAAGTACTTCAGTAAAACTTTAACAGACTTCAAATAATACAGCCCTTCCTGTAGAAACCTCCTGTTCTACTGACACTTAGCCATGAACTAGGTCAGGAGCTGGCAGAGAAACTTCCTGCTCTGCGAACTATCCGCTTGGCTACAAATAAAAAAAACAAACTACTGAACATTCCATGGTTGCATAGTACTCCATGGAATGAATCACTTAGAGCTATTTGGTTTCTCTGTCTCCATCTGTTGGTCAACAGACTCAACACTCACTTTTCTGGACTAGTCTAGCTGGACAACAAGGAAGCGTGATTTTAACTATCAAATGCCAAGACTGCTTTTGAATCACTCAGTGATCTCACATCCAATATTATTTCAGTTTTGTTCTGTATTAGCTCTTGGATCTTACCTGGGATTGCCCAGCAATCCTGCTGTGAACTGAGAGTTTCTATCAAGAAATTCTTGAAGACCTTTTAGTTCTTGGAACACAGACCCCAAAAGCTGAAATGGAACACTGCTTTCAATCTATAAACAAATATAAAATATTCTCATCTTATTTAATGTAGAGAAATTTGAAATACTTTTTTGCTTTCATTTATTTAAGGGGTTCTATCTTCTGAATTGGAGAAGAAAGGTAGGCTCATTTACATCCTTCTGCATAGGCCCAGATACTTGCTGTTACTGCTACAGATTCATTTCATAAGCTTGAGATGTAATAAAAGAACCAGATTAATAAGTCGCTTAAAGAACAGCAGCCCAGGAAACAAGATTTAGAACGCCTCTTTGTCCAAACTCCTATCAAAATTAATCCAGGTTTGATTGTTTTGCCATTGACCTTCATGCTGTTCTCTCCCTGTGATCCCCAACCCTTCCTCCTTCAGTCTTTGCCCTGAGCTCTGTCACGAAGGGAGAAGTACAACCACTTCATTTAACATCTGCTTCCTCTGCTAGGCTGGAACATTTTTTGTAATATGAATCACAAAGTTGACTTAGATATGAACAGCTGAGGATCAGGGGTACTGAGAGAAGTAAAGACAGACAGGAGCTAAAAGAAAGAGGAAGAAAAGTCTAGTGCTCAGTACATAAAGCAACTGGGGACTTTAGGCCCATAAAACTTAGAAGTCCTGATCCTCTCTCAGAGTACATCTGGCCCCATACCAAAATGGTTAAAATTTCAGATCTAGATAGGTTTTCCACAAACATTTGAAAGTAAAGTGAACAGTGCAATTTTACCGTAATAACTTCTCGATTGCCACTCTTCAGTATCTTCTCTACCACCATACTTCCATCCCAAATATTTCTAAAAAGACAGGGAATACAGAACCGGGTGTAATCTGTTAAAGAACATTTGTATTAAGACAAATTTTGTCTCTACTGTGGTAGCTCACTGCCCCCCCCCTTTTACTAAACTGCAATAGCAGTTACTAGCGCAGGGAGCTGCACCAAATGCTCTGTGCTGCTCCTGATGCTCATAGAGTTCCTATGAGCATCAGGAGCAGAGTGGAACATTCAGCATGGCTTCCTGCGCTAATAACCACTATCGTGGTTTAGTAAAAAAAAAAGGGGGGGGCTAGTCAGCTATTTCACATATTTTGATCAAGCTCATATTTAATTGAATCTGCTATACCGCTTTTCACTGTAAAAATGTTCAAGTTATTTACAAATTAACTGGCAAAAGGAAAGGAAATCCAGATTTCTTAAAAGGAAAGCACTCGCTAAAATAACTTCAGCTATCTTGACAGGAATTCAGAAGCAGTAATAAAGAAAACATTAATTAGTTTTAGTCCTACAGAGTTCCATTTATTCCCCCCCCCCCACACACACAAACCCCGTCCCCCCAGAAAAACCATCCCCATAAGGAAAGGTACACCATTTGGTAAGTAAAGCTGGCTGAAAATGATTTAAATAACTTTACCTATCCTATAAATGTACAGTGCTCTTCAATAAAATCTTTAAAACAATTAAACCCTATAAAGTTTGTAAATAATTTTAAAATTTTTCTTTCAAGTTTCAAGGTTATTCACATTTGATATACTGCTCATAAAGCAGCTTTCTATGCAATTTAGAAATATCAGGTTCTTACCTAGATAATTTTTTCTTGTACATGTGTCTAGTGAACACTAGTGTTATGCGTCTAAACCCGCAAGTTGCTTGCAGAATGCTATCAATCATCATTTGAACTCCACCTCCTTTCCAGGGAGCTGCTCTTTCCCTCTTAGTTTGTAGAAAAGCAATCAAATAGCAATGTAATGAAAGACATAACAGGAAGGAGGAAAACGAGGAAAAAAATCAAACACTATAATTCTGTTCTGCTCTGTAACACACACCAATTAACATAACTGCTCAAACCAGATACAAAAACGTGTGCAACCAGCACTAATCTTATAGAAAGCTTGTAGCTACTCATATGTCCTACTGTCAAGCAGAGACTTAAAGCAAACTTTACATTCTTGTGTATTTTCCTTCTTTTTTTTATATCCTTTCAGTTCATCCGAGACCAAGAATTTTCTAAATTCAGACTGATCTAAAAGCAGAAGAGAGGCAAAGCCCACTGACAGGGTGGGGCTTCAGGACCACTAGACACATCTACAAGAAAAATTATAATTGAGTTAAGAACCTAATTTTTCTTTTAGTGCAATATGTCAAGTGATCATGAACACTATGGATGTACCAAAGAAGTCCCCAGAGTCTGCAGGCCTTCTGAGCCTGCCTTCAAAACGCAGGACCCAAAAGTGGCGTCTTTCCTGGCTGCTACATCCACCCTATAGAACATGGTAAAAGTACTGCCAGTGTCCCTTTTGCTTTGCTGAGCCTGATGTCTAAATATCCTGTCTGATTCAGTGTGTCGTGCCCCATCTCTAATGGTGTTCAAATCCAGGCTAAAAACCTACTTTTTAAAAACTGCATTTATGCTTTACCCTCCCAACGTGTAAAGAACCCATATCTATTGCCATTCCCTCTTTACTCCCCTACCTCTAGTCCCATATATTTCCTCACCTAAGTAACATGTATAAGCCTTTGTCCTATGTCTGTCTTAATTAGATTGTAAGCTCTTTCGGGCAGGGACCATCTCTTGCGGGTTTGTTGTACAATGCTGCATGTGTCTGGTAGCACTTTATAAGTAATAAATAGTAGTAGTTTTAGTACTATAAAAGGTAGAGCAAATAGTTTTGCCCGAGGAAATCAACTACAGATTTCCTCGGGCAAAATTGCCCGAGTCTCTGGCCATGAAGTAGCAACTCTCTAGTGGAGTGCACTTTCAATGCAATCGGCAGCTGCTTACCACAGCCCACATACATGGAGGCAATGGATATTTTAATCCATCTGGAAATCGAGGCCTTAGACGCCGGCTTCCCTTTCTAAGCATGACTGGTCAGAACAAAAAGGTGATCTGATTCGAAAAACTCATTAGTAAATTCAAGATACCGGAGAAGTATATGCTTAACATCCAGCAAATGCAGCATTTTATCTTTTTTCTTAGACCCCGTAGAGTGAAAAGCGAGCAAACTGACTTCCTGATTGATGTGGAGGGCAGAGACTACTTTCAGCAAAAAGGATAGAAACGTGCGTAACGAGAGCCCTGCTTCTGTAATCTTAAGGAATGGTTCCCTGAAGGAAAGAGCTTGTAACTCAAAAGCTCGTTTCACCGACATGATTGCGACCAGAAACACCATCTTGACTGTAAGATTCAGAAAGGAAACCTCCTGGTAAGGGCTCATACAGAGCTCTACTGAGACCTTGTAATATGGTGTTAAGATTCAAGGAAGGGAAAGAAAGACACACTGAAGGGGGCCCCTTTAATGAACTGGTTGACATCTGGGTGAGAGGCCAGAGAGCCTCTTTCTCCTTGAGCTTAGAAACAGGTAAGGTCCCCTATCTGCACGTTTAGCAATCTGACTGCAAGACCCTACCATGTGAAAAGCCGCCTGTTTACAGCCTTCAATAACTGCAATATGCTGGTATAATTAATATATATATATTTTTTATTAACAATCAATAATAGGTTACAAGAGTGAATCCTTAAAGCATATGGAGCTGACAGATAGTATGCCTCAAGCGCTTGAGTATACTTGGATGTCTGTCCTCCTCTCATAGCCAAAAGAGCTATCTTTTATATGCTTCTGATAGCCCAACCCCACGTGGGTGTATATTACATTTTATATTTTCATTGGTTAATCACATTCGTCATTATACTTATTAATCTATTGATTGGTTAGCATAATAAGTAATACTATGCGTCACGCCTCTTTTACTAGAACTACTCTGCTTTCCCGTAAATGTCCTGTTAATATACCAAGATCCTCAGTTCTGAATACCTGGGCCTGACTGTGGTTACAATTGTGGTTAATCTTCTTAAGTTTCACATCTTCATTCTTATGAAGCTTCTAACAGCTGGCCATGTTGACTTGGGAGGAGGGCTGTTTTTCATAAGAATTGTTATTTTCAGCATTGCCCTCTGTTTGACTTGCTCTTCTCAGAAAAGCAGAAGTGTGCTTTTCTCCAGAACACAGAAATAGATTATGTAAAAGGCTGACAGCTTTAGTCAAACTGTATCTTCAGCCATTCCAGGCTTTTCAGCAGTCATTTTAGGCCTTTAACTGTGTTGGCCTGTTTCTGCTATGCTGGGGATTCTAAGGGGTCTGCCTTCACCTCTAGCACCTTACAGGACTTCTCTTCACCTGTACATTCCTGCACAGGTCTTCCTTTTCTCCCCTTCCTTCCTCAAATTCCACATCTTTTGAAGTCCTTCTTGCAAAAAAAAACCCAGGACTTCTGAAATTGGAGATCTACATCATTCACAGCACATCAGTACTGAAAGGACTTCCAGGCCTTAGCATAGGCTACCACCATTGATGGCTTCTTAGCAATAAGCACAGTGAAGATGACCACATTTGAGTAACCCTTGCTTTTCAGGGCCATGCTGTAAACTCAAAGTGTTCCAGATTCTCAATAAGGACCAGTCCCTGCGTGAGATCATCTGGACTGGCAAACTGAGTCCTTTGTCCCTCTTGAGGCAAACTAGGTTTGCAAACCATGGTCTGTGGGCCAATCAGACATTACTAGGACTATCAACCCTGGATTCCTTGAAATCCTGCAAATAACTTGCCCAAGCATGAGCCACAGGGGAAACACGTACTAGAGCCCTTTCCCTGGCCTTGGTTGGATTAACGCATCCAACCCCTCTCTTCCAGGCTGGTATCTTTGGCTGTAAAAGAGATCCGCCTTTGTGTATGCCATCGAGGTAATTAGATCCATCTGTTGTGGATGCCCCCGACTGTCAAACTATGAATGCCTGGGGGGTGAGGGACAGAGACCATTCCCCCAGATCGAGAGTATTCCGACTTGAGAAAGTTGGCCTGCACATTTTCCTATCCCGTTACAGGTGCTGCAGAGAGAGCCTGCGAATGAGCTTCTGACCACTGAAAGATGAATTGAGTTTCTAGGTGCAATGGAGTCCTTCCTTGTTTGTTGACACAGGCCACAGCTGTTGCACTGTCCAAGAAGACTTTGACTGCCTTGCCTTCCAGAGACTTCTCCAGTATCTGAAGCACTAGTCGAATGGCTCTGAGTTCTAGTCAATTTATGGACCACTTTTGCAGAACCATTGTCCAATGACCTTAAACTAGGTGTCCATTAGAAACAAAGAAACATGATGGTAGATAAAGGCCAAATGGCCCATCTACTCTGCCAATCTGCAGCAACTGTTATCTCTTTCTCTCTCTCTCTCTCTCTCTCTCTGAGAGATCCCATGTGCCTATCCCAGGCCCTCTTGAATTCAGACACAGTCTCTTATCTCCACCACCTCTTCCAAGACAATGACACCCCTCCCCCAACTATAGAGGCTGGCATCTGTTGTTAAAATCTCCCAGGAGGAAATTTGGAGCAGTATGCCCCTTGAGAAGGCAGCCATCTGCAGTCATCTTCATAAACTGCACTTTGCTTCCAGTAACGAGGGAAGTGGTTTCTGAAGCAAGTCCATCTGAGGAGACCATCGAGAGAGAAGACTCTTGAGAGGTCTCATGTGCACTCTTGCCCAAGGGATCACCTCTATGGCTGCCACCATCAACCATAAGACCTGCAGATAATGCCATGCCATGGGAGTCAGACTTTGTAGCAGGTCTGAAATCTGCTTCTGTAGCTTTAGATTGCTTGGCTCTGGAAGAAAGACCTGGCCCAAGGCTGTGTCGAACAACACTCCCGGGTATTCCAAGTGCTATATCAGCTCCAACTGACTCTTCTTTAAATTGATGAGTCATCCCAAGTCCTGGAGGAGTTGGACCACTCTCAAAATGGCAAGTTTGCCTTCCTCCTTAAACAGTGCTCTGATTAGTCAATTGCGCATATATGGGTGCAACTGGATCCCTGCCTTGCAGAGGTGCACTGCTACCACCACCATCACCTTTGGTAAAAGTGTAAAGTGCCATTGCGAGGCCAAAGAGGAATGCCAAGAACAGGAAATGCTGCTCCAGCACATGAAACAGCAAGTATCTCCTGCGGGCCAGAAAAACGAAGATAGGCTTCCGTCAAATTGAGGAAGGCAAAAAATTCCCCGAGCACCACTGCTGATATGACCAACCAAATGGTCTCCATTGTGAAAGATTGACCAACTTGAGGTCCAGAATTAACCTCCAGTCATCTGAGCCTTTTTCTTTGGTACTATGAAGCATATGGATTATTTGCACAAATCCAATTCTTCGTTTGGCACCAGCTCTATGGCATGAAGATTCAGTAGCATTTGTACCATTGCCCAGACTCTGAGGGCTCTCTCAAGCCAGCTGGCGAATCTACAAAGAGGTCTGGAAGCGAAAATACAAAACTCAATTTGTAACTTTCTCAAGCAACTTCTGGGACCCAACGGTCTGTGCCAATCTGAGTCCAGACTAACCAATAGGCTGACAGCCTACCTCCTATCTAGAGTGGTTTGGCCCTTTCCTGGCATCACTGTGCTTTCATGGAGGATGGAGAGGAGCGAGAGCCAGAGGCTTGCGGCCTGCTAAACCTCTGCTGTGACCCCTGAAAGGACTTCCATGTCACCTATTTATTTAAAAATTTTATATAACGTTTAAAACTAAGCAGTTTACATAATTTACATACATAATATTAAAATAAACACGATAAAACAAATACATGATAAAATAGACGTGATAAAATGAACATGCAAACAATCTTCAGAAAGATATCATAATTTGGATTCTTAAGATCGTGGCTAGTTCATCAATTTTAGTAGAGATAGCTAGAAAAAGGCATCTACAAATAACTGCATCTTAAGTAGTTTTCTAAACCTGCCCTATTCACAGCAATTTTGTATCTGACCCACCAAGGAGTTCCATAACTTAACTCCTGCACAACAGAAAGTCATTTTACCAGTCTCAGCAAGTCTTGGATTCACAGACGTCCTCAGTAAAGCTAAATTCTCAGAACGCAAAGATCTTTTTGGTGTATAGCTAAATATATTATTTTTAAACGATTTGGGATATTTCCATGGACAAGAATTGATGGCAAATCATCACTGCTTTATACTGTACTCTGAAGGCGACTGGAAGCCAATGCAATTTTTGGAGATGTGGTGAAATATGATCATATTTAGACAATCCCATTATCAATTGTGCTGCTGCATTTTGTATAACCTGCAATGATCTACATCTTGATTTTGTTATCCAAGGTGCAGGGCATTGCAGTAATCAAATCTAGACAAAACCATTGCCTCCTGCACATGGATGGAATCTTTGAGAGTCTGAAAAATTCCGTCTCAGATCCCGAGCCATTCAGAACCTGTTCTACAGCAAGGCCTTAAGGCGATGGTCCATAACGCTGGTCATCAAGTCATCCATATCCTTGCCAAATAGCATCTGCCCTTGAAATGGAAGCCTGTTCAGAGTGGCTTTACAAGCAGAATCTCCTGCCCACTGTCTGATCCAGAGTATCCACTGGGCAGAGCAAGCATAGGCTGACACCTTGCTCATAATTCTGATGATATCATATAAAGCGTCTGCTATATAATTCACCCCAAATAAGAACATTTGTGCATCTTTGTTGCCCTCCAAGCCAGGACACAAGACAGAAGGGTGTTACAAGCAGGTTCCACAAAGGATGCTGCAACTGCCGTCTTAATCCCTAGGAGCAAAACTTCAAAATTGCTTTTTGAGGACCACATCCACTTTATAATCCTGAGTATCCTTTAACATCACACTTCCTTCACTAGGAAAGGTTTGTTTGGTGACCTATGCTAATGTTTCTCAACTCAGTCCTGGAGTACCCCCTTGCCAGTCAGGTTTTCTGGATATTCACAATGAATTTGCATAAACTTGATTTGTATACACTGCCTTCATTATATGCAAATTTATTTCATGTAACTCCAGGACCGAGTTGAGAAACACTGACCTAAGCCACCAGCGAATCTACCTTCAGTTGAACAAACAGCTGCTGAAAATATGGAGATTTAGGGAAAAACTTAGCCAGAGTCTTAGTCACTCTCAGGGATCATTCTGGCAACTCCCAGTGGTCCGAAACAAGCTTAGTGATGCCGGAAAGAGCAACTGAGCAGCTCATAATTGAGCACTGCTACGAGGGGGCTGGAGGAGTTTCCAGCTTCAATTCTTGTAGAAAGGTAGAAATAAATGCCCAAGAGCACAGAGGGTTTGAAAAGCAGGTCTTCCCCCTGGTCCAGGACCACTTCCACTTCTTGATTTCTGTTCTCATTTAGAGAACCAGACTCTACTAAAGAAAATGCATCTGCCCAGTCTATATCAGACTTAATCTCCTAGTCTAGCTCTGTGGCCTTGTCTGGTCAGGGCGTATGCTGAGGGGAGTTCCCCTGCGCCACCAGCTGTGTCGCACAGAACGCAGACAATGAGGACTCTCATCAATTCAAATAAGCATTCCACATAAGGCTCACAAAAATCAGGGTGAAGCCTTATACTGGGGGTCTCGAGGACCCAGGCACATCTGCGCTTGGCCAATGCATCTTTGGAGGGTTGTGGAAAGGATCTCTTCCCTTGGGAACACACCTCCTGCAGATCTCCAGCCCTGGAGGACTCAAAGGAGAACAAGCCCAAGGCTTCCACCTCTTCTCTGAATGCTCCACCACACACAGGACATGGACGCTTCTTGGCCAGCCATCCAGCACAAACCTGGCATGATATAGGGCTAGGAAGGCCTGATTTTAAGTAAAATCAAAAGGCTTTGAGAGAGATGGAGGCTTTAGGAAAAAAAAGATTGTTTAAAATTAAAAATGGCCAACGCCAGTAAAATCATGCCAAAAACAGCCTGTGGGAATTCACCTGAAGTACCAAAATTACAGGGAAAGGAGTTTTGGAGCACCCTCCTCTGATTTTCCCCATAGGCTATAATAGCCTTACTCATTGTGCTATGTGCTAGCCTGCTTCAGCTTAGGAATGCAACTGAGACTAATGGAGAAAAACTCTCTCTCACAGGTTCGCCACACGAACCTGTTCTTCGGGCTGTCATTGGAAATGATGTCGGATTGAGCCTCAACTCCCAGAAAACCTTGCATTGCGAAGGAGGAGAGAACCACATAGCCAGCCCACTATTAATCCCGGCCAAGCCAGGAAAAAGCCAAACAGCCTGCGCTCAAGCTCCTGATAAATCAGGGATGTAAGCAGCTATGCAGGGGATGGCCCCTGAGCTCAAAAATACAATAGTAGGATGGCAAACTAGGTGTCCCCGGAAGACTGATTCTACTAGCAGCAGACTTCCGCAGCAGAGATCTGTCTTCTCCCATGCACAGGTCTCAACAAGAGGGAACAGATGAGCACTGAGCCTAAACCAAACACTTAGAAAAAAAATACCCCAAAATAATAAAATTGAAGAACAGAGCAGAAACACTTCTGAGCAACATGCTTGCAGAAAAAAACTGAGGGGGCAACAGTAGCTCCCTGGGAAGGAGGCACAGCTCAAAAGTTAATCGACAGCATTTTGCAAGCGATTTGCGAATTTAGATGCATAACCCTAGAGTTCAGGACACATTACATAAGAAACAATTATATGTCAAAGAGAGTGAAAGAAATACATATATTTCTTCTAAGGAAAAAGGCAAAAGGAAGGGGGCACAGATCCAGAACCTGTGATCTTCCAACTGGTCTTCGCACAGGCAGCACTTACTAACTACTTTCGAAAACAGTCATCTCTCATCACAGCTTTCATTTTAACAACCAAACATCATACTTCAGACATCTTTACTCTGATCTACAATAGCAAAATCTCTTCACTAGTAACAAACACAACAAAGGGGCATGATAGGATAAAGGTTAGCCTTTATTTCCAGTAAAGACCAATTGGAAACATATTAAGTTCAGACTTCTTTGCAAAATATGGATGGAGCTTTGCAATATATGTCATTTCTACTATAAAACATACAACAGTCCAAGCTTTAGTGTTCAGTTCACAATGAGACGATTTTTGAGAAGACAGTTGTGGCACCACAGGGTCAGCAACAGACACTGTCATATGCTGATTTTCCAATCCACTGTTTTGCACAAAATGGTACAGTGATTCAAACAATGCTTAGAGAAAACATGTTATAATGAAAAGATATGAATGCTATGAAAACATAACTCACCCTACTATTCGAGAGAAGTAAATGCAGATGCCATTGTGCTTTCCAGAGAACACCATCTCAGGGCCCATCATACCACCAATGGCTGTACCAGCCTGATGTCCTAAGGTCCCCATAGTATATACTGGAGTAGACACTGTGGGTGCCTGCAGTCCTGAAGTCATAAACAAACCAAATAACATTCTATTAATGCTTAACAATGGTAGATTAAGTTTATTTTTAAAAAGAGAAAAAGTATTAAACTATTGCCTTCTTTGTGGGAATCAAACTCATTTAATATATAGTTTTAAAACTTGAGAACAAATTGCAGAGGTAAGAGCAAATAAGTATGAGATGTTGAACTGGAAATTGAATAGTTGTACGACCTAACCATTCCAGATGATGTTAGTGGCAAGTGGATAAAAGATAATAAAAACTTGATGAACCATTGCTAAACAAAATACTAAATGAGAAAAATGTTTCCTAGTGAAATATTATTTTTGAAAATGCAAATAAGAAATTTAAAATCTTAAGATGGGAACAAAAGGATGCACAAATAAAAAGAGATCAGGCTCTTACCTTGATAATATATTTTCCAGTAGATAGGAATGATATGCTGAACCTTAGGGTACTCTGTCCATTCTTGCTAGCATATTGCAGAAAGATGCCAATTACAGCTTCTACTCTTCTCCTCTCAGAAGACTATTCTTATGTTCTTAAACCTTCTCTTTCTCCCAGGAGTCTGCTGTCCCCCTTCAGTTCATTCCAAAACATGCAAGAGCTCTAGCGTAAAAGACAAGAGGAGGGGGTACATGGAGAACTCCCCAAAACCAAAGTTCTGATCTACTCATATAATGTTATAAAAGTCAAAAAATGATCCAAGATGGCCGCGTGCCACTGAGAGTGAGAGAGACGCTCTCAGGAACTTCCATTGTTAATTTATCTAATTCTTCTAAAATGCTGAAGAGGAGAGGGAGCTGGAGCTTCATAGTCTTTGGAGACTCTACCTCAGGCAACCATTGATGATTTTCTGAGGCGCCTACGACAGGAGCTATTAACATCAGGGAATCGCCCATTAGAATCACAGGCTATGAGTGAAGCCGCAGTGAGCTTCCTCGGACTGAAATCCATCCTGAGCCCTGACCCCAGGACCCCGCCTCCACAACCACAATGCACTAGCTCCCCAAGGGAGGGCAGTCTTTCCAAAACGGCAGTCTTTGGACTCCTTTTACTAAAGTGGGCTAGTGTTTTTAGGGCACTTGGAAGATTAGCGTGCGCTAAACCTGCGCTAAATGAAAAATACTAACGCAAGCTCTATGGAGGCGTTAGCGTCTAGTGCGTGCGGCATTGTAGCGTGCACTAAGTGTGTGCTAAAACTGCTAGCACACCTTAGTAAATCTCCTGGGAGGCTGCATCGGGCCAAGCGCTTGAAGAGATCTTGACTGCGGGGGAAGCAGCAGTGGAGCAAGAGGAGTAAGGCAGTCAAGAGGGAGCCATGAGAACTGAAGATGTTTCAAAGTGTGCAAGTATATTCACCATTACTAAACCCAATAATGTCACCCTTGACTCTATATGGGACTTAGTAATTACTTTGGGTCAGACCTTGTCATCACAAATCAAAGATTTAGAAAAGAAGTTCCAGGAACAAAAGGAGGAATTAAAAAGTTTGAAACAATATAATACCGTAGTAAAAACAAAGTGCAAAAAATTGAAAAAGATGTATTGGAAGTAAATCAGATTCAGTCTACTCTAATTAGAGATAGTTTGAATTTAAGAAGAAAGGTGGAAATTCTGGAGAACAATATTCGATCAAACAACCTTAGAAAATTGAATTTCCCCAAATATCTTCGCTTTCAGCTGAAGAAATGCTAAAAAAATATTTTCATCAGATATTGAACATCCTAGAAGAAGCCATCCCTCCTCTTTTAAAAATATACGGTATTATCTTCCAATAAAAAACAAGCAGAACAACCACCCCCCGCAACAGCAGGATTAGGATCAACAGATGGATTTAACAATTATGTTGGATACATCATTGAAAGAATTAGCTAGACCAGCTACCCTGTTGGTTACAGTGGTTTTGTTACCTGACAAGAACTGGATATTAAAATTATAGTTCAAGAACAGATATAAGGAATTTCTTGGCCAAAAAGTTCAGATGTTCCCAGATGTGACAAAAGAAACCCAGAAACGTAGAAAACAGTTCTTGCTTCTTAAGCCAGGGGTAACAGCAATGGGTGCTGTCTTTCTATTGCGCTATCCGTATAAATGTCTTGTAACTATATATGGGGAAATAGTAACAACATAAAAAAGCTCTTGTAATCACTAACAGCTGACCGCCTTTTTCGTATTAGGACATGAGTCCTTTTTCTTTGTTTGTTATTCACTCATTAGAATCTTGGATCCTTTATTTGAGACTTTAATATTGACTAAGTGAATAATTTCCCCTTTTAATTCAATTCTTTTTGGAGTATTACTGAACATCTCATTCAATTTTCTGTACAAGAAATGTTTTTCTTGATAAATACAGATAAATAAATAAAAGCCAATAATGAAACCGTAAAGTATAAATGAACGAACATTGAACAGTAAAACACACCAAATAAAAGTAACACACCGAATATAAGTGAAGCTCAATTATCTCTTGAGATTCTATTTACAAACTGATTCTGAACTCATATTCCAACTGGCAGAGAAGTCTTAGCTAAGGAGAGGACCGTGAAGCAGAATGCAGAAACAGGTGCATCAGAAATTATCGGGCAGGGGGGTTCAGCATACCATTCCTAACTATTGGAAAAGATTATCAAAGTAAGAATCTAATCTCTTTTTCCAGTACAATAGGAATAGTATGCTGAACCTTAGGGACGTACCTAAGTAGTCCCTGAAGTCCTGGGTGGGAGAGTTAAGCCTGCTTTAAGTACTGAGGAACCAAAAGCATAATCCTCATGCACCACTACCGCCTTTAGAATTTAGTGAAAGTGTGCAGGGAAGACCATGTTGCAGATCTGTATATCTCCTCTGGAGGCATCACCCTCAATTCTATCCAAGAGGAGGCTACCACTCTAATTGATGTGCTTTCAATGAAACTGACGGTTGTTTGCCACAGACAACGTAGATGGAGGAGATCGCTGTCCGAATCCATTGGGAAATGGTGACCGGTCTGCCTCAGACTGACTCTTTGGTAAGGACAAAGAGATAGTCTGATAGATGAAAATAGTCACTTTCAGGTAATGCAAGAGAACTCCGTGGACATCCAGCAGCTTTAAAGACTTTGTCTTCCTTCTTAGAACCTGAAGGTTGAAAGGCCAGGATCCTGACTTCCTGGTTGATATGAAATGCTGAAACAACCTTTGGCAAAAAAGAAAGTACTGTACGCAAGGTCACTCCCATCCTGTAGGCAATCGGCCAGCATGGACGACTCTCCTCCTCTCCCTGCACCTCCCCTCCTCAAGATTCCCCAACCAAAGTGAGTCACCGCCGGATGGGCCTTTGCGCATGCATGGACGTTGATGTGATGACATCATGCACGCACGTGATGTCATCGCATCAACGTCTGTGCAATTCTGGGTGCTTGCCAGTCAGGGCACTAGGTTTAGTGTGCCGCCGGCCAAAAAGTTTGCGAGACACTGTTCTAGAGCAATCGGTCCCTGTGTAAGCAAGTCCAGAAATACCTGGAGTCAGAGACATTTGTCCACTTGTAGGTGTACTAGATCTGTATACTAAGGGTTACAAGGATCACTCTCCCTGGGTGAGATGCTATGCGACAGGCCACTCAGCCTATGAGGGACCATGGAGGAAACACATCCAGCAGACCAGACTTTGGCCATGATTGCACCAGGGTATCCAGCCCTGTACTTCTGTTCTAATATCTTCAACTGAAAAACCTGAGCCCCTTTATTGTTGCCATCAGAACAAAGGGCTCTATAGCAAGGACTTCCAAGGGCTCTATAGCAAGGAGTTTCTTTTCTGGGTGCCATGGTGTCAGATGCCATGGGTGCCATGGTGTCAGATGCCTCCAAAGTACTACGATATCTTAGAATACCCACAGGGCCAATGACTACTTTCACAGATCCAATGACTGTCTGCTGGGGTAGTCCACTTGCACACTGTCCACTCCAACTATATGTGCTGCCGTGATGGCCAGAAAGTGCTTTTCTGCCCAAGAAAATAGTAGTTTCGCCTCTAGTTGGAGTGATGAGTTTCTGGTGTCTCCCTGCCGATTGACATAGGCCACTGCTGTGGCATTGTTTGAGAATACTCATACAGCTCTGCCTTTCAGCACTGACTATAGATTTCACAGATCCAGGCAAACCATTCTTACTTCTAGCCCATTTATCAACCACTTCCACTGGGATGATGTCCATGTCCCTTGTACCAGGCAACCACTGTAGTGCGACCCCAGCCAAACAGGCTGGCATCCATTGTCAGTGTGACCCAGGAATTGATCTGAAGTGGAATCCCTTTTGCTAGAGAGTGTGGGTGGAGCCACAAGCTCATGCTGCTGCGGGCTGCCTCCACCCAGGGTAGAAGGACCTGTAAGGAGTCTTTCTGGGGAGACCAATGAGACAACTGTGCATCCTGAATTAGACGCATATGCGCTCTTGCCCAAGGCAACTATTTTTATGTCAGCTGCCATCAAACCCAGATGTAAGTAGTGCCACACTGTAGGCACTGGCTATGACAGAAGTTCATAATTTGCCCCCAAAATTCTGTCTGTGTGCCTCTGGTAGAAAACGTCAGCCTTCCGCCATATTGAAGAGAACTTATAGGTATTCCAAAGACTGAGTGGAGACTAATTGGCTCTTTCCAAAGTTTACAATCCAACCCAGACTCTGCAAAGTTTGCATAACTGCCGCCAGTGCTCTTTCTCCCTCTTCTCAAGGGGACTCTTTTGAGTCAGACATCTAGATAAGGATGAACCAGCCAGCCAACTCTGCAGATATGAGCTGCTACCACCACCATCACCTTGGTGAATGTCCAGGGTGCTGTTGTCAGCCCAAATGGTAGCACTGAGAATTGATAGTGATTCTCCAACACTTGAAATCTCAGTAATTTTCTGTGTGCCGGGAAAATTGGAATGTGGAGATAAGCCTCTGTCAAATCCAGGGCAGCCAGTAACTCTCCCGGCTGGACCGCTGCAATGACAGATCTCACTGTCTCCATCCAGAAAGGCGGAACCCTTAGGGCCACACTGACATGTTTGAGATCCAAAACGGGCTGCCAGTTGTCAGAATCTTTTTGGCACAAAAAAGTATATAAAAAATCTGCCCGAGTCCCAGTGTTCTTCTAGAACTGGTTCTATGGCTTGAATATCCAGCAATCTGTTTAACGTTACCCAGAGTTGGACCGCCCTTTCTGGTCAGCCCGCCAGAGAATCCACGAACCAATCGAACAGAGGTCATGCAAACTATCTTGTAAGCTTCTCCGACAATATCCAAGACCCAAAGATCTGTTGTCACGTTTCCCCAGGCCTTCAAAAAGCTCAACAGCTGACCACCAATTTTCTGAACAGTAGCTGGAGGCCTGGAGTCACTGTGATTTCTTAGCTGTTGTTGCGGCCCGAGAACCAGTATTTTGGATTTTATGGCTTCCAGAATATTTCTGTCTGGAACCTTGATAGGCTCTCTGGCATACTGGTAAAAATGTTGCAACCTCCAAAAGGAGTTCCAGTTATGGTTGCTAGCCATTACAGGTCTGCTGTCCGGTAAGGACTTGGATCTTGTACACTGGCCATAATGTCATTCAGGCTTTTGCCAAAAAGCACCTCTCTCTTGAAGGGAAGCCTACTAAGTGTAGCCTTGGAGAATGAATAGCCCGCTCATTATCTGATCTACAGCATGCATCGGGCAGAGATGGAATAAGCAGAGACTCTTGCCATGATTCTAATTACGTTTTTTTTAAAAAAACCACAAAGACCCAAAATACTTGATAAAATGCCAATATAAAAAATATATATCAAGGGGGATATCTCTCATAGAATGAATGGCTATATTGCCAACAGTTTAATTATTTTTTTAAAATTAGTGTTGTGAATACTCAATGAGAGGTAATAAGCTCTAAAGAGCAGGGACCTGAAACAGGAATGAGTTCTTAACTCAGATGTAGCCTCGCCCCCTGAAATCAGCACAGGGAAGTCAGGAACAGCTGATAAGATGAAAAAAGCTGCAAAGCCATCAGGTCTCTCCTCTCTCCCAGGCAGAAGTGCCTCCTCACTCTCCCAAGTATATATTTTTTGTACTAGACTGATATCTTTATTGGACCTTAAAATATCACTAGGGATTGAAAGATAGTTATTATATAAATAGGAACGGGTTAGTCAAATAGTCTTTCATATGATTTCTTTGATATATTTCTCCTGGTACTAGACCCCTTCTCCAATTTTGTGATCTAAGGAAGACTATTTAACTCTTAATTAAGTTGGTTTCCTGGAAATTTATTATTGTTTCTGGTTTATTTAAAAATTTGATATGTTTGCATTTCTGAAGCAAGTGTTGTTACTTGTATTATAATTTGCAATAATATATATATTTTTTTACACATAGAAACATGACGTCATATAAAGGCCAAATGACCCATCTAGTCTGCCCAATCAAAACAAATAAACTGGTAATAACAAGGAGCTGTAAAAATGAAACTAGAGTTGAAGTCTAATCTGAGAGAGTCAAACGATAGTATTCCATTCTATGGAATCATTTAATCCATGAGGCTTAACCAAATTTAATTCAAAGATCCAAAATTGTTCACTTAACTGGATACAAGCCATCTTGGTCCATTTAAAGGAAATGGGAATTTGTTCCATGATAAACCACCTCAGATTGTGAAAAAAAAAATGTTGATCATCCAAACAATGCGACACCATCGGTGCTGATATAGTAAATTTATGTATTCTGCTCTTATGTTCCTGCAACCTTATCTTGATCTGACGGGAAGTTCGGCCCAAGTATAATAGGTTGCAGGGGCAGGTGATGATATATCACCCATGCAGACTTAAATGTAGTTGATTGTCTCAAAATGTAATTTTTACCAGTACTAGGATGAGACCATATAGAACAAAGAGTTTTCATACATCAGGCATGATCCACAGGGCTGACGTCCACCCGAAATGAGATTATTGTGTTCCTGCGTGTTTCTATGAAGGCTCATCAAATGGCTGGCTAAGTTTTTTGGAAAGCCATACAAGGTCCTTCATTGAACACAGAACGCAATGCCAAAATTCTCCAGTATTTTTTGATGATGATTGCTACTGCAGTGGCCTGATCAGAAAAATAAAAGAGATGTTTTTTAAGAGTTTGTTTATCCTGAGGTAACAACAGTAACTCTGGATTGGCATACGATGCTCGAAGATAAGCTTGTTTTATAGTCTATTCTGGATAACCTGTGAAATAGCACCTTGGCATGTTTTATAAACTTCAAGTCAGTAGAACAAATGCGACTTATCTACAAAAATTGACTGATGGGAAATGCTTGTTTCTGTCTGGCAAGTGGTGTAAGCAGGTGTTGTGATCAATGTGTTAACGATAAATGGTAGTTGTCAAAATATTGTCTTGTTTGATGACCTTAGTGTCCAAAAAGGTGATGACATTATTGTCATATGGCATAGTAAACTTTAAGTGGTCTCCCAAAGTATTTAGCCAGGTGCTAAAGTCTAACAAAGCTGTTTTGGTGTAAGTCTAGATAAAAAAAATATTGTTGATGTATCTGACCCAACCACGAATGTAAGATTGCCAATAGAATTGTATAGATAAACATTTTCAAAACAAGTAATATACAAGTTGGCAACACTGAGGGCCACAGCCATGCCCATTGCTACCCCACATTTCTGAAGGTAAAATTTGCCTTCAAATTCAAAATAATTTATCTGTAATTCAAGGGCTGATAAAGACATCAAAAATTCTTTAGTCACATGGTGATTAGTGTATTCTGTTGTTAAAACTTGTTCCAGAATATTTAGGGCTTCTTGTCAAGAAATGTTGCTGTATAAAGTCTCTAGATCCATAGTAACCAATATATCAGTGGATTGGACAGTGGTATTTCTCATCAGTCTCAAAAAACGAGTGTTGTCCTGAACATAAGATTTAGCTTTACAAACCACCGGTTAAAAAAAAAAAATCCACCAATTTTGACCTAGGCTCCAAAATGGTGCCCCTAAGAGAGACAATACGACGTCCCAGAGAATGGACTTGTGGATTTTAGGGATTGTGTAAAAAATGGGCAATCGAAAAGGAGTTTGAATCAAAAACTTGGGTTCACCCTTAGTGATATGTGCAGCTGTCAAGGCTGATTTCTCAGTGGGATCCTGAGACAATGTTTCATAACATTCTGTCTCTTGTAGGTGTTGAAAACCTTGAGTATGATATTATTCCTCAGTTTGAACAACCACAGCACCCCATTTGCCTACAGGTTTTATTAAGAACTTGGAGTCATTCTGTAATGTCTGGACTGCCTCAAATTGGGTACGGGATAGATTAACAAAATTCTTTGTTTTGTGGTAATCAGTTTATCAATATCGCCGACACCAAATCACGGAAGATTTTTATATTGAGGTCCATAGGGGGACCTGTATATAGAAGTATCATACAGACTAGTCTGTTGAGCAAAATGTAATTAATCTGGAGATTGTTTATTATTCTAGTATCATCATGATAAGTGGTGAATTTATCAATAGAGACTGTAGGTACAAAAGGTAGTCCCTTATCAAGAACTTCCAATTGAGATTCTAATTACATCATAAAGTGCATCAACCACATAGTTCACCTCTGCCAGCATGAGCTGAGGTAATGGCTCAGCCGCTATCATGTCCAGGGTTTGCAACCACGAATGGCAGGTGTGTGCTATGAAAAAAGCAGCTGACGACACCTTAACTCCAAGGGCCAGGGTTTTAAACTGCCTCCTGAGGACTACCGTATTTTCACTCATATACCGCGCACCCGTGTAAAACGCGCACACGGGTATAGCGCGGGGGAACTGTAATTTATGTAAATAAATTTTTATATACCGCGCACACCTGTATACCGCGCATGCCGCCCCGACTCTCCCGTCGCTGCCCAACTCTCCTTTCGCCCGCCCCGACTCTCCTCTGGCCAGCCCACTCTCCTTTAGCCCGCCCCGACTCTCCTCTCCCTCTTGAAGTCCTGTCCCCACCCTGAAAGCCTGATGCCCCCCCGACGTCCGATTCACCCCCCCGCAGGACCGCTCACACCCGCACCCCGAAGGACCGCTTGCGCTGGAACACGCATCCGCAGCTGCACCCCCACCCCGAAGGACCACTCGCACTCCCACAGCCTCCCCACCCCCCCATCATGTAGAAGTTTCCTACCGTCGTCCTGCTGCTTCCTCTGCCGGCGGTCCTGCCCCTTTTCTTAGCCCTGCGTCTACGCTGCGTCTACCCTGCTTCCTCTTCCGGCGGTCCAGCCCTTTCTCCAACGTCAGAGAAAGGGCGGGACCGCCGGAAGAGGAAGCAGGGTAGACGCAGGGCTAAGAGAAGGGGCAGGACCGCCGGCAGAGGAAGCAGCAGGACGAAGGTAGGAAACTTCTACATGATGGGGGGAGGTGGAGAGGCTGTGGGGTGCGAGCGGTCCTTCGGGGTGGGGGTGCGGCTGCGGGTGCATGTTCCAGCACGAGCGGTCCTTCGGGGTGCGGGTGCAAGCGGTCCTGCGGGGGGGGGGGGGGGGGAAATCGGACGTCGGGGGGAACTATGTAAAAAAAAAAAAAAAGAGGATAACGCGCTCACGCATATAACACGCATGGTTATACACGGGACTTTACCTTTGGCATAGCAAACATTTGCTGTAACTCTTGATCCAGAGGATACAGCCATTTGAGGAAGCCTTTTGGGACTTCCAAGGGCTCTATAGCAAGGAGTTTCTTTTCTGGGTGCCATGGAAAGAACGTGGGCCAAGACTGAACCTTGCTCAAAAGAGAACACAGATGACTAGGGCTGAAGTGGATCAATCTTGAGATCACAAAAACACTCAGTAATAATGTCTGGCAGGGCCGCAGACTTGAACAGCCGCAATATGGAGGGATCCTCTCCCAGTCTGTGACCAGGACTCTATCTTGATCCTCAATACAGGAGGCCGAATCTCCCATCAGGGAGGCATTGTTCTGAGACAGTAAGGATCAAGATTGAAATTTAGTCCCCTGAATCTCTGTACAACTGATAGTCATGGAGGAGTGCCTCCACTCTCATATAAGAAGCGCTCTGCGGATTTTTAGAGGTGTGCACCGAGAGTCGTTCTTCAGCAGACCTAAATTGCGTTTTTTGTCCGTAAACATAAGCCTGCCAGAACAGATTAATAAACTCTGGAGTAAAGGTCTTAAGTAAGCAACTCTCCTCCTTTAGAATGGAGATGATGCCTCATCTTTGGCTGTAGAGCCTCTGCACTAGTTCGGCGTGCCATGCCATGCCACTGTTCCAGGGCTCATGGGGAATTTTTTGCTCCCCTAACCTCTATTGGTATTACGGGCCAATTCCTTGAATGGTTTTGTTTCTATTTTTTCTGCAGGATTTCAACAGTACATTTCAATAATTATATTTTTCCTCCTTTTCAAAATAACTTCAATATTCCACAAGGGTCTATTTTATCTCCATTACTCTTTAATATCTATCTTGCCCCGCTATTAACTCTTTGTCAGTCAATCAGCTTCTCAATTTTTGCTTATGCTGACGATCTTCAAATTCTTCACACTATTGACCCCTCCAATCTCAATGATATTACACTTCCCCCCTCCCCATTCGCAGTTTCCACACTCGCAGTTTCATATATTTGCAATTTTTTTTTGGGGGGTGGTAAGCCCCATAGTTTACCACATTCTTGCCTCTCTCCATCCTTCCTCCCAGCATTCCAGCCTTACCTGGTGGTCTAGCAGGCTTTCTGGGCAGGAGCAATCTTCCTACATTCCTGCCCCGTGTAGATCGCCAATAGGAAACGGCTGCCATGAGCTCCCGTAGTAATCTCGAGAAACTAGGGGAACTCATGGCAGTCATTTCCTATTGGCGATCTGCACGGGGCAGGAGAGTAGGAAGATCGCTCCTGCTCCGAAAGCCTGTTAGACCACTAGGTAAGGCCGGGATGCCGGAGGGAAGGCGGAAGGGAAGCAGGGGTGGGTCAGAGCCGAACGAGAAGATATTTGCGGTTTTTCTCAATTCACGGTCCGGCTCTGCCCCTATCCCCCGCAAATACCAAGGGAGAAGTGTATGACCATCAATTCTAAGTTAGAAAAAAATCAGAGGTTGGTTAAATACCAATATGTTATATCTTAGGGCGCCTTATACGAAGCCGCGCTAACCAAAAATCTACCGCCTGCTCAAAAGGAGGCGGTAGTGGCTAGCACACATGGCAATTTAGCACGCGTTATTCCGTGCATTAAGGCCTAGTGCAGCTTTGTAAAAGGAGCCCTTACTATCACAAAAACCAGTAGTGTCCTTTTTCATGGAAAGATAATCCTCAACTTGCAGTTTCATTATCCATTCAAAATACCCCAATAGAAATAGTTTCATCAATTAAAATTTAGGTATCATCATTGACAATAAACTAACCTATTGTCCCCAAATTAGTGCTTTTGTTAAGAACTGCTTTTACAAACTTAAAATGATAAAATCTTTAGTCCATCTCCTAGATACTCCTAGCCTCAATATTCTGATCCACTCCCTTGTTATTTCTAAAACTGATTCGCTATATAAAAAAAATTTGCTATATAAAGGGTTAAGTCAAAAGGATGTTAGACATATCCAATTGATCCAAAACACAGCTGTCAAAATTATCACAAATTCAAAAAAATACGATCACGTTTCTCCCTTGCTTAAGAAGATGCATTGGCTTCCCATCCCCCATCGAATTACGCACAAAATTGCTCTCTTTACTTTCAAATCTCTAAAGTCCAATGAGCCGGTATTTATTAATAAACTTTTGATCTCATTTGAGCCTTCATAAGATCTGCTTCGTAACATACTCTTTATGTCCCTTCATTAAAAATCATTGGGACCCGCCACACTTTTATTTTTTCTGTCACAGCTCCTACTATTTGGAATTCCCTTCCATTACACTTTAGAACAGAACAAAATTTAGATAAATTTAAGGGCAATTTAAAATGTTTTCTTTTTAAATATGCTTATGAGTAATTTACCATTTTGATATTTTATCATTTTTAACTTACCCCCTTCCCTTCCTTGATGTTATTTCCCTTTTTGTTCTCTTTAATACTGTAATGGAGTTCTCCCCCCTTTTCCTCTTGTTTTATATCCTACCCTATGTCATGTTAGTAGATCTGTGCTGTCATGTTTGTCTTAATATTAATTCCCCCCCCATTTATTTTAATGTACAATGCTTTGAATTCTATGTTTAGTGTTTAACCAAAATTTTAATAAACAATGAAAGTAACAGGCTCAAAAGCCATGCACTATGCTACAGAAGCCTGTTTCACTCAACATGTCACGTGACATAAGGGCGCTCTTCCGCCACCTATCCTTCACAAACAAGGTATGATATAGGGGTATTAGAGTCAGAGAACTCCAATCCCTGGCACTCTGGAAGCAAAATGAGGGGTTTGAGAAAAGTTTGAGAACTTAAAAGAAAAAAAAAAAAATCTTAAAAATCCAAGATAGCAGACACTGGTGAATTTTAATGTAAAGAACCAGCTTAAAATCACCTCAGAGCTGACCAAAAACCTCAAAAGAACCTCCCTCCCCCCAAAAAACAAAACAAAAACCCAAACCCCAGGATTTTAGGGAGGGGGACAGTAGAAACATTTTTAAAAAAAGCTTTTGAAGACACCCCAAACCCCACCCTTGTTTTTCTCACAGGTCATCACAGTCTACTCAAAGACCATATGTTGGGGAAATGATGATGATGCTGCTGCCCGCTTCAGCTCCTCTCATGTGTAGCTGTTCTAGGAGAGGCCCTCTGCTTCCAGTTAGTCAGTCACTTTGATGGAATCTTCAGGCTGCTTGTTGATCTCCACGAACCGATCCTCAACCCTCCCAGACCTCTCACGAAAAAGGATGAGATGCAAAATGCAGCCAGCACCATGAGTGCCCACAAAGAATGCTATTAGCACTTAAACAGCCTGTGCTCCAGCCCCTGAGCACGTCAAAGGGGTGAGCAAGCACCAGGAGAAAGGACCCTGAGCTTCTCTAATCTTCAGCAGGCTGGCTGAAACACGTCCCTGAAGGATATACCTGCCAGCTGCAGATTTAAAATCTGTTCCTATCCATGCAGGCAGAATAGACCTTTATTAAAAGGGATCTCTGATTCAACAAAAAAGACCCTAACTAGAGCAAAAAACCGCAAAACTATCACAAAATAAAAAAGAAATAAACCGAGCAGATCAGAAGACACCTTTCATGCTTACCTGCAAAAAGAGAAATTGAAGGGGGCATCAGACTCTTGGGAAAAGGAGGAGGTTTCAAAAGCTGTGATTGACATCTTTCTCAAAAGTTAGACTCGTGCACATATACAAAGAAATGGGATATACTACCAGGACAATGTCTCTACCAATATTTTTCCCGCAACAGCAACTAGGAAAGCTTGTGGAGTGGGGCTGAAAATTGGATTGTTTGGCCCTTCCATTCAAAAAGCTGTTCCATTGTCATTGAGACAGATAATTCTCTCACGTTTAATGAAGCTCTTTTCTGTGCAATTGGCTTTCACAGACATATAGCTGTAGTTCCCTATGGTTAACCAGTAGAAGCCAGTTCCTCCTGCAGTCTAGAATATGTTTTGAGCATTATCTAATTTTTAGCATTAACCAACCCAGACTAAAAAGGACCAAGTTATCAGGCACCAAATGCACTGTATCTTGACTCTGCTGGTAAATACAAGAAGCCAAAAAGTCTGCAACCAGGTGAAGAGGAGAAGAAGAAAACATTTATCAAATAAAATGTGTCAAACTCTCTGAAAAATGGAAGAAAATGATGCTTATTAAATATTCTGTCATTTAACAACAGTAATAAGAAAAAAGAAAACTAAAAATAAATACCTTGCACTGGTGTTCCCAAAAAGCTTGGGTTAGGCACTGGACTGCCAAAAGGTATTGGAGAACCTAAGAATAAAATGAGGTTAACCTATTACTTCCCCAACAAGCTCACTTCTGCACAAGTATATCTTCCTCAGTAGAATCAGATGTCTTCTATACTCCTCCTATACACGATATTTCTGGCAGTACTCTAAGTTAGGAGAAGTTAACAGTATTTGTCTTTATAAAGGATCTTTTACAGACGCTAAATGAAAAGTAGGTATTTCAGGGAATTACTCTTGAAAAGCATGAGCAAGTTCCAGTCACAGATCATTTCTTTCCAACCTTTTCCTATAGCCGTATATTAATAATGGTAGATGATGGCAGAAAAGGTCCAGCTGCCCCATGTAGTCTACCTACCCTGTTTCCCAGAAAATAAGACCTATCCCAAAAATAAGCTCTAGCATGATTTTTAAAGATGCTCCTAATATAAGCCCTACCTCAAAATTAAGCCCTAGTTAAGATCAACCCCTGACTCCCCCCCCCCCCCCGAATGCCCCCGACACTCTCTGACTCCATCTCTGACACTAGTGTTGCCCAATTTGCTTAAAAAATTTGGACTCATCAATTCAGCGACCCTCATCCTGGTGAGACCTGACATACCTCCGCTCTGAGGCCTCCTAAAGCAGCAGTGGCAGCAGCACTCTGAACGGGCTGCTTCATGGTCTTCCCCGCTTGGGCTTTCCCTCTGCCATGGGAGGGTCAGTGGGGTTCTGCTGCACAGGGGGATGGGAGGAAGGGATAGAAAGATGATGCAGAGGGAAGGCCCGGCCAAGGCAGGGAAGAACGGGAAGTAGCCCGTTCAGAGTGCTGCCACCGCAGCTGTTTTTGGAGGCCTCGGAACGGAGGTATGTCAGTCTCACAGTGGGAGGGTCGATGGGTTTCTGCTGCACAAGGGAATGGGTGAGAGGAAAAGAAAGATGCTGAACATGGGGGGGATGAAGGAAAGGGGATGGAGGAGAGGAGAGGAAGGGAGAGATGATTATTGTGCATTAAAAAAAAAAAAAAGACATCCCCTGAAAATAAGCCCAAATGCATTTTTTGGACCCAAAATTAATATAAGACACTGTCTTATTTTCGGGGAATCACGGGTAGTTATTCTCATCTATACTGCAAAGACATACCCCACCATGGTAACATGAACAAGGGTGGGCTCAGAGCCCAGGTAAGAGAGCCACACAGTGGTTACAGGTAAAAGAAAATACTGTTTATTTTAAGTATTAGGTAAGGTCCCAGTTCCATTCATAGGTAGGGGAGAAAAAATAAACACAAAAACTTATGTATATGTAACAAAGTTTGTGGGGCCCTTTTATAAACTAATACAGGTATTTGTCTAGGTGTTATTTCAGTTTTATAAGATTAATGATTTTATTTTACTAGGGATTTTTAGGGGGTTAAGAACGGATGTGAAAATTCAGATTCAAATTGATAATATAATAAAAACTCTCCCCCCCCAACCCTTTTATGAAGCCGCATTAGCATTTTTTTATTGCCTGCTGTGGTGATAAGAGTTCCAATGTTCATAGAAATTCTATGAGCATTAGAGCTTTCATCGCATTGGCCAGTGATAAACGTTTACACGGCATCATAAAAGGGGAGGGGGGTGTTTGGATTATTAGTTATAATATGCATATAGTTACATAATACATATTAAGAGGAGGTCTTAATTTACCAAATTAGTTTAATCAGTGATGGACTTTCTATCTATGTATGGTATTTTCTGTTTATACACTGAGGGCAAGATTCTCAAAAGTTTAACGCTGTCGTTAAACTGTTATCCGGCAGTTTAGCCTGTACGCAGTTTAGCGGCGGATTATCAAAAGGGATCATCTCCCTCTTTAGCGAGGTATCTAGCAATCTCCGACACTGACGTGCAAATGGACTCTTCAACATTGAAATGAGTCCTCCGGTGGACTCTTAAAAAATACCAAGCCATTTTCACAAAGTGGCATTGGTTTTGCAACAAAAAAAAGTGACTGGTCCAGGGGTGCTGGTCAGTGTCAGAGACTGTTAGAAAGCCCTGTGTTGTGATGCAGCGGGAGAGATGCCCATACTCTCCGTTGCATCACAATACTCCTTCCCCCCTGCAGCAGGAGAGATGCCCCCTCTCTTCTGTTGAACTAACCCTCGTGACCCAACCTGACCACCCCCCTCAGCAGGAGAGATGCCCACACTCTCCTGCTGCACTAACCGCCATGACCTGACCACTAAAATACCCCACGCGACCACCCTACTACTGACCCGACCGCACCCCCCCAGCGGAAGAGATGCCCACGCTCCTCTGCTACTAACTGCAGCGACCCGACCACTAAAATACCCCACGCCAGCACCCCAACTGCCCCCCGCAGCGGGAGAGATGCCCACTTTCCCCCACTTTGAAGTGACCCCCTCCCCTGTCTCCGTCACCCTCCTCTCCCTTACTTCAACATAGAGCTGGAGGGATGTGGACATCCTGCATCCTCTTCCTAGCTGCTGCTGCGTGATCTGTAATGGGAATTCCCCTCCCCGGTGCATCTTGGGATGCACCGGAGAGGGGCCTGAGGTTCTGATTGGCCCAGGTTGTTTAAGGCCCCTTCTATGGACACCCCATAGGAGGGGCCTTAGGTACCCGGGCCAATCAGAACCTTAGGACCTCAGAACCTAAGATGCACCGGGGAGGGGAATTCCCATTTTAGACTACGCAGCAGCTGGGAAGAGGATGTCCATGTCCCTCTGGCTCTACGTTGAGGTAAAGGGTGGGGGGGGCAGCGGAGACAGGGGTCACTTCAAAATGGGGGAGAGTATACATCTCTCCCACTGCAGGGGGCGGTCTAATCAGTTTCGGGGCGGTGGTTTGGGTATTTTAGTGGTCGGGTAACTGCGGTTAGTAGCGGGGAGAGTGGGCATCTCTCCTGCTGCGGGGGCGGTCGGGTCAGTGGCAGGGTGGTCGCATGGGGTATTTAGTGGTCGGGTCGCGGCGGTTAGTGCAGCAGGTGATTGGGCATCTTTCCTGCTGCAGGGGGGTGGTCGGGTCAAAGCGGTTAATGCATCAAGAGAGAGTGGGCATCTCTCCTGCTGCAACAGCTGGGTCTGGTTCTCAAACTTCCTTCGCGCACGTTCCTACATTGTCAACGCAAATGGCTCCAAATCCGCTTCGTGGACACCATCCTGCGGGGTCCCACAGGGTTCTCCCCTATCCTCTTTAACATGTATATGACCTCCTTGAAGCTTCTCAAACTATCCCCCCTTGAAACAATATACACATATGCAGACGATATCCTTATCCTCCTCGAAACAGACCAGAACCTTACAAACCTCCAAGAGAACATCACCTCATGCATAATGAGACTTCATGCCTGGTCCCTCTCTGTTCAGATGAAATTAAATGAATCAAAGACAAAACTACTCTGGCTCGGCCCAAAGTTAGTACACCTGCCCACCCTCTTCACTCTACCCACAGGTCCCGCTCTTCACCTTGAGTTCTCAAGCAAGGTCCTCGGCATCATTATCGATTCCTCCCTCTCCCTCAACGATCACCTGAACTCCTTGGCAAAATCATGTTTTTTCAGCCTCCACATGCTGAGGAAAGTTAGATCCTATTTCCACCAAAAACACTTTACCGTCCTGGTACAATCCATCATCTTATCCAAACTCGATTACTGTAATGCCATTTACCTATGCCTAACAAAAAAAAGTCTTCACAGACTCCAGCTCATCCAGAATACTGCGGCCAAACTGATTTTTGCTAAACGCAAATTTGATTACGTCTCCCCCTTACTTACCAATCTTCACTGGCTCCCTGTACTTTCCAGAATTCACTTCAAATGTTCCTGTCTGGCTTTCAAGATAATTCATGGCATCCTTCCGCCACTAATCCCTCTATCCTTCCTCGCCCAAACACCTGCTACCACCAGATCTGCCCACAGACATAAACTATCCTTCCCCTCTCTACATGGCATCCCCCATGCAGGCAAACTGGGAAGATCCCTCCTCTCCAAAATCACGGGCCTTTGGAACGATCTCACTATCCCGCTGCGGAACCTGGGCTCCCTCCAACTGTTCCGAAAACAACTGAAAACCTGGCTTTTCTCTAATACATAACATCTCCTGCTTACTTCCCCCCTTTTTCATATGCTCTTGTAAACTCTCTCTCCCCTCTCTTCTTGTATTTTTAAGCTTTGTAAACCGTGTCGAGCTCCGCTTCCGTGGAGATGATGCGGTATATAAACTTAAGGCTTAGTTTAGTTTAGTTTAGTCTGCGGGTATTTTAGGACAGCGGGAAAGTGCGGGCTGTTGTGGGTTTTTTTTTTTCTTGACAGCATTTTTTCTGGTCATGTACCCATCACTATCACCAGTGATGGGAACATGCAAATTTAACGAATCTTTGCTGCTGTCCGCTGTTGAAGATTTCCTGGAATTTACAGGTATGACAGGTGTCACAGATGATATGAACACTACTAGACTTTGTGAATGAATCAAAATTAAGTGAATATACTAAAGTTTAGGGAATTAAAATGAGGTCTAGTGAAAAAGTCTGAGACATTGTAATTACAGATTGAAAAGTTTAAATTGTTGTATTTTTGACTTTGTGACTCTTAAGACATAGGCAAATTTATGTACCATTGTTCATATACATCTATGGGATTTAAAGATAAGGTTCTCAGAGGAGCAGGAAACTTGGGTTTTTTACAGAGAGAATCTATTCCTTATAGATTAGAACATACAATGATAATTGGGAGGTCATACAGAAGTTAGGATTTGTCTGCAGGATGCAGGCCTTTTATCAACATGATTGGTGTGTATGAAAAGGTCAGAAATCAAAAGTGATACACTGCCACCTGCTGGGTTTAAAAACTTAACATTAGAATGGACTTAACATTAAAATTAAGGATTTAAATGTAACATTGACGTAAGGCATTCTTGGAAAGGAAGTCATGTGATCAACTGAGCCATTGTATTCCAATTATTACAACTAATGTCACATATGGTATAAATCTGGTTGTCATTGATTTTTTTCCCTTTGGAGAGCACTGAAATTTTGATTGCATGCATTGGTTCTCCCCAGGCATGTAAAGCATTAATAAACTTACATGTATTTGATTATTACATGACTTTTTCTCATGTCTGTTATTTGAATTCACAGAACGGAGTCTCTAGCCCAGTTATGTTGGGAGAGAGATTCCATTCTGGCAATTCTTTTGGCCCTGCTGTTCAAGTCTTCCAGCCTGGCTGATCTCATTTACATTTGTGTGTTTTTTTGTTTTTTTTTAGAATGTCTTGGTTTTTTAGATTTGTTATGAAAATGGCTGCGTTAGCAGAACATCGCTTTTTAATGCGGGCTTTTGAGAATTCTGGCCTGAGTTCTTGTTTGTCTGACACTTCACTAACAAAAAGATTTAAACATAAATGTAACACTGTTCTCCATGGTATACATTACTGGTACTCAGCACAGCAGCATCCTTTACTTGTCTCTGGCCTGGTTCCCCAGTTACCAGTAGTCTCTAGCAAGTATTTGGGTCAGAATCCAAAGCTACAATGTTCCAAGTTGAACAACCTAACTTTAGCAGTTGCAGTTCACATGTAGATAGTGGAGACATATGCAGTTAGGCATCGCTGCTTCCTTCTGGGCCTCCTGAATCTAGCTGTGCCTCAGGTTTTTATACTTCCTGGACCATGCCCTCCTAGCTCCATTCCTTCTATGTCACTTCCCCCCTTGGGCGGGACTATGGGTTTTAAGGTGATACTGTGAAGAAGTATCCTTAAATGGAAACGGCAGCGCCCTATAGACTTCCTCACACCCACCTATTAGCAAGGAAAAACACTTTGGTTCTCTTCCCTCCTTGGTACATGATTATACAGGATACCAAAGCTAATCCAACATCCAGTGTCTTTCCAGGTCTCAGATCTATGTGTGATAATATAAACTATCACCAAAATGAGACATAGGTTGTCACTTGAACATTCTAAGATGTCTCACTATTGCTAGACAGTACCCAGCAAAGATCAAACTATCAATACCAATATGACATTGTGTGGACTTCTTGCTGATGACAATATGGTCACTCCAATGCCTATAATATTTTTGTTTGTGTTTCTATCTATTTAAAGCCGCTTTTAATGTTTAACCATCCTGCAAAGGACGCTCTCTTTGAATTTGATTGATTCATGTAGTATCAGTTCCCTTCCTAATGTCCATTCCACTTGTTCTTTCTTTATAAATAATGTAGTTCTACCGCCTTCCTTCTGTACCAGCTCGTCCGTTAGTCTTTGTACGATATACCTCTACTATACTCTAATTTTAAATACTTGCATTTTTAATATGGTATATACACTGCCTTGAAGTCTGATTTGGAGGTATAATAAGATTTTAATAAACTTGAAACTTGTTTCCTTTATCCACTCTTTCCTTCATCATTATCACTTCTCCCTTTCCCCTCTGCTTTTCAGGGAGTGAAAGGAAGATTGTTTGGAATTTTGCAACCCTTCAATCCAATTCCTACAGCCCTCAAAGAATATGACTGCAAAACAAAGACTATCCAGCCTGTTGTACATCATTTGGAGTACCAATGTTCCCTCTAAGCTGAGTGCATGAGTAATTGCTCATAAATTCTAGGAGCATTGCTCACAGATTTTACATCGTCACTCACAAAAATACTTGCAAATCTGGAAAATTGTTGTTATTCAGAACTTGTTGCTCACACAAAAAGTTGTTTTGTTTTTTTACAACTTGGCGCTTACATGAGAAAATATTTGAATGCACCCAGCCAATCTTTAGAGGGAGCATTGCCACAGATCCCAGATGATCCCCAAACTTTCTCACAGCACTAGAAATCCTCTACAGGAACTGATGGTCCAGCAAAATTGACATTTCCTTCTGAATCCTGTCTGGTGACCTGTGTGAAATCAGATCCCTTAACAGACCAAACTGATGAAAGTTGGCTACCATGAGAGAGGATGCTCTAGGGGCTAATTACTAAAGGGTCCTTTACTAAAGTGCATTAAACAGTTAACATGTGAATTATTTTATTTATTTATTTAGATTTCTAGCCCTCCCTCCCTAGGAGCCGAGAATGGGATACAACTATACATTCACAATGTTTTCAAAACAGACAATTTAGGGTACATACACATTATTTTGGAATAGGACTAGGCATACAAGTAAGGGTACATTTACATTATATTGGCATAGGACAGGGTATATTCACATTATACTAGGTAATTAGGTGCGGGATATAGTGACTTATTCTTAATATATTGGCAGAATAACGTACTATACTCAGCAAGTACTCAGTCTAGGCTTATAGTGATGCAATCATAATGTGTTGGGGTGTCAGGATAGGGTACTGTCTCCATATATTTGAGTCAAGGGTTAGGATTGACAGTGGTACATTCTGATTTCTGGTTTTTGTTCATACTGTCAAAGCCTGGTCATTGAGGTCTCAAGGTGGATATGCATTGGTTTGAGAACAATATGGTTTTTACCGCTTTCCGGTGAATTAGTCTATACCAGTGGTCTCAAACTCAAACCCTATGCAGGGCCACATTTTGAATTTGTAGGTACTTGGAGGGCCGCAGAAAAAATAGTTAATGTCTTATTAAAGAAATGACAATTTTGCATGAGGTAAAACACTTTATAGTTTATAAATCTTTCCCCCACTCCCCGAAGGCCTGCATGTTCCTCCCTTCTTTGCAGCATCCTCCAGCTTCTTCCCTGGCCTCCCGGTCTTAGTTTCAGCTAATTACCGCAGTCTGCAGAGAATATCACCGGTGCTGTAACGTTCCTTGCAAGCTGCCATTGGCCTCTGCAGCACATTCCCTCTGCTGCAGTCCTGCCTCTCTTCTGACTTCAGGGTCAGTATCGCGGCAGAGGGAACATGCTGCTGAAAACGACGGCAGCCTGCAAGGATCGCTACAGCACCGTCGAATCTCTCTGCAGGTTGCGGTAATTATCTGAAGGTAAGAGCGGGAGGCCAGGTGGGAAGCCGGAGGACGCTGCAAAGAGTGGGCAGCACTAGTACAGACAGCACTAATACAGACTGTGGGCTGCAAAATAGTACCTGGTGGGCCGCGAGTTTGAGACCACTGGTCTACACCAACTTACCACACAAGCATAGCGACAACCACATTTCAAAACAGCGCACACTAATTTAAACAAAAACTGCATGCTGTATAAAAGAACAGGAACTAACTGACTTGTACCAGACTAGGAAAGCAAAGGTTTCCAATACACAGAAAATTGCTCACGTTTCCAGACTTTTGATCAATCAACTGGCCTTCACCACACTCCAAAAAAACAGCGCCAGCAGGCCCTAACAGTGGGCTGCCTCTATTGGCATATGACACACAATTACTATGTCCATTTGATGTTGGCTCCTCAAATTGTACGGTATTGTGTTCCTCTAAATTGTATTTTATCTCCCAGAGGTTGACTCAAAATGAGTTGAAAATAAATGCCAGTAAATCTGAAACTGCTATCTTCTCTTGGTATTCAAATTATTCCCCATTATCTGGTCCCCCTGTTGATGCACCCTTTTTAAGGAGCATTTTGTGAAAACTTTTGGGGCCACTCTTGATGAGGCTTTCAGCTTCAATTTACACATTTCTAAATTGTTAATGGAAATACTTATTTGATCATAAATAGGTTGGCTCTGGCTGCTCTCTTTTAGAGTCTGATTTCCTAAGTATGCTAACCCTGGCACTGATTCTCTCTAGACTGGATAAATAATTCTCTTTACATAAAAATTGTTTTCTTTCAATTGCAGGAATTGCATTTGATTCAGAAAGCTTCTACTAAGGAGAGAGAAAGTCACGCCAGTATGCTGAAAAACGACTTATTTCCTCAGCTCTCACAGCACCCTACCTTTAATCTCTCTAATCTGTTTCCATCAACTTCCTTTTTTAGCTATTATTTCATGATATTAGCTGGCAGTCTTTTGTGGACATTGAGCAAATCAGGAAATTTGCTGCGTAGAGATCTGGAAAAGGTCCCAACGTGATCAATGGGGAAAACCTCGCACCGCCATGCTTCTCAGGCCACGGACTTGGACTCTGAATTTGACTCCCATCAATCTACATGCAAAGTTTTACAGACTATTAATAGCATGCAGAAATTACCTCGAGTAGTGGAGATAGTTCTACAGGAGATCCGAGAGGAAATTAAATATCTAGGGAGGAAATTTTGGATCGTTTGGAGGGCCTGAGAGCTGACTTGCATGAACTAGGCAGTCAAGTGACTGGCGTGGAGGTTAAACTCAAGGAACATGAGGATTTTCTTACCTCTACAAAGGATTGTATCAGCAAAATTTACTACCTAATACAAAGATCTACTTTATAAAATGGATGATTTGGAAAATCGGGGACACCGTAATAACTTGCAGTTCCGTAGAATTCTGGAGGACAGTGACACTGAAGATGTACCAACCATAATCCAGATGCTGTGTCAGGCCTCTTTGCTCCTGGAGTGTGCACATTGCTCCCTTGGTAGCCTGCTGGAAAAATTATCCCCACAATATCATTGCTTGATTTTCACATTTTACTGAGAAGGAACAGAATTTGAGCAAGGCTCGCCAAACTCCTGATCTTTTCTACAACGAAGCAAAAATCACAGTTTACCAGGACTTCCTGCTTATAATCTTCAACAGCATCGTGAATTGAAGCCGGCTTTTGACCTTTTGCACAAAGTTAATATAAAGTATAGTTGGGCCTTTCCATTTGCCTTCAGTTTTCCCACTGGTGGTTAGGTTGCATCATGTTCGATTGCTGGGGGTAGCTTGGAAAATTCTTCACAAGGCTGTCTGTCTTCTAATTGACAACCCCCTAGCTCTGTTGCCCCTGCTACATGAGCTAGAATGCAGCGTTGGCAAAGGGCAGAGAAAACAAAGGATAGGGTTATGGAGGAGAGTAAACAGTGGAGTGCTCAGGGTCTGTTCTGGGACCAGTGCTATTTAACTTATTTATAAACTATCTAGAAATCAGAACCATGAGTGAGGCGATTAAATTTGCAGATGACACTAAACTGTTCAAAGTTCAAAGTTGTTAAAACGCATGCAGATTGTGAAAAATTGCAGGCAAACATTAGGAAACTGGAAGACTGGGCGTCCATGTGGTAGATAAAATTTAATGTGGACAAATGCAAAGTGATGCACATTGGGAATAACAACCCAAATCACAGTTACCGGATGCTAGGGTACACCTTGGAAATTAGCACCCAAGAAAACGATCTGGGTGTCATCGTAGAGAATATGATGAAACCTTCCGCCCAATATGTGGCAGCAGCCAAAAAAGCAAACAGGATGCTAGGAATTATTAAAAAAAGGATGGTTAACAAGACTAAGAATATTATAATGCCCCTGAATCACTCCATGGTGCAACCTTATCTGGAATACTGCATTCAATTCTGGTCTCCTTATCTCAAGAAAGATATAGTGGCGCTAGAAAATGGTTAAAGAAGAGCGATCAATATGATAAAGAGGATGGAACTCCTCTCATATGAGGTAAGACTAACAAGGTTAGGGCTTTTCAGCTTGGAAAACAGACGGCTCAGGGGCGATATGATTGAAGTCTGCAAAATCCTGAGTGAAGTAGAACAGGTACAAGTGGATCAATTTTTTACTCCTTCAAAAACTACAAAGACTAGGGGATACTTGAAGTTACAGGGAAATACTTTTAAAACCAATAGGAGGAAAAAAATTTCCACTCAGAGAATAGTTAAGCTCTGGAATATATTGCTAGAGGTTGTGGTAAAAGCAGATAGGATAGCTGGTTTTCAGAAAGGTTTAGATAATTTCCTGGAGGAAAAGTCCATGGTCTGTTATTGACGGGAGTTAAGTAAAAATATCGGTTTTCTAATAAATATACATTAAGTGCGATTTATCTTTGTTTTGGCAGGAAGAAGTTTCACTCTGTTATCGATCCAGCTTACAGGGACTCTCTGAAGAAGCCTACGGCGAAACGCTGGAGTGAGACTGCTTCCTATCCACCTGTGCAAGTTAAGTTTAAGTTTTTTCAAACACTTGGAGCGTTAAAGACACCATTGATTATAGAATTTTGTTATCACAGTTAATTTCATCTCACAAGCCTTTAAAGAATTCTTTCTACCAACAAAGATGATGCGATGATGGAGCATTGAAACACTTACAGGGGCTTGTCCCCGGTTTGTGATTTCACCACCTTTTTCAAGGTTCTGAGCACCTCTATGGTTGAAAGTGTTTTCATATATGAAGTTCTCCTTGTTTTGTTAGTTGTTTGGTTCTACTCTTTGGGGGACTGTGTTATATACATATTTTGACACAGTAGTTTTTTGACTGTTATTGAGAAAGACATGAAGGAAGCCACTGCTTGCCCTGGATTGGTAGCATGGAATACTGCTACTCCTTAGGTTTTGCAACTAGACAACAGGGTTTTTTGGGGGGATAACTTGTAAATACTTATATTCAACAATCTTATTTTAGCACGTGCTTTAATTTTGTTAAAAGACTAGTAAATCAGTCCGTTTATATTAAACATATGAATCATTACCTGATTCAGCAACTAGCACTCATCCCTATAATTTAAAGGGGAGGTAGAAGTATCATAAATATGCATAATTCTCAGTAAAGAGACCTCTTATAACCTGGATGTTATTTCAAGTCTTCATTCTGAATGCATGTGATGTAATCATCTACTTCAAAACCTCCTTCCTACCCTAAAGTCTTTGTTATTAATTTATTAGTTTATTAATTAAAATGAAATGAAAAAATATATATAACTAGCTAAGGGAGTACAATTTTCCATTAATTATGTGCAATTCTAAAAATATTTAGTACAAGAGCAACAACACTTATCTTAATGGCTTCTCAGCAAGAGCCAACGTTGGGGGACCATGAACTGCAGTGAACTGCCAGTTCATTGTCGCCCAACGTTGGCTCTGGCTGAGAAGCCATTTCTAACAATTTTATAAACGATATTGCTGAAGGGCTGTCAGGTAAAATTTGCTTCTTTGCGGATGATACCAAAATCTGTAATAGAGTAGACACCAGATGGCATGAATAACATGAAGAAAGACCTAGTGAAGCTTGAAGAATGGTCTGAAATTTGGCAGGTAAAATTTAATTCTAAGAACTGCAAGGTCATGCATTTGGGCTGCAAAAACCCGAGGGAACGGTACAGTTTAGGGGGGTGAAGAACTTATGTGCACGACAGAAGAGTGGAACTTGGATGTGATTATATGTGATGATCTTAAGGTGGTCAAACAGGTTGAAAAGGTGACGGTGAAAGCTAGAAGGAAGCTAGGGTGTATAGGAGGTTTTGATGCCCCTGTATAAGACTTTGGTGAGACTTCATTTAGAATATTGTGTACAATTCTGGAGGCCTTCAAAAAAAATATAAAAAGAATGTAGTCGGTCCAGAGGAAGGCTACTAAACTGGTGCATGGTCTTCATCATAAGGCATATGGAGACAGACTTAAAGATCTCAATCTGTATAATTTGGAGGAAAGGCAGGAGAGGGGAGATATGATAAAGACATTTAAATACCTACATGATGTAAATGTGTATGAGTCGAGTCTCTTTCATTTGAAAGGAAGCTCTGGAATGAGATGGCATAGGATGAAGTTAAGAGGTGATAGGCTCAGGAGTAATCCAAGGAAATATCTTTTTGCAGAAAAGGGTGGTAGTTGTATGGAACAGTCTCCCAGAAGAGGTGGTGGAGACAGAGATTGTGTCTGAATTTAAGAGAGCCTGGGATCGGCACATGGGATCTCTTAAAGAGAGGAAGAGATAATGGTCACTTCGGAAGGGCAAACTGGATGGGCCATTTGGCCTTTATCTCCCAATAGGCAAGGCCCCAGGCTTGGATGGTTTATCTAACAAATTTTATAGGACTTTTGCTTCTGACTTAGCCCCACTGTTAACTATGAACATTAATTCTCTTCGGGAGGGAGACTTCTTGCCTCCTAAGATGGGGGCATGGATAGTGGTTATACAAAAACTAGAGAAAGATCACATGGATTGTACTTTCTATAGATCCATTTCCATTGTCAACACTGATGTTAAGATGCTGGCTAAGTCTAGGCCAATTGTATGTCCACCACTCTCCCTACCTTGATCCACCCTGACCAGGTGGGGTTCATCACTCTGCGCCAGGTATCCGACAATATGTGGAGGATGACTGGCTTAATATACCTCTCACAAACTCATGGGAACCTTGTATGCCTTCTTAGACTAGATGCCGAAAAGGCATTTGATAGGGTCCACTGGGCCTTTTTAGATGGTGCCTTTAAAAAATGTGAATTTGGTCCCTTTTTCTGTATGTGGATATGGGCCTTGTACAAATCTCTGGTGTGTCTGTGTTATTGGAGGAAATTCTGGTTTTTACCCTCTCACTAGGGGTAACCAACAGGGATGTCCCTTGTTCCTTCTCCTTTTTGTCTTGGCTATGGAGCTTTTGCAGCAGTGTTGAGATCCAGCCCTGATATTATGGGCACTCAAGAGGGGGATTGGGAATACAAATTGACTTTATTTGTAACATACATAGTAACATAGTAGATGACGGCAGATAAAGACCCGAATGGTCCATCCAATCTGCCCAACCTGAGTCAATTTAAACTTTTTAAATTTTTTCTTCTTAGCTATCTCTGGGCAAGAATCCAAAGCTCTTCCCAGTACTGTGCTTGGGTTCTAACTGCCGAAATCTCCGTCAAAACCTACTTCAGCCCATCTACACCCTCCCAGCCATTGAAGCCCTCTCCAGCCCATCCTCCCCCAAATGGCCATATACAGACACTGACTGTGCAAGTCTGCCCAGTACTGGCCTTAGTTCAATATTTAATATTATTTTCTGATTCTAGATCCTTTGTGTTCATCCTATGCTTCTTTGAACTCAGTCACCATTTTCCTCTCCACCACCTCTCTTGGGAGCGCATTCCAGGCATCCACCACCCTCTCCATAAAGTAGAATTTCCTAACATTGCCTTTGAATCTACCACCCCTCAACCTCAAATTATGTCCTCTAGTTTTACTATTTTCCTTTCTCTGGAAAAGATTTTGTTCTACGTTAATACCCTTCTGAATCATATCTCCCCTGTCTCTCCTTTCCTCTAGGGTATACATATTCAGGGCTTCCAGTCTCTCCTCATATGTCTTCTGGCGCAAGCCTCCCATCATTTTCGTAGCCCTCCTCTGGACCGCCTCAAGTCTTCTTACGTCCTTCGCCAGATACGGCCTCCAAAACTGAACACAATACTCCAAGTGGGGCCTTACCAATGACCTGTACAGGGTCATTAACTTGTCCTTTGATCTCCCTCCTGAACCTCCTGACAGAGATCTCTGCTTAGTTAATATGGCTAAGACGGTGGGTTTGGCACTTGGTCTATCTCTTCTTTCTACTTTTCAATCTAATTTTAAGATATGCTGGGCTACTAAAAGTATAAAATATCTGGGATTTCACTTGACTGATAAAAGTGAAAGATTTATTTTCTACTAATTACCCTGCCCTAGTAAGCAAGATTCAACAGGACCTAGAGAGATGGGATAGTAGTGATTTGTCTTGGTTCGACAGAACTGCAACACTTAAAATAAATGTGCTGCCTCATTTGCTCTATCTATTTCAGGTACTTTCTCTTCAATTGCCTAGAAATTTTTTCATCATCATTACAAGACCAGTTAATTCACTTTATTTGAAATAATAAGAACCATATTATAACCTTAGAAAAGGTATGGGGCGCCTTAACTATGCCAAAAGGACAAACCTGTGAAACTGAAATTGCAATCTAACACTGCAAAACAGATATACCTCCTGGCCCAAGGAGCATTCCCAAGTGTGATAGAATCCAGTCCAGGTTTTCCTGGAACTCTGTGCACATTCACCCAGACATTCACACAAAATACTTTAAAAAGGTGAAACAAAACTTTTATTCTTTTCCAGGCCTGAGCCTGTTTCTTCATAGGCTCAGGGAAGGAAAACCAATTGCTTAATTCTTAGAGCATTAATTCAGTTCCACCACATTTCAGTCTTCATTTATCACAGAACTTTACTCACTCCCAATACCGAGTTCCACAATATATTCAAATTATGAGATTGGCTCAACTTAGCCAGCACCTTTAAACATAGAAGATGACGGCAGAAAAGGGCCACAGCCCAACAAGTCTGCCTACTCTAATGACCCACCCCCTAAATTCTTCCCTGAAGTGATCCCACATGCTTCCCTGAAGTGATCCCACATCCCATTTTCTCTTAAAGTCCAACGTGCTGCTGGCCTGAATTACCTGCAGTGGAAGACTATTCTAATGATCAACCACCCTCTCGATGAAGAAGTACTTCCTGGTGTCACCATGAAATCTCCCACCCTTGAGTTTCAACGGATGTCCTCTTGTCGCCATAGGTCCTTTAAGAAAAAAGATATCCTCTTCTACCTCAATACGGCCCGTGAGATATTTGTACATCTCAATCATATCTCCCCTCTCTCTACGCTCCTCGAGTGAGTATAGCTGCAACTTACCCAGCCTTTCCTCATACGGGAGATCCTCGAGTCCTGAGACCATCCTGGTGGCCATTCGCTGAACCAACTCCATTCTCTGCACATCTTTTTGATAATGCGGTCTCCAGAATTGTACACAATATTTCAGATGAGGTCTCACCAAGGATCTGTACAACGGCATTATAACTTCGGTCTTCCGGCTGATGAAACTTCTTCAGATACAACCCATCATTTGTCTAGCCTTGGATGAAGCTTTCTCCACTTGGTTGGCAGACTTCATGTCTTCGCTAATGATTACTACCAAGTCCCGTTTTGCAGTGGTTCTTGCTAAGGTCTTGCCATTTAGGGTGTAAGTTCTGCATGGATTTCTGTTGCCAAGGTGCATGACCTTACACTTTTTGGCATTAAAACTTAGTTGCCAAGTTGAGGACCAATGTTCCAGTAAGTGTAGGTCCTGCGTCATACAGTCGGGCACTGAGCTGTTGCCTACTATGTTGCATAGTTTGGCGTCATCGGCGAATAATGCAATTTTCCCTCGAAGCCCTTGAGCCAGGCCCCTTACGAAGATATTAAACAGGACCGGACCCAAGACCGAACCCTGCGGCACACCACTGATCACTTCCGACGTTTCGGAGAGAGTGCTGTTCACCACCACCCTCTGAAGTCTACCACTGAGCCAGTCTTTTACCCATGCAGTTAACGTTTCTCCTAATCCCATCAAACTCATCTTGCTCAATAACCTGCGGTGTGGGACACTATCAAAGTCACTGAAGTCCAAGTATACGACGTCCATGGATTCCCCCATATCCAGCTTTTTCATTACCCAGTCGAAGAAGCTGATTTCATTGGATTGGCAGGATCTTCCCTTTGTAAATCCATATTGATGGGGGTCTCGTAGATTCTCGTCATTCATGATCATATCTAATTTGTGTTTAATTAGTGTTTCCATAATTTTACACACTATCGATGTGAGACTCACCACTCTGTAATTTCCAGCTTCTGTCCTGCAGCTCTTTTTGTGGAGTGGAATGACATTAGCTGTTTTCCAGTCCACTGGGACTCTTCCTGTACTCAGGGAAAAATTGAAGAGCATGGATAACGGTTCCGCTAGGACATCACTCAACTCTCTAAGCACCCTGGGATGTAGTTTGTCAGGTCCCATGGCTTTGTTCACTTTGAGCCTTGAAAGTTCGTAGTAGACGCTGCTAGACGTAAACTCAAAATCTCGAAACGGGTCTTCCGAGCTTTCCCTTGTCTGCAGCTGTGGGCTGGATCCCGGTGCTTCGCAAGTAAAGACTGAGCAGAAGTATTCATTTAGTAGTTCAGCTTTATCGGAGTCCGATTCTACATAGTTCCTGTCTGATTTCTTAAGGCACACAATCCCATCCGTATTCCTTTTTCTGTCACTGATATACCTGAAGAAGGATTTATCCCCTTTTTTAATTTTCTCTGCCAGATTCTCTTCCATCCGGAGTTTGGCCTCCCTGACTGCTGTTTTGACAGCTCTAGACTTAGCCAGATAGTCTTCTTTGGTCTCTCGTTTTCCTGATTGTTTGCAGGAGATAAATGCTTTTTTTTTCTTTTTTGCAAGGTCCGAGATCTCCGAAGAGAACCACTGAGGCTTATTGTTCCTCCGCCATTTGCTTACCGTTTTTATATATAGGTTGGTTGCTTCGTGTAGGGTTGATTTCAGAGCTGACCACATTGCCTCTACATTATCAGTTGCGGCCTGATTTTGCAGCGCTCGATAAACGAAATCACCCATATTTTCGAAGTTAGTGCCCCTAAAGTTGAGGACTTTTGTGGATGTGTTGGATCTAGTGAATCCTTTCCTGAGACCTCTGTGACACTTTCCGCTTTGGTGAGTACCAGGTCCTGTATCCCCTGATCCCTAGTAGGCTCCAACACCATCTGTCTGAGTTGTGCTCCCTTTATGGAGTTTAGTAGCCTTCTGCTGCCGCAGGTTGTAGCGGAAAGTTTGTTCCAATCTGCATCAGGCATATTGAAGTCCCCTAGCAACACCGTGTCACTGCGCAAAGTGATGGTCTCTATATCTTCGATTAGCTCCATATCTATGTTTTCCTGTTGTCTTGGAGGTCTGTATACAACCCCAAGATACAGGCATTTGTCATTCCCCCTGGCCAGGTTCACCCAAAGGGATTCTACGGTGTACTTGACGTCCGTGATCCTGGTAACTTTGATGTCCTCCTTAGTGTAAAGTGCTACCCTCCCCCTGTTTTGCCCTCTCTGTCTCAACGAAGTAAGTTGTATCCCGGTATAGCCATATTCCACCCATGGGAATCCGTGAGCCAGGTCTCGGATATCGCTACCACATCTAGGTCGGCGTTCCTCATTTCCGTTTCTAATTCCAAAATTTTATTACCTAAACTGTGGGCATTAACATACATAGCCCTCCATACTTTGTGTTTGTTCGGATTCCGTGGTGAATTTTCCGCCTGAGTTAGTGTGGTTCCTACAGTACTATTTGTTATGTATGTACTTACCTCAGACTCCGAATTGGAGTGGCAGCTTACATCGCCAGTGCGTGAGTGGGTACCCTCCCCACAACTTACCTAGTTTAAAGCCCTGCGAAGCAGGCGTGCTAGTCGGTGTCCAAAGACGTTCTTACCCCTTCTGGTTAGGTGGAGCCCGTCTGGTCCCTGTAGTCCTAGTAGTGCATCTCCATGGTTCAGGAATCCGAAGTTCATCTTTCTGCACCATCCGTGTAGCCACTCGTTTGTCCGCTGGATACGATCCTCCCTGGCTCTTCCCTTACCTCTCACTGGAAGGATCGAGGAGAAGACCACCTGCACTTCCATCCGCCTCAACTTCTCACCCAGGGTTTACACCTAGTCTTCAACTCATATAGCCAGCCTCTCTCTGGAAACCTCATCAACCATCATCTTGACACTTTGAAAGTTCAAGTTTCAAGTTTATTAGGATTTTATATACCGCCTATCAAGGTTATCTAAGCGGTTTTTTACAATCAGGTACTCAAGCATTTTCCCTCTCTGTCCGTTGGGCTCACAATCTACCTAACGTACCTGGGGCTATGGAGGATTAAGTGACTTGCCCAGGGTCACAAGGAGCAGCGCAGGGTTTGAAACACTACTCCTTCACTTCCAGGGCTCCCTTCCAGCCCACAACTAGGAAAGGTTTCTCTGTTGAGTTTTCTTCTCTGGGACCTCTTCTAACTTATCTCAGGCTAAAGCATAAATTCAGTTTCCTGCTCGAGGACTGACCCTGTAACTCAGCAGCCAGCTAAATTCCACCATTTTTTTCCCCAAGACTGCAAATGCTGAAGGGGACAGAATAGGTATATAGTCCTCATCCCCAACACACAGGCAAGGATTCTGTAGGTCCAGAGCCTAAAGCCATACCAAGCTAGCACACACAGGTGCTCACTTAGTGTTGCAGAGACAAACTCCACACTCTACTGGGGGTAAGGTCTGAGAACGAAACCTATGAGCAAGGCTGTTAAGCTCAATCACAAGTGCAGGGCCTTAGCCTGCACTCTAGGGAACATGGACTGGACCTGCTGCACCAGTCTGCATAATCTTACCGCCTCTTGGAGACAGTGAAATATTTTTAAATGCTGGAAGGCAAAAGCCTATATACTAGTAATGTCACTGAAAAAAATCTGTATCTCTACCTCCACCTGCAGGCAGGAAAGTTTCAAAATTGTATAGCAGAAATTATAAGAAAACATAGGAATTTTACAAACATCCATCTTGGAGTAGTCTGACTTCTAGTTAAGATATCAAATAAAATAAGAAGCAGAATCATGGATCAAAGATTCAAGCGTCATTGGTGCAGAGAACATTCAAGAAGCGGTACATCATCATAAGCATGGCTGTTAAGAACAGAGGACAAGCAATAGACTGATGCAATGAAAACAATGTTCTAGAGGAGACAGAGTAGAATCAATAAGTACCCTGCTTTAAAGCTCTAGACATTGTAAGAATAAAAATTAAGTAGTAAATTAAAACACAAACAAGTTAATATTAACAACTGTGGGAAAATGTTCTTCTTTTTTTTGGCTGTTAGGACTATTTAAAATAATACACTACAAAAGCCAAGATTTCAACTTACTAGATGGAACAGGAGAACCAAAAATGGGCCCAACATTAGTTGAAGCAGATAAAGCTGATGGAAATCGCATCTGAGCCTCACCTCCATATCTGTAGTGCAAAAGATAAAACATACACATTTCTTTATTTGAGAAAATGCTCTGAGATTACTGTCTGCATAAATCATTAATGAAATAATTCAACAAACAAAAGTTAGTGTTCCCAAAAGCGTGTTCATATCAGGGTGGCTAAAAATCAATGGTTTTTTTTTGTTTTTTTTTTTTTTAATAAAATGCTTTTTTGAGGAAAAATTTATCCGAAGATTTGTAACCCCTTTATTTAACCTGGTAGCTGGGAAGGGGCATACAAAATTATTTTATTTGGTTAGGACCAGAACTGGGACCCACTTATCAGCTGGAGAACCACAGTAATTACTATGCACAAGACCTTTCTCTCTCTCTGAATAATGCAAACCACATCAGGATTTAAAGTGCATACAAGATCCAACTTTACTTCTCCTTAGTGAAATAAGCAAAGGCACTCTCTTAACAGATTGCACAGAGCTCATCGAGAGTTCTTAGATCTACTTCACAGTTTACCCTTAATGTTCCTTCCTTGAAAATTATCGGAACACGCCGTGCTTCTATTTTTTCTGTAACTGCTCCAATGACTTGGAACTCTCTTCCCTTATATCTAAGACTCGAACAAGATTTGCAGAAATTTAAGAGTAGTTTAAAGTGCCCTCTTTTTAAAGAAGTCTTTAACTGAAAATATTACATTACATTACATTAGTGATTTCTATTCCGCTTGTGCCTTGCGGTTCTAAGCGGATTACAAGTTAGAAGACTGGAACATTTCCAGGAGTATTACAGTACAATGTCCAACCAAGATGTAATACTTTACGATTTCAGCCATCTCCAAATTAAGATTTTTAATAGCTCTCTTATTCGACCCCATCTCCGCCAGCAATCCTCTTCTTCCTACCCTCCTTATGTACTTCCCTTTTATGTACTTTTTCTTTAAAATTGTATTTCCTCCCCTCTTTCCTACTGTTTCCCGTGGCTTTAAAAAGCAAATACCCAAATAGGTCTGGTAATGAATTATGTATATGTGATTTCTCTAAAATCATATTTTTACCTTTTGTACAACGCTTTGTAATTTGGTAAAGCGTTCACTCAAATAATATGAATAAACTTGAATAAACTTGAAACTTGAACAGATTCTTCAACAGGACACAGTCCAACTATTTACAAACTCCTCAATGACTCCAATGATGCAACATAGCCTTTGCGGAGGATCATCTGTTCTACTTTCCCCAAACGATGCAACTGGCAAAACGGGGTACTCCAGTTGGGATTTGATTTCTACAGCTGGGACCCGATTTGTATGAACATGGTCTTGGACTAGATAACATAAGACAAGGGTGTCAAAGTCCCTCCTTGAGGGCCGCAATCCAGTTGGGTTTTCAAGATTTCCCCAATGAATATGCATGAGATCTATTAGCATACAATGAAAGCAATGCATGCAAATAGAACTCATGCATATTCATTGGGGAAATCCTGAAAACCCAACTGGATTGCGGCCCTCGAGGAGGTACTTTGACACCACTGGCATAATATATGAGGCCATTTTTTTCAGCTGCTGTTTATGTATGACTGTTTCTAATTGGTCTCTGTGGACTTACTACTCTGCAACCTGCTATGTGGGATGGATTTGAATACTATCTTTTGGAGTGGAGTTTTTTCTGACCTATATACCTGCTGTATTAGTTTGTACCTTATCAGTCTTGCACTAACAGCATGGTTATAACTCCTTTTGGGGCATTAATGATGTCTTTTTCTCCCCTTGCAATTTTGAGTTGACTTTTGTGATTCTTTGTCTCCTTTAGCAGTAGAAGAGCAGCTTTTTTGTATTTTCTTGATTATTATCTACTCTTTTATCTTTTTTATATTATTCTATGATGTTATAGTCCTCTTGTTATCCAGGGCTCAGATGGTAGGAATTTCAACCACAAACCCAAATTTCCTAATCCACTTGCATTGGTCAGTTGGTAGGTTCTGACCAAAAGACAAATTTCCAGCCCAGATAAAATCCTTAAATCTCCTTTGGAGTAAACTCCCAAAACTGAGACCACCTTCTAAGGAAGACCAAAAACTGGCTTGACTTCTTTATAGATTTTCTTAGGCTTCTGGAAACTGCTGGAACTCCTGTCACGAGTCCCTGGAAGTTCCAGAGGTGCCTGCGTGTCTGCACGTGGTCTGTGGTTCTCATGGAGACCTAGGCGCATGAGCTTTTTCCAAACTCCCTAGGTCACAAGCTCATACTCTCCTGTTGTTATCCATTGGCACCTATGGTTTTACTCCAACTGCCAACTCTGTGCAGCTCTAAACTGCTAGGGCTGCCCTTCATAAACAGCACTGATAATTTTAAAACTGTAAGCATGCAGTTCTGGGAAATAGATGCACCCCTTAACTCCTCATTTCAGTGCAAACTATTTGCCCAAAGGTACAGACAGTTTTCTGTTTAAGATACATTATAGTCCAAAAGTTATTCATTATAATGTCACAGACAATTTTTCTATCTAAAAGGTATTATCACAGATATTTAGTTTTGCATTTCACCACAAAAATGTTATAAAATATACAGAGTTGAGAAAAGAACCTTAGCCCCATTGTTCCTCTGCAAATCGATGTACACAGAATCAACCCCTTATCTTAAGTACCAAGTTTATATAGCTACTCCTTTAATCTGGAAATCCCTCCCACTTTTTATAAGAACAGAACAAAGTTTGGATAAATTCAAGAGCAGTTTAAAATGTTTTTTGTTTAAAGATGCCTATGAATGAATTTTCCAATCCTTCAGTTTTTAAAAAATTTTGAAGCCAACTCCAACTTCTTTTTATTCCACTGTTACCCTTTTATGTTTACTTTACTTAAAAATTATTTTTCTCCCCTCTTTTCCTCTTGTTTACAATCGCCCTTCCATAATCAAGTATGTCTAAATGTATGAAGATTTTGTCTACTACTTGTTGTTTGTTCCTCCTTTTTATATTTTAAATTTTTTCAATGTACACCGTTTGGAATGTTATTTTAACTTTTTTCAATGTACACCGTTTGGAATGTTATGTTAAGTGTTTAATCAAATTTTTAATAAACTATGAAACTAAGCTGCACAAGGAGCTAAGTGTGAGGAGCAAAAGTCAAGCAGTAAAAATGAAAGAGAAAACTTTGCAGCAGAATACTCCACAAGTCTTATGATCTTTGTGTATATAGCCTGAGGTTTATTATATTATTCTCTCATTGGAGAAGAAAACCTATAATGGCAACAGGCTGTACAAGAGAACCAGTATGAGAATATTTTAAGGAAGTTCCTCTACTATGGGTAAGACAGTAGGATAGTCCAAAAAAATTAAACAACAAAATGAAGAACACACAAAATTTTACTTAAAACCAATAGTATCCATAAAACCAATAGTATCCATAACATCCTGTTTGTCTGCCTTATCTGTTTAGAATCTAAACTTTAGATTGTAAGCTCTTTCAAGCAGCGACTATCACATCTTTGTAACTGTACAGTGCTGCGTACATCTGGTAGTGCTATAGAAATAATTACTAGTAGTAGTAATTCTTGTGAACTCTACAAATAATCAACAGTCTATGACATAAGAGCCACCTTTGATGCAGAAGGAAACTTCTTTAGGTGGCTGGCCACTTGCTGAAGAACAAATTGCTTCTGTTCTTCATCTTTTGTCAAAGTATTGTTGTATTTTTCAATGAAGCTTATCCCTCATTCTGCTGCATCATTAATAATCAGTTTTGACAACCAATTCCAAAATTCCTTAAAAACTGAATAGTCAGTCCACTTTTGTGGGAAGTTTCTTCAGGAATATTTTTTTGTTTTTGCTGATCCTCCTTCATCAAGAGATCAAAAATGACTGTGTTCTGTGTTACAAGATTTTCGAAGGTCACACGTTCCGTTTCATCTGTACGCATGAGACTTTGTGGAATCTCTGGCAATGGTGGACATTGTAAGTAGAGAATGACACGGGGAAAAAAATTTGTCCCCATCCCCACAACCACAGTCCCTACCACTGCCCCGTCGCCAATGTACCCGCAGCATCCATACAAGCCTCAGTACTGCAATATTTAGCTTATTCCTTCCTTATAAATCAAAGTTCTGGCTGCTGAACTAGAGAAAGAGATGTTTAGCTGGCAGGGCTTTGTTTATAAATTTTTATCAACACAACTAATATACTACTTCATCCTAAAGCAAAAGAAAAAAGAAATAGAATTTTTTGTACCTTTGTTGTCTGGTTTCTGCTTTCCTCATCTTCTCATTCAATTCCTTCCATCCACTGTCTGTCTTCTCTCTACGTCTTCCATTTGCTCTGTTACTGTGCCTCTCCCTTCACCCCGCCCCCCAAATTGGTCTGGCACCCATTTTCTTCCCTCTGCTCCCCCCATAGTCTGGCATCTCTGCCTTCTTCCCTTCCAGCGTCTTCTCCCCACTCTCTGTTCCCAATTCCCTTCAGTGTCTTCTCCCCACTCTCTGTTCCCAATTCCCTTCAGCGTCTTCTCCACACTCTGTCTTCCCCATTTCCATTCAGCGTCTTCTCCCCACTCTCTGTTCCCCATTTCCCTTCAGCGTCTTCTCCCCACTCTGTCTTCCCTATTTCCTTTCAGCGTCTGTTTCTCTCCACCCCCCTTCAGCGTCTGTTTAGTTTCTTCCACCACCCTTCGGCAATCCTCGCGGGGTCCGAGCATCTCCCTCCCTCCTCCTTACCTTCGCAACGCGTTTTAAGTTTGTTGAAAGCTTTCGGAGTGTTTGTGCAGTCGTGTGCATCTGTGGGCGGAAGCTTCTCCTCTGATGCAACCGACTACACGTACGCTCCGGCGGCTTTCAACAAGTTACTCAAACTTAAAACGTGCCGTGAAGGTAAGGGGGGAGGGAGATAGATAAGATTCAGGTAAGTAGGGAGGGAGGGGGCCGTGCGCATTCCCTCCCTTAACTGCAGGGACAAGGCCATTCACCACTCCACAGGGCGGTGGATGGCCTTGTCCCCATACCCGCAGTAAGCACTTCCCCTCCCCATTTCAGCAGGTTACCCGCGGCTTGCTGCGGGTAACATCCACCATGTCATTCTCTAATTGTAAGCTTTGCACCATTTGTAGCTTTGTTTCTGGTGTGATTCTGTCATCAAAAAAGGCACGTGCTTCTAGGTCCTCAGAAACCATAGAAGTCTGGAAATGGCTGTGAACACCATGTTTGCAACAATTTTATCCAGATGTGTTACGAGTAGACAGTTTCTTCAACTTCCTATCACAACAGTCTATGCGTTGTGTTGGTATCCTGGCTCGATCCCATACTGCCATTGCTGACTCACATGCCAACTTATAACTTTCCAGTAAAGGTTTTCCTTCACCATAGTGCTAAAAATTGACCAGTCAAAGAACATCTAATCCACGTGGCAGTCTAGCAGTTGATTTCCCAAGAAACCAGTTTTTGGGTGCAGGTCACACTTTAAAGACACAGTTATTTGTAGATGCCTATGTGTGATGTTTACAGGGTGGCCATCGCTTTTCATGATATTCTGTTATGTTCTTTAGGGTTGAGAGAGGTTGAAGATGTCTAGACATGTTATTGTAACATTCTTAGATTTAGTTGATGTTGCTTTGTGTACTGTTATTTGTTTTTAATATTACATATTTTCCTCCTATTCAACGCCTAGATTTTAAGCGGTTTATAAATGTTCTAAATAAATAAATAAACTAGACAACGCCCTATAAACTAATTATGCACAATTTATTCAGCCTTTCCTCCCGTATGAGGAAAGGCTGAATAAATTGCAGCTATACTCACTCGAGGAACGTAGAGAGAGAGGAGACATGATAGTATTGAAGTGGAGGATGATATCTTCTTTCTTAAAGGTCCCTCGGCCACAAGAGGGCATCCGCTGAAAATCAGGGATGGGAAATTTCATGGCGACACCAGGAAGTTCTTCTTCACCGAAAGGGTGGTCGATCGTTGGAATGAACTTCCACTTCAGGTGATTCAGGCCAGCAGCGTGCCAGATTTCAAAAGGAAATGGGATACACATGTGGGATCTCTAGGGGGGTAAAAATGGAAATGGGATACACATGTGGTATCTCTAGGGGGGTAAATTCAAGGGGGTGGGGTCGTTAGAGTGGGCAGACTTGATGGGCTATGGCCCTTTTCTGCCGTCATCTTCTATGTTTCTATGTTCTTCTAATGACCTACATACACAACACACAAGCAAACAGTGCATGCTGGGGGCAACTTCTAAATATTGTTTAATCAAGCTGAAATTTGACATGAGTAAAACAAAGAAAAAGGACAAAAATAAGCCTTGTGGAGACAAGATTTAACAAGGTTGATTTTTTTTTTTTTTGCATACTACTAAGGTAGGCATCTGTGCAAAATGCAAACACTGCAACAAAGAAATGCAAAGCTTGATGGCCTGAATGAAACAACATCACGAGAAGTGCTTTGATGAAGATGACAACAGGAACATATTTGAACAGGAAGGATCTTCAGGTTAGTACATGTTTTGAATTCATCATATTTCTTAGATTGCCTTGAGGAACCGTTATATTTGAGCAAAAGTATATTTGTTGTTATTATTACTGCATGTCATTTTTATATAGTTGGTATGAAGAAACAGAGAGTTAAAACAAGCATTTTTTTTTGTGGGGGGTAGTACTGAATGACAGTAAGTGCAATGAGTAATATTAAATAAGCAGAAATGGTATCAATAATAAAATAACAGCACTGACTTTTTTGTTTAGGGAAATCTATCATCAACCTAAAGGATTCTGGAAACTATCCAACTTCGAGATCACTATCCTCTTCTTCTACAGTTTCAGGATAGTGTTTCAGTCACATCATAGACATTACATATCCAGTGTATCACCTAAAAGAAAGAAAAAATCTGACCATCCAGAAAACACCATAGATAAAACCCAGCAGATTAGAAAATGAGGTAACTGATGAAAAAATTGCCATTTGTTTATGAAACAAACTCTTCTTTCTGTCCAATTGAAAACCCACAAGTTAGGTGCCATCGACTCATGTTTGAGTCCTAGAGACTTGATGAATTACAGGTCTAAAAAGAAATCAGTTTTGTGCTAGTCCAATAAGGTCCTCCAACGTTATCCCCATAGTTGTTTTCAACATGTCCAGTCATCTTATTGCAGGTTGCAACCTTCGCCTGGTTCCTTCAATCTTCCTAAACGTGATATCCTTCTCCAATGATCTTTCTCTTCTGATAGTATGACTAAAACAAGACAGTTGTAACTTCATCATTTGGGCTTTGAGTGACATAGCCAATTTGATCTCTTCCAGAATCGATTGTTAGTTCTTCTGGTGATCCACGACACATACAAAATCCTCCTCCAGCACCAAAGCTCAAATGAGTCAATCTTCATTCTGTCTTGTTTCTGAAGTCCAGCTTCTACATCTATAATCGATCACTGAGAAAATGAGTGCGTGGGCAAGTCTGATCTTCATCTGATTTTCGTTTATTATTTCCTTGTTTTTGTTGAGAGCCTTCACTGAACAGCAACCAAGTGCTATTCTGCAAAGTATTTCTTCCTTGCTAGTTGCTTCTTTGTTTACGAAAGAGCCCAGGAGATAAAAGCTGTAAAGAATTCCAGTTGCCTTCAAGCTCAACATCTTCATTTTCCACATTCATGATCTTTGTCTTGTTTATATTCAGTTCTAATCCCATGCTATGACTTTCAGCTTTGACTTTTCTCAGTAGATACAGCATGTCTTTGCTGCCGGTGGTGAGTTGTGTCATCTGAATAGCACAGGTTGTTTATATTTCAGCCACCAATTTTGAAACCAATACTCTGTTCTTCCAAATTTGCTTTTCTGAAGATGACTTTGCTGTAAAGGCTGAACAGGTAAGGTGATAAGATGCATCTTTGCCTGGTATCACGTTTTATTGGAAACCAATCAGTGTTGCCATATTCAGTACTCACTGAAGCTTCTTGATTTTCTTAGAGGCTCTTTATCATCTGAGTTGTTGCACATTAAAGACACAGTTATTTTTAGATGCCTATGTGTGATGTTTACAGGGTGGCCATTGCTTTTCATGATATTCTGTTATGTTCTCTAGGGTTGAGAGATGCTGAAGATGTCTAGACATGTTATTGTAACATTCTTAGATTTAGTTGATGTTTGCTTTATGTACTGTTATTTGTTTTTAATATTACATATTTTCCTCCTATTCAACGCCTAGATTTTAAGCGGTTTATAAATGTTTTAAATAAATAAACTAGACAACGCCCTATAAACTAATTATGCACAATTTATTCAGCCTTTCCTCCCGTATGAGGAAAGGCTGAATAAATTGCAGCTATACTCACTCGAGGAACGTAGAGAGAGAGGAGACATGATAGAGACGTTTAAATATATCACGGGCAGTATTGAGGTGGTGGATGATATCTTCTTTCTTAAAGGTCCCTCGACCACAAAAGGGCATCCGCTGAAAATCAGGGGTGGGAAATTTCATGGCGACACCAGGAAGTTCTTCTTCACCGAAAGGGTGGTCGATCGTTGGAATGAACTTCCACTTCAGGTGGAACTTCCACTTCAGGTGAACTTCCACTTCATTTTCTCAGTGATCGATTATAGATGTAGAAGCTGGACTTCAGAAACAAGACAGAATGAAGATTGACTCATTTGAGCTTTGGTGCTGGAGGAGGATTTTGTATGTGTCGTGGATCACCAAAAGAACTAACAATCGATTCTGGAAGAGATCAAACTGGCTATGTTTCGGTATTCCCATTTGTGATGGAGTTCATAGCTTATTGTGATCCACACAGTTGCAAGCTTTGCTGTAGTTAATGAAGCAAAAGTACAGGAGCTTTTGATATTCTTTGCTTTTCTTCAATATCTGTCTAACATTGGCAATAATGTCTTTTGTTCCTTGATCTTTTTCTGAAACCAGCCTGAACTTTGGGAAATTCTTGCCCAATGTATGATTGTAGCCTTCACTATATTATTTTCAACAATATTTTGCTGGCATGTGGAATTAGTACAATCATTCTGTAGTTGCTACTACAGTCTTTGGCATCATCTTCTTCAGTACAGGTATGAACAGTTATCTTCTCTGGCCATGTTTTTTCCTTCCAAATCTGTTGACACACACAAGTGAGGGCCATGATAGCACCTTCTGAACCTCTGATTAATTTAATTGGAATACTGTCGATATCAGGAGACAATTTTTCAATAAAACTTTAATTGCTGCTATGACTGCTGTTAAAATATTTGGTTCTTCTTTGTTGCCAGTTTACAATTCAATTTCCTCAATATTATCTTCATTACCTTTGTTGAAAAGATTTTCTGTATATTGTGACAGGGAAGCTCCTGTCACGGTTAAAAAGACTGCTAGCCCAGTCAAAAGTACTGCCCTTAAACCTGCAAACCCTAAAATAAAGCCTGTATACCCTGCTAAAAGCACTAGTGCAGTACAGCCAGAGAGATGGGAAAAAAGGCAGGTGATGTCACAGCCAGGAAATTGATCAGCTTTCCCTGTAGATGGCTTGACGACCTGTTAATATTGTTCAGTCACTGAGAGCAGGATACAGTCCATCCAGCAATTAATCTCTGGAATGCACTGCCAGAGGATGTGGTAAGAGCAGTTAATGTAGCTGGTTTTAAAAAAGGTTTGGACAAGTTCCTGGAGGAAAAGTCCATAGTCTGTTGTTGAAACAGGCATGGGTCGGTAGCATGGAATGCTGATACTATTTGGGTTTTTGCCAGGTACTTGCGACTTGGATTGGCTTCCGCAAAGACGAGATACTGGGCTAGATGGACCATTGGTCTAACCCAGTAAGGCTGTTCTTATGGAAACTGCTAGATAAAGTGAATGACCGAGAAATGGAACAAATTGCAACAGGTCTAGAGGGTAAAATTGTTAATCTAAGTCGTGATGGGTAGAGTAATGTCCACAAATCATGTTGTATGTGGGGGTTTTTTTTAATAACAAAAGAAGGTAATATCTTTCTTGCAGAAACAATTAATACCTCAGGAAATGAACATGCAGCAGAATACTTACAAGAAGTAGCAATAAAATCTATAATAAAATGTGAACAAAAGTTCAAATGTCTAATATGTAGTTTAGTTAGTTAGACAATGCTGCAAATGTATCCAAGTTGAGAAGAAATTTAGAAGAGCATGAAGGGAATACCAAATAAATATATGGTAGCAGAGTTCATTTGCTGCAACTCCTAGCCAAAGGCTTCAGTGTCCCAGAAATAAAGACCAATGTTGTTGATATTGCTAAATACTTTTGTAATAATCATTTGGCAGCAGCAGCTCTGAAAAAAATGGGTGGAACCAAACTAACGTGCTCACAAAATATTAGATGGAACTCTGTAATGGACCATTTTGTGTAGGGATGGAGATCTGATAAGTTCTGATCCAGGGCATCAGAACACAGGCAGGGTCAGCACACAGGTGGTTCTGAACACAGGCCAGGTCGGCACACTGACCTAGGCCCTGTGTGCGGATCTAGGCCTATGTGTGGATCTAGGCCTGTGTTTGGATCTGAGGCCCTGTTTCTCATTCCCTCTCCCTCCTGTCACGTATACATTCTAAGCAAGGACAAGGTTTGCACCTTGAGACAGAATGCTGAGGCATTCCCCCCTCCCTGACTCTTGCCATTTATTAACCTGACACAGGTTTACCCTTATCTTATTCCTTATCTTGTTTAAGCATCCCTTATATGGGCAATAATCAGACTTTGCCTGAGCAGGCATTGACTTAAGAGCTTAGAGTATGCATTATAACCTTTGGACTGTCACATGCTATAGTAAGATTTGACACACACTAATAGTTTAGAAATATTTTATCCAAATATAAACACCAACTCAGTGAGTACCGACAGCATATCAAGTAATGATGGTACTAAACTATGAATCCCCAGCCTTGATAAAGACATGCAAAACACGTTAGCAAGGGGGAATATCACCTTAACGCTGGAACAGCACTGGTGAACTATGCAGATTGCACACTTTCTAAAAAAAAAATGCTAAGTTATTTAAATTATTTAACTTATTAAAAGGACAAGTAAAATCCATTAAGAGAATAAGAACGATGATAAATAAAAAAAGTATATATAAAAAATGAATATGAGAATAATAAGCAGGGATTAATGACAAATTGACAGGCCTGATGAGTGTCATAAACTCTAAGGTCAACTCTGATATCCCATTGCTATAATTTTCTCATTATACTATATGCGAACACTTTTGAACTACCCACTGAGTTGGTGTTTATAGTAAGATTTGAGACCTATCAGAATGTACACATTGAGAATCACTTTATTGTAACTGTCATTATATATTCATATGTCACGTGAGATAGTAACTTTGTGAATCACATGAAATATGTAAACAATGTATTGCCTTGGTCTAATCCTCACTGTAAATGCATTATAACCTTGTAGAGCATTAGCTAAGTAATTAATGAAACTGATTCTCAATAAAAGGGGAAGAGACCATCCATTTAGGTCACCTCATCCCACTCTGAGTCTTGTGTGTGCAGCATCATTCCTACAAGTGGCGCCGGGAAACAGGGACCCTCGCCCTGCTTGCTCTGTCTGACGATTAGACTTGGTGCACCTCATCCTCCGGGATCCCTTCGAGTAAGTATGGGCAAATCCCTGTCAGATTTGCAGCGTGCTCATGTTAAAGAATTGAAATATATTCTGAGACCCGCAGATACAGAGGTATCTGATTCACAGTTACAATGTTTAGTACAAGAGACAGGAATGCATTGCCCCTGGTATCCTGAAGAAGGATTTCTATAAGTAGCAGATTGGCTTAGAGTTGGGAAAGTTTTGTATGCTGAGCCTTGGGCTTGGCAGCCATTTTGAAGTGGGTACAGAGGTGTCCTCCAAGGTGTCCACGGTTTCATTAACCGTCCCCCCACCCGACTATTCAAGTCAGAACACATATCCAAAACTCATACCTCCAGCACAGGTATCCCCAGCTTCTTTACAGGAAAAAAAGGCTAACCAATGTCACTCAGAAATAGCGAGACACAAACCTTCGGGAAAATTCCCATCGGGCAGGTCTCTGGCTCCAGTACAAACAGATACAATGCCATGCACTTTGAAATTTCAGGCACAAAGCCAACTGTGTTAAATGCAAACACTGAAACAGCTCAAAGTGCAGGCATAGATTTATATATTCAAGCAGAACAGGAACTGAAAACAGCAGGAGAAATCTATAGATTGGAATCTCAGCTTTCAGGACCTTTACCTCCTAACTCTGTAGGATTGGTATTACCCAGAGCTTCTGCTGCACTAAAAGGTTTATTTATCATTCCTGGAGTGATAGATGCTGACTACACAGGAAAAATAAATATGCCGACTTGGACTAACGTTCCCCAGACTGTGTGTTCAGGTGAATCATTTGCAAGATTAATCCTGTTACCATCTCTCTCACCTACAGGAGGAAAAGAAGAATTGCATGTAAATCAAGGACTCGGTTCCACTACAAAGCAAGTAAACTATCTTATGCAAACAATAGATAACAGCTGCCCTTTTGTGAATGTCTATCTCAATAGCATTTTGTTCCAAGGGTTGTTAGATACTGGTGCTGATGTTACTTTCATTGCTCTTAATCAGTGGCCGTCAGAATGGCCCCTTGACCAGGTGAAACAGGTGTGGGGAATTTGGGGGGGGGGGGGCAGGAAGCACAGCAGAGTAAATACTGGCTAACAGTTACTTTAGAAGGATCACAGCAGACTGCCACTGTGAGACCATATATTCTGCCAGTCCATCTCAATCTCTGGGGAAGAGATTTGTTATCTCAATTTAACACTGTGCTTCAGATACAATGAATCATACAGCCTTGCCCTTAAAGTGGCTTGCTGACATTCCATTGTGGGTTAATCAATGGCCATTAACCCAGCCAAAGTTAGAAGCTTTACATCACTTAGTTCAAGAACAATTGAATGCTAAACATATAGAGCCTATGACCAGCCCCTGGAACTCTCCAGTGTTTGTAATAAAGAAAAAATCAGGTAAATGGAGATTGCTGCATGATCTTAGGAAAATTAATCGGTGCATTCAACCTATGGGCCCTTTACAGTGTGGCACTCCAAATCCTAACATAATTCTGATAAATTGGGAGGTTTTGGTAATAGATCTTAAAGACTGTTTCTTTACCATTCCTCTGCATCCAAATGATAGAGAAAAATTTGCATTTACTGTGCCTGTTCTTAATCATAGGCAGCCGACCCAGAGATATCAATGGACAGTGTTGCCACAAGGAATGTTAAACAGTCTCACTCTGTGTCAAATATATGTTTCTCAAGCACTGCAAAGTTTCAGAGCAAATATGCCTGAAGCATTAATATATCATTACATGGATAATATCTTAATAGCAGCACCAAAGATAAAAACTGAATGGATTTCTGAATTGGCCACACATTTAAAACATTACAGATTGTGCATTGCACCTGAAATAAAATTCAGATGCAGTATTCTTATATTTATTTGGGTCACAAATTACTGCAATCACATGCAGCTATCATTATTACTTTAAAACTTAATTAAGGCAAACAACCTTCAGATTTGATCTATATAATACCAGACATTCAAAAAGTGATAGCGATTATTAACCGGCTATTATTAACGCAATGCATTAATAGGATTCAAGATTATATCACACTTTCTTTATTCATCCTTCTGCAGAAACGCCAACCTATTGCGGTTTTAGGCCAGCTAACCCAGATACTTGTTTACATATAGTGGAATGGATCTATTTATCATATACACCCTCTAAGAATATCAGTTTTCCTCAATACATGTACATGTATTTGTAAGGCACGAAATAGAGCATTAAACATTCTGGGACTGGATCTGATATCTATCACCTTTCCCATTTCGTAAAATCAATGGGAATTTCTTTTTAAATATGAGGAATTGCAAATTGCATTGACCAATTTCATTGGTCATATCTGTCATCATTATCCTAAAGATAAACGCTTAATTCTAGTGGCAGAAGGCGTTTTGGATTTGCACTAAGCTTAACACCTCTCTCTGACGCTCTCATTGTCTATACAGACGGCAGCAAGACATGGGAAGTCGTGCACTGGACCCAAGAAAATGCTTCTCGGGTCTTGTTCACTCCCCCGCAATAATCCGCTCAGCGATCAGAAGTAGCCGCTGTTATTCTTGCACTGCAAACCTTTTCCCACTGTCCATTGAACCTGATCACTGACAGTCTGTACGTTCGTAATTTAGTTTACCAGCTTCCTGGTGCCTATGTCACCCCGTCAATAGATGACAACTTACTATCATTGTTTCTTGAATTACGCTTGTTACTGTCGACACGTAAACACTCCCTTAGCATGTTTCATATTCGTAGCCATCAAAATCTTCCTGGAGTCATTTCTACAGGAAACAATCTTGCAGACGCTGCCACCAGGAAGGTTTTTACACAATTTACTCCTCCTATTGATAGTCACGCATTCTTCCACCAAAATGCCAAAGCCCTGGTGAAAATATTTAAAATTCCTTTAAATCAAGCTACAATAGTTCAATCCTGCCTTCAATGCTCTCAGCTGCATTCTGCTGCTGAGTATGGGGTAAACCTCAGGGGACTTACCGTAAATCAAGTGTGGCAAATGGATGTCACACAATATCCCCCTTTCAGGAAATGGAAATATCTGCACGTTACTATTGACACCTATTCTGGTTATCTCTGGGTAACAGCACAAACAGGAGAAACAACGAATCAAGTAATTAATCATATGTTACAATGCATTGCAGTTATGGGAAAGCCAAGAACAATGGCTCTGCATATTCTTCCAATGCTTTTTCTGAGTTTTGCTTACAGTGGGATATCCAATTAATTCACGGTTTGCCTTATAATTCTACAGGACAAGCCATTGTGGAAAGTGGACTGTACATTGAAATCTTATTTATTAAAACAGAAACCAGTGAAATATGCCGTTCTTAATTTGAGACAGGTTCAAATGTCTTTATCCATTGTTTTGTTCACTCTTAACCATTTGAACTATTTTTCAGAGTATTCTGCCCATGATAAACACCATCAAACGACAGTTCCATTACTGTAACCTTTGGTTAAATTTAAACTGTCTCCTAATCCTGTCTGGCATGGACCTGCTCCCTTAATAACTTGGGGGAGAGGCTATGCCGCTGTCTCAACTCCTACAGGTCTAGTTTGGGTACCGAGCAACATTTGGGATCGAGCCATTACCACCCTGCCAAGGGTCAATCAGTTCTGTTACACTTATGGTATGCAGCCATTGCCCGGCCTCCCCGGCGAAAAAGGACAAACTCCGGGAATCCTACTGGACAAGCTCAGCGTAGTCTCGGAGCTCTAAAGAATACCTTCACTGCAGTGGCAACGCCGTTTCAGACGCATGATCTCTGCCAGTTTCTTGAAGTTAGGAGAGTAACCGGGTAGTAGTTCTGTCATAAAAGGAGAGAAAATCTCCCCCCCAAAAAACCCAAAAACAATGTCCCAGGAGTCGACAACAAGGTTACTGAAGGTTACAAATCTGGTGCATTCCCGCTCTCTGGAATGACGTATACTCTGTCATTGTTCTCGCGCCAGACCAACTTCGCGCCTGAATTACGCCTGGTGGAATAAATTGCAGTTTTCCTTTTTTGCGCAAAATCCCCTTCCTCTATGTGACATCCGTCCCTAAAATATTGTTTCTTCTATGGGTTATTCACTGCAGCGATTCAGACAGGCAATCTACCACTAACCCGAAAGCCTTTCCTTTGCCATGGGGGTAAAAATTTTTATATTCGCTTCATAAGACACACAGGCATTTCCACCCACTTTTGGGAGGAAAAAGTGCATCTTATGGAGCGAAAAATACGGTACATATCTCTATAAAGATATATAATAGTAGATGGCATGCTGTCACTAGAGTATGTGGTGTACATGATTACCCTGCTGACAAGGGAAAGATACATATTGGAACAACTTCACGGTGGGAACCATGGGAATCCAAAAGAAGAAATGGAATAAAGACAAAATCCCTAGTGGTATGACGGGAACAGGGGTAAGAGAGACATGGGAATGCCTAAATAGGATTGGGGGGAAGGGGCTAAATATTAGTGCCAGCATAAATATTTTTCAGTTGTTTGTTAGTGCCCAAAAATGAGTCAAAGAGCTCCTCTCGTCATTTTACACGTTTCTCTTGGTTACTAATTTTGGACTCAGCTTTTCATTGCAGTTCCTTCCTATAAGAAGCTTGGTATTTTGTCTGATAGACAAATGCTTTTCACATAAAAAAGATAGACTTACCTGAAAAAGGATCTTGTAGCCCATGCAGACACCTCTCTGTCACTTGCAGCAGTAGAACATGCAAGGATCAAACATGTGGCACAAGCTTGGTCTTCCTATAGAAAATGTAAAAAAAACAAACAACAAACCCCAACAACTTTAAATAGAACAATTAACCAACAATGCCTATAGAAATATGCCCATTTGTTCTTGAATATGTGTACAGTATGTAAGGGTTAAACAAGCTGAGATAACTTATTGGCCTAACACTATCTACAGTGTTTTCTCCAGAAATTTTTTCCAGCTGGGTGGCATGCAAAAGTAGCCGGGTGGGACGGGACGGGAAATTTGTTGGTGGGGAAAATTAAGGGCTCCTTTTACTAAGCTGCAATAGCGTTTTTAGCGCATGCAGAATTGCCACGCTACACGGCTAGAACTAACGCCAGCTCAATGCTGGCATTAGCGTCTAGTACGTGCGGCAATTCTGAGCGAGCTAAGCGCGTGGTAAAACCGCTAGCGCAGTTTAGTAAAAGGAGCCCTAAATGTGTACTATTTGTATTAGTTAATTATTATTAGTTATTTTCCAATGCTCAATATGGCAGCCTTTCTTAAGGTTTGACACTTGTTCCATAATTTTTTATTAAATTTAAGAAGTATCCAATTCTAGAAGTGAATAATTAGATATTTGCCCTCTTTCAAATGGTATAGAGCAGCGTCTCTCAAACTTTTTTAACTTCGGCACACTAAACGGAGCAAATGTTTTTTGTGGCACACTAAATGCAGCAAATAGTTTTCATGGCTGGAAAAAATTTCTGGGGAGAACACTGTTGCCGTTAGTTTTCAAGGTCCAATCATGTCAAAGACTGATGCTTATCTGGGCAGTTGTATAATAAAAAGAATGGATAAGATAACATGAGAAGTGAAATTGTCATGAATCAGAGGGATACATACTCTGTAGGTCCTAAAAGCAGGCGTGTGGATTAGATATAAACTATGAAGACAGTGGTGTTCCTAGCATATGTGACACCCGAGGCCCATCATTTTTTTACACCCCCCCATCTGTATGAAAAACATGATTTTTAGTAACAATCCACACATCACACAAGAGTGTACCTAGGAAAAGGCAGCATCTTACATACTGCAGTGAGCAGTACAACATCAATACACCCATTGTAAAACTAAACAAGACAGTCTAGTACAGATCAATCCTACACAGTCAATCCTAACTGAAAACCATGTCTTTCGAACACACAGAACACAGAAAACACCTTCGCCTAGTATGGAATATGTAATCACAAACTAACCCTTCTCCCTTTTACAAAACTATAATGTGGTTTTTAGCCATGGTGGTAACAGCTCAGACTCTCATAGAATTCTGAGCAATTACCACCATGGCCGGTGCTAAAAAAACGCTCTACAGTTTTGTAAAAGGGGGGATAAAATAGAAAACTGTAGACAAAGGTTAAATTGAACCACCAAGAAGCTGGACTCTGTATACAATGCAACACCACAGAAACAGCGATGCATCTTCCCTAAAGCAAAAAAATAAATAGAATTTTTTTCTACATTGTCTTCTCTGGTTTCTGCTTTCCTCATAGTCTTGTCACTCTCTTCCTTTCATCCACTGTCTACCCTCTCTCTGCCTCTTCTATATGGCATCTTCTCTCCTTGTATTCCCCTTCCATCTCTCCCTTCACCCCTATTATTCTGGCATCCATCTTCTTCCCTTCCCTCCTCCAATGGTCTGGCATCTCTCTTCTGTTCTTCCCTTCCCTCTCCCACACGCCCATGGTCTGGCATTTCACTCTCTCCTCTCCCTTCCCCCCACTTCCATTAGCATCTGCCCCCTTTCTTTTCCTCCAACCCAATTCCATCCAATATCCTTCCCCCCTATGTCTCTCTCTCCTTTCCCTGTACACCAATTCCATCAGCATCTGCTCCCTTTCTCTCCCTCCACCACCATTCCATACCACCCTGACCCCCTTTTTCTCCCTCTACCATCCTTCTATGCTCCTCTCTCCCTCCAAACCAGCAAGGTCCCATGATGACTGCTTCTGTTGCCTCTGCCTCTGGAAGATGTAAGTGATGTTGGAGGGGGTGGGCCGGCAGACGCAGGGAGTTGTGGCAAGGTTCCGCAATGACTGCAGCTGCCAGTCCATCCCTTCCGATGCCACTTACGTCTTCCGGAGGCAGAGGCGGCAAATGCAGTCATAGCAGGACCTTCCTGCACTTCAGTGTGGCTGCCGACTCTGCTTCGGAATAAGTACGGCAGACGCGCTGAGGTGAAGGTGCCATTTAGAGCAGCTCGCAAGGTTTTGGATCCAGCCGGCTGTGTACCCCCCCCTAAGGCTGGCACCTGGGGCGGTCTACCACTGTATGAGAGGACAAAAAATAATAAAAGAATGGATAACTTGACCGATTTAGACATGTCATACAATTATAACCACAAAAATATGTCATAAAATGTAATTCTAAACTCAAAAGACTCCAGACGAAAAGCAGACTATAGAAAGGAAACCAGAAAAGACCGGGTAGATGAAAAGTGAAACCTGGGAAAGATCTAAATTTATGTTCAAATGAGCTTCTATTAAAACCAAAGAATAAAACCAAAGAATAAAACCATAGCACTCGGGAAAGTAAAAAAGGGAGAGTAATGGACTTAACGAAAAGGTCTCTGTACTGATGAGATAAACTCGTACGCAGAATAAATGTGAACACGTGACAGTGGGGCTATGATATTTGATCTGTTGAAAGAGGCGCCAAAAAAGTGTCGGCAGTGGATTGAATGCACACTGATAGGGGAGGGGCATCGGGCTGTTAAAAAAAAGCTGCTTTAATAAATAAATAAAATACTGGTGAAAAACTTAATAAAAAACCAAAACCATGATAAAATGCTGAACCTGACTGCAAGTGGTAGTGAAAGTAGCATAAGGCACCCGTAGTACTGTTAGTGCCAGAGCTGCTTAGAATAAAGAACCGTGATGTATATGAGGAGAAAAAAAGAAAGAATGAGGTGATAAGATATAAAGTGCTGGCCCCTCACTGCACCACTTGATAAAACTAAGGAGCGATGTTCTAGAGCAGGGATGCCCACACTTTTTGGGCTTGCGAGCTACTTTTAAAATGACTAAGTCAAAATGATCTACCAACAATAAAATTTTAAAAAAACCCAAAGCACACTGTATGCATAGAAAATGTTAATTATCATTCCAATTCCAGGGTTTTTTCAAAGAGGTCAAAGCAGATGACTTTATGCACTGTCACCTCAGTAGCAACCATACAAAAATAGACAAATATACCCCCTCCCTTTTTACTAAACCACGATAGCAGTTTTTAGTGCAGGGAGCTGCGCTGAATGCCCAACACTGCTCTTAATGCTCATAGGCTCCCTGCGCTAAAAACCTCTATTGCAGTTTAGTAAAAGGGGACCTTAGTGTAAAATATAAACAGCAGATATAAATTCAGACACATTTTGATCAGTAAATTTAAAATAAAATAATTTTTCCTACCTTGTCTGGTGATTTCATGAGTCTCTGGTTGCACTTTCTTCTTCTGACTGTGCATCCAATCTTTCTTCCCTTCTTTTAGCCTGTATGCTTCCTCTCCTCCAGACCTCATTCTCTCCCCCAACTTTTCCTTCCTCTCTCCCTGCTCTTTCTTTCTCTCTGCCTCCCTTTCTTTTTGTTCTGTTTCTCTTCTTTCCTTCTGTCTCCCTGCCTGACCTTTTTCTTTCTTTTTCCCTGCCCTCCCCCAAGTCACTGCCATCGGGGACCAGGACCCAAACTGCCACCAATAACAGGCCCCAAACCGCCACCAATAACAGGCCCGAAAGCCGCCGCCGCCCCAAGCTCTCCCTGCTTCGGCCGACCAGCATTCCTTTCCCTGACGTCAATTCTGCCGTCGGGGAGAGGAAGGCTGATCGGCCCAAGATCGCGATCGACCTAGTGGGGGAAATGCTGCCGGGTCCTGCCTTCGCGGAAACAGAAAGTAGGTAGGACCCGGCAGCAAGAAGAGCAAATGCTTCACTAACCTGTCTCCCGCCTTAGCCCGTAGCGAACGCTTGCTTCAGGGCTCTCAACATGTGTGTGCCGGCTTCCCTTCTCCCCCCCCCCACCTGGACATAACTTTCAGTTTCAGAGGAAAGAGAAGGGAAGCCGGCACGCACATGTTAGAGCCCCGGAGCATAAGTTCGCTACGGGCTGAAATCTCCAAGCTGGGTTTTTTGGGGTTTTTTTAATGTTCAGCGGCGGCGGCAGCAGCAGCAGCAGATGATAGCTGGGTGCTCGTCTAAATTAGCTGGGCGGACCGCCCAGCTAAAAGGCCCTAGGGAGAACACTGTAGTAGTCTACTACAGATTAAATTAAGATTGAAGTGCTTTCATAGATATGACATTTAATAGCTTTTATACCAGGAGTGGGCAACCACAGTACTCAAAAGGCCACAACCTAATAGTGTCTTCAAGATTTCCACAATGAGTATGCATAAGATTGATTGCTTCCATTGTATGCAAATAGATCCCAAGCGCATTTAAAGTACAAATTTTGAAAACCCAACAAGGTTGTAGCCCTCATGGACCATGGTTGTCCATCTCTGTCTTATACCATGTCTTTCATTGAGAAGGGTTGTTCCCTTAAATAAGAAAAAAAAAGTGAACAGAACTGTTAAGATTCATTCCACCAAACCAAATGATTTTTTAAAAATCACAGCTGCTATATACTACATGTGCCCCTAAGGATCATTAAAATACAGAAAGTTACAAGCAAATACCTGATGTAGCTTGAAAAACCTTTCAATCTCTTCTCCATCACTGCCTGCATTAGTAACAAGGAGGTGTCGCAACTGATCCACGGGTCTCAGTTTATGAAATATGTGGCTACCCTAAAAGAAAATTATTAAAAAATAAAACAACAAAACTGAATTTGGTTTAAAAAGGAGAAATTAGGTTCTTACCTGCTAATTTTCTTTCTTTTAGACTCTCCAGACCAGTACAGTTCACTGATGGATAATAGCTCACCATAATCAGCAGGTGGAGACAGAGACAAAACTTTGACTGTAATACTAATAGCTGTGCTTCCCTGTAGTCCAGGGTTGGGCAACAAGGGCCGGAATCTAGCTGGGTTTTCAGGATTTCCCCAATGAATAAGCATGAGATCTATTTGCATGGGCTGCCCTCCATTGTATGCAAATGAATTTCATACATATTCATTGGGGAAATCCTAAATATCCAACTGCATTCCGGCCCTTGTTGCTCACCCCTGCTCTAGTCTAACCAGTCTCCCAAATAGACGAGCAGAATTAAGAAATGCTAATTATAACAGTAACAACACTCCTAACAGGAGTAACAACTAACATAGAGCAATACTGTTGGAAATTGCATAGAATAAGCCCCTTCAGTTAAACGTCCCCAAAGCTCGCCAGCTGAGCCAAAGCCACTATTCATTTGATCTCCCTGACCTATAAAAATACTAGATCACACTCTTCATGCGAATCCCATAAGAATAACAGACAGGGTGGGGACTGTACTGGTCTGAAGAGTCTAAAAGAAGGAAAATTAGCAAAAAAATTTCTCCTTCTTTAGCATCTTTCCAGACTGGTACTGTTCACTGGAGGACCAAAAAAAGGCGAGTCGGCATGAAAAGGTGAGTCGGCATGAAAGGAAGGAACAGGCCATAGAACCACCTGCTCCTTAGAAAACTCCAGGAAGGGAGGCCTACAAGAGAAAACTTGCAGCTCAGAAACACGGCTCACAGAAGTAATGGCCACCAGGTAAACCACCTTGAGAGTAAGGTCCTTCAATGAGCAGGAACCCAGGGGTCAAAGGAAGGGCGCACTAGCATGGACAGGACCAGACTGAGATCCCAGGCCAGAACCAAAGGCCACACTGGAGGCCGAAGCAATCTAGCCACCCTCAAAAAGCAAACCATGTCTGGAAAAGAAATTAAACGCTTACCCTCGCAAATCGCGAAACGCAGACAAAGCTGCAAGTTGAACTCAGACAGAAGACCATGTCAGGCCCCTATCACAAGATGTGAGGCAAAGAAGCATGAAAGGAAACCACTCCACGCGCAGCACACCATTCTTCAAAAATACGCCAAACCTGCACATAAGCCCGAGAAGTGGAAAGCCTCTGGGACCCCAAGAGAATGGAGATCACTTTATTTGAATAACCTTTTGTACCTAGGTGTTCCCTCTCAAGAGCCAAACTGTAAGACAAAAGGGACCTGGATCGAACATTGGAATGGGGCCCTGAGTCATAAAGTTGGGCAAGAGGGACAGCGGAAGAGGATCTGCAACGAGAAAAAGAACCAGATCTGTGTACTATGGATGCCTGGGCCTGTCCGGAGTCACCAGGTCACGTGGCTGGGGTACTAAGCAACGCGAAGAATGACTCTGCCCACCATCGGCCACAGAGGAAACATGTAAAGGAGGCCTGCTGTCAGCCAAGACTGTACCAGAGCATCCAGCTCCTTGGCCTGAACATCCCTGCACCGACTGAAGAACCGTGGCACTTTGGCATTGACATTCATGGCCATCAGGTCCATGACTGGCAGCCCCCAAGACTACACAATCAACTCGAAGGCTGCGGGACTGAGACACCACGCTCCAGGATCTAGCCATGAGCAGGGCAGCCTCCTGTGCCACCAGACGATTCCTGGTTCCCCTCTGACGATTGACATAAACTACCGCCATGGATTGTCCAAGAGAACTCAAACAGACTTGCCCGTCGACAACATCTGGAACACTAGGAACGCCAGCCGGATGGCTCTGATCTCCAAAACATTGATCGACCAAGACGCCTCTTACGGAGACCAGTTGCCCTGAGCTGAGTGACCAAGACACTGAGTTCCCCAACTGAGGAGATTGGTGTCTGTGAAAAGTATTGTCCACTGAGGGTGATCCAGACTCGCTCCCTGCACCAGATTGGAAGACTGTAGCCACCAACAGAGACTGCGACGAACTAATCCCCGAAGAGGAATGGGAGAGTGCAAATCGTGCTGAAGCAGAACATGCTAAGCCCGGACTCACCGAACCATGTCCAGGAAAGCCGCCATTGACCCCCACGACCTGGAGAAAAATCTGCACACAAGGACACCAGGAAGCCATCAGAAGACGAATCTGCGACTGCAACTTGACCACTCGGGCCTCTGGCAGGAAGACCTTCCTCAAACTGGTGTCAAAAAGAACCACAAGATACTCTAGGCGCTGAGATGGAGCCAACTGGCTCTTGGACAGGTTGACTACCCATCCCAGCGACTGCAGGAACTCCACAACCCAATCAGTAACTCAGAAACGCTCCTGGAAAGAATTTGCTCGGATCAACCAGTTGTCCAGATAGGGGTGTGCTAGAATGCCCTCTTTACATAAGAACGCCACCATGACCACAATAATCTTGGTGAACGTCTGCGGAGCCATGGCCAGACCAAAAGAAAGTGCACAAATCTGATAGTGCCATCTCAAGATCGCAAAGCAAAAGAACCACTGATGGGAGGCACAAATTGGAACATGCAAGTAGGCCTCCGTCACATCGAGAAAGGTCAGAAATTCTCATGGCTGAACAGCCAGAATGACAGATCTCAGGGTCTCCATGCAAAAACTCTGAGCCATATTGACCTCCTTCAGATCCAAGATGGGCTGAAAAGTCCCCTCTTTCTTAGGCACCACGAAGTAAATCGAATACCGGCCAGTGTCACACTCCTGTGGAGGCATATACACTACTGCTCTTAGATCTAGCAATATTTGAAGGGTCTGGCGAAAGGCCCGCTTCTTCTTCCCATGTTGCCTGCCAAGGAGAAACAAGAAAGTCTTGTAACCGAGCGCTCATCGGAATCAAGGGAGGCACCGGCAAGGACTCATTGGACGGGATGGGTGGCAGGGGAACCAGCAGAGGAATCATGCTCCCCCCCCCCCCCGCCAATGGGCCCCCCCCAAGAGACCCAGAGACATGAAAATCAGCCCCTCGACCAGGGCAATATCTGCAGAAATCATGTAAACTCCCCCAAGCAATGCCATCCCGTGCAGGCAGGCAGGCATGGTCTTCAGGAAGACGGGGCACCTTAGGGTCCATTAAGGTCTGAACAAACTTTGTCCAAATCCTTGCCAAAAGACCCCCAAAAGGGAAATTTTGTCAGCTTAGCCTTAGATTCCACATCCACTGAGCAAACCCAGAGCCACAAGGTACGAGCGACAATCCCAAGAGCCATGGACTTGTCCGACGCCCTTCTCAGCCCACAAGAGGTCATACATGGCATCAGAGAGATAAGAAGCACACATCTCAATTTTGGCTACTTCCTGTTCCACTCACAGTCAAGGACACGCTTGGCTCACCAAAAACAAGCCCAAGCTATCAGACAGTCACACATTGCCACCTGGACTGCAAGAGCAGTGACATCAAAATTCTGCTTAAGGAGGGACTCTAACCTACGCTCAAGAGTCCCTCAAGGCTGAGCCACTATCAATGGGCACCGTATGCCGCTTCGCGATGGCCGAGACCACAGAATCCACCACCAGTGACTTCAAGTTATTCCTATCCCTCTCTGAGATGGGATAAAGGTGAGCCATAAAACACACAAAACAAAAAGGTGCCTCTAGTGCTTTCCACTGCGCAAGCACAATATCCCGAATATCCTGATGCATAGGAAAAGAGCGGGATGCTGAGCAGATCCTCCAAAGCAGAGGGTCCACCACACACAGGGGCTCCTTCGTGTCTTCCTCAAAATGCAACTCTGAAGAGACCTGAAGAATAAGCTCCTGGAGCTCTTCCCTTGTTGTTGGCTGATGTATTCTTTTCATGGATACCTCTGTTTGCATTTCTCATCCTTGTACCATGCTTGTTTCTCTTGTTGACTCTTTAATAAAAATGATATTAAAAAAAAAACCAAAACAACAAAAGATGTGCACCACCAACGCATCCTCGCCAGCTGGTAGAACCAAAAAACTGCTGCTAGCGGCATCTGTCCTCCTGAGAGGATCCTGGAGGTCTCCCAAAGGGTCCAGGTCCTCATCAAGAGAAAACTGCTCCCCACAGAAAAGAATCATCGTCCCAAGAGAACCTCAGCCACTTAGACGAGAGAGGAGACAGGGACGAAACTGGCGCTGAGGGGGGCCGAACCAGAATGGATGTAGAGGAACTCTCCCCCCTCCCCGAGACCCCTGGACGCCTGAAGATAAGCCTTACTTAAGGCAAAAACAAAATCTGGGAATAAAATACATGACGGCCCAATGGGACTCACTGCCAAAGCAGAGGACACAGCAGAAAACCTGCCCCATCTCTCCAATACAGGGGGAAGGTCACCTGAGGCTGCAGACAAAATGGAGGTGCTTTTCGCCAAAATCGGAGCAAAGCCTGCCAAAAAACATGCCCCCGAGGCCTGTAGCAGCTGAGAAGCCTGAACCATCTCAGCCGCTAAAGCAGGCAAGCTGGCAGCAGCGGTAAGAGTCCCCAGCAGCATCGGCGACAAGAGAAACCTTATTTCCCTAACCGTTGCCGTTCCCTGTCAGTTGCCAGCATGTGAGGCATTCGCGAAGGGGATTCCTGGATGCTGGCTCCCGAAGCTGACGAGGATTCCTCTTTGTGGCGGACAGTACAACACAAGCACAGGCTAGCTGCATCGACCTCACTTCTGGAGCACAATGAGCACTTTTTCCCTTTCAAAGTGCACATTGCGCAATACGTGACCTTGCTAAGTGAAAAAAAGAGCTGGTTACCAATAAAAAGCAATAAGAATGAACTGAAGGCTCCCTTCAAACCGACACTGCCTCAGGATTTATTTTTCCCCTTGTCAGAACAGACTCCATTGGCTCTCTAAGCCATATACCTTGCCGGTATAGATGGCAAGGCTTACAGCTGAGGCACCTCTAGAAAAATTTTGGGGAAGTGGAGGAAATGGAGGGAGGGACTCAACTCATGACCCGTCGAGTGTGACACCCCTGAGGTCAGATGGACCCCTGAAAGGGTCCCAAAGTTAATCTGGCACCAAATAGGGACGAGAAGGCCACTAAACAACTTTCAATAGGCCTACACTAACCATTTTCAAGGAAGACTGGAATAGCTTACCACACCTGCAGAGACTGAGAACATACTGGTTAGACTAGAGGAAAGCACAGCTATTAGTATTGCAGCCAAAGTTTTGTCTCAGTCTCTACCTGCTGGTCATGGTGAGCTATTACCCATCAGTGAACTGTACTGGTCTGGAGAGATGCTAAAGAAACTCATGTTACCCCTCTCCTTAAATCATTTCACTGGCTCCCTATCTGCCTTTGCATTTAGTTCAAGCTCCTATTACTAACCTCAAGTGTATTCATTCTACTGCCTCTCAATATCTCTCCTTTCTTCTCTCTCCTTATACACCAACCAAAGAACTCCGTTCCTCAGATCAGCTGCTCTAAGCTGTACCCTTCTCCTCCACTGCCAATTCCACTTCATTCCTTTGATCTAGCTGCCCCCTATGCCTGAAATAAACTACCTGGAGTTTTTCAGCCATGCCCCTTTCCTTACCTTGTTTAAAAGCAGACTGAAAATCCACCTTTTTGATATAGCCTTCAATCCATAACCCTACTCCCTCTTGCCCTAGCCAGCAGATTAACCATTCTCTCTAATCGTATCCATGGCATCCTGTTTGTCTGTCTTGTCTGTTTAGATTGTAAGCTCCTTCAAGCAGGGACTGCCTCTTTCGTGACTCTGTACAGTGTTGCATATGTCTAGTAGCGCTATAGAAATAAATAGTAGTAGTACTAGTAGAACGTCTGCAAACAAGCCTGGAACCTGAATTAAATGAGAAATAAACTCAAGCAGAACAGATAGGCTTTTCTACAATCTCATGTGTAGAGAGAGAAACTGAGGAGATTCAGGACATCTCAGAGTGATGGAAGGCAGAGCAAAGAAAATGCTAATTAGGAGTTTTACACAAATCTCACAGGAAGGGGTTGACTACCCAAGAGTTCAGGAATGATATATGCCTATTGCACTAGAAATGCATTGCAGTAATGGAAACAGCTCAATCTAAATAGGATGTTTCATCTTTCTTTGGCTGACCAAGAATGCACTCTTTTCCTTTGTTCCCACTGTGAAGATAGTGCCAAAAGACTGAGCTATATAGTTCAGTATCAAGCACACAAATAAAACTGACACATACCTGTGCTGATAACAGCACAAATTTCTTTGGCGGTATCAGGTGCTGTTGTACAACAACTGGTGAATCTGTTATTGGAATCAAGTCCTTGTTCAATGGTGTGATAATCCTCTCAACTTTAAATTCTTCAATGGCAGAAAGAGCCCAGGAATGCCCATCCACACGGGTTGTCATCTGAAGAAAAGAAAATCAAGTTTAATATGCTCAAAGTTAGACAAAAAGACAACATGGGAGCACATGCGACGAAGCCACTAAGTTGTAGATTTAAAACAAACCGGAGAAAATATTTCTTCACTCAATTAATAATTAAACTTCAGAATTCATTGCCAGAGAATATAATGAAAGCAGTTAGCTTAGCGGGTTTTAAAAAAAAGGTTTGAATAGCTTCTTTAAAAATCCACAAGCCATTATTGAGAATCCACTGCTTATTCCTAGGATAAGCAGTATAAAATATGTTTTGTTTTTAATTAATTATTTTATTTTATTTTTTTAAATTCTTTATTCATTTTCAAACTTACAATAAGTGTGATAAAATGTCCAAACAAATTAACAATATCTATATCACTTAATAATCATCAATGGTAACAGTGATAAATACTTAACTCCCACCCTTCCCCCCCTTACCTATCAAATAATCAATACTTATACAATACATAACTATAAAATTCCTTCCCCCTTCCCTCACAATTGAACTTGTAAATTTAAGGGAAAAGAAAATTTCATCTAATCAGTACAGTAAGAAAGCAAACCAGCACAAATATAAACAGCAAAACACACAACAAGAAAAGGCAGGAACACATTGGTTCTTAGTGTTCCCTGCCCCATTATACAAAAAACAGTTCAGAAATATTCTCTTACCCCCCCTCCCCCACCCCCTCAGACAGCATTATCCTTAATGGTTCGCCAATGTTCAAAGCCACACCAAATGCAGATAAAGTGCCCTGTTCTATCAGTTTTACGAGCTGTCAAATAATACAAAGTCTATCATTCATCCATCCTGGATGATATCCAATAGAGTCCCAATGGCCTGACACCACTGAGTTGCTAAAGTCCATTGGGTAGTCCTGAAATGGAGACATGATAAAAAGGTGTGACATGCACTGTTGAGGCCATATGGCCTAGCAATCTCAACATTTGCCAAGCTGATACCTGCTGGCTGCTGCATACAAGAACGGCACTCAATCCTGAGGGAGGAAGGCTCAAACTTGTATTGTGTCTAGCAGAGATCCTATTTACTCCATTACTGAACTGGTTGGTTATGGGACTTTGGGTAATTGATCACAAACCCTAGTAGTTCCAATACCCAAATAGTCCTCTGCACCAATTCTTGAGCACTCTTCTGCAACAAATTCTTTATCAGCCAGTCGTCCAGATAAGGAAATACATGCACTCCTGATCTAAGTAGCGATGTTGTGATTGCTACATATGATGAATACCCTGAGTGCAGATGTGAGGCCAACGCGGTACTGAAAGTGGTGCTTCCCTACTAGAAATCCGAGATACCTCTAGTAACTGGGAATTAGATGATTGTGTGTATATACGTCCTTAAAAGTCCAAAGAGCAGAGTCAATTGTTTTCCTGAATCATGAGAAGGCTCCCCAGGAAAATCATCCTGAATCTTTCTCTTGCCAAATATTTGTATATTCATTCAGAGCCCATATGTCTAGGAAGGGACAAATCCCACTCTACCCCACTCTCTGTTTTCTTGGTGAAGAGGAAGTACCTGGAATAGAATCTCTGCCCTTCCCGTCCTGGTAGGACAGGGTTGACTGCATGGGCCTGGAGAAGGGCAGAGTTGTTCTGCAAGTACCTGCTTGTGCCAAGCATTGAGAAGACACTTGTGGCAGGCAATTTGGAGGTGTCTCTTGCCAACTGAAAGCATACCCTGTTTGGAATCTTTTGAATACCCACCAGTCAGAGGTTATAAAGGGCTATCTTTCTTAGTAAAAATTCAACCTCCCTCCTATAGGCACATCATCTAGAATGGATTCTTTGACTGTGGCCATGCTCTCCTGGAGCCAGTCAAAAGCTGGCCTCCGTTTCTGCCTGGAGAGCAGGTTGATGTCTGTGGATGGGGCTGGAAAGATTGAGGATGTTGAGCCTGAGACTACTGTTAGGGACAAGCAGAAGTAAACTTATGCCTCAGATTACTAAAAGCTTCAAGACCTGCCAGAAAACCTTATAGTAGAAGACAACACAGAAGGAGGTTGCCAGAATAGGGACTGGATGGTATCAGTGTGTTTTTTCATGAGGTCAGCAACCTCTTCTACCTTATCCCCAAAATGATTCTCTCACTTGCAAGGAGCATAGGCTAACCTCTCCTGCAAGTTGAAAATCAGAGACATGGAGCCATTAGAGTCTGCACATCCGCACACCCAAAGCAGAAAGTCTAGACACAATGTCAAAGTGCTGCATCCACACTGGCCAAATATTTTCAACAATGCTTCTGCCTTTTGGCCAAATGAGTTAATTTATCAGCTTGCTCCTGTGGGAGATTTTCTGAAAGTCTAGCACACTATAGATCAAAGTCTGCAAGTAAATGCTCATGTACTGTATTGCTGGTAGTCCTGGATATGGAAAATTAGCATCAAGGCTTGATAATCCTTCCTCCCAAAAGAATCTAGGGTCCAAACCTCTCTGCCTGGAGATGCCAAGGAATGAAACCTGGATCTCCTAGCCCTTTTGAGAATGGATTCAACCACCAAAAAGTGGTGCGGCAACTGTGCCTTCTAAATCCAGGAGCCTTCTAGATGCGATACATGGTATCCATCTTCTTCGGTACAACCTGTACCGAGATAGGGGTCTCACAATTCTTCATCTGTGTATCCAAGGGAATCTTGTGCAGCAGAACTGTTGCAACATCTTTAGGTGGGTAATCAAACTCCAGGATCTGAAATAACGCCTATATTCCCAACTTAAAGGAAATGGCCTCCATCATTTCCTTAACAAAACAGGTGAACAAGAGAGACTCAGGTGGAGACTTTCTGCTCTCATTAGATGGAGAGAAGGATCAAAGGGTACGCCAGGGGAGGGACATTACGGTGGGCAGACTAGATGGGCCGTGGGCCCTTATCTGCCGTCTATTTCTATGTTTCTATGTTTCATACGACCTCTCTTCTGAAAAGGTACTCTAGCGCTTCCTCAGCCTCCCATGATCAATCTGTGTCAGACTCAGCATCATAGGGCTAGATTCATGAACGTGCTCGATCGGACCCGATCCGGGCAGGTCCGATGAATTTAGGAAACTTCAATATGCAGATGGAGGCAATCCGAGGAACGCCCCCATATGCCTACCCGGATCGCTCTATAGTGATCCCAGCGCATGCGCTGGACCTCCGGGCCTAGCAGGGTTTTTTGTGAAAGGGTTTTCCTTTTTTAACTTTTGGAGCCCGTGGTTTTAACCTGCTTAAGCCCGCGGGTAAAAACCACGGGCTTGCACTGCGGGGAAGGGTGGGAGAATCGGGGCATGCAGGCAGGCATGTTCGGGGCAGCCAGGCAGGCATGTTCGGGGCAGGCAGGCATTCAGGGCAGCAGGAGATCGGGGCTGACAGGGCAGAGAGCAGAGAGGCAGAAGGCAAGGCAGCAGGAAAGGGCTAGAGCGACTGGTCCTCAGCAGTTGTTTGGGAGTGATAGGCCATCTCAGCTGGTGTTGCAGGGTTTTGGAATGTGAATCGGATCCCTGCCTACTTTGCATGCCATTGCCCTCATTTGCATATGCGGATCGGAGGATGGTCAGCAGAGAGGCAAGTGAATCAGGCCGGGGTGAATCTAGCTCAAAGTTCTTATGGGATTCCTGCACTTGTATCAGCTGACTGGAGATATGTCTAGTCCTTGGGGTTGGGTGCCAAAGTGCCTGCTCACATCTCAACCTCAAGTGAGCTTCCTCCCCCAATGTTGAGCAGTGCATAGGGAGGCACCAACACCAATGTTTTCTGAGATAAAGGGGTTGGAGACCGCTCCACAGGCGTGTCATGGACATCAAGATCAGAGTGACTGAGTACTGCAGCTGGCACTCGATGCCTGAGCACTTTGGAGCTGTAGCATTCCTGCCAGCTCCTCCCTCAGCAATGCACAGAACCAATGCCTGTGAGGACAGGCATTGGTAAGGCTGGAGCCAGTATAGATGTGGAGACATATTTCTAAGATGTCAGTGTCAAACTAGAAGCAAAGTCCTTACTGCATGGGAGCTGTAGCAACAATACCAGAATTACAAAGGGGGAGCAGTCCTCTCGGTGCTGATGCCAATGTCCCAGAGTTCCCAGCACCATACACAGAATGGGACTGATGCAATGTTTCTTGGCCTTCGCCCAATGCTAGATATTGGTGTCCCTTGCTGTTAATGAGGATAATGTTGGATCCATTTATGTTCTCTGTGTCAGGTCCAAGGCAAATCAGTCCTAAGACTTGCTACCAGCATTTGATGTCAAAGGAGATGGATATGTCCTTGATGTAGGTACATTCCCAGTGTCAGGCAAAGTCCTAGCAACCATTGTGGTCAATGCTTCTTATACCAATGAACCAGAATTTGAGGATCCAAAAAAGATCCCTCTGAGGGACTTTTTTTTCCCTGCATTTGTAAACAAAAAACCCAAAAAGGTCATACTCAGGTCTCAAGCATCCCACATACTAATTATGAGAGTCAGTGTTAGATATTACCCCTTTACACTGGATGCATCTTTTGAAATCACTGGGAGTCTTTTGGGGTATTTTAAAGATCAACAGCTAAATCACAAGGCTCAATAGTGAGGCCAAAAAGAGGATTATCTCTAACTGAGCTCAGTGCTCCAGCTTAAAATGGCCTTGAGAGCCGCAAAAGAACAAAGAAAAAATTTAAATGGCCAAAAATAATAAAATATGTATAATGGAGAAAAGATAACAAAATTATAAGAGGAAACAAAAATTCCTCTTATAATGGGAAGGATAATATTGCAAGGAAAAAAAGAACTAAGTTTAACTAAATGTGACCTCCTAATTCCATGGAAAAAAACAAGACTGAGGGTCCCACACTCATGCATCAGGTGGGAAGGCACTTGTGCATATAAAGTGGGGCCACTGCCAAAAGCTTGGTAAAACTATAGAGCAATAGGTAGCTCTGAACCTGGTTCCGTCAGAATGATGTCACCCAGATGTATGGATATCACTGTCCTCATAGAAAGATCTTTAAAAAGAATATTAATATTACTGAAATTGATTTCTTTATGCTTTTTTTTGCACTTTTAAATTGGGAATTTCACCAAAATAAAGATGCATAGTTTATTTAAAAGCACACATTCACGTATTTGTTTGAAGTAGAATTTTTAGCATTTCTTAAGTCACCCAATGAAGGACTTGGGTCATTTATCTGCTGTTACTATAGGGTCCTTTTACTAAGGTGCACTAAAGGATTTTAGTAGATGCTAATGATTAGTATTTGCTAATCATTAGTGTGCACTAAATCTGTTAGCGCACCGTAGTTAAAAAAAGCCCTATGTTATTTTGCTTCACCATATCCATCAGGACCCAACTGCTTATTCTTTTGTGCATCCCTTGGTATTGGTAAATATGAGCCACCCTCCACCCTCAGTGAACCCAGGCTATATTTATTTTATTATTTTTATTGTTTTAACAAACTATGCATAGAATCCAGCTCTATGGGTGTTTGAGCACCTCCAATATTGAGCAAACTCCTCAACTGTGTCCAGGGAGAGGCAATTTCTATTGGGTTTAACACCCTCAATAATCCTGAAAAGTTGGCTCCTATAAACTATGATACTGTACATCAGTTTAGTTTTATATTGCAAGAAAAGTGGTATGTGATAACCCCTATATGAGGGAAAAAACAACAAAGAGGGGCTTGGGGAACTCTCCAATCATAATAATTTTAATCTGCTCTGCAATAGTAAAACCAAAAAGAAGTAAACAGACATTGCAACATAATATAAACAAGGTGAAACCAAACAAACCACCTACCTGTGCGCAACTTGCACAGCTCTCCAAAAACCAAATGCTCCAACTAGCCTTTGGATTTGTTCGACAGCCACCAAATAAATTCATTCTCACTTTTTAGGCTGCCACAAGCTAAGTTGCTGGGAACACACATTAGCATGAGATCTAACACAGACTTTATAGACATCTGGCAGGGTGGGGCATGAGGAATCGTATGATGTTATACAGGAAAGAGGATTATCCAGGAAAGAACCTAATCCTCCCTTCCTGTGCAAACAGCAACAGATTCCTTATGGCTGGGACATACTAAAGCAGTCCCTCGAGTCTAGGGTTGGACAGATGAGCCTACGATCAGCACTGAGGAACCGAAAATCAAGTCCACCTGTGCTCACACGTCTACTCTCTAAAACTCCATAAAGGTATGGAGAATGGATCACATAGCTGCCCTACAAATCTCATTAGGCAGTACCGCTCTCAACTCATCCCATAAAGAAGCCACACTGAACTTTCAACGCAATTGAAAGCTTTTTACCAAGGAAAACACCAAAATAGGTTTCAAATCACAACTTGCATTGTCATGTCTCACAAAGAGAGAGGGAAAGGATCTCAGAATGCCTGCATTGATTAATGTCAATAATGACATTCAACTACTGAGAAGGTCAAGCTTTCTTTCATAGATTCAATTCTCTCTCCTATATCAATGTGTTAAATTATAATGCCAATACTTTTAAATAGTGTAATATTCAAAAAATAATAATAAATTGAAAGTGCTACTAATATTTGAATTGTCTTTAGCTCTCAGCTTAAAGTAATCTTTAGCCCGACAGGACCCATTTCGCCAGAATTTCTTGGCTTCTTCAGGGGTCTTTTAGTGTGCGAGCTACTTAACTGCTACACTCATATGATTCAAAGATGGTGTCCCTGGGTTAAATACAGGTAGTCAAATTTCCTGACTGACGTGAAATGCCAAAACCACCTTTGGCAGAAACAAGGGTACATTGCAAAAAGACACCCCTGCCTCTGTAAATCTGAGGAAATGCTCTCTGCATGATAGAGCCTGCAGCTCTAATGCCCTCCTTCCCAAGGCAATTGCTACCAGGAAAACGGTCTTCACAGTAAGATCCATCAAAGACGCCTCCAACAAGTGCTTGTATGGGGCCTGAAGACCTGTAAAATGATGCTGAGGCTCCATGTAGGAAATGGCTGCCTAATTGGAGGACACAACCACGACATTCCTTTCAAGAATCTGGTGACGTCTGGACTTATATAGCTGCCCCAGTATTACTGGGAACATCTGAAGTACAAGGAAGCCTCTAGAAAAAACAATGAAAACTCAAAAATAAGAATCCAATGCACAGTAGATGAGGAGGACACCTTTTCAATTCGCTTGCAGAAGTAAAACTGAGGAGAGTAAAATGATTGATGCCTTCTACAAGAAAACTCGCCATAAGGAATAGCATGCTGTTTACACAAGAAAGAACCTTTCTGGTGAACAATGTGGTATATACTGTATATCTCTTGCTTTAAAATAGTAGTAAGTGATGACTCATGTTTACCTGCATTTCCATCATTGGTTTCTGAAAGGGGAAAGAATCATGGTTGATGCACCACAAAATATCACTGTCTTCACTTTCTGAAGCTGCCATCAGCAACACACCTGAAAAATAAAAATTATCATACTTTATGGAAAAGGCTATTATTTGTTCAGGTCTTGCCTTTCTAACAATGGTGGACAACACAATTTAACAAGAAAACAGATAAAGGCAAGTATGATGTCCAGTCCAACAAACACCAATTTTATTAAATAAAGTTCGATCCCAACAAGGATCCTAGTTTTGGCATATAAATATGCCTTCATAAGGGGACACAGCGTTTAAAATATATAAAGGACATAAAATAAAAACATGAACATATGAAATATGAATATATGTCAATATAAGTGAAACATATGATTAAAAACATTGACTTATAAAAATCATAAATATAATATAATAAAACCCTTACCCATGCATATGCAGTTGAAACTGCGTGATCCCTGCCGCTATGATTTGTGCCTTCATGGCCATGTTCCATTTTCAGCGCGTGCGGCGGTAGAACCTATGGCAGTTTGGTTTGCGGCGCATAAAAGGAGCCTGTGGCACCGATTTTCCCCATTGCCGACATCGCTTCCAGCCTAGGGCAGGGAGGGAGGCTTCAACTCGCTGCTTGCTTCAGGCCTTCCTCGCTGCTGGGTCCTACTCCTGCCTTCGTGCAAAAAGTAGGTGTTAACCGGCAGTGATGAAGGACCAAAGCAAGCAGGAGCATCGAGTTGTGAAGGCTGTGCTGCCGACGGCTGTGTGAGACTCGGAAGGAGGGGGGGATGAGAAACGCTACTGATGGCTATGTGAGACCGTGGAGGAGGGGGGAAATGATGCCCACACCTGTGTGAGACCGCAGGGGGAATGCTGCAGCAGCAACCTTTTGGAGAGACAGAGGGAAAGAGGGAGAACGAAAAAAAGGGAAGAGGTGGGGAAGGGCTACTGCAGGTCAGGGGGAGCAGGCAAGGGATGCTGGTGAACAGGGGGGAGGTAAAACCAAGGGAGAAGACCGACTGCAGTACAGGGGGAGCAGGGAAGGGCTACTGCTGGACATGAGGGAGGTAAAAGGAAGGGAGAAGGGCTACTGCTGGACAAGGGGAGCAGGGAGGGGGTGCTGCTGGACAGGGGGAGGTAAAAGGAAGGGAGAAGGGCTACTGCTGGACAGGGGGAGCAGGCAAAGGGTGCTGCTTCACAGAGAAGGATGGGAGGGAAATGCTGCTGCTGCACAGGGAAATGGGGGGGGGAGAGGGAAAGGGGGCCAGGGAGCAAACTTGCTATGTTTTGGGGGAGGGGTGTGCTGGGGAGCAGGCAGCAATCTTTGTTTGCTCTGGGGGGGGAGACAGAAGGGGGCCACGGAGAAAGAGAAAAAGAAAGGCAGGCAGGCATGGCGCCACAGAGAGTGACAGGCAGGCATGCAGGGGGGCCAAGAAGAGAGACAGAAAGACAGACAGGCAGCAAACGAGAACAAAAGACAGATGCACACAGAAAGACAGCGAGCAGGGAGAGAGACAGAAAGCAAGAAAGACAGACTGACAGGGGGCCAGGGAGAGAGACAAACAGAAAGAATGATAGACAGACAGGGGGCCCATAGAGACAGACAGTGGACAAGGAGAGAGACAAAGAAATAAAGATAGACAGCCAACGGCCAAGGAGAGACAAAGAAAAAAAGAAGCCAGCGGCCAAGGAGAGGGAGAGAAAGAAAAAATGAAAGCCAGACAGCCAGCGGCCAAGGAGAGAGAGAGAAAGAAAAATAAAACAGACAGACAGCTCACACGGTAAGTTTTCATTAAATTTTGTGATCTGTTAAGTCTACACATCTATTCTAGAACACATTAATCTAACAGGCTTAAACACTAGTGAATATATAAAACATTATCAGACTAAGCAGAAACAGAAATTAAGATAATATGTACATTATGAAAGATGATAAGTGTATAATATCAACTGATCCATATCAACAATCTAATATAATAAAGCCCTAAGCGCGCATGCGCACTCTCACCTGCGTGCTCCCATTTTCCGTGCGCTGTAGGGCACCACAGGTAGGAGTGCGCATGCGTGAGAATCCCCCGAGGCGGATGTCGGCTGCTGCAGGCCACAGAAAACAAGGTGACCACCGTGATTGTGTGTGCAGGTCTGCTGCCAAACTAAAAAAACTACTTCAAAATAAAAGTGGAATTAAATAATTTCTGAATGGGACCACTTCCTTCAAGTCTAATTAAGTGATTGAAGGAACCGTAAGCTATGATGCTGGCCCAGTGGCATAAATCACAGCTGTGTCGAAAAGTTAAAAACAGGCATCCTAATGCAGTGACAAACTTATTGCCGCAATTAAAAAATTCTGAAACCTCGCTGTAAATTAAAATGTCATATTTAAACAATATTAATACAATACAGAACAATGTGAAAGTGAAACCGCTATGCAGGGCTCCGACGAGTGTAACATTCAAATAATGTTAGCTACGTTTGCTGCATTCAGACAATGCTGGCAAAATGTTCAAAAACACTTATTAATGGAACCCCAACATTGAAAATCAAACTGCAAGGCAGTTTCCACTACTGACAATTAGATAAAATCATGCAGGGACCTCTAAGGCATAAGAAAAACAAGAAAATGGTGACCGCTGAGTGATGTAAATTTAAACAGTGTGTGAGTGCTCTGGCGTTATGTGAAACGTAAGAGCATACCTATGAAACAGACCAATCAAAATGTTCCAATAGTATATATCTAATATAATAAAGCCCTAAGCGTGCATGCACACTCCCACCTGCGTGCTCCCGTTTTCCGTGCGCTGTAGGGCACCGCAGGTAGGAGTGCGCATGCATGAGAATCCCGCGAGGCGGATGTCGGCTGCTGCGGCTGTCAGCGGCTGAAGGCCACCGCGGCTGTCGACGTCTGCAGGCCACGGCGGAAGATGGCTGAAGGCTGGCTGGAGGAGGACAAGGAGGAGCTGCGAGAGCTCCGCAGAGGCAGGAGGTGAGGAGAGAGAGACAGAGACAGATGGATGAGAAGGACAGAGGGGCTACTAGGGGGACCAGGAGAGATGGTAGGGGATAGGGAGAGATAGACTCAGGGAGTGTGGAGGGGGCAGGAGAGAGAGTTAGTCTTGGGGAAGGACAGAGGGGGACAGGAAAGGGAAAGATGGCAAAAGAGGTGAAACAGGGTCAGAGAGAGATGGTAGAGGGTGTGAAAGGGGGAAAGGGAGAGATGGAAATGGTAGAATCACTGCTGCTTTGGGTAACTGAGGGAGGAAAGGTTGGTACGTCAGGACTGCTGCTGCCGCCTCAGGTAAGTAAAGACCCTGTCAGGAGGGTCAAAAGGGTACGGGCATGATAGAGGCAGGGCATGAGTGGGGTCAGAGTATAGGTGGGGCTATTCTAGCACCCGTTACTGTAACGAATATAACGGGCTAAAACACTAGTATTTTCTATAAAAAACGGAAAACTCTGGAAGCATTGAATGAAAATTTGATTGGTATATGGCTCTAGGAAGCTGGGCTTCATGCTAAAAAAAATAAGAGCTTAATCTAAGGTAGACCAAAAAATATAGATGTATAGAGGAACCAAATTACTAAATATTTACTAAAACTTTTTTTTTTTTTTAAAGGCCATATAGATAAAAGAGTAAATGCAAAAGAAACATACTGGATGTTGCCAAATTAATCAATAGCCAAAAGCTTGAAAAAACAGCCAACTGTGATATGAAATAAATTAAGCCTAAAGGCTAAATTGAACAAAAATAAATTAAGCCTAAAGGCTAAATTGAACAAAAATACAATTAATATGCAAATGTCTGAACAAATAAATACCCTTGTGTTAAAGTGCATCATGCTTCAAACACCTTGCCCAGTGAACCGTGAATCAGAGTACATTTAATTGTAAAATCGGAATTTACTAATGTGGGTGATAAGTTAAAAGCAGAATGACAATGCATTCAAGTTTATTAAAAATTTGATATACTGCCTAGGCAGTGTACATTAATAATAATGAGTTACATAAACCATGAGTAGTATTAATAAAATCAGACGTTACATAAAATACATATAAACAAACTAAACAGACTAAATTAATTAAAGCAAAACTCACATGGGGACCCTTTTACTAAGGCACCCTAGCTGCTTTAGTGCATGCTAATAACGCATCCATAGGATATAATGGGTGCGTTAGAGTGCGCTAAAACGGCTAGCGTGCCTTAGTAAAAAGGACCCCTTGGTTAATTAATTAACAAACATATTAATTAAGACAAACTGGAATGAAAGGAAAAAACAGGGAGGAACTACAATCTTGAAAGGAAAGAACAGTTAATGCGAGTACAATGAGAAGTATGATCTTCAAGTACTATGGAAAGTTAAGCGGAATAAATGAAACTGTGCAAGACATGTCAAAGTGTACTAATGTATACCATAAAATTAAACCAGCGCTACAAATCAGGATACAATTAAACAAACTGCCTATCCAAAAAGTATTTGATACATATAACTAGACAGGCTTTCGGCATAAATACACTATATTTATTAAATAACTCAAATCATAGCACCATATTACATATTAAACAATGAATCCATATTGCATTTCCAACTGATAAAATCTGTGTTGTCCACCTAGGCAGCAGCCTGGTGGAAGAAAACCTGGAGCTTGTACTCAGTTCATTCAAAGACCTTTTTCTAAATAAAGTCAACCTATTGTACCTCATAGTTTGTGTGTTTTATTGCATTTCTCCAATGCTCCAACAAGCGTTTGCTGGTTCTTAGACAAAGATGATAAAATGCCTGCACAGGCTGGGGATATGCGCAAGGGAAACAGCGATGCTGCCCGGGCTGGGGATGTGCGCGAGGGAAAAAGATGCTGCACAGGCTGGGGATGTGTGCGAGGGAAAGAGATACTGCACGAGCAAAAGGGGGTTGGGCAGGAAAGGAAAGGGATATGCACAGGCAGGAAGAGGGCTGGGAAGAGAGGGAAAGAGATGCTGCCAGTGGAGGAGGGAAAATGGTTGGACATAGGTACATGAAACTGTAAGAATTTGTGGTGGGATGGAAATATCAGAATGTGAAAAAAGGCTTCCATGAGATTCAGAGAGGCAAGGAATTCTCCCATGACAACCGCTGTAACAACCGCTGTAACAACATGCGAAAGCGTGGAACCTTGAGAGTCACATTCATGTGCTGAAGATCCAGAATAGGCCTCCAATCTTCGGAGCTTTTCTTTGGAACAATAAAGTATATAGAGTATCTGCCAGAGCCTGAGAGTTCAGGAGGCATCGGCTCTATAGCTTGAATATCCAGCAAACGTTGAACAGTGGCTTGAACCTTAAACGCTTTGTCCGACCAACCCGTGGATAGTCCACAAATCAGTCTGTCAGAGGCCAGGCAAATTCCAGTTTGTAGCTCAAACGAATAATGTCCAAGACCCACTGGTTGGATGAAATGCGAACCCAGGAGGACAGGAATGCTGAGAGTCTGCCCTCTATCTGCAAAGGGGCACCCCTCAGCCTGGCGCCATTGCGCCTTTTTGGCAGAGGGTGCAGGATGGGCAGAAGAAAGCTGGGACTGCCTGTAGCTGGCAAATCTGGGCAGGAAGCTCTGGGAAAATCTCTGTGACGTGGCACTCGCATATAGGTGGAACTGCCGGGAGCCACAAAAATTGGAGTGACCAGAACCTCTAGAAGTCTTGAGTCTGCTATCAGGCAAGGCGATGGCCACCACAGAATTTATGAGATCATCTAGGCTTTTGCCAAACAGTAACTGCCCCTTAAAGGGAAGTCTAGCCAACATAGCCTTGGAAGTGGATTCACGAGTCCATTGTCTGGACCAGAGCATCCTACGGGCAGAAATGGAGTAAAGTTGACACTTTTGCCAAAACCCGCATAAGGTCAGTAACATAATCAGACCCAGTCAAAAGAAGTTGAGGAGGGGGATCCTCAACCTCATTCTCCAGCATGCACAGTCGAGAGAGACAGGCATGTGTGATAAAGGATGCCACCAAAGCAGTCTTTTTGCCTAAGGTAGCTGCATTAAAAAGTCTCCAGAGGACCACATCCACACGGCGGCCCTGTATATCGTTAAGCATCACACCATCTTCACTGGGTAGAGAGGTGTGCTTAATCATCTGCACAACCAAAGAATCCACCCTAGGCTGACCCAGAAGCTACTGGCACTCTGGTGCCAGAGGATACAAGTGAGACATTACATTACATTACTGACTTCTATTCCGCCTGTACCTTGCAGTTCTAAGCGGATTACATCAGAAGATAACTGGACATTTCCAGGAAAGAAAGTTGCAATTAAGATAACTGGACATTTCCAGGAAAAAAGTTACAATTAAGGAGCTAGTTACATTATACAATTAGGAGCTGGTTTCATAATAAAGTTTTGAGAAGAGGGTACAAGATAGGTAGAAAAATTAGGAAAACGTCAGATGAAGCAGGAAGATTACGAGATAGTTAAAGAGTGAAAGCTGGTTACATTGTTGAGTCTTAGGGGGTAATACAGGTAGAGAGGGTGAGAGGCGGGGAGTTGCAAGGGGGGAGGGGAAGGGGGGTTAAGCTATCTGGATAAATTTTTTGAATAGCAGGGTTTTGATTTCTTTTCGGAACGTTTTGAAGTCAGTTGTTGCTGTGAGCAGGTTGGAGATGTAGGGATCCAATTTTGCTGCCTGTGTTGCTAGTAGGTGGTCATACATCTTTTTGCGCTGAGTTCCTTTGAAAGGGGGGTAGGAGAATGGGGACTGGGTTCTCCTTTGTCTGGATGAAAGGTTCCGATTTAGGCGGTTATTTAGGTGGGTGGGTGCAATTCTGTTTAGTGCTATGAATAGTAGGCTGTATAGTTTGAATTAATTGCGGGCTTGTATAGGTAGCCAGTGTGAATCAAGGTAGGCGTTGGTGATGTGATCAAATTTTCCAAGTGAGTAGATCAGTCTGAGGGCTGTGTTCTGTACAGTCTGTAGTTGTTTTATTAAGTATGTGGGGCATGGTAGGTAGAGGATATTGCAGTAGTCCACTAGACTCAGGACTAGGGATTGGACTATGAGTCTGTATTGATCTTTGTTGAAAAATTTTCTTATTTTTCGTAGGTTGCACATGGTAAAGAATGCTTTTTGAGTAGTTTTGTTGATTTGGACCTGCAGAGTGCAGCATCTGTCTATTGTAACTCAAAGGAGTTTAAAACCGGGCTGTATGGAGTATTTGGTGGCATTTATTTCTAATTCAGTTATAGATGGGGTTTTGTCCTTTTCAAGAAATAGAAATTTTGTTTTGTCCGGGTTGAGCTTCAGTTTGTGGTCTAGCATCCATTTTTCCACTGCTTCTAGTGTTTTTTCCAGGTTGTCTATTGGAGTGGGGTCTTGTGAGTCGAAGGGGAGTATGGTTATGTTATCTGCGTAGCTGAATGAAGTTACTTCTAAGTTGTCTAGAATGGTACCAGGGGAGGATATGAAGAGGTTGAAGAGCATGGGTGACAGAGGTGACCCTTGAGGTACTCCACAGGGGTTAGACCAGGGGTCCGATAAAAGATCTTTTGTTTTTACTCTGTATGTTCTTGTTTTGAGGAATCCTTGGAACCAATTGTATACACCGCCTGAGACATGGCTCTTGTTATCTTAAGAGTACCTTCCAGAGGGTCATACTGCTCTGAGATAAGAACACTCATATTAGGGTGCCAGGGGAAGGTAGAAGACTGTGTGCACACACCACAAAGCCAGGAATAAGAAGCAGACAGAGCCGGCCATTATTAAGATGGACTTGGGAAAATCCACTGATTATTTCTAAGATAAATAGCATGAAATCTGTTTTAGCCTGTTGAGATCTTGCCATGTACTTGTGACCTCGATTGGCCACTGTTGGAAACAGGATACTTAAGTGATGTCACAAGTCTCTAGTTCTGTCTCCACATGCTGGCAGAAGAGTTCTGGACTAGTCTGGAGGGATGAGAAACTATTTTGATAGTCTGTTTAGTATTGGTAGAAGCATGGAAATTGATAGTGCTACTCCCTTACAGGCAGTGTTAGATTGGCTGGGATTGGTGTTCTGACAAGGAAACATCAAAATTTCAAGTAGGATTGTGCAACTTATTATTATTTGGACTGTTTTATGCTTTCTTAAAGGTGCTTTGGACATCATAGTGTTCCAGTTTGTTCATTTGTTGACATCCCATGGAACTCTTTTTCCTCCTTTTGTTTGTTTGTTTGTAAGTAGGACTGTGCAACATGCATGACCGCTATGACCTTTTGCACTGGCAGGGTATCAAGTGATTAACAGTAGTGATCCCTCCAACCACTTGTGAATGTGTCTGCTAGTGATAAGCGGACAAAAGCAAAACCAAAACAAAGTATACTGACGTAACCAAGCACCCTGTACAAAGAAATATGTTTACATATCTTCATAAGGTTATCATTGCTTATATGTTTTCATTAAAATTTAAATATCAAAATATTTAATAACAGAAATATAAAAGAAGAGACAAATTAATTTAATCATGTATTTTTAATGAGAATAACTATAGGTCAGACTGGATGGACCGTTCAGGTCTGATCTGCCGTCATTTACTATGTTACTATGGTAAATGACAAAAAAACACACACACCCCACCAAAAGTACTGAAGAAGAGGCCGAGACTGTCAGCCCACTCATACAAGTTATTCATCATCAAGACAAAGAAAGAAATCACTCATGCAATCCCCTTAAAACCCAACTCCTGACGTCAAAAAGTCTAGTATCAGCCAAATCAAAAGCAATATGTTAAAGTTTTCTACTCAGTGTGCAGAAGCAAACAAAAAAGGAAACAATGTTAGGAATTATTAGGAAACAAACGGAGAATAAATCAAGAATATCATAATGCTCCTTGGTGAGACCACACCTTGTGCATTGTATGCAATTCTAGTCGCTGCATCTCAAACGTAAAAGATACAATGGAATTGGAAAATCCATGAGGTTACATAGTGGCATATTTAAAACAAATAGGAGAAAAATATTTTTTTTCATAGTATAGTTACCTTATATACTCTAATATAAGTCGATCCGAATATAAGTTGAGACCCCTATCCCCCCACAAAAGGAGGAAAAATGGTTAATTTGAATATAAGTCGGGTGGCTTAATATTCAAGTGTCCTGCCCTACCAGGTTCTGCACTCAGCCCCTCTCCCTGCCAAGTTCTGCACCCAGCCACTTCCCTCCCTGCCCTGCACTCAGTCCCATTCCCTACCAGGCTATGAACCAAGTCCACTGTCCCACCTTCCTTCCCTGTACCATCTTCCCCCTAAAAACCTGCCACAATGACTTGATTGTCCCATACTCCCCTCTGCCCTCTAACCCAGCCAGCAGATTAACTATTCCCCTTAACTTAAACCACCTAGTAGTAGGCCAGGACAGGAGGGATCCCTCCCGTATCTTGCCCCGGCCGACACTAATAATTAGCACCCTCCCTCGCGTACCTGTTCCCTGGTGGTCCAGTGTGTACCCCACACTGAAATCCTTTAGATTGTAAAGGTAGTAGCCAGCGGCGTACCCAGGCCAGCACGCAGGAGCGAGCTTTTCGTGCTCCCAGCCAGCCCTGTACTGCTCCTTGATAGACTGCCGTGAGAACCACGAATCCCGTGAGAACTTGCGGCAGCCTATAAAGGAGTGGTGCAGGGCTGTCCGAGAGCATGAAAAGCTCACTCCTGCGTGCCGGCCCAAAGGATTTCAGCGCGGGATACACGCTGGACCACCAGGGAACAGGTATGCGAAGGAGGGAGGGTGGTAATTATTAGTGTCAGCCAGGGCAGGAGATAGAAGGGATCCCTCCTGTCCCATCCTAAGGCAAGCCTGCAGGAGGTCCAGGACGGTTTCGGGTGGTTACTGGGGGATGGCCCGAATATAAACCAGGAGCCCCATTTTTGGGCCAAAAATCCCAGTTTATATTCGAGTATATACGGTAAACTCTGCAACACTTTGTCACTCAAATGGAAGAAAGAACAGTTAATATAGCTGAGGAACCATCCATAAACCATTACTAAGCAAGACCTGGAAAAAGTCACTGCTTGACCTTGGGATTAGGTAGCATGAAATTTTGCCACATTTTGAACTCTGCCAAGTACTTTTAACTTGGAAGGCCACTGTTGCAAACAGAATACTGAACTAGATGGACTCTTGGTCTAACCCCGTAAGGCAACTCTACATTCTTATGTTCTTAGATGAAAAATCCAATAACATTAACATACAGTCACCAGTTTTCTTTAAGTTCTCTAAGTTCACCTACAAGTGCTACCTATAAAGTTTTAATAATAAAACCATGCCTAAAACCTGACTGAGATGGATCTAAAATGCTATTATTTGCCAAAGGGCCCCAACAAATTGGAATGACACTTGGATCTCAACCAGTTTTACCAAAAACGGTGGTTGTCTAGCTTACCTTTGCTATAAAGAGCTTTGTGTACTTTTGAAGGCTTCTCCACAGTAGATGAGGCAGAAAATCCTGGAGGCAGACGTATGTGAACCAGAGCCAGCATGCAAGGTCGTGATGTAGGATGCTTAAAAGGAACTGTACTGAAGTACATGCGAACACCTAAGCAAAGATAAAGTATAAACTGTTGTTATTATTTATCTGTGAACTAACTTTTCACAATTTGAGAGCCACTCAAAATAAATCTGATAGGATTTGTGGAAAGGCTTAGAAGCACTGCAATCCTTATTTTCCCATGCATGAAATACTTAAAGAAAATGTGAGCTAAAAGCATTGTTTTTGTTGTGGGAGGGGGGGAACCGCAAAACAACTAAGCAGTAATTTTAGTTGAACAGAATGCAGAGTCCTAATAGCAGGAATACGTTTGGTCTTGATCTGTGTTCTGACTTTCATTTCTAAAAAAAGGTATGACAGAGATTAGGTTCTTACCTTGATATCTTTTCCAGTAGATAGGGTGGTATGCTGAACCAAAGGTCTTCCATCTGCTCCCACGAGTCTACCGTTTTCAGCACCTCCTCCTCCTAGTCAGTTAGTTTCAAAGCTGACGACAGTCCTACAGAAGGGAATAAGAGAAGGAGGAACGGGGAGACCCCCCAATAGGAACCTAATCTGCTCATACAAAAGAACACAGTGTTCACAGACATGCTAAGGAGAGAAAGGGATCAAAGGCAATAATCCTCACTAACAATAAGCCATAAGAAACTGTGGAACTCAGGAGAAAACCCCTATGGAACTATATGCATTCAATATATTGTAGAATTACTTCAAAGGAAGGATAGCTGGCAAAAAGTTCAGACATGCAGTCTTCAGGCAGCAGACAGTCCGGGCAGGGGCATCGACAATGATGGAAGAGTTTAGTATACCATCCCTATCTACTGGAAAAGATATTATCAAGGTAAGAACCTAATCTCTTTTTCCAGTGCAATAGGGATGGTATGCTGAATCAAGGGACATACCTAAGAAGTCCCCCAAAATGCCAGGTGGGAGAAAGAAACCTGCCCACAAAACCAAGACTCCAAAAGAGGAGTCATAGAAACATAGAAATAGACGGCAGATAAGGGCCACGGCCCATCCAGTCTGCCCACCCTAATGACCCTCCCCTATTTTTCCTCTGTGAATAGATCCCACATGTTGATCCCATTTAGCCTTAAAATCAGGCACGCTGCTGGCCTCAATCACCTGAAGTGGAAGATTATTCCAGCGATCAACCACCCTCTCAGTGAAAAAGAATTTCCTGGTGTCATCGCGCAGTTTCCCACCTCTGATTTTCCCTGGATGCCCTCTTGTTGCCGTGGGACCCTTGAAAAAGAAGATATCTTCCTCCTCCTCGATTTGGCCCGTGAGATACTTGAACGTCTCGATCATGTCTCCCCTCTCTCTGCGCTCCTTGAGTGAGTATAGCTGTAATTTATCTAGCCGTTCTTCGTACGGGAGATCCTTGAGTCCCGAGACCATCCGGGTGGCCATTCTCTGGACCGACTCCAGTCTCAGCACATCCTTGCGATAATGCGGCCTCCAGAATTGCATACAGTATTCCAGGTGGGGCCTCACCATGGATCTATACAATGGCATAATGACTTCAGGCTTATGGCTGACGAAACCCCTGCTATTCCGCCACATCCACGCTATAAAATTTAGTGAAAATGGAAAAGACAACCAAGCTGCCGCTCGACAAATTTCATCCAGCAGAATTGTTCTAGATTCAGCCCAAGCCCTGTAGTTGAATGCACTTGAAGAGTGAAAGGAGGCTGCTTTCCGCAGACAATGTAGGAGGACAAAATCTTGAAATGGTAGCCTTGGAAGCCAGCCTCCCTTCTTTTCTGGATTCGTCAAGACAAAGAGATGGTCTGATAAAAGAAAATCATTTGTAACATCCAGGTATCACATGATAGCCCTCCAGACATCCACACCTTCATGACTTTAGCCTTCTTTCTAGGACCAGAGGATTGGAAAGACGGAAGCCTAACCTCCTGGTTGATATAGAATGCTGAAACCATCTTTGACAAGAAAGAAGCGACAGTCCACAAGGAGACCCCCGCATCCCTGATACAGAAGTAAGGATCTCTGTAGGACAAAGCCTGCAATTCCGAGACAGAAATGATAGCTACCAGAAAAACAATCTTGATAGTCAGGTCTATGAGTGTGGCCTCCTTTAAGGTCTCAAACTGATGTCATGAAAGTCCCTCCAGCATAGTGTAAAGGATCCAGGAAGGACAGGGCTGGTGAACTGGAGGCCTAAGCCTCAGGGCACACTTTAAAAAATCTGGATTATATAAGGGGCAAAAAAAAAAAAAAAGAAAATCTTGCACTCTTGGATCTGAAACAGAATCTCCAGCCACCTGAGCTTCTTACTCCCTCTATGCTGGGCCCCTACAGATTTAGAGAGTGCATCGCATGGGCAGGAAACAGGAGGGAGTGGTGCATCCACGTGTTGTGATCTTACGTATCTTAAATTTTTCCATTAAAGACCTGCTTATGAAATCTTATCACCAAAAGAAGGACCTTAAGTTTCAAAACCACAAAGTGCTGCTGTTTCAAGATTATTCAGCGCAGGTGGCGTCTTTGCAGAGGGGGTTTCCCCCCATATGTAAGCAGCTTGTTGAAAAGAAACTGAGATTTACTTTGCAATTCCCCGCTAAACTTCGTGTTGTATACAGTGGACAGCCTTTTGTGTTTGACACCTGTGATAGTGCTACAGATCAACTTCGGCAGTGGCTCCTGAATCAATGGACAATGTTTGAACTTGTACTTTCACATGGCCTGGTGGCTGTATGTGTTCTGAATCATGGTCTGGGATCCCATGTGGAGCAGTGGGGGTTTCAGTTGGCAGGGGGGTTTGCTGTTTTCCTTTTGGCCTCCTAGCTCCCAGGCTTACGCTTTGGAACTTGTACCCTTGTTACTTTTCTACTTTTGCAGGGGTTGACCTTGGTTGCATTGCTGCTTGCTGTTTATATTTTCTTTCTTTTTCAGAGATCACTGATCCTTCTTGGTTCTATTAGGATGCAAGTGGAACTATTTTCTATTGTATACTTTGATGTTTATATGCTACAAACGTAAGGAAGTTCTTCTTCACCCAGAGAGTGGTGGAAAGCTGGAACGCTCTTCTGGAGTCCATTGTAGGGGAAAACACCTTCCAGGGTTTCACGACTAAGCTGGACAAGTTCCTGCTAAACTGAGGCTGGACTCATTTAGAGCACTGATCTATGACCTGGGGGCACCCGCGTGAGCAGACTATCGGGCAGGATGGACCACTGGTCTGACTCAGCAGCGGCAATTCTTATGTTCTTATGCTAAGGTTTCAGTATATTGGGTAGAGGGAAGGGAGGGTTATTGGTAAGAGGGAAGGGAAGGTTATTGGTATGAGTGGGGTCCTCATGATGATTTGGTGGTTAGTGGAGTGGACGAGGGGGATGGGGGGGTGTTTCAGGGAAGGAGAGGGGATTGGGATAATGGGAGTGCCTGTTGTGTGGCCTGATATGGATGTGAGTGTGTTGTGTGTGCTTACTGTTCTGGAGGTTACCTTTCGGGATGAGGCTGGGCACCTCAGCAGGGGATATAGGTTATTTTGTGCATTTTCTGCCTTTCAATTAGTTCCATGACTCCTAAGAGAGGACTTCATTGTATGTCTTGGAACGTGTCGGGGATTAACTCTCTCATTAAACGCACCAAGATACTTTAATATCTGGCTCGTCAGAAAGCTGATATTGTGGGACTTCAGGAAACCAAACTCTCTGACTTGGAACATGGGAAACTGAAACGCTCTTGGGTGGGGCAATGTTATTCTGCCTCTTCCTCTAAAGCTAAAGCAGGGGTGGCTCTTCTTATTCATAAATTTATACCTTTCCAGATGACTCATGTTATTTCTGACCTGAAGGGCGCTATGTAGTGGTACAGGGTACCTTATATCAGAAAAAGATAGTTCTATTTATTTATTTATTTAGATTTTTATCCCATTCTCCCACTAGCTCAGAACAGCCTACAAGCAAACATTCACAGTGGAGTACATTTGGACAATACAAAGACTACACTTCTCCATCCGTATTCGTGGTTTCGGCACTTGCGGTTTCACATATTTGCGATTTTTCGTCGGGTGACTCCGCCCCAAAAATTACATCATGATTAAAGTTCCTTTACTTTTGCTGTACTGTAAAAAAAGTTTAGTGTTTACCAACATTCACTCTGCTTCCATGCTTTTTCCTACAAAATTGAAGTTTCAAAACTTTTACCCTGAAAATTGCTGGTTCACAGCGTGCACAGTGAAAAATGCTGCTTCCCAGCATGCATGGAGAAAATCGCTTGCCTGCTTAAAGCTTTCTGAATCGCTGCTTGCATGCTTAAAGCTCTAAATGTTCTTGAATCGCTGTTTCAAGTTTATTAGGATTTTATATACCGCCTATCAAGGTTATCTAAGCAGTTTTTACAATCAGGTACTCAAGCATGCTTAAAGCTCTAAAAGCATTGTGAATCACGGCTTGCCTGCCAAAAGCACTAATATATCTGGGATATTGCCTTTCCTTCAGAAACAGGTCAGGTCTCCCACCATGGCTACAAAGCGCAAAAGTTCAAGTGCTACTGAAAGTGCTCCCAAAAGGGAAAAAAAGTGAAAACCTTACAAGAAAAGGTAGAATTATTGGATATGCTTCAGAGAGTAAAGTCCTCCTCCGCTATTGCTCGACACTATGGCAATAATGAGTCAATCATTAGATACATTAAAAAAAAATGAAAAACAAATCCGTGAAGCTGTTGCGGCAGCTGCACCAGCAGGTACAAAGAGATTACAAGTTGTGCGAGATGCCAATCTCTCTCGCATGGAAGCTGGAACATTTCTGTGGGTGCAGGATTGCTACAAAAAGAGAATACTGATAGACTCTGTGATGATAAGAGGAAAGGCAAAGTCTTTGTATGAAAACTTGAAGCGCAGGGAAGGTGGAATGTCACAATCCAACGACTTTCTGGCCAGTAAAGGGCGGTTTGATAAATTCCATCATAGGTATGGCCTGCGCAATGTTAGAGTGACAGGAGAAGCAGCATCTGCCAACCAAGAGGCAGCTAGAGAGTTCCCCGCTACCTTTAAGCAAATTATTGAAGATAAGGGATATGAACCTGAGCAGACATTCAATGCCGATAAAACTGCTCTCTTTTGGAAGAAAATGCTACAGAGGATTTTCATTAGCAAAGAGGATAAGCGAGCACCAGGTTTCAAGGCTGCAAGGGATAGATTGACCATGCTGCTTTGTGCAAATGCAGTAGGCCATATGATAAAGCCAACACTGATTTATAAAGCTGCAAACCCCCGAGCCTTGAAGGGAAAAGATAAGTTCCAGCTGCCTGTTTACTGGATGAGTAATAAGAAGGCTTGGACAACAAGAGCTCTGTTCCTAGAGTGGTTTCAGCAGTGTTTTGTGCCAGAAGTAAGAAAATACCTGGCCAATAAAGGAATGGAATTCAAGGTTCTGTTAGCATTGGACAATGCCCCTGGACATCCAGACACACATGAGTTCCACATAGAGGGTGTTGAGATCGTCTACTTGCCCCTCAACACAACATCTATCATCTAGCCTCTTGACCAGGGGGTAATAAGGACCTTCAAAGTACACTATACACGGTATTCATTAGAGAGGAATGTCCACGCTATGGATGAAGGCCACAACGTTGAGAACATCATGAAAAATTGGAAGGAATTCACTATTGTGGATGCAATCAATATTATTGAAAGAGCGGTGAAAGCTGTCAAGCCAGAGACAGTGAACTTGTGCTGGAAGAATCTTTGGCCTGAATGTGTAAAAAGGGATATCAATGTAAATATCACAGAGCCAGGCCAAGAAATTATGGAAGGCATCTTTGACTTGGAAAAGCAGGTGGGTGGGGAAGGCTTTGAAGATATGCATATGGATGATATGCAAGACTTAATAGACACCAGATCAAATGAACTAACGGAAGATGATCTCATTGACCTGACTGCTTCTGAAGGAGAGGCAATACCAGATGAAGAGGAGGAAGGAGGAGTAGAAGAAGAGGTGCCTGAAGACAAGTTTACACTGGATAATATTGCAGAGAGCATACAAAGGTTCAGTGGTGTGACTGACTTTTCCTATGATATCGACCCATCCTTGGTACATGTGTTAAAGTTGAGGGAGTTAGCAGAAGCGACGATTTTGACATACAAAAATATATATAAAGAAATGCTTAAGTAGAAGAGCCAGACTGAAATCATAATGTATTTCCAAAAGATACCGAGAGGGACTGCCTCTCCAGCCACCTCTTCCACCCATGAGGAGGCATCACCTTCGTCTCTTCGTCTTCCTCGTACTGAAGACCCACTTCCACTGCCTGAGGAGGCCCCTGGTGCTCGCTTATCCTCTTCGTCTCCTCCTCCTGCAGTGCTTGTACTGGACAATGAGGATGAAGACACTGCCTGCGTACAGGCCCTTGTTGCACAATTATCTGTTTTGTCTCCTCCTCCTGCGGTAGTTGTACATGACGATGAGGATGAAGACACTGCCTAATTACTGTACAGGTATTCCAATATTGAACTATCAGTATTGAACATTTATTTTTTTCCTTGTTGAGAAAGCAGTACTGTATTGAACTTTTTTGTTTACCCTGAGATTATTACTTGTATTGTTCAATAAATATTGTTACAGTATTCAATACAGTACTGAATCGTTATTCCAACAATATTGTGAATATTAATAGTATTTAGTAGTAGTCCTTTCACAAAACCGCAAATAACTATTGTATGTTATTCAGTTTTAATAACAAAACCGCTATCTTTTACAAAAAAACGCAAACAAAATATACAACAGTTATTTGCGACTATAGCTGGAACATATCCACCGCAAATACGGAGGGAGAAGTGTATAAAGTAGTTTAAATACAAGGACTATACGGCAATTTAAGTACAGGTTAAGAATGGACTATACAGCAATTTAAGTAGAAGTTTAGAATGGAGAAGAGAGGGTAGAGGGGGGGTTTAATGGGGTGAGGCGTAGACTGTGGGTGAATTTTAGTTGAAGAGTAGGGTCTTTACTGCTTTCTGGAAGGTCATCAATGAGTTCTATAATCTGATTTGTGGGGGGGGAGTTGGTTCCAGAGTTGGGGGGATGAAGTGGATGTAGGAGTGTTTGCGAGCGGTTTCTGACAGGAGGGACTTTCCTGGGGGGATGCATAGGCGTTTCTCCATTTCTGAGCGGAGGGGCAGTTGGGGGTGTACAGGGTTAGCTTGGATTTTATGTAGGTAGGGGTGGTAGCGTAAATTCTTTTATGCGCTATTACCAGGGCCTTGAAAACGCAGCATTGGTTAATTGGAAGCCAGTGTTCAGTGCGGAGGGCTGGGGAGATGGGATCGTGGTAGCTGAGATTGTGTAGGAGGCAGATTGCTGCATTCTGTACCCGCTGGAGGCGCTTGAGATGTTTTTTGGCTAATCCATTAAATAGGGAGTTGCAATAATTCATCCTGGAGAGGACATAGGCGTAGAGGAGTTGGGCTAGGTTGGGTGTGGAGATGTAGGGTTTGATCCTTCTGTATTTCTGCACAATACATATATTCTTTATACAAGCACTCTTAGTGGTATTTGCCAGTGATTTTACTCCCTAATGAAACTTCTGTGAAGGCATTGAACCCAGGACCTGGCATTTGTAAGGGCGCATCAACCATATCCCCTCCATCCTTACACAGTGTTGGTCAATGGGCATGCCTTGTGGGTGTTCCCCTTGGGAAGGGGGACCAGGCAGGGCTGCCCTCTTTCCCCTCTGCTAAATCTGGTTAAATAGCTGAGATTTGACTTTGTTATATAGGGAACTACAGATTTTTTTGTGGGCATGTGCCAAAGAGTACTGGTACATCAATGCTGGCTAATTTTTTTCCTCATTTTTTGTATATTGCTGATATGATGCTTTGCATATGCCATTGTATTGGTTAAATTAAAAACAAAACAAAACCAATCTCTATATGTATTCTTACCTGCATGTGTGACAGCCAGTAACTGACAATCAAGAGATTCAGACTTTTCTATCACTGATATCTGAACAATAGGCTTGAAGACAGAACGATCTATAGTCCTACAGAAAGGATATAAAAAAAACCGGTTTGTTTGTTTTTTTAATGAAGAGTTTAATGAACTTGTACATGTTAACAATTGTATAATTCAATGGCTAGAAGCTGAACAGAACCTTAGCATTACTTTAACAAGGTTAAGGGATAAGCACAGGTAAAACAAATCAACTAGAATACATGCCCTAATTTGGACAAAACCCAACTACCCAATTAGGGTCATTTTCTGAAGATATCCTGCTTCAGCATCCTGTCCACAATGTTCTCAGTTAGTGGGAATGCAATGAAAGTTTGGGAATTAGACAGGAAATGGTAAGCATCTACAGTAGATTGATACTGGTATGGTTAAGTTTTCTCATCTTTAAGAAATTTCTTTTAATTTTCTGACTGTTTCTGCTTTTTGTCTTGCTCATTATGGTTGGTATGTTGTTATACTGCTTGATATTGCATACTTGAAAAAAACTGAATAAAAATGATTGGGAGAAAAAAAGTGAATATTTTGCTTGTGTTCAGCTTTTCAGAATGATGAAGTAGCTTTGCCTTTTATATTGTTACTAACTCAATATTGTGCTTGATTATAAAAGTGTCAAACTTTATAAATAGGTAATACTGTTATGTCATTCTTTTCTCCATAGCACCCTTTTATATTCCAAGATTTGAGGCAACTTTAGGGTTGTCAATATAATCTGTAGCCTGAGAGAACAGAAACTCTTGCAACATCCAGAAACTAGGTCCAAGATGACAGAAAATTTCATCTTGAACATAGAAAGTAGAGATAAGACAATGGATTTCTAAAAAAATAAAATATACTGAAGTTCAGAACATCAGATTAATTGTTTATTATACATAAACAAAGGCTCAGATAAAAGACTTGGCACAGAGCTGTGTTTTGGCAAGGAAACTTGTACCCTCCACATTGTACCTGCATTACAGCCGACTGATATGGGACATACAGTCGGCTGTCACAATAGTGTGTCAGCACTGTATTGTTACCACTTTTATTGAACCTGTCAAGAGTTTCAAACTGAACTACACATCTGATTGCAATATATCTCAGGTTCTTTATAGCATCAAATGTCCTTGTCCATTCATTTATATAGGCAAAACTAGAAGGCTCATCAAAGCACAGATTACAGAGCATCAAATAAAGATTAGGTTCTTCCCTCAATCTTTTTTCTTGTAGATGTGTCCTGAACTGTAGGGTTTTGCATATGAACCTTCAAATTACTTAAAGAAAACTGTCAATCCTCTTTTCAACTCCACTTCTTTCCCAGGGAGCTCCTCCTACCCCCTTAGTTCAAATAAAAGCAATCAAGTAGCACTGTAATGAAAGACATAACTGGAAGGAGGGAAAAAGGGAAGAATCCCCCATACTAAAATTCTGTTCTGCTCTGTATCAAACATTACCAATAAACATTACAACATTCAAGCAGCTATTATAAACAGATACAAAAAACATGCACTAATCTTATATAGAGCTCGCAGCTACTCATATGTCCCACTATCCAGCAGAGACTTAAAGCAGACTATACACTCTCGAGTGTTCCTTTTTTTTTATCCTCAGCTCACTTGAAAAACAGAGATGTCTCCAGCTCCAGACTGATTCTGCAGAAGGCACACAAAAACAAGGTAGAGGATGGGGCTTCAGGACCTCAAGACATCTACAAGAAAGAAGATTATCAATGTAAGAATCTAATCTTCCTTTCTAATGCGATGTGTCTAGTCCAGTCTAGTCTAGTCCTGAACCATAGGGACATGCTAAAGCAGTCCCCAGAGTCTATGGAGGGCCCACCAAGCCTGCCTTCAGAAAGAGGACCTGAAAGTGGCATCGTTCCTGGCTGCTTTGTCCACCCTTAGGTACCTAGTAAAGGTATGGGGTAGACCATGTAGCCGCTCTACAGATCTCCTTGAGGTAAACAGCCCTAGTCTCTGCCCATGGTGTTGTAACTCCTCTGGTTGTTGTGAGCTTTTAAAGCAATCGGCAGCTGCTTACTGCAGCACACATACATGGAGGAAACAGCCATCTTAATCCATCTGGAAAATTGAGACTTTAAACACCAACCTCCCTTTCTTGGCATAACTGGTCAGAACAAAAAGGTGATACGATATGTGAAACTCATTGGTAATTTCTAGGTACCAGAGAAGCAAATGCAACACTCTATCCTTCTTTTTAGACCCCATAGGGTAAACAGCAGGCAAACAGACTTCCTGATGGAAGGCCGAGACTACTTTCAATAAAAATGAAGGAACTGTGTATTAACGAGAACTCTGCTTCCGTAAGCTTGCAACTTGGTGACTCATCTGGTCAACATAATCACCACTAAGAACACTGCAATATGGTGTTAAGGTTCAATGAAGGGAAAGGAGGACACACCAGAGGGCGCAACCAAAGAGCCCCTTTAATGAAATATGTGACATCTGAGTAAGAGGCCAGGAAGCCTGTTCCCCCGCGAGTGGAAGCAGGAAAGGCCTGCTTTCTGCACATTCAGTGATCCACCCGACAAACCCTTCTGAAGTACCTCCTGCAAAAAGTTCAAGACTACTGAAATTGGAGCTCAGAAGGGCTCTAAATCCTCAACAACGCAATGCTGGAATTACTTCCAAGCTTTAACAAAGGCTGCCACCGTCAATGACGTTTTAGCTCTGAGCAAAGTGGTGATGACCACATCTGAATAACCCTTGCTTGTCAAGGCCGTCAGCTAAAGAGCCATGCCATAAGCCCAAAGTCTTCCGAATTCTTGATAGACATAGATCCTCGAGTGAAAAGTCCACTTGGACTGGCAGTCTGAGGCCTTCGTCCCTCTGGAAATGGATTAGGTACATATACCATGGCCCCCGGGTCCAATCAGGCACCACTAAAACAACCAACCCCGAATCATTTATCGTTTATTAAAACTTGATATACCGCCTTAGTTCCAGCACAATTCAAAGCGGTGTACAATTAAAAACAAAATGCAAATTTAAAAATAACAAACGGAATGCCAATTAGGTACAGGACAGAATCACATAATCATAGAAACATGATGACAGATAAAGGCCAAATGGCCATCTAGTCTGTCCAGCCACAATAACCATTACCGTATTTTCACGTAGATAATGCGCACCCGTGTAAAACGCGCACACGGGTATAGCGCGCGGGAAACCGAAATATATGTAAATAAATTTTTGTATACCGCGCACACCCGTATACCGCGCATGCTGCCCGACTCTCCCGTCGCCGCCTGACTCTCCTTTCGCCCGCCCCGACTCTCCTCTGGCCACCCCAACTCTCCTTTCGCCCGCCCCGACTCTCCTCTCCCCCTTGAAGTCCTGTCCCCCCCTGAAAGCCTGATGCCCCCCCCGACGTCCGATTCACCCCCCCCCACGGCAGGACGGCTCGCACGCACTCTCACCCGCACCCCCCACCCTGAAAGACCGCTCGCACCCCCACAGCCTCCCGATCCCCCCATCATGTAGAAGCTCCTACCGGTGTCCTGCTGCTTCCTCTTGGCGGTCCCGGCCCTTCTGTGAGCCCTGCGCCTGCGCTGCTTCCTCTTCCGGCGATCCCACCTTTTCTCTGACGTCAAGCCCTCTTGCTCCCCCGACTCCCCGACACGATCAGGGCAAAAGGGAGCCCAAGCCCTCTTGCCCCGCCGACTCCCCAACTCCCCGACAATATCGGGCTAGGAGGGAGCCCAAGTCCTCCTGGCCCTGGCGACCCCCCCCCCCCTAGTTGTTCGGGCCAGGAGGGAGCCCAAACCCTCCTGGCCACGGCGACCCCATACCCCCACCCTGCACTACATTACGGGCAGGAGGGATCCCAGGCCCTCCTGCCCTAGACGCAAACCCCCCTCCCCCCAACGACCGCCCCCCCAAGAACCTCCGACTGCCCCCCCCAGCCGACCCGCGACCCCCCTGGCCGACCCCCACGACACCCCCCCCCCTTCCCCGTACCTTTGTGTAGTTGGCCGGACAGACGGGAGCCAAACCTGCCTGTCCGGCAGGCAGCCAACAACGGAATGAGGCCGGATTGGCCCATCCGTCCCAAAGCTCCGCCTACTGGTGGGGCCTAAGGCGCCTGGGCCAATCAGAATAGGCCCGGGAGCCTTAGGTCCCTCCTGGGGGCAGGGCCTTGGGCACATGGTCGGGTTGGGCCCATGTGCCTCAGGCCCCGCCCCCAGGAGGGACCTAAGGCTCCCGGGCCTATTCTGATTTTTTGAAATCTTGGGAGTGGTCGCGTTGTGGGAAACCAACTCTAACTGAAGGATTACAACCCTGATGAAACCCGAGCAGGGTGAAACATGTCGGTGACAGGATCCCTTAGAATGGACCACCTAAGCTAAGCTAAGTATTAGCTTGATATTTATAAAAAGTTTTATCTATGCACTGATGCACTTTTTGAAAATCATCAATATAAAAAATTTAAAAAATAGTTGGATTGACCCGGTGAGGAATTAATGTATAAATCCAACCACTATAATATGCATTTGAGTGGCTGGTGGCATTTCTGAGGGTCTGTTAAAAGATACTATATATAAATAAGAATAGTTGGGAAAATTACAAGGAGGTCTCAACATTGGCCAACCTTTCATAATTTCTATTTTTTTTTGTGGAACTTGAAGGCATATAAGCTGGCAAACATATCTTCTGAGATAGGGACCTTTCCCTGGGATCCAGGGTCTGATGACTAAAAATGTCTGCTTGCATGTTGTCCATTCCTGCAATGTGCGCTGCCGACAGCATTAATAGATGAGTTTCTGCCCATCAAAAGAGCATTTGGGCTTTTATTTGGAGAGGTGCACTCTTTGTGCCCCCTTGTTGATTGATGTAGGCTACTGCCCTGACATTGTCTGTTCTGTAGAGTTCCCTCGAATCTGAGGAGAGCCAAGCGGATTACTCAGAGTTCCAATTGATTGATCAACCACTTCCTCCGATAAGGAGACCAGCTGGACAAACCAGCTCTCACAATGTGCTTCCCAGCCAAAAGACTGGAGTCCTTGATAAAGACCACCTATGTCAACTCAGCTGCAATAAAATGGTCTCAAATTACAAACCACAGTCATGTTTGACTCTGAATGAAAGCTCCCTCAATTGGTAAGTGTGTGAATATATTTTTATCTTTTTTGGCAAGCTAAACAATAATTTTAGAAGGTGGATATAATAATACTGTTTTAGGTTATCTCTGAGGCACAACATTAGTAATTAGAAGCTATGATAGTAAGATTTTTGCTTTATGTTTCTAGCTCCCCTCGACCCTGAAGAAAGTTTCGTTTGAAACATGCATGTCGGGAGAGGGGGCTCTGATGAGATTTTAAAAGAAATAAAACAATACCTAACGCTAAGTGATTCAAATTCAAATTGATTCAAATGGATTTTTACATGAGTAATTGCACTATTAATGTGGATTGATATATGAAGATAAAAGATAAAAAATACGAAGACAAAAAAACATTAGCTATATATTTTCAATAAAAAGTGGACTAATGAAGAGTTTAGCAGTTGGAAGGATTCAGTACCCAATTGCAACCTGAAAGTCCATACAAAAATTTCTTACATATGTAGATACTATATGTCTGGTACTCTACATATAGCTATAGAATATATGCAATAAGAGTGCAGTAATCTAGTACTCTTGGAGAATAACCATAAAGATATGAAGGGGGACACCCCTGGAAAAAGACAAGGGGTTCAACCACCAGAGGAGACTGTGTTGGGCTGTTGCTGTCCAAGGGATCCGTTGATGGAGTGGATCCCTCTGTGGAGACCAGCAAGAAAGAAGCACCTCTTATAGGGGGTGCAGATGCGCTTTCGTCCACAAAGTACAACATCTATGGTTGCCATCATGAATCTCAGCACCTGCAGGTATTGCCATGCTGTCAGAATGGACGTGTTCTGAAAATCCCAAATCTGATAGAGAAGCTTCTCCTTGGGCGCCTCCAGAAGGAACACCTTGTTTAGTTTGGTGGCAAAACAGACTGCAAAATATTTCAAGTCCTGTGTCAGATTGAGATGACTCTTCCGATTTGAGATGACTCTTCCGAATGTTGATTACCCAGCTAAGGCTCTGTTAACAGCTGAACCACTTGCTGAGCTACCTGGTGGCCCTTTGATTCAAACTGGGCTCTGATGAGCCAGTCGTCCAGATATAGATGGGCTTGGATGCATAGGCGGTGCAGATGGGCTGCGACTACCACCATGACCTTGATGAAGGTTTGAGTCACAGTCGCTAGCCCGAAGGGCAGAGCCGCAAACTGGAAATGTTGTTCCAATACATGGAACAACAAAAATCTCCTATTCTCCAATAATATGGGAATATGAAGATAGGCCTCTGTCAGATCCAAAGAGCCTAGAAATTCCCCTGGTGTGACCGATGCAATCACCGACCTCATGGTTTCCATCCAGAATTGTGCGATTTGTATTATTATTATTATTATTATTCTTTATTCTTATATACCGCCATACCCAGTGAGTTCTAGGCGGTTTACATCAATTAGCAAATGATCTGCATTGAATAGCAGATTTACAACAAAATTAGAGGTAGGTTTACAAAATTAGAAGCAGATTTACAGGGCCAGATTTGTAGGGCCTCATCGACTGGTTTTAGATCCAGGATTAGTCTCCAGTCATTGGAGCATTTTTTGGGCATGACAAAATATATGGAGTATCTGCCGAAGCCCGAGTCTGCTTCCAGGACAGGTTCTGTGGCTCCTATGGCGAACAACCTCAGCACCTTTGCTCCGACTCTTACCACTTTTTTGGGTTTCCCCACTGGATAAACCAGAAACAGATCTTGGAGAGGACATTAGAACTCAAGCTTGTACCCTTTGCTCAGGATGTCCAAAACCCAGTGGTCTGTGGTGATCTCCAACCATTACTCAAAAAAGGCCGCAAGTCTTCCCTCGATACAATGAGAGTCGGCTGCTGGCCAGGCATCATAATTGCTTCTTTGTAGCTGAAGCAGTACGAGTACCCAAAGCTTGCGGGCATCATGCCACACCAAATCTTTTTCTAGCAGTCTGAATGGACCACTGGTCAGAGGAACTCCCAGAATATTGATGATAGTGCCTAGAGAAACAAAAAGGAACTCTGCCTCAATCCCCTAGAGGACCAGGTCTTCTGTCCGGTAAAGATTTCGGCTTACGGTTTTGCACACTAGCCATAAGATCATCTAGGCCCTTAACAAACAGCATCTGCCCTTTAAATGGCAGCTTACTCAAGGTTGCCTTGGATGAAGAATCACCAAACCACTGCCTAATCCACAGTATTCTATGTGCTGAGATAGAGTAAGCCGAGAGCTTACTCACCACTCTGAAAAAGGTCATACAGGGCATCACTCACATAATCCACTCCAGCGATTTAAAAAGGAAGATCCCTCTCCACAATAGTGTCAGGATCATGGCACAACTTAGAGTGACAAGTCCTGAAGACTAAGGATGCTGCTGCAGCCGTTTTCAGACCAGACACCGTAGAATCAAAAAGCCTTTTGAGCACAAAATCTATCCTGCAGTCCTGGGCATCCTTTAGCACCACACTTCCTTTACTGGGAAGGAATGTGCATTTTGGTAACCTGTGTCACCAGAGAATCTACCTTTGGTGAAGCAAAAAGCTGGTTGAACGTGGATACCATGAGATAGAACTTAGTCATTGCCTTAGCCACCTTTAGGGGCCCTTCCAGCACTTCCCAACGATCAGTAAGCATCCTGGTTATGTCTGGATGCTCAGGAAAACAGGAAGATTGTGGCTTTGTGCTGCTCATAATGCAGGACTGTGCTGTCAAAGCCTGAGAAGTCTAACTTTAACTTCTGGAGGGACTATGTAATCAACCCAATCAGCGCTGACAATTTGAAAAGCCTACATACAAGTGGGGTTGTTCTCAAGATCGGGAGTGTCCGAGATCCAGATCCTGCTGCCATGCGTCTGAAGAATGATCCCCCACTATAGAAGTGCCTGTCTGGGAGAGTAAAGGCATGAAAACAGAATCCTAATCATACAAATCATCTGTAGGTGGACTGTCCCCGGCTTCGCATTGTCTTGTCACTGGGGATCTTCTATCTTGGAAGGGAGGACACCCATCACAAGCAGGGCATCCGTGGAAAATCAGGGGCGGGAAACTGCGAGGTGACACCAGGAAATTCTTTTTCACTGAAAGGTGGTTGATCGCTGGAATAGTCTTCCACTGCAGGTGATTGAGGCCAGCAGGGTGCCTGATTTTAAGGCCAAATGGGATTGACACATGGGATCTATTCACAGGGCAAAGGTAGGGGAGGGTCATTAGGGTGGGCAGACTGGATGGGCTGTGGCCCTTATCTGCCGTCTATTTCTATGTTTCTATTCCAGGAGGGCAGGCTGCGCCTTTGTTGAACAAATAGGCTTATGTTCTTAATAAGGCAGCTCTATACCCTGATCCAAGCTATTAAATAGCATATTAACAAATTCAGGGGTAATCCCTTGCAGTTCCCATGTTTGTGGGATTTAAGTGCCGAATCGCAGCCAAGGTTCGCCAGGGACATACTTGTGCTTGTCTCAGGCTCTATTTTTCTGGGGCTTCTCTTGGATGGGCAGAGTCCCAGAATCCGCAAAGGGACAGGAAGGGTCGATACAGCGCCTCCTGTGCCTGCCTCCCATGCTGCACGGCATGTAGAACACGGATGCTCCTTAGACTGCCATCCACCGCAAATAGAAGTCAGAAAAGGGTTTCAAAACATCATGCCCAGGTTGGAGAGTTTTAATTAATGATCAATCTGCCCTATGGTTCTACAGTATGTATCCACCGCAAACAGAGCATGAATCCAAAGTATCCTGCCCTGAGGAGTCCATCCTAACTATTTTCTGTCAAAAACGAGGTGTTTTGAGGCATACAGAAGCTTTCTTAATCAGATCGGGAAATCCAAGATGGCAGTTGCGGCAGAAGTTTAGCACCAAAAACAGCCCAGGACAGGAAAACCTGAAAAATAAAAAAATAGATTTCAGAGGTGGGGGAACCTAGTACTATCCACCAAACCTCCCAAAACATGATTTTAACAACCCCCCTCCCCCACCCCCCAAAATCGATCTTACAGGATGTCAGCCCGTTATTCACTGTGCCATGCTGTGCTGGAAGCTGCAGAATAGAAGCTGATACAGCTTACAGAGAGATCCTCTGCCTCAACAAGCGTGGAAAATGGACGGCCATTTCTTCTGACAGCCTCTCAGGTCAGAACTCCCCAGCTGGAGACCTGGACCCTCACCGGACCTCGCACATAGAAACAGGGGGAATGCAGTCGGCTCCAATCCTGAATGAATCGCCACAAAGCCAAGCAGCCTGCGCTCGAGCCCACTAGTGGATAAACATGTGGCAAGCTAAGTTCTCAAAGAGGATGGTCCCCGAGCCTCCCAACCTATAAATGCAGGTTGTCCAAGTGGGTGCACTACAAAGCAGCCAACCCCTTGGAAGCAGACTCTGCACCGAAGAGTCTGCGATCTCCCACAGCCAGAGCTGTCCCCCAAAAGCAGCACGAAAGAAGTGATGAAATCAGCAGAAAAACACACACACAAAAAAAAAGAAACACGAGCCGAAAAGACAAGCTCCTACTGTCTCACCTGTAAGAAGACACACTGAGGAGCTGAGGGGCAGTCCAGAGATGAAAGAGGAGAAGAAAAAGTATACAAATAAAACTTTCTACAGAAATCTCATGAGAAGAGGTACACAAACCAAAGAGTCCAGGAATAAAGTGGGCTTGTACAAGAAATTTTCATCAAATGCACAATTTATTTATAACAAGCAAAAAAGAGACTCCTCACCTTGAAATGTAGATAGTACAACAGAAAGGCAAGGGAGGACCATCTGTTTGAATAAAGAATGTTTTTATTGGCTAATAGGACACCTCCTTTGCCTTTCTGCTGTACTAACACCATTTATTTATATACATTTTGCAATATTTACTGTTCGCTTATGAATATATTCATATATGTTTTTCATATGTATATTTACATGTAGATGTTGTGATGCAAGTAGTTCCTCACCAAAATATGACCATGTCAAGTCTCATCTAAGCCTTCTTTTATTTATAAGACTTGATCCGATGCTCTGGATTTGTAGGATATTTTATTTTTGTAGAAATCCATTGTACTGTTCTGTTTGTATATGAAGGCATACCCCTTTTTTGTTTTTATCTCTCTGTTTTTTTTGGTCCCCAGAAAATTTCACTTTACCAGTTTTTGCTCTTTTGAAAGTGAATCACAATACTGTGTCACTAAAATATTTTTTTAAAAAGGTGGTTTCCAGGTAATTAAAATCACTGTGTAGGTATGGAACCTCAAGTAAAATTAGAGTTTTTATATGTTGCTACACCAAAAGAGGACATAGTAGTACACGACTTTTGAAGAGCAAACTTGTGATGTCCTTCTCATTACCCATTAAAAGATCTCACAACTTTAAAAGTGGCTGATCTGATTTTAAATGAGTACCGTATTTTCTCGCATATAACGCGCGCATTATACATGGTTTTTACGTACTGCGCATACCCTTGCACGTTATACGCGTGAGCGCGTTGTACAAAATTTTTTTTACATAGTTCCCCCCTCCCCCCGACGTCCGATTCACCCCCACCCCCGCAGGATCGCTCGCACCCCCACCCCGAAGGACCGCTCGCACGCATTCCCACCCGCACCCCCACCCTGATGGACCGCTCGCACCCCCACAGCCTCCCGACCCCCCCCCATCATGTAGAAGCTCCTACCGGTATCCTGCTGCTTCTTCTTGGCGGTCCCGACACGATCGGGGCAAGAAGGAGCTCAAGCCCTCTTGCCCCAGCCAACCGCGGCACCCCCGACACGATCGGGGCAAACTCCCTTGTCCCCCCCCCCGACTCCCCGACACGATAGAGGCAAAAGGGAGCCCAAGCCCTCTTGCCCCGCCGACTCCCCAACTCCCCGACAATATCGGGCCAGGAGGGAGCCCAAGTCCTCCTGGCCCTGACGACTCCCCCCCACCCGCTAGTTGTTCGGGCCAGGAGGGAGCCCAAATCCTCCTGGCCACGGCGACCCCCTACCCCCACCCCGCACTACATTACGGGCAGGAGGGATCCCAGGCCCTCCTGCCCTCGACGCAAACCCCCCTCCCCCCAACGACCGCCCCCCCAAGAACCTCCGACCGCCCCCCCAGCCGACCCGCGACCTCCCTGGCCGACCCCCACGACACCCCCACCCCCCTTCCCCGTACCTTTGTGTAGTTGGCCGGACAGACGGGAGTCAAACTCGCCTGTCCAGCAGGCAGCCAACGACGGAATGAGGCTGGATTGGCCCATCCGTCCCAAAGCTCCGCCTACTGGTGGGGCCTAAGGTGCCTGGGCCAATCAGAATAGGCCCGGGAGCCTTAGGTCCCACCTGGGGGCGGGGCCTGAGGCACATGGGCCCAACCCGACCATGTGCCCAAGGCCCCGCCCCCAGGAGGGACCTAAGGCTCCCGGGCCTATTCTGATTGGCCCAGGCGCCTTAGGCCCCACCAGTAGGCGGAGCTTTGGGACGGATGGGCCAATCCGGCCTCATTCCGTCGTTGGCTGCCTGCCGGACAGGCGGGTTTGGCTCCCGTCTGTCCGGCCAACTACACAAAGGTACGGGGAAGGGGGGTGGGGGTGTCGTGGGGGTCGGCCAGGGGGGTCGCGGGTCGGCTGGGGGGGGCGGTCGGAGGTTCTTGGGGGGGGCGGTCGTTGAGGGGAGGGGGGTTTGCGTCTAGGGCAGGAGGGCCTGGGATCCCTCCTGCCCGTAATATAGTGCGGGGTGGGGGTAGGGGGTCGCCGTGGCCAGGAGGGTTTGGGCTCCCTCCTGGCCCGAACAACTAGGGGGGGGGGGTCGCCAGGGCCAGGAGGACTTGGGCTCCCTCCTAGCCCGATATTGTCGGGGAGTTGGGGAGTCGGCGGGGCAAGAGGGCTTGGGCTCCCTTTTGCCCTGATCGTGTCGGGGAGTCGGGGGAGCAAGAGGGCTTGAGCTCCCTCTTGCCCCGATCGTGTCGGGGGTGCCGCGGTTGGCTGGGGCAAGAGGGCTTGAGCTCCCTCTTGCCCCGATCGTGTCGGGGAGTCGAGACCGCCAAGAGGAAGCATCAGGACACCGGTAGGAGCTTCTACATGATGGGGGGTCGGGAGGCTATGGGGGTGCGAGCGGTCCTTCAGGGTGGGGGTGCGGGTGTGGGTGGGTGTGCGTGCGAGCGGTCCTTCGGGGTGGGGGGTGCGGGTGTGTGCGAGCGGTCCTTCGGGGTGGGGGTGCGAGCGGTCCTGCGGGGGGGGGGTGAATCGGACGTCGGGGGGGGCATCAGGCTTTCAGGGTGGGGACAGGACTTCAAGGGGGAGAGGAGAGTCGGGGCGGGCAGAAGGAGAGTCGGGGCGGGCGAAAGGAGAGTCGGGCAGCATGCGCGGTATACGGGTGTGCGCGGTATATAAAAATTTCTGTACATAAATTTGTGTTTTTCGCGTGCTATACCCGTGTGCGCGTTTTACATGGGTGCGCATTATCTACGTGAAAATACGGTAATCTGTTTAAGAATGGATTTCAGCCAGCAAGCAGATATGACCTAGAATTCACCAAGCAGCCTCATAAAGGCCACATAATCATAAAGAAGGGACCAAAAAAAGGTGGAGATGAGATAGATGTTGTTCATAGGCATATAAGCTTTCTGGGGCAAGGAAATGCCTACTGAATAGCTTGTCTTAAACTTGTATTTGGAAATGCTATCAAATAGATGAAAAAATCCAAAATATCACCTGGCAATGTTTCCTGCTGCTGAAACAATCAGATTCTGTGATACAGAGGCAATCCTGCACATTCCTTGACCATCTTGTCCCAAGTCAAATACCTAGAATTCAAAAACTCTGTTCAGTAGTTACTGCAATATGATATACTTGCTTGCACAACTTCTGAATGCACTGACAAGCTTACATCTTCTGCTCCTGAGCTGGTTGCTCATTAGAGAGAAGACTTGCATCCAAGATATATGAGCAGAGGAGGCAGACTGTCATTGCACCAGACCACTGTGAGCAGTCAGCGATGTAAGGTGAATTTCACCTGCAAGCTACAATTTGTCCTTGAAAAAAACCACATGGAGCTCATGAGATACTAAATTAGCCATCTCTAAGTTAGAATCTTAATAGAAAATAGAAACATGATGGTAGATAAAGGCCAAATGGCCCATCTAGTCTGCCCATCCGCAGTAACCATATAGAAACATGAAGACAATGAGAGAAAATACCTGTATCACTCCTTTCTCTGAGCGGGTATACAGAATATTCCAGGAGTTGTCAATTGCAATTTGAACTATAGGATCTGGAAAAAAAAAATTAGAAAAACCCAGAATTCATAGAGAACATACCAGAAGCCAGACGTTTCCAGCATGGGGCATACTGCAAAAGCAAACCAGTGAGGATGAAAGGAGCACCAAGTGCCCCATGTTGGACAAGATTCCTTTCAGCTCCAGGCTAGCTAGGAGTATAGGTAACTGATTCCCAAACCTGTCCTTCAGGGATCACACAGCCATTCAGGATTTCAGAATATTCACAATGAATATGCCTGAACCATGTTCAGATACAGTGAAGACAGTTCCAATGAATACGCAGCATATGCCTGAATGCACTATCTTGAAAACCTGAGTAGCTGGAGATACCGAAGGACAATGTTAAGAAAATTTTTTTGTCCAACATAAAATCTCGCATTCAGTTGCATTACCAAAAGCACTGCTGCTAAACTTTCAACATGCAAAAACATTTCATTAGAAATTGATGGCAAAAGGGAGCCTGAACATAAAAAAACAGAAGCTGAATTTCCTCTAAGACACATGAAAGTACTTCAGGGTCTACTCATTGATAAAAAGAACATCTAAAGCAGTGTACAATCTACTACTTTCAAATAGGTGAAAACACTAAACACACACCAAAGGATTTAAAACAGCAATGATATAGGAAGACAATAAAGAAATTACATGCTTGATTAAAGAACAGTAAACAATCACAAAAGAAAGGAAAAAGAAAAAGTTAGCTCAGCTGCTAATTCCAGGTGCATCTCCTCTTCCAGCCCCTACTCCTTTCCCCAATGACAAATTTATTGATGTATAAATCTGTTTATAAATATCTTTTGAAATTAAATTTAGAAAAATATCTCCAGCCTTAGATGTATGCACAGATTATTCCAATTGGTGGGTTCTACCCAGGGCTGAGGAGTTGGAGACAATTATGTGTACTTGGAGTCGGAGTCGATAAAAATGTACCGACTCCTGATAAATTTAAATTTAAACCACAATGATCCCCACTATCCCCTACACTGCTTCTCTAGGAACACATCTGGACAATCTAGGCATAACCACCTATAGTTATGCAGATGACATTACCATCCTCATCCCATATGATCAGCCTAAGCCCACCAAGACAAACACACTACATTGAACACTAGAAACAGTCACGACCTGGATGAAAGATCACAAACTTAAACTCAATCCAGACAAAACCAAATTCATCCTCCTTGAAAATGACAAAGTCCAATCCATAACCAATTTAGAACTCAACTCAATCAACTATCCCATCCAAACCACCATAAAACTACTTGGCATGACTATAGACAGATGCTGCACCATGCAACCGCAAATAAATAAAACAATACAGAAATCCTTTGCAATCATGAGAAATCTGAGACTAGTCCGGAAATTCTTTGAAAGAACACAATTCCAGCTTATAGTACAATCCCTAATTCTAGGACTGCTGGACTACTGCAACATCCTCTTCCTTCCATGCCCAGCTACTATGACTAGACAACTTCAAACAATCCAAAATACAGCTTTGAGACTCATCTACTCATTGAGAAAACATGACCATATCACAAAAGCCTACATCAACTTACATTGGCTACCAATCCAAGAAAGAATACAATTTAAATTCTAATGCATGTTATTTAAAACCTTAAACGGAGACAGCCCATCCTACCTGAACAACCGCCTCATCTAAGCATCCACTACCAGACACAGAAAAACGCACTCCCCATTCATACCTCCCTCGATCAAAGAAGTAAAACGATCAAAACTACACGACGGCCTCCTAGCCACTCAAGCCGCAAGACTGGACAACCAAATCTCCATCCTTCTGATGACCACCCCAGACTACAAGACATTCAGAAAAGACATAAAAACAATACATTTCAAGAAATTCCTGAAGCAGCCATAACATCACGTACTCTTAATAACTCTAGAATTGATAATTGATCCACTCTTTACTTCACTAGTAACAACTATTGTGCTTCCATTGTTACCCCCTTTTAATTCTTTTGTAAGCCGCCTTACCCTTAACAACCCGAGAAATGTTAAAAGATCTACTACTTACCTCTCTATTCAATCAATAGTTCTCCCATTGTAACCCCCATTTTATTAATCTTTTGTAAGCCGCCTTGAACAGCAAGGTAATGGCGGAATAGAAATCCCTAATGTAATGTAATAATTAAAAAATACAGCACATTCAAATGTGCACATTCAAATGTCCCATTTCACAAACAATAGTCATAATTAAGTGCATATTTGTAATTCTTCTTTTTTTTTTAACATATTTTTATTGAAAGTGAAAAAGGTCACAACCAGACAGAATACAAATTCTACATCAGAAATGCAAAAATGTCCAAATACAAGAGATAGGCAACAAGAGCTGCAATCCCATTAACTGAACCCAGCCGGGATCTCAAAGGTACAAGAGAGCAAAAAGAAGCAGGTCTTGGCTCGGCTAGGGGAGCTCAAAAGGACAAGTAGGTGCAATATAGCAATACATCAAGAACAGTGGCCTTCTACCATTTTGAAATAAGTGTCCCCAAAAAGAACCATCCATCACTTGCCACCACACACAACTGCATCCACTCCATATAACAGAACACACATACCCCCCCCAGACACACCAGAACTCCCCCCTCCCCCATGGTACCAAGGAGAGTACTGGCTCAGCTGAGAACTAGTAGCTGGCTGAGAAGAAGGAGGAGGAGGCTACCCCCATAGCCACTCAGGATGACACCAATTCCTGCAGGCTCTCCCACAGTCTGACGTAATGCTGCTTAGCCAAATACGAGGACCCGGCATAAGACCGAATCTCAAACTGGGCCAACTCCCAAAGTCTACTCCTCCACTGATGCACCGGAGGTGAATCCTCCGACATCCAGTAAGTCAAGATCAGTTTCTTAACAAGTAGGATAACGTTATAAAAGAGACGGCACAGGGGAATGGTAAAGCCCTGATCCTGGAGGGAGGTCTGCAAACCCAGCAGGAGGAACTCATAGTCTCACTCAACGGTACAGTGCACAGCGCTCTCCCCCCATGAGCAGATCCTCATAGCATTGCTGTCGACACAAACACCAATCCTGCCTATCAATCTAGACTTCACTCAATCCAAAAGGCCACCCTGAAGCCAGCTCTTTCTTACTTCTACCAGAAAAACAGCAAGACAGGGTGAAGAAGCCACTATCTACCCCCCCCCCCCGTTCTATAGCAGACCTCCAAAGCGACGCTATCAGATCCAGCACGGAACCAGCCACAACAGGCCCAACGTCCTTTCTTTCCTCAAAAGGTCAACCTACCACCTTATGCGCATTTACATCACATAGGAATTTAAACATCTCTTATCATATCTCCCCTCTCTTGCCTTTCCTCCAAAGTATACAGACTGTCCCATACACCTTATAACAAAGATCATGCATCATTTTAATAGCTTTCCTCTGGACCGACTCCATCCTTTTTATATCTTTTTGAAGGTGCAGCCTCCAGAATGGTATACAATATTCTAAATGAGGTCTCACCAAAGTCTTATACAGAGGCATCAATATCTCCTTTTCCTTACTGGTCATACCTCTCCCTATGCACCCTAGCGTCATCACCTTTTCAACCTGTTTGGCCACATTAAGAACATTACATCCAATCATATCCAAGCCCAACTCTTCTGTCATGCACATAAGTTCTTCACCTTCTAAACTGTACCGCTCCCTCGGGATTTTGCAGCCCAAATGCATGACCTTGCATTTTTTTAGCATTAAATTTTACCAAATTTCAGATCATTCTTCAAGCTTTGCCAGATCTTTCTTCATGTTATTCACACCATCCTGGGTATCTATAGTCTATTGCAGATTTTGGTGTCAACCGCAAAGAGGCAAATCTTACCCGACAGCCTTCAGCAATATTGTTTATAAAAATGTTAAAAAGAACAGGCCCAAGAACAGAACCTTGAGGCACACCACTGGTAACATCCCTTTCTTCAGCATGATCTCCATTGATCATTACCCTCTGTCATCTTCCATTCAACTAGTTCTTGACCCAGCCCGTCACTTTGGGACCCATCCCAAGGGCACTCAGTTTATTTATTAGACGAATGTTCATCGACCACATGCTATTGACTCTACATGTTTTTTTTCCTTCATGTATAAAGGCAGTCATGACCCTAAATGAGTGTTTCACAACCCCACTTGTGGTCACAACCCAGAGTTTGCAAAATGCTGCATTATAGACATCTAACATTAATGTAACCTGTTACTTTTCTTTTTTTTGTCTGGAATTCAATCTTCATTGAATTTTATTTTTTTTTTAATTAGAAGCAGGAAGGTTAAACAGCATAACATGGAACATGATAAATTAAACATTATACCAACATATCACATTTACTTCCCCACCCCAGGACTGCATCCCCCTCCCCGACCAATTCACAAAATGGAATTTCAAAAGGGATGACCGTGTTGTTTCTTCACCACAATCACCTCCATGTTCCCCTCTAAGTGGAGTGTGTGAGCAATTGCTCAAACATTTTACATAGTCTTTACATGGTTGCTGACAAAAATACTGGCCCAACTTTTAAACAAAATTAAATTATAAAAAATTAATAAAACAAATTAAATCAATAACTTTATGTGTGATGTTTTTTGTGCTATATACAGAAATTAATTGCTAATAACAAAACTGTTGGTTTTTAGAACTTGCAGACACCCAGCCACCCCTCAGAGGGAGCATTGTTCACCTCCTTAAAAGAATAGAGGCCTGTAACAAATTCTCAAATATCATTTGCTGCTGGATGATACCTGAAGTATTTATGTCTGCATTTATTTATTTAAAAAAAAACACACACTTTTTAAATAAATAAATACTTTTCACTTACCATCCTCAGAGAAGGTGAACTGAAGTACAGAAGGAATGAGGAATGAGAGGGCACTCTTTGAGTGATTGATCTTCCTGCAACGTTGGCTAAACCAGCCTGCTTCAGCCTGCAAGGAAAAATACCCATCTGTTCACTTCACAAGAGCATAATTGTGTTTACGACAAAATGAGCCTAAAATATTATAAGGATAGTAAATTATGGGCGATATTGAAAGGATTTGGACTCCAAGTGGCCAAAGGTATAATTCCATTCACTATAGTTTTTAAAAAATGATATGGATAGTACTGGACAAAAAGACTGGTTTATTTATTTGGATTTATTAACCACCTTCATTAAGAGATTCACCCAAGGCAATATACAGCAAGTACAATTGAACTTAAAACTTAACATTTTGTTAACAATAGAAAAGCCAAATATAAACAAATACAATAAGTGAGGTAAACCACCACAGAAAGAACTAAGCTAATAATCAAGTGAGGTGTAGTGATGGACTTGTGCAGAAGCTTTGTGATATCTTGTAGAGTTCAAATTCCTTCAGAATCCAGTAAGGATTGCTACTGTTGAGTAAACAATGTGTAGGCTTTTATTGCTAAGAAATCAATATATTGGTTGAGAGGCATTCTATTTATGTATTTGATTCTTTTTTGTTATGTTTTTATCAACATTGTAACCGGCCTAGAATGGATTGGATTGTGTGGGCTAGAAATTTTTTAAATAAAAAAATAAATAAGATCAGAGGAAAATGACAGATGCAATTGCAATTTCAACTCAGTTTTATGGGAATCTCCACAGGGCAAACACAAAGAGACTCAAAACAAGACTGTGTTTTAGCTATTGAAGCCTGCATTAGGGGTCTTACAAGCTATATAAATAACAGGTATATGTGAAAAAAAACCCTTTACAAAAGCAACAGTATGTCAAAAAAAGAGACAGAGACAGAGGAAAGATGTGTAAATATATATTAAAAAAACAATAATGTGATCCAAAAATAATTTATGAATTGCATCAATAGGTGCTATACATAGATGTGCCCTCAAGCTAAAACAAATGAATGATGATGTATATATATATATATTTATTTTTTTAAAAGCAGTCAGCAGGCACAGAAGACATTTTCAGATCCATTTGATTATTTGTTAAGGTTCCCAAGATGAGGGAAGACTAGTCCCATTGGCAGGGACTACTTGGAACCTGTGCCAGCTTCCCAAGGGTCCTGAGAGCAGAAACGCTAAAAGCATAATATACACTCCAAACAGCAGTAGCCCATGCACTACTACCTGCCAAGTTGGCAACTAAGGCCAGATGCTGTAGGAGTCAGATTGATTTTAAAAAAAAATAAATCAATCAATTGAAACAAATCCAGTTGCACCAGTCAAACCTGCATCTGTTGAGGTGGAGAAAATATACTACTGGCTCCAGGCTGCACCTGCTATTGTACTGGTGATATCACCAGAATTTGTGTATCCATTTCTCTACCTCCAGCCACTTGGGGAATTCAACTCACTTGTGTGAACTGGTCTATCTGGATGCACCCAACTACCTGTAGTCATAATTCTAACACCATAGTGTATAATTCCTTTGGTGTGAAACTGCTAGCAGTGTGTGGATATGGGAGGGGCATGGGCAAATAAGTGATATGTCCAGCACTTACACGCTAAGATTATAAAACACTGTCAGTTACATGTATAATTGACAACAGTAAGGCATAAGTGCTTGGCTACAATTAGGTGCTAAAATGTGGACTTACACTAGTATGTATATTCTAACTGGCTGTTCACCAGCAGAGTGTTCCAGTCGGATGGGGCCACACAGCAAAATAATGTGAAATCCTTTGAGGGAAAAAAAAGTGGAAAGAGGAGGTCAAAGACCCAACCAGAACGTATGCAGGTAAGGCTAGACTCAAATAGGTCACTGGTCTTTGACCTAAGGGTCTGCTGCATGAGCGGACTGCTGGGCACAATGGACTACTGGTCTGACCCAGCAGCGGCAATTTTTATGTTCTGGAGTACTGCCAGAAGTTAAGAAACCCATACAGAAAATGTCATGTTTCAGATCACTGCTACTGAAGACACTAACTTTTAAATAAAAAGGTTTAATTTGTTGACACCAAAATTTAAATTTGAAGCATGCATACTGAGAAAACAATAGCAATATACGTAAGGACCTTGAAGCAGAGGTTTATCCCATATTCAGAATGGAAGATTAGGTTTTCATCTTTGATAATCTTCTTTCTATTAATCCCTATAGGATTCCATACCCTAGGTGTTCAATCCCTTCCCACAATCCGGGAAATCCAAACACTTTTCTGAGTATGTGCTCCTTCCACCTTAGATAGTAAGTTAGAGCCCCTACAATCCCAAAGCCAAGCAACCATACTGGAGCCGATCCATGACAAAGAAGGGGGCACAGGGGAACCTCCCCAGCAACATAAACAATTCCCGTTATGAACAGCTCTGCAAAATATAAAAACAAATAAACAGGCAAAATGCAACACAGAATTATATTGAGGAACAATGTAGAACTAACCTGTAGTGTGCAACGAGCACCCACATGACATAGCCATCAGCAAGATGCATACTCACAGAAGAGTAAACTGCCCCCATGATTTGTCAACTTGCTGGAAGATCCTAAAGCCTGCAAGGAGAATAACCAAGGCAGAAAGAAAGCAGGTGATTCTGAAACAATGGAGCTTACACAGAGAGGGCGGGTCGTATGGAATCCTACAGGGACTAACAGAAAGAAGACAATCAAAGGTAAAAACCTAATCTTCCATTCTGTTATGTCTCGTCTGGATTCCATACTCTAGTTGACTTGCCAAAGCTGTGGGTGGAACAGAAAAAAGGAGGACAGCACATTAGAACGATCCATGACTGAACACTGAGTTGTAGAAGGCTGAGAGTCCAATTTAAGCCCTTTCAGGGCATCAGCATGAAATGGTGGATAGAGACAGACCTAAAAAGTCTGCGGATGGTGGAGTCCTCACCCAAATCCGGACACTCCAAGATATCGCACTGACAAGTCCCTGCAAGGGTAGCAGCAGCAGAATCAAAAAAAGACAGTGTCAGGAGATAGGATAGGCATATTATCCATGCAAAAACCAACAAAACTGAGATCAGTCATAGCCGGAGGAGAGGGCTCCCACACAGGGACCTCTGGCACCAAAGTGACCAGCCTGGAAAAAGGTGACGTGCCCACCAGCTGCGTCAAATGAACCAGGTCCGAAAAGCATGCTCTCCAAAGGAGCCGAAGGAATTCCGTGGAAAATGTACACCCCATGGTCATTGCTGAGTCCAGCTGAAGCACCCGCGCCATGCCAAAAGAATTCCCCAGACTCTGTTGGCGTCAATGCCCAGAATGGCCAATGGGCAATACTTTTAGCCCAAAACACAGACCCAGCTGGCTCCTCAGCCCTGGAAGACACAGAGGAGGTGAAGCCCAAAGCTCCCAAACCTCTCCCCAGCATGCTGCGGAATGCAGTATACAAACGCTATTCCAGTGCCAATTTAGCACAATCCATACATGCAGTTGACAGAGGAGTCCATCCCAATCAATTAGCAATAAAATTGAGGTGTTTTGAGGCAGAAATCAAGCATTAAAATAAGAATATAGGAATAGCCTTACTGGGTTAGACCAATGGTCCATCAATCCCAGTAGCCCATTCTCACGGTGGCCAATCCAGGTCACTAGTACCTGGCCAAAATCCAAGGAGTAACAATATTCCATGCTACCAATCCAGGGTAAGCAGCAGCTTCCCCCATGTCTTTCTCAATAACAGACTATGGACTTTTCCTCCAGGAACTTGTCCAAACCTTTCTTAAAAACAGCTACACTATCCGCTGTTACCACATCCTTTGGCAACACGTTCCAGAGCTTAACTATTCTCTGAGTGAAAAAAAGTTTCCTCCAATTGGTTTTAAAAGTATTTCCCTGTAACTTCATCAAGTGTTCCCTAGTGTTTGCAATTTTTGACGGAGTGAAAAATTGATCCACTTATTCCCGTTCTACTCCACTCAGGATTTTGTAAACTTCAATCATATCTCCCCTCATCCATCTATTTTCCAAGCTGAAAAGCCCTAACCATTATAGTTTTTCCTCATATGAGAAGAGTTCCATTCCCTTTACCATCTTGGTCGCTCTTCTTTGAACCTTTTCCAGCACCACTATATTTTTCTTGAGATAAGGAGACCAGAATTGAACGCAATATTCCAGATGAGGTCGCACCATGGAGCGATACAGGGGCATTATAACATTCTTTGTCTTGTTAACCATCCCTTTTTAAATAATTCCTAGCATCCTATTTGCTTTTCTGGCCGCTAATCCCCAAGGTGGACCCTATCATCCGGTAACTGTGTTTCAGGTTATTCTTCCCAATGTGCATCATTTTGCATTTGTCCACATTAAATTTCATCTTCCATTTGGACACCCAGTCTTCTAATTTCCTAAGGTCCACCTGCAATTTTTCACAATCCACATGCGTTTTAACAACTTTGAACAGTTTAGTGTCATCTGCAAATTTAATCACCTCACTCGTCGTTCCAATTTCCAGATCATTTATAAATAAGTTAAATAGCACCGGTCCCAGTACAGACCCCTGCGGCACTCCACTGTTTGCTCTCCTTCATTGAGAAAAATGACCATTTAACCCTACCCTCTGTTTTCTTTTTTTTTTTTTAATCTTTATTCATTTTTACATCTTACAACAAGTGTATATTATTCAATCAAAAAAAACAAACCAAAAAAACTTTTACAAATCTCTTGACAATCTTACTTATAATCATTAATACCCTACCCTCTGTTTTCTATCCGATAACCAATTCCTAATCCACAACTGAACTTTGCCACCTATCCCATGACACTTTAATTTTCTCAGGAGCCTCTCATGAGGGACTTTATCAATAGCTTTCTGAAAATCTAGATATACTATATCAACAGGCTCACCTTTATCCACATGTTTATTCACACCTTCAAAGAAGTCAAGCAAATATGTGAGGCAAGATCTCCCTCAGCTGAACCCATGCTGACTCTGTCGCATTAAATCATGCTTGTCTATGTGTTCCACAATTTTATTTTTTATAATCATTTCTACCATTTTGCCTGGCACCGAAGTGAGGCTTACCGGTCTATAATTTCTCGGATCTCCCCTGAAGCCCTTCTAAAAAAAAAAAAACAGTGTAACATTGGCCACCCTCCAATCTTCAGGTACTACAGACAATTTTAGGGATAGGTTACAGATCACTAACAGCAGGTCAGCAATTCATTTTCGAGTTCTTTTAATACCCTGGGATGTATACCATCCAGTCCTGGCGATTTATCACTTTTTAACTTGTCAATTTGGCTCAGTACATCTTTCAAATTCACCGAGAATTCTTTCAGTTCCTCCGCATCATCACCCTTGAAAACCATTCCCAGTTCAGGTAGATCTCTTATATCTTTTTTCGTAAAGACCGAAGCAAAGAATTCATTCAGTCTTTCCGCTATGGCCTTATCCTCCATGAGTGCCCCTTTCACTCCTTGATCATCCAACTGTCCCACAGATTCCCTGACAGGTTTTCTACCAGCGAATTTGCACTAAAAACAGCAAAAATAAAGAAAATCCTAAAATAAAAAGTAGCAGTTTGGGGAGGTGGGAAACCTGAACCCTACCCTCAGAAACTCTGAAAAATGAGTTTTACAAAGTTCCACAGACCACACCCCCCCCCTGAAGCTCCCATAGGAAATAATGGAGGTTTACTTACAGTCTGAAGTGCCTGCCTGTTAGCTCCGTTACACTGCAGCTGAATGGAGGAAAAGGATTTTCTGCCTCAGAAACTGCTCCAAATGGCTAAACTTGAAGATCTTCGGACTGCCAGTCAGACAGACACCGAATATAACCTCAGCCCCCACGGGCGGTGAGGACACAGAAGGATTGCGAAGACCTACAACGAGACAAACACGCTTGAGGAATGGGCCGCAAAATGGCAAATGAGGTTCAAGGTGGATAAGCCCAAGGTGATGCATGTCGGCAGCAAAAATCTTATACACGAATACAGGATGTCTGGTGCGGTACTTGGAGAGACCCCCCTCAGGAAAGAGACCTGGGAGTACTTGTAGATAATTTGATGAAGCTGTCCGCGCAATGCGCAGTGGCAGCAAAAAGGGTGAACAGAATGCTAGGAATGATTAAGAAGGTGATCACAAGCAGATCAGAGAGGGTTATCATGCCGCTGTACCGGGACATGGTGCACCCCCACCTGGAATACTGCATCCAACACTGGTCGCCGTACATGAAAAAGGACATAGTACTGCTCGAAAGGGTCCACTGGTCTGACCTAGCAGCAGCAATTCTTATGTTCTTATGAAAATCTCCACGCAACGGGAAACGCAGCCTGCGTCCTAAAACCCAAATAGATATTTTACTCAGGACACACACAGCCTGCACTTAAAGCTCTGACAGGGTCCGAGAGGGCAAGTGAACTCCCAGGGGAATGGACCCTGAGTCTGAGAAGGGAGGCAGAAGCAGGCTGGCTCCACAGATCCACTGAAGTTTCTCTGTGAAGAAGCAGTCCGGCTCCACAGATCCACTGAAGTTTCTCTGTGAAGAAGCAGTCCTGCTCCGCAGGACTGCATTCTTTCCTCCAGCTAAGGACACCGCACAGGGTCTCATGGCACTGAAGCTACCGTGAAAAACTTTAAGCAAAAAAAAAAAAAAAAAAAGAAAAGATGCAGAGATCAAAAGACTTCTGCAAGGATTGCTTGCAGAAATTGGAACTGTAGGGAGCTCTAACTCCGAGATTGTGGGAGGGGATTGAACATCTAGGGTATGGAATCCTGAAAGGACCCAACTGAATAAGCCACTGGGTTGTAGTGAGTAGCTCAGGACTCAACAACCTTAAAAACGGATCCTTCTTGCCAAGAAGTACCCAATTTACCATTCAACTAACAAAATATTTTCCTCACCTGATAGGCCACCTCATACAAACAGCCATCCTTTCCAGCCAAGAAAATGCGACCATTATCAGTAGAAGTTATAGTCAGTAGGTAAGTGTTATCAGTAGGAAGTGAATGCAAGGGATCTGGAAGCAGCTGCATTCCACCAGACAAGCTGTCATTAAGAGTGCTGGAGCCTAACAAAAATGAGATTATATTGTCGTTAGAAACAGATTACTTGGGAGGGTTTGGGGGGGGGGAGATGTGGGGGCGTGGAGATGTTCTACGGTTAAAATAATAAACATTAAAAAATAGATGTATTGTGGTGGAAAACTGCCATTTACCCACTCTACCATTTTAGGGGTTGTGGAATTTGATAGCAAAATTATTAAATAATTAACATAGACATTCTGCCCAACTGAGCTTCATGCAATCTGAGCAGATACATACACAAAAACCTTTAGGCGACCAAACATTAACTCCCTCTGCCCTCTCTACTCATTTCTCATTACTGTCTTCAAGATATGTCACAAGCAATTATAAATAAACCTAAAACTGAAAATAATTTGTAATATTTTCAAACACAGCCCAACCAATATGAGGACTCCTATGGTTAGGCTGCCTCATCAGAGTAAGCAAGGAGGATATAATGAAAAGATGTTGAGGATCGTGACTGGGGGAACAAAGATGCTGGTTATGTGCAGGATAAGGCCATTCCTATTGGTTGTGGAATGGCAAATTGCAGATCAGCACTCCTTTAGGATCTGCTTGTATGACGAGAGGAAGAACTAAAACTGGCAAATAGCCACAAAAAAAGTTTGTGTGTAATGTTAATCAGGTTTTCTATTCTGCCTATCCCTATTCTGTTCAAGGTCAGATTATATTGCAAGAGGTTGAGTCAGTTACCCAGAAGTTACAATAGACATGGACATTCAATAGAGTTGCTAGTACAGGTAGATCAGATACTAATACAGTTAGGTCATAGTTATAAACACATAGTTACAAGTTCAAGTAGGTCATCATTGACTCATTGTTATGTCCCAGGAGTTGCATCAGACAATTTAGAAATTTTGGTTACTTCAGAGCTGGCTCCCTGTCTTGGTTGTGTTAGTTGGTTCCAGAATTTTGCCAATTTATATTGTAAGGATAGTGTATTTTGCTTAGTAGACTTTATATTGTTGCATGCTGGGAATTTTAAGTGGAAAAGACTTCTGATGGAATAGCTGTTGGAGGTGCCCTGGAGTACGATGGCCAACTTTATTAGGTAGTTGGGGGGCGATGCCTGTCAGGATCTTAAAGGCAATGATGTCGAATTAAAACTTGATCCTTGCAGTTATGGGCAGTCAAAGTATGTAGTTTCATATAAGGCTGTAGGTGTTCTGGATTTCCATACTCCATATATGAATCTTACTGTCACATTATGGTCTCACCATGTTTAACCAGACTTTCCATCTGCTTGTGGTACATGGCCCCAATGTTTATGAGCATGCTTTCTTCCACAAACATCCGTTTAGCTGCTCAAGATCCTAACTGCCCTTTGACGGTGGGAGGCAATTTCAACCTAGTAATGGACCCGCAGATTGATCATACACAGGGGCATGGTCATCCGGCTTTGAAAGCCATCATTGTTTGATATGGGCAGATCTGAAATTCCCTGGTAACTCTGGCACACAGTGACCTTGGCGCTTTCCTACCTATCTGATAAATGATGCTGGTTTCCGTGCATATCTCCTTCAAAAATAGGAGGACTATGAGAGGTTTAACGCTCAACATCAAACTAACCCTATCTTATACTGGGATGCTTTGAAAACAGTTTTAAGGGGAGATATCATTTCTTATGTAGCTGCCTGAAAAAAGCATATTTCTTGCGGCATTGTCAACTTGGAGCGTAAGTGTAGGATCTCTAAAGCAGCCTATGTATCCTCCCCTATAGAAATTAATAAAGAACGTCACTTATCTGCCCAAGCTGACCTTGGTGTGTTACTACACGAACAGACTAAACAGTTTTCCTATCACCGCGCGCATGTTTTTCATAGATATGGGAACAAGCCAGGTCACCTCTTAGCGTGTGTATTATGGGATACTCAGGGCCCTCGTTTTATTAATGTTTTGGAGAAGCTATCTCAGAGATTTTGCAGGATTACTTCCGGCAATTTTATGCTGAGGTATCCTTGAATCCCTGCTCCCCATTACAAGACTATTTGTAGGATGCTGGGCTTCCCTGCCTTAGGGATACCCAAGTGGCTGTGTTGAAAGCTCCTCTCACACGTGTAGAAATCCAAAAGGCTATTAAGGGTCTTAAAAGGGGAAATGCACCGAGATTGGATGGGTATACCCTGGAGTTTTTACATTTCTCTCTCACTTAGTGTGTGTTCCACTGATTTGGTATTATGATCTTAGTATCCGCCAGGATCAGAGCCCTGAAAAAGATAATACAGCCCCAATATCTATTACTGAAGCCTGGTAAACCTGATTGCCATCCTTATTCTTATCATCCAATTTCTTTGTTAAATGTCATTATCAAAATTTTGGCGGACAGACTGGCAGCCCTTTTACCTTAGTTCATTTGTCCTGAGCAGGGTGGATTCATGCGTGGGCATCAATCAGTGCTTAATGTGCGGAAGGTCCTTATGTCTAATGTCGTATTGTACCTTGTGGGACATCCTTTTAATGTTGGTAGGCCTGGATGCAGAGAAAGCGTTTCATCAATCAGCTGGCAATCTCTTTCAGGTATTGGAAAACGTGGGCATTACGGGATGGTACTTACAAGCTTTACACGCCTTGTATTCTTCTTCTACAGCCTCTTTTAGTTAATGGTACAGTCACAGCTTCCTTCCCTATTTGTCACGGTACGCATCAGGGATGTCCCTTGTCCCATTTGTTATTTTTGCTCTATCTGGAACCTTTACTGCGCACTCTCCAGAAAGATACGGAAGTAGCAGGCGTCCTCTTCCCCTCCGGTTTAGTAAAAACCTTGGCCTTTGCTGATGATGTCATGCTCGTTTTCACTAATGTTCCTTCTTCACTGCCTCATGCTCTGGGGATTCTAGATAAGTCTAGTTGCTACTCGGGGTATCACTTAAATACTCACAAATCTGAAGTTTTAGTGATTCCCACCCAGTGTTCCCGCTAAGCTGCGTTGGCCTGCGCTCGCGCACAAAATATTACATCGCAGCGCAAAGTTTCTCTTCACAGCGCACACACGCGTCGGTAAGGTAAGGGGACGCATTGGGGGGATTGCACTTCCCCACAATTGCCATGCTTCGGTTCCTCTTCTTCCTTCCTTCCTCCCCCCCCCCCCCCGCGGGACCCTGCGGCACCATCAACTCTTACTCCCTCTAATGTCGGCCCTGCAGCTCCAGACTTCCTCGCACCTTCTCCCCTCCCCCTTTGGATCGCTATTATTTTAAATGTTATAGCCGCGGAGCTGTATCCATCAGTGGAGATGTCTAACCTCGGCCTGCCCCGGAACTCTTACTGCAACAGTGACTTCCTGTTCCTGCCTAGACGGGCGTCTGCTGCAGTAAGAGTTCCGGGGCAGGCCGAGGTTAGACATCTCCACTGATGGATACAGCTCCGCGGCTATAACATTTAAAATAATAGCGATCCAAAGGGGGAGGGGAGAAGGTGCGAGGAAGTCTGGAGCTGCAGGGCCGACATTAGAGGGAGTAAGAGTTGATGGTGCCGCAGGGTCCCGCGGGGGGGGGGGGGGGAGGAAGGAAGGAAGAAGAGGAACCGAAGCATGGCAATTGTGGGGAAGTGCAGAGCTGCAGGGAAGAGTGTTGCGGTACCCAGCTGGAGGGAGAAGGAAGATGAGGGAGGGAATTAAAGGAGATGCCAGGGCTTGGAGCGTAGGAGGAAGGTATGCCAGTCTAAGGGAAAAGGAAGGGGGAGATGTGAGAGCATGGAGGGGGAGCGAAAGATGGAAGAAAAGGAAAGGAGAGAGATGCCAGAGAATCAGGGAAGGGGAGATACCAGACTATGAGGAGAGGTGTGGGAGAGGGAAGGCGAGGAGAGAGATGCCAGACCAATGGGGTGAAAGGAGAGATGGAAGGGGGAGGCATACAGTTTCTGGAAGGGGCATAGAAGGAGAGAAGATGCCATATAGGGGAAGAGAGACGGCAGACAGTGGATGGAAGGAAGAGAGTTACAAGAAGATGAGGAAAGGAGAAACCACAGAAGACAAAGGTAGAAAAAAATTTCTATTTATTTATTGCTTTAGGAGACATGTGTCACTGTTTCTGTGAAGCATTGTATGCAGAGTCCAGCTTCTTGCTGGTTCAATTTAACCTTTGTCTATGTATTTTTATTTTATCCCCCCTTTTACAAAACTGTGAAGCGTTTTTAGCACCAGCCTTGGTGGTAGCAGCTCTGATGCTCAGAATTTTATGAGCATCAGAGCTGTTACCTCCGTAGCTAAAATCCACACTACAGTTTTGTAAAAGAGGGAGGGGTTAGTTTATGATTACATATTCCTTACTAGGCGAAGGTGTTTTCTGTGTTCTGTGTGTTCGAAAGACATGGTTTTCTGTTAGGATTGACGGTGTAGGATTGATCTGTGCTGGTCTGGCTTGTTTAGTTTTACAATGGGTGTATTGATGTACTGCTCACTGCAATATGTAAGATGCTGCCTTTTCCTAGGTACTCATGTGTGACGTGTGGTTTGTTACTAAAAATCATGTTTTTCTTACAGATGGGGGGGGGGTGCCAAAAAATGATGGGCCCCGGATGTTACATATGCTAGGTACGCCACTGTATGTAAAGATACCAGAAAGCTGGCGTAGCAAAAACTTCTAAGTTTTGAGTATTTAACCCTCCCACAATCTCACGGGCACTCGTTTCAAGTTTATTGAGATTTTGATTTAAACGCAATATCAAATATTTTCAATGCGTATAACAAAAATAAATTTGGGGAAATAAATAAAACCATTTGAACCAGTGTTCCCGCTAAGCTGCGCTGGCGTGCGCTGGCGCACAAAATATTACATCGCAGCGCACACGTTTCTCGTCACAGCGCACGATCGGAAGAGGCGTACGGCAGATGGCAGGGCGGCGAGAGGAGAATCGGGCGAGTTGGCTCATAACTTGCTGGCGCCCGATATTTTTGGCTCACGGTGAAAAAAGTTTGCTCACAACACCCGCCCGCTTAGAGGGAACACTGTTCCCACCCCCTTGCAAACTAATTGGGAGGGAGCTTTCTCACTTAAATGGGCGGACCATAAGCTTAAATAGCTTAGAATTTGTTTACCTGATGATCTCACCACTTTAGTCAGAGTGAATTTGGACCCTTTATTGCATTCCACAGAGCTTCGTTTGGGTATTTGGCAGTCCTATCCTCTTTCCTTACAGGGCCGTATTGCTCTCTATAAAACATGATTATCATTCCACAATGGCTGTATTATTTTCAAATGTTGCCAACTGCTTTGTACTGTCTATTACCATTCTCAGCTCTGTCAAGCTGTTCAGCACTTTTTGTGGAATGGTAAGCAAGCTCACCTGTCATATGCAAAGGGAGGGTTAGGGGTGTTAAACTTGCATTTATTGTCTATAGTGTGTCAATTGCGATATCTTGATTACTGGTTCAGGGGTTCTTCCTATTTTACCATTACAGAAGTTGAATTGGACATTCTTGCACCTTATTCTGTAGTAACTTTGCTACATGCCCCTGAAACCTTCCTTAAATCAGTACTGGCACACTATCCAGTATATCCTTCCTCCAGAGCTGCTTGGAAATGGATGTGTACCTATTTGAAATTATTGCATACGAGTTCCCCATTATTAACCATCTGGGGCAATCCTTTATTCAAGCCTGGTTTGGAGTCTTCCCAGTTTGCTTCATGGACTTCGCCTGTATTTATCTATCTTCATCAGGTCCTCACCCACACGGGTATGATGCACACTTAGTAACAGTTGGTAAAGCGCTTTGGCCTTACAGCTAATGATACTTTGCCATATCTTTAACTCAGACACTACATACGCTCTCTACCTGTAGCAGCCTTTACTTCAACTGTATGGAACATCCTGAAGGAAGCCCTTTGTTTGGAGGCACAGTCCCTAATCCCCCTCTGCTTTCATCACAAATTTTTATTGGAGTCATCGTGCAGCATCAATTTTGCTTCTTTGGGGGAGCGGTGGTCAGCGGATCTGGGCACTCCAATTTCGGATACTCTGTTACAAACTGCCCTTAAAGCTGCATCACAGCGTTGGACCTCAGTTCCTCTGTTTGAATTACAATATAAAGTGATACTGCGTTTATACATCTCTCTGTACAGAGCACACCAAGCTACGCTGTGCCCGGATTCTTGCTGTCCCAAATGTCATCGGATGAATGCAGCGTTGGGTCACATTTTATTCTTATCCAAAGATCTTGTGCTTTTGGAAGCTCTTACATGCTCATATTTCTACTTTTTGGAGGATTAAGTGCACTCCCTAATCCCAGGATTCTTTTCTCACTTTCTTTATTGACACATCCGATTCCTCCAGGCCTGAGGAGTTTCATGAGGGGTGCCCTCTTGTTTGCCAAGAAACTGATACTTTTACACTGGCTGGATGCTGTCCCTCCCCCAGTTTCAGAATGGCGTATGTTGATGCTTCATCAACTGAAGATGGAACGCATGGATGTGACTTACATAGATTCTGTAAAAGGCCTCCAGCTTCAGACTGTCTGGGAGCCTCACAGCATATGCTCGTAGTAATATTCTGAATCTCTAATTGAATATGACTATATGTTTTCTGGTATTGTTGGCCCCTCTATCTCGCCTCCTTCTTATATACAATATTTATTTTTTTCCCCCTTTTTGGATGGGTGGGTGATGGGGAGGGGTTTTTCATTTCTAATACAATTGTTCAGCGGATTACCCGATTGTTCTGTTTATGCTGCTTGTTTTGCTCTGTTTGATCAATAAAAGATATTTGAAATAATTCCTCCTCCTGATTTGGGGAAAAGGCCAGTTTTTATGTAACAGTTCAGCCTTTGAATTATTCTTCCTATGGCTGTTAGGGTGGCTGCTTTGATCAGATAAGGTGGGCAGACGTCAAGGCTATAGTATGCTTTGGAATATTTTAGGAGAAGTCATTTTGTGTCTTTGAATTTAATCTCTTCAAAATTGTTCCAAGATCTGTCTGCTGGTATTTCTGTAGGTGTTTCGATGGGTCTATCTGGACTGCTGGGTGGTAGCTGGTCTCGTATAGATTCAATCTTTGTTTTAAAATAATTAGCTAGCTCTGAGATTGTAAGAATAGAGAGGTTGTCGCCGTGTGTGATCTTGTTCATGTTGGTTAGGTTATCTAATATTAAGAACAGTTTGTTCATTTTAAGATTATCTTCTGTGTTGATCTGTTTAGAATAGTAGTGATTTATATTCTAGGATTTTTTGGTGCCAGTTTGGGGAGGGATGTTTATGTCAGTAGCACTTGGCTTATTGGCAGGCTCTTTTTAGGGACATAAGTGCCGAGTCGAACCAATTCTCCGATGATCATTGTATTCTTTTGCTGCATTTGAGTGGGGCTAGCTTGTTTAGGACTTGTTCATTAATCGTTTTCCAGTGGTCCAGGATAAGAAAACTAAATGCATCCTTTAAAAATCTTTTTAAAAAGAAAAGTAACCATGCATACCTGTTTGCGGACCCGCATAGCTCAGTCCTAAGATCACAATATCAACAGGGGTGGCTAGGACCAGCAGATAACAGATATGAGGCTGGAAAATACCTAGAAACAAAAATAGGTTTGTAATGTTTTAGTCTAAAATCACACTTGTACATTAACCTAATGACTATCTAGAATTATTAGAAAACAAATGCAGGACTTTTAGACTGGCTTTTGAGCAGATGTAGCTGAGGGGACAAGTAGGAGGTTAGGGAGTTTCTCAGGCAAGGATATTTTACAAGTGAGTGCCACTGGATGCCCCCCTCCCCCGAACTACCCCCATACCTCTACAGGAAGATGACAGCAGGAGGATTGCCCAGTCCCTCCTGCTTGCAGGTCTGCCATTCCAAAATGGCGAGTCTTCCCCTTCCTGGTGAATCCTAGGATGCACAGGGTGGGACCTAAGGTTCTGATTGGCTCAGACACCACCTGGGAGGGGCCTTAAGTGTCTGAGTCAATCTAGGCTTTAGGGCCCCTGCCCGGTGCATCCCAGAGGATGCACTGGGAAGGGGAAGGCCCACCATTTTGGGTGGCAGGCCAGCTGTCATCTTCATGTAGAGGTACGGTGGTGGTTCAGGGGGCATCTGGTAGCAGAAGGGAACGGGCATCCCTCCTGCCAATTTTTTTAAAAGTATATGGGGGGGGGGGTCCTGACTGGGGGAAGGGGGGGTCAGCTCAGCGAAAAGGGGGAGGGGTTGCAGTGGGCATCCCTTCTGCCTCTATTTTTGTTCCAGGGGCCGTCAGGGGAGAGAGGCGTCATGTGGGAGGCCCAACTTGACTTCTTTCTTTTTTTTAATGGGGCAGATATTGTGCATGGGTAATACACACACAACATCTGTTATAAAAAAAAAAAAAAGTATTAAAAACACATGTATAAAAACAAAAGAAAAAAGTCCCGAACAGCTGAGTTGCAGGAGGCTGCTTTTGGGTTTCCCCTGCCACTCATCTGTTCGGGGTTCCCAAACCAGCTCTGCACATGTCTAAGAGCCGGTTTCTAAGCGAGTGATCGGATGGGATTACAACTGCTGGCAACAAAATTCATTTGGATGGGAAATCGTTTGAATAATCAATTGTTGTTTAGAAATCAGCCAAACCAATTAGCCCACAGCAACCCACATGGTCTTAATGACTGTTTTTAGTGCATTTAGCTCACAATAATAAATCTATAACAAAGCAAATATGAAAGCTCTGCATCACAATACAGTTAGCTAATTTTGATATTTATATTATTCTATGTCTGCTGAAACAAAGATTTTAGACCCCTCTTAAATTCCTTCATATGCTGCAATATTCCTAAATAAGCATTCCAAAACTTTGATACAATGATTAAAAAAAAAAGAAGACAAATACTGTTCTAACCTCACTACCTGAAATGATGGAACATGTAATTTAGCCAGATTTACAGATCTCAGGAAGTCAGACTCTGCATATACAGCACAAAAATACCAGAGAAATTGATCTCTTGAATTTCAATTTCTGAAACATGCATTTACGAAAAACTTACATATTACAAATAAATTTGAAATAAATTACATTTTTCTACTTTTGTTGACTTATCAGCAACTGCAGCAATTCAGGCATGCAGCTTCTGGCCAGATCAAGGGCCTTCCTCAGCCATGGGAAATGGCCAAGGGAAGCTGCATACCTGAATGCTGCAGCTGCCAATTGTCAGTCAAAGCATATTTCAGGGCCTGGGGGTGTAGAGGAAGATGGACCCAGAGGAAAGAGGGAGAACGAAACAGCAGGAAAGATGCTGGACCATGGGAGGAAGAGAGAGAAAAAGTTTTTCTACTGCCAGTTTTAAGGGTCTGCCGGCAGCCAGCCTGGCCACCGAAGTATCTGCCAAGCCAGGCTAAAAATCAGCTCAATAGCAATCCTAGTGCAATCACCTTATGCAGCCCCCAATAACAAATTACAGCAAATGGCATGCTATTGAAGGCATTCCAACTCTGAGCAGAGAAGAACTGCCCTGTGCCCCCATGTCTTTCTCCATTAGCTCTAATGCGTTTCGCTAAGGGCTCAGTAGCCAACAACGTAATTCAGTCAGTCACGGTAGATGAATAGGCCCATAAAGTTCTGCTTTACACAAACATGTTAGAATTTAAGCAATCCCCATCTCTGTGTTTTAGAGGAATGGGATACCTATGCAAAATACTCTGGATATGATTAAGGACAAAAGGGAAGCTCTACTCTTGCCATTACTATAACAAATGCCTTATAAGCACTGCCTTTTTAAGAGTAAAATAGGGATCTAAATATTGAGGAGTGTGGATTTCTGACCAGGGAGAATTACAGTCATAAAAATTAGGATTCTTCCTAGATTTTTGTTCTTTCAAAAATAATAGATATCCCAAGAGAAAAGTTTTAGGAATTTTTAGGAAAGCAATAAAAACATACTTCTTCACCTTATCCTCCTGCCCTTGACTGATGGATTATAAAGAATTGTATATTGGTACCAGAACCCAGTAATGGTCACATAAGGAAAACTTGTATTGTAAAATCTTGCTTTGTAACTATGGCAAATCCAACCTGCAAACTGTCTGTATGTCAATTAGAATAAAACTTGTACTGGAAAACTCGCACTGTAAAGATAACTGTGGTAAATTGTATCCGGTAAACTGCAATTATGTATATTTATGTCTGTATATTTATACTTATGTATATTTATGTCTGTATATTTATACTTTGTCTTGAATCCCCTCCGGGGATTCAAGACAAAGTTAGACAAGTTCCTGCTGATAGGGATAGTCTCAGTCAGGGCGCTGGTCTTTGACCAGAGGGCCGCTGCGTGAGTGGATTGCTGGGCATGATGGACCACTGGTCTGACCCAGTAGCGGCAATTCTTATGTTAGTATTAGACCCCAAATATGTGTCAAGTTAGGATAAAAAACTTTTATTGTAAACTTGTATTGAAATTATGACAAATCCAGTGCAAATTGTAACCCGTTTGTATACTATGCATGTTTAACCTGTAACACGTTGGGAGCTCTTTGGGGACAAAGGGATAGAAAACGAAATAAATAAATAAAATGTTACAACAGTTTATTTGGAATAAAGTTGGTCCAAGATTAGTTTGAGGCTTCTAGTGTTGAACAAAAATGCAGATCACTGTGCTGAAAATCTAAACAATATACTGTATTTTCATCATGGTGATCTGTTGCGGTTTTGTTCAGACTGATCTTACAGATTGGTTGCCTGTTTGTTTTGTGGGGACTTCTAGTGTAATCCAGGAAGAAGGGATGCCTAGTTTTACCAAATCCTATACATTATTGAACCGCTGTTTTAAAAACCATGAAAAACCACCATAATAGACCACAGGAATAATATTGGATATAAATTTAAAGAGACTGTTTAACTCTGTTTTCCATTTTTGAAACAACTGGAGCAATAGAAAATAAGGAACGGAAAAAAATAGACTGAAGGGATCACTCATTGTTAAGACCTCTCCAAGGCAACTGGGAACTAGTCAAGCTGAAATTAGGGACAGCTGGGTAGCTAAGCCTATTTATTATATTACAGGACCATATGTCTAAGGCCACAGGGTACCTTAAACCACTACAGATAAAATTGGAAGGGCTGGGAATGGAGCAGTGCGTGGATCTGCTAGTGGAAGATGCTTTACTGTCTCTTTGTAATTACAAACGGGGATCCTGCTTCTCACTTTGGTGTTCCAATGCGCCCCTCTCCCTGTCCTGTGTCCCAATGTGCCCCTCTCTCTCCCGCTCTCCATTCTGTGTCCCAAGAGACAATTAAACAACATACCATCTTTAAAATACTTGAATAAGTAAATAGTTTGTTGTTTTCATTCTTTAACCTGCTGTTTAAGAAAAGCCTCTCTCTGATTCTAGAGAGTAGTAATAAAGTTGAAGTTTTGTTTAATACCACCATCTATGTCGTCTGGCATTATTGAGAAGAATACTTGCTCCAGCCTGACAGCAAATATGAGGGTTTCCCATCTAGCAGCCAGGATAATCAAGGGATTCCTCATTACATATGTATATACTTATTTTATTATAATTTTGTAAGTTATGACACAACATTTTTTATCACAAAGGTATGTATTTGCCTAATTAATGTGATTATGACATTGTTATCCTGTATTGTCACAGCTTTTGTTTTTTAAAAACTTTTGTAAATTGGTCTTACATTCATATTGGGTTTCTTTTATTTGTCCACGTGTTTTTGATACATTAGTTTAGTTGTAAGTCTTCATATTATTGTTTACATATTTATATTATGCCTTAGATCAGGGGAGCCCAAAAGGTCAATCGCGATTGACCAGTAGATAGCAAAGGCAACGTGAGTCGATCGCTGAGCCCATCCTGGGCTCCATGATAAACTCGCATTGCCTTCCGTTCTACCTGCTTCCCAACCCTGTAAAGAGGACACTGAAGCGCCAGGCCAACCAACCTTCCTCACCCAAAGTCAATTTTGACGTCGGAGAGGAAGTTCCAGGCCTGCTAATCACTGCCTGGCTGGCCCAGAACTTCCTCTCCGACGTTAGAATTGACGTCGGATGGGGAAGGTTGGTCGGCTCGGAGCTTCAGTGTCCTCTTTACGGCGGCGGCCTGTTCCCTGATGGCGGCGGTGGTGGGTTGGGAGAGGGCAGGGAGACAGACAGAAAGGGGACATGGAGAGAGACAGACAGAAAGGGGGCATGGAGAAAGACAGACATACAGAAAGAAAGGGTGGCAGGGAAACAAAGAAAGATGGACAGAAAAAAAGGGGAGGGGGCATGGAGAGAGGAAGAAAATGTTAGGGGAGAGAATGAGGTCTGGAGGAAAGGAAGCATACAGGAGGCTGAAAGAAGGGAAAAAATATTGGATGCACAGCCAGAAGAAGAAAGTGTAACCAGAGACTCATGAAATTACCAGACAATAAAGGTAGGAAAAATGATTTTATTTTCAATGTAGTGATTAAAATGTGTCCATTTTGAGAATTTATATCTGCTGTCTATATTTTGCACTATGGCCCCCTTTTACTAAACCACAATAGCGGTTTTTAGTGTAGGGAGCCTATGAGCATCAAGCGCTAAAAACCGCTATTGCGGTTTAGTAAAAAGGGAAGGGGTATATTTGTCTATTTTTGTATAGTTGTTACTGAGGTGACATTGCATAAAGTCATCTGCCTTGACTTCTTTAAAAATCCGCAGAATATAAATGATAATTAACATTTTCTCTGTGTACAGTGTGCTTTGTGTTTTTTTAAATTTTATTGTTGGTAGATCATTTTGACTTGGTCATTTTAAAAGTAGCTCGCAAGCCCAAAAAGTGTGGGCACCCCTGCCTTAGATCATAACACATGCTTTAGCAGAATCTTGAGCATTTATATTTTTGATATTTTTCATTTCAGTCATCTTATAAAGTGACATCTAGCAATGTATTTCTCTTCATTTCATATACAAATCTGTTTTGCATTTGTGTTTCCGAGTATTTTCAACCCACGAGGTAGGCGGTTCCTCCACCAAAATACAGCCCTATGTTAGGTCTTTTCAAAGCTGGTACTTTTCAACAAAACAAAGAGCATTTTTTTAAATCTTGAGTGCAGGAAATTCATTGGTCCACACCTATTTTGTTTTCTTGGATTTTCTCACATAGGGTTGGGTTTTGGTTTTTTTTACCTAAATCTAATAATTTTATTCTGTCTATTCTTGAGTAATATGGCATACATTTATAATTTACATATTGTAATTCGCTGATTGTCCAGCTCTCTTCGGTGTGAACCACCTAGAAGTCATCTCATTATGGTGGTATAGAAGAATAAAGTTATGTTATGTTATATGTTATGCTTGTCCCATAAGGCATATACTAAACTAAACTAAACCTTAAGTTTATATACCGCGTCATCTCCACAGAAGTGGAGCTCGACACGGTTTACAGGAATTAAAAACAAAGAAAGGAGCTCCAATGGAAGTAAGGAGGGCTTGGTAAACAGGAAGGAGAGGGGGGAGGGAGGGGGAAGTTACATTTTGGAGAAAAGCCAGGTTTTCAGATGTTTTCTGAAGTGTTGTAGGGAGGTCGAACTCCGAAGATGGACAGTAAAGCTGTTCCACAGTTTGGTGATCCTGAAGAGGAGGGACGTTCCAAGTTTTCCTGTGTGGGAAATGCCATTTAGCGAAGGGAAGGATAGTTTGAATTTCTGAGTGGATCTGGTGGAATGAGTACTCGAGAGCCAAGATAGAGGAAAGAGGGGAGGAAGGATGCCGTGAAGAGATTTGAAGGTAAGACAGGCGCATTTGTAGCGAACCCTGAGGAAGACTGGGAGCCAGTGAAGCTTAGACAGAAGAGGGGAGACATGGTCGAATTTGCCTTTTGCGAAGATTAGTTTAGCTGCGGTGTTTTGAATCCGTTGAAGTCTGGTAAGACTTTTCTTTGTTAGGCTTAGGTAGATGGAGTTGCAGTAATCAAGTCTGGAAAGAATGATGGATTGGACAAGGACAGCGAAATGTTGATGGTGGAAGCAGGATCTGACTTTCCTTAGCATATGAAGATTGAAAAAGCATTTCTTTACTAGGGAGTTGATGTGTTCGTTAAAGGACAATGAAGAGTCAATGATAATGCCCAGAACTTTGCTAGAGTGCTCAAGCTGCAGAGTGGTGCCAGAGGGAAGTGGGATGAGGGAGGGTAGCTGATCCAATTTTGGGCCAAGCCAAAGAAGTTTTGTTTTGGTCTCATTTAGTTTCATTTGGACGGTGAGAGCCCAGGATTGGAGATTTGTTATGCAAGTTGAGATGTTGTCAGAGAGGTTGGTGAGGTTAGAGTCAGTTTCGAGAAGGACAAGGATGTCGTCGGCGTAGGTGTAAAGTGTCTCAGAGGTAGATAGGTGGAGGAGTTTCAGGGAGGACATATAAACATTGAAAAGAATCGGGGATAGAGGTGAACCCTGGGGGACTCCGCAGAGCAATTTCCACGGGGAGGATGAGGTACCATTCATGTTAACGAAGTAGGAGCGGGAACGTAAGAATTTTGAGAACCAATCTAGGACTGTGGAGTTTATGCCAATTTCGGAGAGTTGGAGGATTAGTATGTCATGGTGGACAACGTCGAAAGCTGTAGAGAGGTCGAATTGAAGAAGGACAGCGAACTTGTTGCAGGAGTGGAGTTGTTGGACCTTTGAGATCAAAGAGGCTAAGAGAGATTCAGTGCTGTAGTTGGGTCTGAATCCATGTTGGTAGGGTAGAAGAATGGAGAATCTCTCAAGATAGGATGAGAGTTGGGTGGCTATGATAGATTCCAGCATTTTGGTCAGGAGAGGAATGTTGGCTATTGGGCAATAGCTGGAAGGAGAGGAGGGGTCCAGATCAGCTTTTTTCAAGAGAGGGGATAAGGAGATGCGTCCCATTTCTGTCGAAAATAGGCCTGAGAGCAGGGCGGCGTTTCAGTTGCCACAGTTTTGTAAGATGTCATCAAACCATACAGTGCTTGTTTCAATTACTTTACTTTAAAAGTTCAAAGAGTGCTTACGTATCTTTTGTATGGACCTTCAGATCACCTAAAGGGTATAGACCCCAGGCTAAATTAGTCTTCGTCAGTCCAACTTTATTTATTATTTAATTATTTAATTTTTATGAGCATTTTAAGTTCATTTTGGTTTTTAATTTTTTAATTTAAAAATTTCAATCTACCATCATTTAGCTCTAGCTTCTAGTGATGTCATCAGATCTTCCCCTCTCCCGACATGCATGTTTCACATACGGAAACTTTCTTCAGGGTCTAGGGATACTGTAACAAGAAAAACCCATCTAACTTAAATCTTCGACAAACATAAACTGAGCATACCCCTTTCCACAGCTTCTAACCAACCACTCCAGACGTATCCCAAATTCAAAAACCGAATAAAAACAGCAAACATAAAAACTTAAAAACTTACCAAAACATAGGAGCTGCTTCACGACATAAAGATGGCCACGGTTTGTTACTTACTGCAATTTTATACAGCTGGCCTACCGCACATGATCTGGCGTGAGCGGACGTCAATCAGAAATGCAGATGACATCATCACCCCCCCGTGCAACTGAGGCCATCCCGATCTAACAGTTATGAACACTGATGGCCATTTAATCAGAGAAGCAGAGGACATCCAGAACTAATAGTTATAATACTGATAGCCATTCAATTTCTTTGTTGAGCCCCATAGGAACCAAAGTTTTAAGATTAAAAATCCATTTCTGTTCTTTGTAGGCTAAAGCTTTTTGAATATTGCCTCCTTCCCACCCTACTGTCACTGAGTCTATAATTCTCCATTTAATATCAGCCCAAGTGTGACCCATCAATTGCCAGTGTCTTACTAACGGGGCCGTATCACGTTCAGTGCATATCCTAGACTTGTGTTCATTGAGCCAAGTTTTTATAGATCGCATAGTGCAGCCAACATAGAGTTTATTGCAGGGGCATTGAATCACATAAATGACCCCGGTAGAGTCACAAGTAGTCGAATTCTGACTAAATTATTTGTCCCCCGTGCCTGGATGAACCCAAAATTGACCTGGCATAGTGAGATAGCACCATTGGCAACTGCCGCAACTGGAGTGGACCCCCCCTAGATTGTATCGGGGGCGCCCTAAGTTTAACCAGTTCCCCAATGTTTCTAGTGCGTTTGAAGGAAAAAAAACGGTTTCTCAGGACAGTCTGGAACTACAAGTCTAACCACATGCCAATGTTTTAAAATGGCTTTATTAATTCTGGTGGAGAGTGGGGTGAATTTTTGAACAAAAATAAGTCCAGTGTCTTCCTTATCCTGCTGGTAGGTCAGAAGAAGATGATGTTGAGCATATTTTGCCCTTGTGTATGCTTGACGTATAATCCTCTCCGGATAGCCTCTTTGATGGAACCTCTCTTTCATTTCTTTGGCTTGAATCTTAAAGTCATCTACAGATGAGCATAGTCTGCGTAAGCGGAGAAATTGACTAATACGAGAAGGACGAAAGCTGTGATAACGAAGCAAGCTGTTTCTATCCGTCATCTTACGATAGAGTGAAGTTCTAAAACTGTTCGCTTCCTTTTTAATGTAAATATCCAGAAATGCAATTTCTTTTGTGTCGATTGTAGCAGAAAATTTTATGTTGGGAAGTAGCTGATTTAGCCAACCTATAAATTTATCCAAATCCTGTATGGAAGAAGTCCAAATCAAAAAGATGTCATCCAGGAATCTCTTCCATAACCAAATATGTTTAAATTCCTCAGAACCATAGATGTATTTTTCCTCCATGTTGACCATATATAAATTGGCTATAGAAGGAGCTACCGAGGCACCCATAGCAATCCCTTGTATTTGTTCGAAAAATTCCTCATTAAACCAAAAATAATTCCTTGTGAGTACCATCTTAGCTAACTGCATGAGAAAGTCCGTAGATACTCTGGGGTGAATAGTTTTATGATCAAAGATATTTCGTAATAGTTCTAAAGCTTCATTGGCTGGTATCATCGTATATAGTGAAGCCACATCCAGCGTAACCAGGATCCAGTCGTCCTTCACAGTCGTGATGGATATCAATATCTTCAACATGTGAGTAGTGTCTTGTATGTAAGATCTTATCTTTCTCACTTCATCCCTCAGAAAAATATCAATAAATTTCGATAAAGGCTCTAAAATGGAGTTCCTCATGGAAACAATAGGGCACCCCGGAGGTTGGAACACAAAAGGTGGGCTGAAATAACTAGGAAATCTATGAAGTCTGTTCAAAACTTTCCAGGACAGTTTGAATTGTATTCCAATGGGAAGTTCTTTTGAGACGTGTTAGGCGGCGTTGAGTAGCTTGAAACCTCAAGAGTAACCTCCTTTTTCCATTTGTTGATATCTGTTTTAGTCTCCAAGTTACAGCAGGTTTTGTGAAAGTGTGTTTTCTTGATCAGCTATTTTTCATCATGTGTGACCTCAATGAGCAGCGCTACAGCATGAAGTTCTGTTTTAAATTGGGTAAGATCGCTACAGAAACTTATGAAATGCTGAAAGTGGTTTATGAGAAACACATCATGAGTCATGGAAAGTGTTTTGAATGGTATTCATGCTTCAAAATCAGTGGAAGACAATTCATGAACTGGAATACTGTCAACTGAGGGTGATCAAGTGAGGGTTCTTGTGCGCGCTAATCAGCAATTAACTGTTAGAGAATTGGCAGAGGAAGGCAATATTTCCATTGGTTCATGCCACAGCATTCTAACAGAGAAGTTGAGGATGTCTCGCGTTGCAGCAGTTTGTTCCATAGTTGAGGACTATCAACCACATCATGAAGATGAAACATTTCTTGATAACTGGTGATGAGAAATGGGTCTATGGCAGTGGTCTCAAACTCATGGGCCACATGCGGCCCGCCAGGTACTATTTGAGGCCCTCAGTATGTTACCATTGTTCTGGAACGTTGCCTGCCTAACTGCTGTAACCTCACGCAAGTGCTTTCCTGCGTCTGTACGCGATTGTCCTCTCCACTCCACCTCACAATCGCGTACAGACGCAGGGAAGTGCTTGCATGAGATTACAGCAGTGAGGCGGGCAATGTTTCAGAACGTAAGGTAACAATTGGAGGCAGTGCAGCTTGTGCGTGTGTATGTAATCTCATGTACTCTCGTGAAATTTGGCACCTCTCCTGGCAGTGACTGCTTGATGCAAGATGGCGGTTGTGAGCAGTGCTGGAGGAGGTGAGAGATGAAGGCGGTTGTGGATGCAACCACCGGACACTTAAGGCACAAGTCAGATATTGAGTCACCCCTCTACAAAAAAGCTTAGAGGACTACACCAAAATCTTGTCTCTTGCAGTTGATACTTTAGAATGTAAATCACAATTTTGCATGAGGTAAAACTCGTTATAGTTTATAAATCTTTCCTTAATTGCTTCTGATAATTTCAGCTATACACAGCTGAAAGCAGTACAACATGCAGAAAGTGAAAAACTATCTAAACTTCACTTTCTGCATGTTGCACTGCTTTCAGCTGTGTATAGCTGAAATTATCAGAAGCAATTAAGGAAAGATTTATAAACTATAACGAGTTTTACCTCATGCAAAGTTGGCATTTCTTTAATAAGATATTAACTATTGTTTCTGCAGCCCTCCAAGTACCTACAAATCCAAAATGTGGCCTTGCAAAGGGTTTGAGTTTGACACTGATGGTCTACAGTTATGACATGGAAACCCAAAGCTCAATCGTCTCAAGGGAGAACCAAAACAATCGCCAAGACCAAAAAAACACTTGCCAAGTTCAGTCAAAGTGATGTTATGGTTTTTTTTTTTGACAGTCGTGGCTTTGTTCACTATGAATTTCTGCCACAAGGACAAACCGTCAACCAAAATTACTATCTGAAAGTGTTGAAATGACTGAGAGAGAGAGAATCAGGAGGAAGCAGCCTGAACTTTGGAGGGAACAGTCATGATTCCTGCCATCATGAAAATGCACCCGCTCAAGTCTCCATCAAAATTCATGAATTTTGTGCAAAAAACGCGATGACAGTTCTTCCCCAGCACCTTACTCGGCCTCTGCTAACTTCTTGTGTCCTAAACTTAAATCTACATTAAAAGGAAAGCGATTCAACACCATTGAAGACATAAAACAAAATTCAACTGAGCAACCTTTGGTGATTCCTGAAGATGCATTTAAGGACTGTTTCCTGAAGTGGAAACGACGACGTTGGAAAAAGTGTATATGCAGGGAAAGGGAGTACTTTGAAGGGGATCCAAAGGAATAAGTTGTAAGATTGTTTAATAAATTTTTATAAAACCAATCCTGGAACTTTTTGAACAGACCTTGTACTCCCTAAAAGTGTCTCTGTTGGGAGTTCTGCCCAGCAGTGCCTCTCCAAAAACATTAGATAAGCTTATGCTCAGCCTATATAGCTTGCACCATAGAGGACTTCTGCAAGAGCACAGAAAAAGATGGTCCTTTCTTTGGATACTTAAAGTCTGTGTAGTTTTACAGCAAAAAGAAAAAAACACACAGCCTTTATAACAGGCACAAGAGAATTTTGAAAAAAAAGATGGGCATGTGTCACTCAGTAACAAGCATGGAATACAGGAGATACCATGCTAGTATGTAAAGACATAGATGAGGGACTGGGAAATCCCACAAGTAGAGAGACACAATCACGTAATCAGATTGATGGAAGTCAGAGAGAACCTGGAAGATAAGGAAGGAATTGTTAGCTGTGGGGACGGGTATATGGGAAAGTCAATGATTGGTTATTGATAATATGCTCTTCAGTATGCTGATTATCGAACATCAGCATCACACCATTAAGATGTTGTTACAAGAGACTGTATGAAAACAATAATTAAGAAATAAAACACCCATCACAAGGAAGAAAGGAAACTTAGGAATTAAGCTAATAGGTGAGAAAAAAAACAAAAAAAATTATAAGAATCTAAGTAATGTAAAGTACCAGGGCCCAACTTACTCTTTTCTATTTAAAAGTTAAAGGAGACTCATTTCAACATTAGACAATACAAGTAATTATGAATCTGAATATTATGCTAATTCTAGGTAAAACTAATTACTTTTGATGGATTGCTTTCTTCATTTTATCATTATGTTCTTAATTCCTCATTCAATATTCAGTTTCTTACCAGATTTTGGTTTCACCAATCCTACCGATAGTATTGTTTCACTAAGACCATCAAAATAAGCAAGATCACCCCTGTAAATAACATTAAAAAAGAGGTAGCAGTTCACAAATGGTTATTATAATTCACTTAAGATGGCACTTTAAATAAATATACATAAACCCAAAATTTGTATCTTCCCATGGGTCCAGCATCTCTATCCCCTTCCTTCAGCACCCAGGTGTGGGGCTGGCACCTCTCCCTTCCCTCCAGCTCCACCCACCATATGGACCCAGCACCTATTTCCTTCACCTCAATCCCCAGACCAGATTTAGCAACTGTCTCCCTTCCCTTCAGCGCCAGCCGGTTCAGCAGCCCAAGCAAATCCCTACTTTGCAGGTGCAGCAGCAGCTCCCCCTCATGAATCCAGCAGCCCCCCTTCCCTCCCTCCCTATCATGGGTCCAACAGCCTCCCACCCTCCCTCTCTCGCTTCCGATGGCGGGTGGCAAAAAAAAAATCCAAACAAAACAAACCTGCGACTCTCCTGAGTCAGCCCTTTAGTGCCTCCTGGGGGCGGGCCTACAAGCCTTAGAAGCTTCCTGCATGCAGGGCTGCTCTGACTGGAACCTTCTTGCCGCCAAGTCCCTCCTTCCAATGTAACTTCTGGCCAACCCAGGAGAGTCGCAGGTTTGTTTTTTTGCCACCCGCCATCGGGCGGGTGGGGGCTGCTGGAAATGCAATCGTGAAGAGGGCTGCTGGCCATGCAACTGCGAGAAAGACTGCTGTGCGAGAGGAGTGGAAGGGTGGCAACCTGTGGCAGATACTTTACTGCAGGGACAAGGTCATTCACCACTCCATGGGGCGGTGAATGGATTTGTCCCCTTACCCAAGGCAAACAGTCTTTTTTCCCCCAGTTCATGTGGGTTACGGTCCTTGGGAGTGAACCTTCTGTGGATCCAAGGAGAACACAGAGGAGGCTGAGCCCGCTGCACACCCCGCTGCACACTGGACACGGATACTCTTTGGCCAGCCAGCTAGCGTAAACCTAGCATGATACAGGGGTAGGACGTCTTCTCTCATACAGAGGTTCCAACAAGTGAGAACTCTGAGCACCAAGCCTCCAACTAACACTACAGAAAAAAAATACCCCAAAATAATAAAAATGCAGAGCAGAAACATTTCTGAGCAACTTGCTTGCAGAAAAAAAACTGAGGGAGCAAGAGTAGCTGCCTGGAAAGGAGGCAGAGTTCAAAGATGATTGACAGCATTCTGCAAGCAACTTGTGGGTTCAGATGCATAACCCTACAGTTCAGGACTACAAAACATATTGCACAAGAAATAGGTAATGACACATTATCACTATGCATGCCTCAAATACAATCAACATGAATTCTGCTCATCTTGAGACTTCATGCCATTTCTGGCACTCTGGGATAAGAACATAAGAATTGCCATACCGGGACAGACCGAATGTCAATCAAGACCAGTATCCTGTTTCCAATAGTGGCCAATCCAGGTCCCAAGCACCTTGCTAAACCCCAATTAGTAAAACAGATTTTATGCTGCTTATCCTAGGAATAAGCAGTATATTTCCCCAAGCCACCTCAATAATGGCCTATGGACTTCTCTTTTAGGAAATTATACAAACTTTTTAAAAACCCTGCTAAGCTAAGTGATTTCACCACACTCTCCGGAAATGAATTCCAGAGTTTAATTACATGTTGTGTGAAAAGATATTTTCTCAAATTTGTTTTAAATCTACTACTCAGTAGCTTCATCAAATGGTTCCTAGTCCTAGTATTTTTGGAAAGAGTGAACAAGCGCTTCACATCTACCCTTTCTACTCCACTCAGTATTTTATAGACTTCTATCATATCACCCCTGAACTGTCTCTTCTCCAAGCTGAAGAGCCCTAGCCACTTTAGTCTTTCCTCATAGGAATGTTGTCCCATCCCTTTTATCGCCCTTCTCTGTACCTTTTCTAATTCCGCTATATCTTTTTTTTAGATATGGCGGCCAGAATTGCACACAGTATTCGAGGTGCGGCTGTACCATAGATCGATACAAGGACATTATAGCATTTTCATCTTTGTTTTCCATTCCTTTTCTGATAATTCCTAACATTCTATTTGCTTTCTCAGCAGCTGCCGCACACTGAGTTGAGGGTTTCAACGTATCATCAACAATGACACCTAGATCCTTTTCCTGGGTAGCAACACAGAACCCAGCATCACATGGCTATAGTTTGGGTTCCTCTTTCCCATATGCATCATTTTGCACTTGCTCACATTAAATGTCATCTGCCATTTTGACGCCCAGTCTTACAGTCTCACAAGATCTTCTTACAATTTAACAACTTTGAACAACATTTTAATTTTTTTACTGGTTCTTCAAAAATTGTATATTTATTATTCTTTACATACCCATCTTCATAGTTCCACATGAAAATATCACTATCAATGGTGAGCCAGGCCCTGCAGATTTCTGGAAAGACTCCCATCATACAGTTACACTGCATATCTGAGGATGTAATGATTTAAGGAAGAAATAAAGCTCCATTTCCCACAAGTGTCTCCTCACTTTGAATTGGTGGTCCCTGTGCTTGGAGAGATTTATAAAGACACAAACCCCTGAAATTTATATATACACCACCAGAATTGCACATGTAAATTTGGGTTTGTGCACCAGTTAACAAAGCCTTTAGCGAGCAATAACTGGCCACGCACACTAGTTAACAAAGCCATTAGCGAGCAATAACTGGGCAGGCGCACCAGTTAACAAAGGGATCAAATGCCTCTGGGACTATGCCCCAACAAGAACTAGCCAAGGGACTCAAGCATACAGAATGCAGTAAGCCTACAAAATGGAACCTGCTGCAACAGTCCAGCTTACATCATTTGCTGAAGGCAGAGAAATGTTGAACAGATCTAAGGTACATCAGTTTTATGTACTAGTGATGTCACTGGAACAGTTTAGTTTCTCTACCTCCTTCTGCTGGTAGGGTGGGGGGGGGGGGCACAATGCATTGATCTAGATTGGTCTAACAGGATGAAAAGGAAAAATAAGTTTCAGTTGATACCTATTTTTTCAATATTTTTCCACCCAACTATGCATTAATTTTCTGTGTAATATTAGGATGTACCTACTGCACTCTGTACCCTAGGATATCATGTCAACATGGCTCACTTCTTTACGGATCAACTAAACTAAAAAAAAATTTTGACTTAATGGTACATAAGAGTCAAGCTTATTACAGTCTCATTGCAACTTCATGTAAAACTTAACCATTGAATTACCTAACTTCATGAACAAAGATATTTGTGTAAGCAAGACAATCTGGCTGTCTGTGTCTTGTTTGCATGCACATAAAACAAACTATTAAAATTTAACCATGCTGCAAGTGATTTGATAACCAGAAAACACATTTGGTATGCTAAAAAAATCTAATTAAGGATACGTCCAAATTGCTCCACGAGTTCAGGAGGTAAAGGGACTCTTCGGATGGCACTAATCTCTGGATGATTGGGTACCGACAACAAACCAGGCCCTTGCAAAGGATAATCCATATCAGACATACCAGAAACCGTGGGGCTGTCTACAAAATAAAAAATAAAGTAGTATTACTTGATCAATACCATCAAAGCATAAACATTATGAATCTACAAATTATACAATTGGGACTCTAAATTTCTCTAGGGTCAACACATATTTGCCCTTTACTCTTAATTTCTGCTGCCATCCCATGCTTTTTTCATCCTTATTTTGTGAGAAGGTGGAGGAAACAGCAGCAGTGAGCATATGGTGAGAGCCCCTTTACCCCCAAACCATAGTCCACTCTCTCCTTTTCCTGTCCCCCATACAACCCTCTCATATTATTCCCTTCCTCTTCTCCCTTTCCCTCTCTGCCCCTTCAGTCTCACTTTTCTCCAAGACCCCTAAGGCCAAAGATGGTCACACTGCCTCTGCCCATTCCCTAGCTTATTTCTGAGCTGAAGATACCACTGCCTCCAGCTCCCTGGCCCACATGTTAAGAAAATGAGAGAGGCATATTCAAAAGGAAATCCAAGTCAGAATTGGGACGTCCAGGGCATAACATCCAAAATGGACATCCATTTCACAGGTATTTTCCAACAGCAAATACATTAACCCCCTGTTTTATGAAGCTGCACTAGCGGCTGCCAGGCAGCAACGGCCCCAAAGCCCTTTAAATCTCTATGGCCTTCGGGGCCGTTACCACAGCGCAATCGCTAGTACAGCTTCATAAAACAGGGCCTAAGATTTCTTGATTGGATGGAGAGTATGGTGAAATTAGTTATTAACCAGACACAAATTTTCTCTAAGGAGGTTGTTGAGAAACTAGAGAATGTAGATTCAAATATTCAAAATCTTGATAATTGAATGCTTTCAGTAGAAAAGCAAACTTCTGACTTGAAACAGTTTTCAACGTCTACACTTAGGGCTCCTTTTACTAAGTTGCGATAGCAGTTTTAGCGCATGCTTAAAGCACACAGAATTGCCACGTGCGCTAGACGCTAATACCAGAATTGAGCTGGTGTTAATTCTAGCCGCATAGCGTGGGTTTAGCACACGCGGCAATTCTGCGCGCGCTAAAAATGCTATTACAGCTTAGTAAATGGAGCCCTTAGAGATTCCTATAGTATGGAAAACGTTGCTAGATCTAGAAATTTGTGTTTAGTTAATTTCCCCCAAAACACATCTAATATCGTCTGAGATTCTTTTTAGGAAGTATTTCAGAGAGATATTGGGATTACAGAATCCTGAAACAGTATTGATTTCTACTCCGTATTATATTCCTCAAAAACAAAAACTTGGTCAAACAGGGAGTAGACCAGCTTGTACCAACTCAGTTTAACCTTATGGAATTTCTTTAAGATTATCAAGATGAGCTACTCTCTTGATTATATGTGTGAATTAATCTGATTTTGTGGAGGTAAAGCCTTCATATTTCCTGATGTGGCCCAGCCCACACAACTCAGGAGAAAGACCTTTTTGGCACTGAAACCTAGAGCTGTGGGAGGAGCCACTTTTTTACTGAAATTTTCAGAGTAAACAATACATCTTTTGGGACTGGATAAAATTGGAACTGAAGCTGTAGCTTTAACCACTGCGCCACACTCTCCCCTGGAATGCTAAGGAGGACAGAGGCAAGAATAAGTGGCAATAGATTGGGTGGGAGCATGAGAGATGGGCTGGAGTGGCACATACCTGTGCATAGTACTTCAAGTGACAAGTTTTTACCAGCGACTTACAGATTCTGTTTCTTGTAATATACATGTGCAGTATTTCAGTGCCATCTAGTGGATCTTTAGTCATACCTCTGATGCAGGCTTCACTTTTGAGGCCAAAACACAGACCGTGTTGTGTCTGAGATGATACACAAGATAGACTGCAATTTGTATTCTCATGTTTATATATATAAGTATGTATATGTGTGTATATATATATAAATATATATATATATATGTGTGTGTGTGTGTGTATATATATGTGTATATATATATAAGTATGTGCTGTATTCAATAAATAAGTTCAATTCAATCTCAGATTGATTCCCCACTTCTCTTCCAACTGTATAAGATAAATCATCTATCCAAAGACAGAAAACGAAAGAGAGAGAGAAGAAGAAAGCCTCAATCTGGGTAGACAGGATTGATCGTTTGGTCCTTATCTACCATCATTTATCAAATATATTGCCATGCAACTCAAAGAGACTGCAGTTTGACCAAAGATGATCCTCAGCTTGGTCCATACCATACGGATTCCTATGTTACGTTTCCATACAAGGAAACGGTGCAAATAAATCTCTCTCATGCAACAAACCTTTCCCTACCTCGCTGTGTCTCTATATTTTTTTAAACACTACTAGTGCAAAGTATAAAAGCTGGCAAGTAAATTTGATAAATGTTGAAACTCAGCAAGAAGAAAGAAAGCGGCCTGCATCGGTCACTACTCACTGGGAGCAGGCACGGAAAGAAGCTGTGACAGGTCAGGGTAGCAGCGGTCCTCCTGCAACTGTCGGTCGATCACTCGACCCGCGCACTCCAGCGCTTCCTGCATGGCGACTGCTGCAGCAGAGGCCGGAGTGCTGGGAGTCAAAGATGAAGGCATCCCGCTGCTGTGAGAGGTAGCACGTCCTGAGCCGCTTCAAAATGTTTTCAGGAACCGCGCGCCGCCAGACACGTGTGCGTCAGTCGCACTTCCGGTGCCGGCCGTAACAAGCCCAGCACTGTCGCAAAATAGAAAGAAGAAAGAGAAACTTGATGCTGAAGCTATATGACTTGTTGCCCCCGTTTTCAGTTTATGTTTTATCGAGTTTAATTATCTGAGGGCTTCCTTCCCCAAGAACTATTGAAAAATATAGTACCAGTTTTTGAAAGACCGACGAAATGAGACGTTTCTTGCTTGTCGCAAAGCCTTGGGAAACCTTACGCTATCCGAAAATTTATTCTCCTATTCTTCATTATATAGCTTGTACATTTCTTTTGGTGGTATGCGTAGACCTGTTTTTCTCCACACTTTCCAAAAACATTCAATAGTCTCCTAGAAACCGTAGAAAAGAGGCACTGGGACAGGAACGCCTTTGTTGGGGGGAAAGAGAACTGTTCTGACCTTAACTCCGCCCCTCTTGTCGCCCTTCCTAGCTGTCCTTTCCTTCCTTCTCCCACCCCAGACCTTGCATGACATTTTCTACTTGTCTATCAATCCAGGTTTCTCCAATCCCTATCTCCAGCCTCTGTGTTATTTCTGAGTCACTTTCTTCTTACTCCATCAGACCTGTTTCCTAACTATTAAAGTCTACATTATCAGTTTATTGTATGCATACAGAAAGATGTTATAGATGTAGTTGCACAAAGTCAAATGAGTGTTACACCTTTTCCAAACAAACACAGCCATAATTCTTTAAATTAACAGTAGAAAGTAATATAGTTTGCTTCTTGTAAAATCCCACTTTATTCCAGGACCAGTGGGTTAGTTTTGTCTATTGCCTGTCCGGAGGTACCCGGCCATGGAGGTCCAGACGGTGGGGCAGTCAGAAGACTCGGAGTCCAGCTTTATAGCTATTTGAGGCAGAGGATCTCCCTGTGAGCTGTTTCAGCTGTCTGCAGTGTTTTCCAATCAGCACATGGTTCTATGAGAGTACAGGCTGACAGCCTAAATCAGCAATTTGGAGGGGGGGTCTTAAAAAGGTTTTTTTGGGGCGGTTTCCCTGCATGTCCTACCCCTAAAATCACAGTTTTTGAGGGTTGTCTGTGGTTTCCCCAGTTTTTGATTCACCTGAATTCTTTAGGAACTTACAGTCAAATCTACTCCACGTTCCTGAATCGCCAGTTATAATTGGAGGGGATTACAATCAACCTCTTGATCTATTATTAGACTGCATCTCTCTCTGCCGTTCATTCAAGTCTAAAACTAACTGAATTACAAGCTATGATTTCAAACTACAATCTTATACACCCATGGCACATTCTCAATCCTACCCAAAAACAATATACACACTACTCAGCACCACATTATTCCTATGCCAGGCTTGATTATTTTCTCATCAATCCTCTCCAACATGATTCTTAGCTCCACCATCCATGCCATAACCCTTTCTAATCATACTCCAGTCTCACTCGTTCTGAAATTAGAAATTCCTTCTCCATCTCAACAAACGTGGAGACTAAACAACACCATTCTGAAAGATGAGGAGATAGTAAAGAAAATATATTCTCTTACTGAAGAATTTTTCAACAATAATAAACCTAATGCTGATATCTCCCCGTCCACAACCTGGGAAGCATATAAAGCTACCCTGAGAGGAGAAATCATAAGTCTGATTAATTGGGAAAATAAACAAACAAACAAACAACTCAAAGAATTGGAATCCAATATCAAAGACCTAGTAAACAATTATAGTAATGATCCAACCACAAATAAGACTAATCTATCCCAATTACATAAAATGAAATATGAATTTAATTCTCTGTATTCAGGAATTGCTTGTCAAGATATCTTTATACAAAAATCCAGACATTATTTAGGGGACAATAAAATTGGAAGATCCTTGGCGCACTACCTCAAAGTTAAAAAGCACAGGTTTTGTATATCCTCCCTGCGAGACTCAGTAAACAGTCATAGATGCAGAAAAAAAGCTTTAGACAGTTGAATGGTCCTTTCTGCTGCAGGTTCTGAGATGGCTCAGTTTCGGCAAAACTTTTGTTTCGTGGATCCACTCTATTGGAAACCCTTCTCTAAAATCCTTGTGAACAACTATCTAACCAATCCCATCCAACTACATAGGGGAACTCGGCAGGGGTGTCCCCTTTCACCACTTTTATTTAACCTTTCCTTAGAACCCCTTCTGTCTTTAATCCATCAATCTCCACACATTCTAGGAATTCCATCTCACTCCAGCCAAATCAAACTTGCAGCATATGCAGACGATATCCTTCTCTTTCCGCAACCCCAACTCTCCATTCCAGTCTTCATACAAATTGTGCAGATTTACTCCCAATTGTCTGGGTACAAAGTTAATTGGGAGAAATCAGTAATCTTCCTGCTTAATAACCTGATTATGGAACATGATATCAGACATTTTGGGTTTCCTAGCCCACTAAAGAAATAAAATATTTAGGTTCTTATATTCATAAGGATCTCTCCCGTATTATGGATTTTAATATCACTAAATTAAAAGAACTCATTACATCCACATTGTCACAGAGTAGTAGGCCCTTTGACTGAGCCGGGTAGTGAAAAGACGCAGATGCCTAGGGCTAGGCAGGAGAAAATACTATCCCAAAAGGAAAGAACACTACCTACACCAACACCTCAACCCAGACCTAAAGCCAGACAGGGAAGGTTTAGTCCTGAGCAAGAAAGTACCTATTTGTTTTTGCCTGAATTAAAGAAGAGAGAACAATGGGCAGGTGGAACTAAAAGTACTCAGGATAGTGTTCCTAGGGGGAAGGTGCACTAGATATCTCATAACATTCATGGGGGACACAATTCCAGGCGACACCAGGAACATTCCAGCCCTCATTTTAGCCAAGAACAAGTCACAATGTAGCTCATTATCCTGAGGCTTATAAGGACCAAGAGAAGAGGCAGCCACTGAACCAACCCACACTGGAGAGGAAACAGAATGGTGAAAGGAGACCAGGTCCAAAGACATGCAGCAGCATACCTCAGCCTAACACTCAGGTCAGATCTAGCTATATGGAAGCTGAAATGTTAGATTTCATGAGGGAAGCTTCAGATAATGAAGACTATTTAGACCCTGAGGAAGTCATGGACTTTAAAGAGGGAAATGTTGATTCTGATCAGTGGAATATGGAAACAGAGGGGGTTATGCTGGGGCTTTGACAAATAGCAAAACTGAGAAAGTAAAAAAGGATTTGCTAGTTTATGGAGCCAAGTTATGGGGCAGGCTGTCACTAACCTTAAGTTAAAAGAAAGGTTACTGAAAGCCTTAGTGGCTTGGGAAGATTCCTGCATCCTGCTGGTACATGAACCAGAGTTTTCTAGGCTGTGGCAGTTAGCACTGCATAGCCCTGGTAGTAATTTTTGAGACTTTTCCTTTTTGGGGGGTTTTTCATAGACTGGATTGTGGGTCCTAGTTGGGAGGGACCATAGCCAGCGGTCATTGTGGGAGGAGGTCCCTTCTGCCCTGAGATCTGCATCCAAGGAGCTCAGAGGCAAGATCCAGTCTAAAGCTGCCAGAAGTCATTGTGAGCTAGAGACTGAATCAAATTGCATGGAAGAATTTTTAAATCTATTGACTATTGCACTGGAATAGAAAAGTTATTTTGGACTGTATCTGGGAAATGCAAATTTTTCTTTTGAACTGTGAGTGCAATTTGGGTTTTTTGAAGCTGAAGTTCCTATTAGAATAAAGTATCTTGAGTTGGAAGCAAACTGGGTGTTTTATTTTACTTGATCTACCAACTCCAATTAGAACTGATAATCCGCTCAGTCAGCACCGTGTACTCTGGGCTCTTTCGGCCACTCCCACTTGGGCATGGCCTGGCCTGGTGACGTACAGTGACAACATTCACGAAATGGTCCCCATTGTGCCTCACTTGGTGGGGAAGGATTTCCACAATCAAAATGACCCTTGCACCTCAAGTGAACTACATACAGTGGTACCTCGGTTTACGAGTGCACCGGTTTGCGAGTGTTTTGCAAGACGAGGAAAACATTTGCAAAATTTGCGCCTCGGAAACCGAGCGCGCTTCGATTTGCGAGCGCCCCCGCCACCATCAGGCCCTCCCCCTCCCCCCCGCCGCGACCTGAGGTCCCCACAATCCACCCGAACCCTCTTCTTACTTTGCTGTAGCCTCCGCAGCGGCACCGGCACCAGCATGTCCTGTGCGTGGTGCCGGTGCCTGAAGATCTGCTTCCTGTGCTGGGCCTTGAACATGTGCGCATGCTCAAGGCCTGAGAGTTCACGTCGAACGTGAACTCTCACGAATGTGAACTCTCAAGGCCCAGCACAGGAAGCAGATCTTCAGGCACCGGCACCACGCACAAGACACACTGGTGCTGGTGCCGCTGCGGAGGCTACAGCAAAGTAAGAAGAGGGTTCGGTGGGTTGGGGGGACCTCAGGTCGCAGCGGGGGGGTGCACGATGGCGGCGGTGGGGGTGTGTGCCTGATGGCAGCGGGGGGGTACGGATCACGGGGGGGAGGGTGCCAGTTCGCCGGGGGGGAGCCTTCAGGGGGAGCAATGCCGGTTCTCATGGGGGGGAGAGCAGCGCTGCTGGCCTTGGAGGGGGGGGAACCTATCAAAGCGAGTTTCCATTATTTCCTATGGGGAAACTCGCTTTGATAAACGAGCATTTTGGATTACGAGCATGCTCCTGGAACGGATTATGCTAGTAATCCAAGGTACCACTGTACTTTCAATGCTACAATCCTTATGTATAGGTCACAATCTTCTTTACCTTCTCTTCTAGGCTTATCCATGCTTTCATGATTATTCTTTGTTACCCTCCAGATGTTTTTTCCCTAAATGTTTCTTTATTTTCTTCAAAGATGGTAGTTCATCCCCCTCTCCTTTTGTATCGGTGATTATTTGTATGTATATACTGTGTGTTTATTTGTATAAAATTGTTAGTTTTTGTCGTCTATTTTTAAATTGTCATATGCATTGAAGTACTTGACATTGCGTGTACAACAAATTTTTAATAAACTTGAAAACTTATGCAAACCCTCAATTTATAAATGGATTGATCAGAAAATACAATTCATCTGGCAGAATAAAAAGCCTAGGATTTCATTGAAAAAATTAAAAGCAGCTAAAATATATGGTGGGGTTAACTTACCCGACTTCTGTAGATACCATTTGGCATCCTTGATAAAATATGGAATCAACTGGCTTCAAACAGATACACAGATAACTCCTCAATACCCTGCCTGGCTAGATTTAGAAATATATATCTGCTCACCGATTCCTATTAAAGCTTTAATTACCATGTCTCTCCCACCTCATTTGAAACAATTCCCAAATCTTAAAGCTACTCAAATGGCCCTCCATACTCTGGATAACCTTGCCATTAACTCTATGCATAACAATCGAGAAATGGCAATTTAGAATAATTCTGCCTTTAAACAAAATTAAAAATGTCTGTACTGGAAACCCTGGCAAAAAAGTAGGATTTGGTTTGTTAATCAGCTGTACCATAATGATGTTTTTATGCCTTTCTCCAAATTTGTTGCTACTTTTCCACAAACAGCATCAGTGGTCTATATTACATTTTATCTGTACAGATTGTCGCCTGGCCGTCTCCGTTAAGAACACTGTGGTGAACCACCACCAGGTGGCACTCAATACTAGGCCTGCCTCTCAATAGGGAGAAGGCCCTACAGACAGTGCTGGCTAATAAGGTTTGCCAAAGCACTTTTACAGACCACCCAGAAAAGCTCACAGAAGTCACTAAAGCAAGGTTTAATTGTTGAAACAAAATCAGACTTATTATGCAGTCTTTGCAAATCAAACAAGTTTTCCAGCAAGACAAAATCAGTCTCAAAAAGAGCAAAACAGAAAAAAGGTAAAACAGAAAATATGCAGTGCACAAGAGAAAAATAACAGCACTTGAAACAAACACTAAACCAGGGGTGCCCAACACGTCGATCGCGATCGACCAGTAGCTCAGGAAGGCAACGCGAGTCGATCGCGGAGCCCGTGATAGACTCGTGTTGCCGCCCTGATCTACCAGGCCGATCAGCCTTCCTCTCCAGTGTTCTCTCTAGGGCCTTTTAGCTGGGCGGTCCGCCCAGCTGTCATCTGCTGCTGCCGCCGCTGCTGAACATTAAAAAAAACCAAAAAAACCGGCTTGGAGATTTCAGCCTGTAGCGAACTTATGCTCCCTGGCTCTAACGTATGCGTGCCGGCTTCCCTTCTCTTCCCTCCGAAAACCGGAAGTTATGTCCGGGGGGGGGGGGGGAGAAGGGAAGCTGGCACGCACATGTTGAGAGCCCTGAAGCAACCGTTCGCTATGGGCTAAGGCGGGAGACAAGTTAGTGAAGCATTTGCTCTTCTTGCTGCCGGGTCCTGCCTACTTTCTGTTTCCGCGAAGGCAGGACCCAGCAGCATTTCCCCCAATAGGTCGATCGCAATCTTGGGCCAATCAGCCTTCCTCTCCCCGATGGCAGAATTGACGTTGGGGAGAGGAATGCTGGTCGGCCAAGCAAGGAGAGCTTGGGGTGGCTTCGGTTTTCGGGTCTGTTATTGGTGGCGGTTTGGGTCCTGGTCCCCGATGGCAGTGGCTTGGGGGAGGGCAGGGAGAAAGAAAGAAAAAGGGCAGGCAGGGAGACAGAAGGAAAGAAGAGAAACAGAAAAAAAAGAAAGGGAGGCAGAGAGAAAGAAAGGTCAGGGAGAGAAGAAGGAAAAGTTGGGGGAGGGAACGAGGTCTGGAGGAGAGGAAGCATACAGGCTAAAAGAAGGGAAGAAAGATTGGATGCACAGTCAGAAGAAGAAAGTGCAACCAGAGACTTATGAAATCACCAGACAAGGTAGGAAAAATTATTTTATTTGAAATTTAGTGATCAAAATGTGTCAGAATTTATATCTGCTGTCTATATTTTACACTAAGGTCCCCTTTTACTAAACCGCAATAGAGTTTTTTTAGCGCAGGGAGCCTATGAGCGTCGAGAGCAGCGCTGGGCATTCAGTGCAGCTCCCTGCGCTCTAAAAACTGCTATCGTGGTTTAGTAAAAAGGGAGGGGGGTATATTTGTCTATTTTTTTGGTTGTTACTGAGGTGATAGTGCATAGAGTCATCTGCTTTGACCTCTTTGAAAAACCCTGGAATAGGAATGATAATTAACATTTTCTATGCGTACAGTGTGCGTTGTGTTTTTTTTAAATTTTATTGTTGGTAGATCATTTTGACTTGGTCATTTTAAAAGTAGCTCGCAAGCCCAAAAAGTGTGGGCACTCCTGCACTAAACAATAGGCAGATATGGCTAATGGCTGCCTGCTGGCATTCAGTGAAGCTTTGGCTTTCTTCAGCCTGGTTGGATGTCACACCCAGGTTCTGCTTAGGCCTTGTTCTCAGGATATCTGGAGGCTCATAAGAGAGAAGAAAATAGGCTTGAGTGAGTTTCAAACACAAACACTCCTTCACTGGTTCCTTTATCAGCACTGCTATATTAAGTATTGCTTAGCTAAGTTCACATAGTGTGTAAGGTGCAGCATAAGTTTCTCAATTCAGAAAAGTCTTTCAATTAGTCCCAGCCAAAAAGAAGAGCACAAAAAAACATCCATGAAACCAAAACACAGTTCAAGATGATTGCTCTCAGGTGAGAGTAATAAAGGTTTCCAGCACTATTCCTTTGCATTAAGGTAAAGGAATCCCTTCTCCAAGAAAGAGGAAAAAACAATAATAAGCAGGGTTCATTCAGCTAATGTCCATATCTTCATTCAGCTCACCTTGTGCAGGTACTGTTTCACATATTTCCATGCATTCTTCAGTAGTAGGCCAGGTTGACTGAGTGGAGAGTTCAGTTTCCTCCATTTCCATTAACTCCTCACCAGGACTGGATCTGGGCTGAGCTCTGTTCCAACTTCTGGTCCAGTCCTCTGGCACCTTCTGCTGGACTGGTTTCCATCCACCTTCCTGAGCCTCCCCCTTCCTTGTCTGAGGCTCTGGCTTATATTGTGGCAAGCCACGCCCCAGGCTCTGCGGTATGGGAATGGGCCAGTACTGCCTTTGGCTCCCCCTTTGGCCATAATGAAAATAGCGATCAGGGAACATATGCTGCTTAAAGGCAGTTTTAAAAGGTTTTATTCTTTGCCTAAAATATGCTCCTTTTGCAGAGCCGCTTCTCTCATTCTGTACAGAGCTGGCTTCTAAGGATTCTGTACTGGGATAGGCAGTCTCATAGCTAGGGAAATTCCTCTGATGGAATTTACTACTACCTGAAACATTGTTCTTCCTGCTTTTACCATGGGGCAAGTTACAAGCAGTGCCGGACTTGCCACAAGATGATGTATGGGTTAAAAAGCTTAGGGGGTAATAAAAAAAAAAAAAAAAGTGTCCTAAGTCCCACCCACAGGAAGGGCCTAAGGCTCCCGGGCCTATTCTGATTGGCCCAGGTGCTTAGGCCCCACCAGTAGGAGGGGCTTTGGGACGGTTGGGCCAATCCGGCCCCATTCGGATGTGGGCTGCCTGCCGGAAGGACGGGTTTGGCACTCGTCTGTCCGGCCAATGTTAAAAAGGTATGGGGTAGGGGGGGTCGGCCGGGGGGTCGCGGGTCGGCTGGGGGGGGCTGATCGGGGGTTCGGGGGGGCGGACGTTGGGGGGAGGGGGTTCGTCGAGGGCAGGAGGGCCTGGGATCCCTCTTGCCCATAATGTAGTGGTGGGTGGGGGTAGGGGGGTCGCCTGGGCCAGGAGGGCTTGGGCTCCCTTCTGGCCCGTTAAATCGGAGGGGGGGCATGATCGGCGGGGCTTGGGCTCCCTCGTGCCCCGATGTTGTCGGGGGGGGGGGGGGGTGGAGGTTGGAAGTTTGACATGGCAGGAGGGCTTGGGCACCCTCCTGCCTGGATCGTTGTGGGGGAGGGGGGATTCTGTAACCGGTGTTTTTGACAGACACCAGTTACAGAATCCAGCTTTTAGGCGAAGGACTGGCTCCTCCTCCTAAAAGCCCTTCTGTTGGACATTTGGGGCTTAGGCATTTTTTTGTTTCATTATGGCTAAAAAGTGTAGACGTGGTGTGGGTGTACTTTTAGACATAGTGTTTAGGCAGAGGAAGGCCATAATCAAAACATGGACATTTGTTTTGGTTATGGACACTTTCCCTGCTTCTGGGTTGAACGTTTAGGGACTTAGGCCAAAAAGGGGACTTAGACGCTTTTTTTGATTATGCCCCTCTTAATGTTTCCTTATCTCACTGTGGCAAACCTTTTGGTCTTAAACAAACAGGCCTCTTATCCACAAGCTTATCTCAAATCACTATATTTTCTGATGTGGAATGTTGCTTGGACCCCATCCGTATGAAAAAAGCTACACTTTGCTGTGCTCTTCCAGGTACACTATCCCATATGCTTTTTGATTGTGAAGCAGTTTGCCCTTTTTGGAATGATATCTGGTCTACTATCAAACTAATAACGAATTGTCCTTCAGATGTTTCATGATATAGTTATTCTACGCTCATTACATGTTAGTTTTTGCTCACTCATTCTGTAAACCGAAGTTGATTGATATGCTGTTGTCTGTGGGTATACAACAGGTTTTGCTAAACTGGAAATCTGCCTCAAGATTGAACTATTCTTTCTGGTGGACTTCAATTGGTATGTATAAACGACTGGAACAATATGCTACTGTAAAATGCTCACCATTGGTTAATAACCCACAGAATAAACTATGGTCTCCCATTGACAATTTTATAAATGATCACTGAGCATAACATAACCCATTACTACCTATGATCCTGCACATCTCTTCCGACCTCGGGCCGCGTGGGAGCCCTGCTCCGCCCCCCGAAACCCCAGCGTTTTGCCTGCCTTACTCTAAAAGCAGCTCCTCTGCCACCGGGAGCTGCCTGCACATCTCTTCCGACCTCGGGCCGCGTGGGAGCCCTGCTCCGCCCCCCGAAACCCCAGCGTTTTGCCTGCCTTACTCTAAAAGCAGCTCCTCTACCACCGGGAGCTGCCTGCACATCTCTTCCGACCTCGGGCCGCGTGGGAGCCCTGCTCCGCCCCCCGAAACCCCAGCGTTTTGCCTGCCTTACTCTAAAAGCAGCTCCTCTGCCACCGGGAGCTGCCTGCACATCTCTTCCAACCTCGGGCCGCGTGGGAGCCCTGCTCCACCCCCCGAAACCCCAGCGTTTTGCCTGCCTTACTCTAAAAGCAGCTCCTCTGCCACCGGGAGCTGCCTGCACATCTCTTCCGACCTCGGGCCGCGTGGGAGCCCTGCTCCGCCCCCGAAACCCCAGCGCTTTGCCTGCCTTCCTCTGTCTGGTTTTTACTTTAATTACACTCTCGGGCAGCTCCATTGAATCCGGAGCTACCCCATCACTGTCCGACCCTCCGGCTGCAGGGACGAAGCTTCGGGACGCGTGGGAGTCCAGCTCCGCCTCCCGAAACCCCCTGCAACCAAGCTCTCTCCAGCGCTACTCTACAGGGCAGCACCATCGATACCGGGAGCTGCCCCAACGCGTCCCTCAGCTGCAGAGAGAGAACCTCGGGACGCGTGGGAGTCCAGCTCCGTCACCCGAGGCCTCCTGCGGCTTAACCTTTGTTTGGTTTTTACATTAATTACTTTGTTTGGTTTTTACATTAATTACTTTGTTTGGTTTTTACGTTAATTACACTCTCGGGCAGCTCCATTGAATCCGGAGCTACCCCATCACTGTCCGACCCTCCGGCTGCAGGGACGAAGCTTCGGGACGCGTGGGAGCCCAGCTCCGCCTCCCGAAACCCCCTGCAACCAAGCTCTCTCCAGCGCTTCTCTACAGGGCAGCACCATCGATACCGGGAGCTGCCCCAATGCGAGACTCGTCCCTCAGCTGCAGAGAGAGAACCTCGGGCCGCGTGGGAGTCCAGCTCCGTCACCCGAGGCCTCCTGCGGCTTAACCTTTGTTTGGTTTTTACATTAATTACTTTGTTTGGTTTTTACATTAATTACTTTGTTTGGCTTTTACGTTAATTACACTCTCGGGCAGCTCCACTGAATCCGGAGCTACCCCATCACTGTCCGACCCTCCGGCTGCAGGGACGAAGCTTCGGGACGCGTGGGAGTCCAGCTCCGCCTCCCGAAACCCCCTGCAACCAAGCTCTCTCCAGCGCTACTCTACAGGGCAGCACCATCGATACCGGGAGCTGCCCCAACGCGAGACTTGTCCCTCAGCTGCAGAGAGAGAACCTCGGGCCGCGTGGGAGTCCAGCTCCGTCACCCAAGGCCACCTGCAGCTCAAACTTCTTGATCTTACTCCTATCAAGTCTCACCACACCTGTCAAGTTTCATCCTACCCTAGTCCACAATCACTACTCAACCCTGACTCTGTACACTGTTTAAATCCACCAAGGATTACCTGTTTTTCTTCAACTGTTTCTCCGCCCCCCCCCACCCGATCCAGCAGGAGGACATTTTACCATAAAAAAACCAGCGCACAGCACCAACACGAGCCAACCAGATCGGGCCGGCGTGGGAGCCCTGCTCCGCCCCCCCTGATCCAGCAGGAGGACTTTTTACCTTAAAAAAGCCAGCGCACAACACCAACTCGAGCCAGCCAGATCGGGCCGGTGTGGGAGCCCTGCTCCGCCCCCCCAATCCAGCCGGAGGACATATTACATTTAAAAACGACCCAGCGCACCACTTCACAGAAGCCAGCCAGATCGGGCCAGCGTGGGAGCCCTGCTCCCCCCCCCCGAACCAGACATCAAAAATGAAGCTCTCCCTGCACACACACACACTAGCCACCCTTTTGATAATCCTCCTCATTTCTAGTTGGAAAGCAGCAGCAAACAACTTACCCACCACTACCACATCCTCCAGTACAACCAACTTCCAACTTCCCAACAGAAGAATACTCACATCAAGAAACTCGAACCACCACGCCAGCACTCAACACTCCATCACTGTTACCTGGAGAAGAAGATCAACACTTCCGAAAACAAAATCTCATCCATCTCCCACAACACTCATATACCCGGAAACAACTCACACTCCCCAGACTGACACGACCTCCCTTACATGTGCCTATGTTAACATCAGAGCACTAGGACCCAAAACAGAAAACATAAAAAATTGGATAAAAACAGAAAAACTTGACTGCCTATTCCTCACTGAAACCTGGTTAACCTCAGACACAGACCCTAGAATAAAAGAAGTATGCCCGCCAGGATACAAAATAACAGTAACCTGCAGAGAGAAAAAAAGAGGAGGAGGACTAGCAATAATATTCAAGAACTCCCTAACTCTAAACATACTTGAGAAAACATCCACTCCACAAATGGATTTCCTAGCGTGTCAACTCACAAACCCAACACTAAAAAACTCTCTAAACTGCTTGCTTTGCTACATAACACCAGGAAACTGGACCACAGTGAGACCTGAATTTGAAAACTTCATCTACCAAAACTCACTAACAGCTGAATATAACCTCATCCTAGGAGACCTAAACCTACACCTAGAAGACACAACCTCCACACCAGCAAATAACTGTCTATCCTTCCTCAATGCCTTATCCTTCCAGATCCTAAACCCACAAACCACTCATGAAAAAGGTCATCAACTGGACATTGCTGCATTCATGTCTCACCAACCATCCAATCCAGCAATCCAAACTCCTAACGGAACATGGTCCCCATCCCTATGGTCAGACCACTACATTTATAACTTCAACATCAATTGGACCAAGACCAAACACACACCTCAATCAAAAAAAACCACATATACCTCACGCAAACATATCGACCCAACCATTTTCTGGTCAAAGGTAGACGAAACTATCCAAGACTGCGACCCAAAAAACTTCATCTCCCACTGGAAAAATGTATCCACCAACATCCTTGATGATCTGGCACCCCTACAAACCAAAACCAGAACCAGAAGGAAATCAGACCAATGGTTTGATAATGAATTACTCCAACTCAAAAGACAGTGTAGAAGATTAGAAAGAAAATGGAGAAAAAAGAACCAAGATCAAACAAAAACCGATTGGAAAAAAATCAACAAACAATACAAAAATCTACTAAAAGATAAGAGGAAAAGCTACTATACTAATCTCATAGGCACGGAAACCCAAGATTCCAAAAAAATATTCCAAATCCTGAAAGAATTAACAGACACCAAACCATACACTACCTCCTCGAACACACCTCCACCATCACCCACCCTCTTAGCAGAACACTTCAAGAACAAAATCACCAACACCAGAGCCACACTCATCCTAAACCCATCCCATCAAAATCCAATCACAATCCACCCTACAGGAAAAGAGGCAATCGCAGCAGACAGAATTTGGACTCAATTCCCTAACATACAATGGTCAGAATTCAACAAATGCTACAAAAAATACAGCCATGCCTCCTGTGACCTCAACCATTGCCCCTCATATCTCCTTACCACCTCTAGTGTAAAATTCCGCACCATAACTCTACAATGGATCCAATTCACGCTCACAGAAGGCACATTCCCTGCTGACCTCAGCGAAATTGTCATCACCCCAATCCAAAAAGACCCAAAAGCACCACAAAACCTCCCATCTAACTTCAGACCTATAGCCTCAATTCCGCTATATGTCAAAATTATAGAAGGCCTAGTAGCCAAACTACTCACCAATTACATAGAGGACCATAACCTACTCCACCCCATGCAATCAGGCTTCAGAACAAACTTCAGCACAGAGACACTACTAGGCTCCCTTATGGATACCGTCAGACAACAACTTAGTACAGGGAAAAAAATGCTACTCATACAACTGGACCTATCGGCGGCATTCGACCTAGTAGACCACAACATCCTTCTACAGATCTTAGATGCAATAGGCATCTCAGATAAAGTATACTCCTGGTTTGAAGGATTCCTAAAACTCAGAACCTACAGTGTAAAATCAAACAAAGAAAAGTCAGAATCCTGGTCAAACCCCTGCGGCGTACCACAAGGATCTCCTCTATCCCCCACCCTCTTCAATCTCTACACTGCTTCTCTAGGAACGCATCTGGACAATCTAGGCATAACCTCCTATAGTTATGCGGATGACATCACCATCCTCGTCCCATATGACCATTCTAAACCTACCATGACAGACAAACTTCACCAAACACTTGAAGCAGTCACAACCTGGATGAAAAATCACAAACTTAAACTCAACCAAGACAAAACCAAATTCATCCTCCTAGAAAATGACAAGATCCAAACCACAACCAACCTAGACATAAACGCAACCAAATATCCCATCCAAACCACCATAAAACTACTAGGCATGACCATAGACAGATGCTGCACAATGCAACCGCAAATAAACAAAACAATTCAAAAATCTTTCGCAATCATGAGAAACCTGAGACAAGTCCGAAAATTCTTTGAAAGAACACAATTCCAACTTATAGTACAATCACTAATACTAGGTATATTGGACTACTGTAACATACTCTTCCTTCCATGTCCTGCAACTACGATAAAACAACTCCAAACAATCCAAAATACAGCTTTGAGACTCATCTTCTCATTGAAAAAACATGACCACATCACGGAAGCCTTCATCAACTCACACTGGCTCCCAATCCAAGAAAGAATCCATTTCAAATTCTACTGCATATTATTTAAAACCCTACACGGAGACAGCCCATCATACCTGAACAATCGCCTCATCCAAGCACCCAGTACCAGACACAGAAAAACGCACTCCCCATTCATACCCCCCCCAATCAAAGAAGTAAAAAGAACAAAACTACACGACGGCCTCCTAGCCACTCAAGCCGCAAGACTGGACAACCAGATCTCCAACCTTCTGATGACCACCCCAGAATATAAGACATTCAGAAAAGAAATAAAAACCACACTTTTCAAGAAATTCCTGAAACAGCAATAACAACACGACCTCTAAATGCTCTTAAGATCTACAACTTACCTCTCTAGATAATCATTGTAATTCTGTCCTTTTTAAATTAACCTTTTGTAATCCGCCTTGAACCGCAAGGTAATGGCGGAATAGAAACCCCTAATGTAATGTAATGTAATGTAATTACTTACCTGATTGTCTAATTTAATACTTGCACCCCATTGATCCAGCTAATCAATCTGAGATTCAGGCAATTAATCATAAATTAAGTACAGTTCACGACTGGTTAAACATAAATAAGCTATCATTAAGTATTTCAAAAACTAATACTCTCCTATTCCCTGGAAAAGAGGGAACACAATTAATTTCTCCAATCATCATCGAAAACATTCCACTTTCACCAGTTACAACTACAAAAATTTTAGGTGTCCTTATAGATAATAAGTTAACATTTCGACCACAAATAAGCGCATTAGTTAAAAACTGTTTCTATAAATTAAGAATGATTCAATCATTGGCCCCTCTTCTTGATATTAGTTCCCTCAACGTTCTGATCCATTCACTTGTTATATCAAAATTAGACTACTGTAACTCACTTTTAAAAGGAATCTACCATAAGGACTTAAAACGTCTGCAGCTTATTCAAGACACGGCCATTAAGATAATCTTGGGAGCAAAGAAATATGATCATGTTACCCCTCTGCTTCAAAATGCCCACTGGTTGCCGGTCTCACATAGGGTAACATATAAAATCGCCCTTATGACATTCAAAACTATGCAGACTAATACCCCAGCTTTCATAGATAGATTATTGATTCCATACGACCCACCGAGGTCTTTAAGATCTATATCTCAATTTAATCTTAATATTCCTTCTCTAAAAATTATTGGCACACGCCGCACCTCCACTTTTTCTGTTACAGCCCCTACAATCTGGAATGCTCTTCCGCTTTACTTAAAAATGGAAAAAAAATAAAAAAATTTTAAAAGTAACTTAAAATGCTTTCTTTTTAAAGATGCTTTTAACTGAATTATTGTATTTTAGAGATTAATCTATATCTGTTCTTTAACCTACATCTACTTTCCCATTTCCTTTTGTGTTAACCTTAAATGTTTCTCTCATTTACTTTATCAATTGTATTTCTCCCCCACTTTCCCACTTGTGTTGATTGCTTGTTAGTCTATAATAACCTAGTACGTATTGTTGTCAGTCTCGTAGTTTATAGAAAGTATGTTTTAATTGTTACATTTTTTGTTGAACTGTTATTTTATATTCTGTACAACGCTTTGAAGAAACGAAAAAGTGTTTACCGTATTTTCACGCATATAACGCGTGCGTTATACGCGTTTTTACCTACCGCGCATACCCCTCGCGCGTTATACAAAATTTTTTTACATAGTTCCCACCCCGCCCGACGCCCGATTCACCCCCCCCCAGCAGGACCGCTCGCACCCCCACCCCGAACGACCGCTCGCACGCGCTCCCACCCGCACCCGCATCCACGATCGGAGCAAGAGGGAGCCCAAGCCCTCTTGCCCGGCCGACTCCCCAACTCCCCGACAATATCGGGCCAGGAGGGAGCCCAAACCCTCCTGGCCACGGCGACCCCCTACCCCCACCCCGCACTACATTACGGGCAGGAGGGATCCCAGGCCTTCCTGCCCTCGACGCAAACCCCCCTCCCTCCAACGACCGCCCCCCCCCAAGAACCTCCGACTGCCCCCCCAGCCGACCCGCAACCCCCCTGGCTGACCCCCACGACACCCCCACCCCCCTTCCCCGTACCTTTGGTAGTTGGCCGGACAGACGGGAGCCAAACCCGCCTGTCCGGCAGGCAGCCAACGACGGAATGAGGCCGGATTGGCCCATCCGTCCCAAAGCTCCGCCTACTGGTGGGGCCTAAGGCGCGTGGGCCAATCAGAATAGGCCCTGGAGCCTTAGGTCCCACCTGGGGGCGCGGCCTGGGGTGGGGGTGTCGTGGGGGTCGGCCAGGGGGGTCGCGGGTCGGCTGGGGGGGCGGTCGGAGGTTCTTGGGGGGGGCGGTCGTTGGAGGGAGGGAGGGGGGTTTGCGTTGAGGGCAGGAGGGCCTGGGATCCCTCCTGCCCGTAATGTAGTACGGGGTGGGGGTAGGGGGTCGCCGTGGCCAGGAGGGTTTGGGCTCCCTTCTGGCCCGATATTGTCGGGGAGTCGGCGGTCCTTCGGGGTGGGGGTGCGTGTGGTCCTGCCGGGGGGGGATGTATCGGACGTCGGGGGGGCATAAGGCTTTCAGAATGGGGACAGACCTTCAAGGGGGACAGGCAGACCTTCAAGGGGGGACAGGACTTCAAGGGGGACAGGCAGACTGAAGGGAGTGAAAAAGCTATAAAATAAACCCACTAGCGTGTCAATGTGTTGAGAGGAAGAGGTGGTCTGGGAAATTCTGCTGAGAAAACTCCGGGTCCATTTCCACCCCCCAGTTACCCTAGTCCACTCCACTCAACTGGTTCACATACTGAGTGGGTCTTTGGGTGTTGTTCCTGGGATCTCTTTCAGTGGTTTGTCAGTATCTCCTTGTGGTCCAAGGAAGGAAACTTTGTTAACCTTAGCATTGACCTTCAGAATATATTTGTAACAGCGCTGCTTGTGTGGCATTACCGTAGGCTATGTAGTGATGGAAAGAAAAAAACAGACCTTTGCACATTTTTGCACTAGGTATATGGTATAGGTATATAGGTATAGGTATTCCTGCACAGCTAAGTCCTTGTGAAGTTACGGTACCTTGTTCTTTCTGTATTTGACATCTAGCAAGGTCTCTGTTTGGAAGGAATGATTTAAGTTATGGTAAAAGCAGATAGCGTTGCTGGTTTTAAAAAGGTTTGGACAAATTCCTGGAGGAAAAGTCCATAGTCTGTTATTAAGACATGGGGGAAGCGTCTGCTTGCCCTGGATCGGTAGCATGGAATGTTGTTATTCTTTGGGTTTTGACTAGGTATTTAGTGACCTGGATTGGCTACCATGAGAATGGGCTACAGGGCATGATGGACCATTGGACTGACCCAGTTAGGCTATTCTTATGTTCTCATCTGTAGGGGCCTTTGTTTTCACTTCTTATTTTAATGTATTTTTTCTGGAAACTTATCAGTGTTTTTTATAATGGGAACAAAAATGGAAGAGAATTACCGTAATGTGTGTGGAATGGGGGGGGGGGGTTGTTTAACTACCATAATTTCTTCAGCTAAATACCGGTAATTCAATCCACCTCAACCAGACATAGGAGAACTCACGCACCATTGACACACCCTCCAACCAAACACGTGAAAAGAAAAAAACTGTTCATTCTTATAAACAACCTTATAACTTTTAATCTAGAGTTAGTGAGTATGAATTCAGCAACAAGAACAGAAACATGTTAATTCTTATAAACTATAACATTAACCGGTAGATCAAACGAAGTATGGAGGACAAAATAATCTAAATACAGTTACCGTAATTACGGTAAAGTTGTAAATAAACAAAGTTTACAGGTTTATTCAGTCATCATCATCACAGTCATCTGAATCCTTGAATCCATCAAAATCCGAATTGTCATCATCGTCATTAAATAAACTGAGCACGGCCTGCAGACGATCCTCGTTTATTTCCGAAGTGATATCGTCATCATCGTCATCATCATCATCATCATCGCTGATATCCATGTTGTTGCCTCCTTCCGCTGCACTGGTAGTACCCGTAGTGTCATTGGTTTCATAAACAATGCCCGCTTTTCTAAATCCGTTTCGAATGGTATCTGGTGTTATTTTGTCCCATGCTGAAGCCACCCACTTGCAGACTTCTGTGAAAGTTGCCCGCTTCTGCCGCCCCGCGGGTGTGTACTCGTGCGTACCGCTCTGCATCCACTCCTCCCACTCCTTTCTAATAAAAGTCTTGAATGGATGATTCACTGCGATGTCAAGTGGTTGCAGCTTACACGTCAGGCCTCCAGATATCACAGCGATGTGGGCACGAGTAGAATTAATGTAGGCCTGAACATTTTTTTCTTTGTGGGCAGCCATGGCATCCAAAATTAACAAGGATTTTTTTGCAAAGAATCCACCCGGTCTTGCCCTAAAGCATTTATCTACCCACAATCTCATTACGTCGCAGTCCATCCATCCCTTCTTGTTGCAGTGCACAACCACACTGGTGGGCAGCTTTTCACGGGGCATAGTGACCCTTTTGAAAATGAGCATGGGCTTTAACTTAACCCCGCTAGCTGAGCAACCAAGAACGACTGTAAAACACGTTCTTTCATGCCCAGTTGTGGTGATGGCAACAGATTTAGTACCTGTGGGGGCTATGGTTCTTGTTGCTGGAATGTCGAATGCCATTGGAATTTCATCCATGTTGATGACGTCCTTTGCAGTGATGCCAAGTTCAGATATTTCTTTGGCGACAAAGTCACGGAAATCAATCAATTTTTGCTGCCAGTCATCTGGAAGTCGCTGGCCAACAGTTGTTCTCAATCTAACTGATAGTCCGTTCCTTTTCATAAATTTTGAGATCCATGTGAAGCCAGCTTTGAAGTCGGGTATTCCTCTTCCATTGGCAAGTAGTTTTGCCTTCATCTGAATCGCAACAGTAGAGACTGATTGATTTTGTTCCCTTCTCGCCAGAATCCACTGCTTCAAGTCATCCTCCAGCTGAGGCCATTTTGGTTTGGCCCCACGACGTGCCCGTTTGCGCGGATTGCATTTCTCCAGTTCCTTCTTATCTTTTCTCCATTCACGCACCGATGTTTCTCCAACATCAAACTCTCTCGCTGCGGCCCGGTTGCCTATTTCCTCAGCTTTCGCAACGACTTGAAGCTTAAAGTCCACTGTATATGACTTTCGTCTTATTCCTGCCATTATGGCGGTACATTTAAATTTAATTGATAAACTCTACTACCGGGTAGATAAATGCAGAATACCAATCTGAAGAGATCAAATTAAAATGTGGGCTCTACATGCAGCATTAATCTTTTATAGGCTTACCCAAAGGCTGAGATGCTGTTGTATAGTCAAAATAGTATTCACTGGGCAAATTACAAGGCCAGATAGAGGGGGGCCACAGCCACGTGGTGAAAAGCACACCACCAGAAAAACAGCCTTGGTGAAAACTAAGCGGCAAGCATGCTCAGACCATTGCGCATGCTTACAGAGCTGGGAGCAGGGCAGGGCGGGCGAAAGGAGAGTCGGGACAGCGCACGGAGAGGCGGGGCAGTGCACGGAAAGTCAGGGCGGGTGAACGGAGAGTCGGGACAGCGCACGGAGAGTTGGGGCAGTGCACGGAAAGTCAGGGCGGGTGAACGGAGAGTCGGGACAGCGCACGGAGAGTCAGGGCAGTGCACGGAAAGTCAGGGCGGGTGAACGGAGAGTCGGGACAGCGCACGGAGAGGCGGGGCAGTGCACGGAAAGTCAGGGAGGGTGAACGGAGAGTCGGGACAGCGCACGGAGAGGCGGGGCAGTGCACGGAAAGTCAGGGAGGGTGAACGGAGAGTCGGGACAGCGCACGGAGAGGCGGGGCAGTGCACGGAAAGTCAGGGAGGGTGAACGGAGAGTCGGGACAGCGCACGGAGAGTCGGGGCAGTGCACGGAAAGTCAGGGAGGGTGAACGGAGAGTCGGGACAGCGCACGGAGAGTCGGGGAGGGCGAAAGGAGAGTCGGGGTGGCCAGAGGAGAGTCGGGGCGGGCGAAAGGACAGTCGGGCTGCATGCGCGGTATACCCGTGAGCGCGGTATACAAAAGTTTTTGTACATAAAATCGTGGTTTCTGCGCGCTATACCCGTGTGCGCGTTTTACACGGGTGCGCGTTATCTGCGTGAAAATACGGTAATCAAAAACTAAATAAACTATAAACTATGACATTCCAGATGTTTTGTTTGTTGAATGTTTCTGTATTTTATTCAAAATCAATATTGAACTTAAAAAAGGAAGAAAACATGTTTCATTTTCTCTGGGGTTGTACTGCATGCAGAGTCTTGAATCCTAGGGCTTTGTTTGAATATATTAGTAATTTTAGTTTGTGGTCCTGTATTTGCATAGGGGTAATCTGCTCTTAGAAGGAATGAATGTTGAGAAGCATACAGTGTGCTTTGTGTAGTTTAATTTTGTGGTTAACCATTATGTGTTATTAATAAGATTGTATTGTGTGTGTATATATGAAAAATGAATGGAAAAATAGTGTTACAATTAGTACTATTATGGGGGTGGGGTCTGGCCCTCAACTTAGCTCTTCAACTTTTGAACAAGTTTAAAGTTAGCAGGTGGCCTGTTTGTATTGAGTGTTTTTTACCATTAATCATTCTCGGCTATTTTTGTGTTCCCACCTGCTAATTTTAATATTGTTCAAGTTTTTTTGCCTATGATGCTTGGATGGAAGAGTGTGGGTACACCTCCGTTTGTCTGAGGCTTTTCTTTTGCTTAAGTAATAAGCTAGCTTTCTTGGCTTGTGTGGTGCCGACACTCGGGCTTGCAGCAGGTAGCTGGGAGGGCTGAGCCGAGCACGTGGCAACCAGAGAGACCGGAGCAGAGAGGAGGAATATCGGGGAGTGCAGGGAGAGATCGGAGCAGAGAGGAGCAGTACCGAAGAGTGCAGAGAGAGATCGGAGGAGTGCAGAGAGATTGCTAGGACAAGGAGAAGAGAGGGGCTAAGGCGGAACAGGCAGAGCAGAGCCCAGGGGAAGAGGCGAGAGATAGCTCCACCTACCCCCGACATCACCAGCCGATCCCTCCCATAAAAGGGGAGGAGCCAACGGCGCGCAGCTGTTCGGCGCGCGGCGAAGGCGAGCGGCAAAGGCGCTCGCCTTAGCGAGAGCGCCTTTGCGAAGGAGCCTTGAGAAGGAGCCCAGGCAGCCCAGTAGCAAAAATCTAAGGTACTTTTCTTCTCTTCTCTCTCTCTACTCTTTCAGCTAGCTGCGCGCCAGGCACCACCCATACGCACTGTGGGACATAGGAACAGGATAGAAGAAATGGAGGCAGTAGGAGCCCAGCAGAGCTACCCAGTATACTGCATCAAATGTCATATGTATGACTACCTCCCCTCCGGGAGGCGGGCGTACATATGCAGTCGATGCCAGGAACTGGATAGCCTGAAGAAGGAGGTCGGGAGATTGCAGGTTCGAGTACAGGAACTGGAGAGACTCTGCACCATAGAGGAGCAGTGCTGGGCAATGGAAGACACCGCCAGAGAGGACCACATCACAGAACAAGTTAGGGAACTCGAGAGGTTCATCGAGGAGGCCTGCAGGATGGTGGAGGCACAGGACCACAAGCACATCAGGAGGGAACTAACAGACGGACGACAAAATCCACCAGACGCCATGGGAGTAGGACCTTGTGGAGAATCTGGACAGGCAGATGAGGAGGAGACCCAACAGAACCTGGAGGAGGGACTAGAGGACTGCACCACTGATACAGACCTGAGACCAGTGAGACAGTTGAGGAAGGGGAGATCTGCTATCGTGGTGGGAGACTCAATTCTGAGAGGAGTGGACAGTCACATAGCTGGAGGGAGAGAGGACCGTCTAGTGACATGTCTCCCAGGGGCAAGAACGAAGGACGTCACCGACAGAATCGAGAGGATCCTGGAAGAGGCCGAGACGGAGGAGACAGCTGTAGTAATCCATGTTGGAACCAACGATGTCAGCAGGAGGGACTACAACAGGATTGCACTAACTGATCAGTTCAGGATCCTGGGGAGGAAACTGAAACTGAGGGCAAGGAAGATAGCCTTCTCAGAGATCCTGCCAGTACCTAGAGCGGACGCAAGGAGGCAGAGCGAACTACAAGCAATAAACGGTTGGCTCAGGAGATGGTGCGAGGAGGAGGGTTTCCTTTTTGCACGGAACTAGACAACTTTCCTGGGAAAGAATAAGCTCTACAGGAGAGACGGACTGCACCTGAGCACGACTGGGACAAGGATGCTGGCACGCAACATCCAGAGCGTCATTGATTTGGCTTTAAACTGAGGAAGAGGGGAAAGCCGACAGTCGATCTGACACATCGGACAAAAGTATCAAGTAAGGATACTGAGCAGGGACATTGTAAAAGAGGGCTGGGGACTGAGTGGGAACTTTTGGGAAAAGGACCTAAGGATACAACACAGGGGCCCAGGGCCATGGACATAGAGCAAGGACATTGTAAAAAAGGGATCGGGACTGAGAGGGAACTTTTGGAAAAAGAACCTAAGGACGCAATGCAGGGGACCCGGGCCAAAGATATTGAGCAAGGACACTGTAAAAGAGGGCTCAGGTCTGAGTGGGAACTTTTTGAAAAAGGACCTAAGGGAGAATTGCAGGGGTCTAGTGCACGAATAAAACTGGCAAGCAGCACTAATAGAGAACAACGGAATCCAGAGGGACAACCAAAAACAGGGGAATAGGCTGAGGACGAAACAGACCACAGGAGGAGGATGACCGAGACGAGGCTTGGGGTCTGGCAACTCACGAGGGGGATGCCAGGAGCGCCAAACCATGAGGAAAAACAGCAAGAAAGGCGAACAAACGGGACTTACTTTGCCTATACACTAATGCTAGGAGCCTAAGGGCTAAAATGGGAGAGCTGGAAGTCCTAGCCAGCAAAAAGGGCCTAGACATAATTGGAGTCACAGAAACGTGGTGGACTGATAACAATGAATGGGATGTGGCTTTACCAGGATTCAAACTCTACAGGAGAGATAGGTCACACAAAAAGGGTGGAGGAATAGCGCTATATATAAAAGATTCCATACCTTCAACCAGGATGGAAACAACAGTAAGGGCGGGCGACTTGGAATCACTATGGGTTAAGCTACCAGGAGGAACTGGAGCAGACATAAAATTGGGTCTGTACTATCGCCCTCCTGGACAAACGGAAGAAATCGACCAGGATCTGGAGGCTGAACTGAGGCAGGTATACAAAAGCGGAAGTGTGGTGGTGATGGGAGACTTCAACTACCCGGGAATAAACTGGAGTATTGGGCACTCAAACTGCATGAGGGAGACCAAATTCCTGGAGGTCATGAGGGATTGTTTCATGGAACAGCTGGTCACGGAACCAACACGGGGTGATGCCACTCTTGACCTAATCCTCAACGGACTAGGGGGACCCGCTAAGGAGGTGGAGGTACTAGCCCCACTAGGAAACAGCGATCACAACATGATCCAATACAGGCTAGAAATTGGATCATCAAAGGTGAAAAGAACTACAATGACTGCACTTAACTTCAAAAAAGGGAATTATGATGCCATGAGGAAAATGATGGGAAATAAACTCAACGACAGCGCAAGGAAGATGGAGTCCGTAGAAAATGCCTGGATCCTACTCAAGGGCACAGTGCACGAAGCACAGAACCTGTGCATCCCCAAGTACAGGAAAGGGTGCAAAAAAAAATAGAATAAAAAACCCAGTGTGGATAACAAATGCAGTGAAAAAGGCGATAAGTGACAAGAAAGCATCATTCAAAAAATGGAAAAAGGACAAAACAGAGGAGAACCAAAAGGAACATAAAAAAACACCAAAAGGAGTGTCACCGAGTGGTTAGGAAAGCAAAAAGAGAATATGAAGAGAGACTGGTGGGGGAAGCAACAAACTTCAAATCATTCTTCAGGTACGTTAAGGGGAAGCAACCAGCAAGGGAGGAAGTGGGACCCTTGGATGATTGGGACAGAAAGGGAGTTGTAAAAGAGGAAAAGGAGATAGCTGACAGGCTAAATAAATTCTTCACGTCAGTTTTCACGAGGGAGGACACAACCAACATTCCGGAGCCCGAGGAGATCGTAAAAGGCGAGCAGGATGAAAATCTGGTCCAGCTAGAGGTGAGCAAGGTGGATGTCCTTAGGCAGATAGACAGGCTAAAGAGCGACAAATCGCCAGGTCCGGATGGCATTCACCCAAGGGTACTCAAGGAACTAAGGAACGAAATAGCTGAGCCACTTCGACAAATATGCAACCTATCCCTAAAAACTGGAGAGATTCCGGAAGACTGGAAAATAGCAAATGTCACGCCCATCTTCAAGAAAGGCTCAAGGGGAGACCCAGGAAACTACAGGCCAGTGAGCTTGACCTCGGTCCCGGGAAAGATGATGGAAGCACTGATTAAAGACTGCATCTGGGAACACATCGACAACTATGGGCAGCTAAAGTCGAGCCAGTATGGCTTCTGCAAGGGCAGGTCATGCCTCACAAACTTATTATACTTCTTTGAGGGGGTAACCAGCCAGGTGGATAAAGGGGAATCCATAGATATCATTTACCTTGACTTCCAAAAAGCCTTCGACAAGGTGCCACACGAAAGACTACTAAGGATGCTATGGAACCATGGGGTGCAAGGGGAGGTCCACCGATGAATCAAAAACTGGCTGGCGGACAGGAAACAGAGGGTTGGAGTAAAGGGACATTACTCAGACTGGCAATGGGTCACGAGCGGAGTTCCACAGGGGTCGGTGCTGGGACCGCTCCTATTCAATATATTCATTAACGACCTGTTAATGAATATAGGTTATTAAATTTGCGGATGACACCAAACTATATCGCAAGGTCAATAACATGGAGGACTGCGAAGATCTCCAAAAAGATCTGACAACACTGGAAAAATGGGCCAAAAAGTGGCAAATGAGTTTCAACATAAGGAAATGCAAGGTCATGCATATAGGGAAAAAAAACCCGATGTTCACTTACAAAATGGGGGGATCAGCGCTAGGGGTGAGCGACCTTGAAAGAGACCTGGGAGTGATGGTAGACACAACATTGAAGGCGTCGGCGCAGTGTGCCACGGCCTCAAGGAAAGCAAACAGAATGTTGGGTATCATTAAGAAGGGTATCATGACCAGGACAAAGGAAGTCATCCTGCCACTGTATCGTGCTATGGTGCGCCCGCACCTGGAGTACTGTGTTCAGTTCTGGTCGCCGTACCTCAAGAATTGGATACGGTCCTGAACGAGGGGAATCTGCGAGATCCCCGTCAACATGGGTTCACAAAGGGGAGGTCTTGTCAATCCAACCTGATCAGTTTCTTTGACTGGGTGACGAGGAAGCTGGATATTGGGGAGTCCCTGGACGTCGTGTACTTGGATTTCAGCAAAGCATTCGATAGCGTACCTCACCGCAGGTTATTGAGCAAGATGAGCTCTATAGGTTTGGGTGATACCTTGACTACATGGGTGGGGGACTGGCTAGGAGGTAGACTTCCGAGGGAGGTGGTGAATGGCTCCCCCTCCGAAACGACAGAGGTGATAAGTGGAGTACCGCAGGGCTCGGTCTTGGGCCCATTCTTATTCAACATCTTCTTAAGGGACTTGGCTGAGGGGCTTCAGGGTAAATTAACGTTATTCGCCGCCAAATTATGCAATATAGTGGACAAGAACACAACAGGACCTGACAACAAATCCAAGACCGATAGTATGGCACACGACCTCCTCCTACTGGAGAATTGGTCCAGGACCTGGCAACTAAACTTCAATGCCAAAAAATGCAAGGTCAAGCACCTTGGCAACAAAAATCCATGTAAGACTTACACTCTTAATGGTGAGATCCTAGAGAGAACTGTAGCAGAACGAGACTTAATCATCAGGGTAATCATCAGTGAGGACATGAAGACTGCTACTCAGGTGGAGAAAGCTTCATCTAAAGCCAGACAAATCATAGGTTGCATACACAGGAGTTTTGTTAGCCGTAAGCCCGAAGTCATAATGCCATTGTATAGGTCCATAGTGAGACCCCATCTGGAATACTATGTACAATTCTGGAGACCACATTACCGCAAAGATGTGCTGGAATGCCAGGAAGTTCTCTTTCACACAGAGGGTGGTGGATACATGGAACGCGCTACCAGAGGATGTGATAAACAGGAGCACGCTACAGGGGTTCAAAGAAGCTTTGGATAGGTACTTGGAAGAAAAAGGGATTGAGGGGTACAGATAAGAGTAGAGGTAGATTATAGGGATGGGATTAGAGGTAAGTTACAAAATTAATCAGGGACCACTGTTCAGGCACTAGGCCTGATGAGCCGCCGCGGGAGCGGACCGCTGAGCAAGATGGACCTCTGGTCTGACTCAACGGGGGCAACTTTTTATGTTCTTATGTTCTGTTTTGGAGTGATATTTTTGTATTATACTTCCCTCCATTCCTCCCTGTTTTTTGTGACATTTTATAATCAACCACTGTATTAGTTTTTTGAAATTTTCTCAAAAGTTTTATCTTTCTGGAAATTCTCTAATTGAGATGGATCCACAAATATATATTTATTTCCTTAAGATGTTAAACATTTGCAAGGGAATTTAAGGAAGAAAGTACTCCTATTGTCAAAACCTTGGGCTTAAGTTGTAGGAACTGCTTTCTCTGAAATTGCGTCTGTCTTGCAACATCAAGAAAAACTCTCAATTGCTGCCCACAGAACAAGGCCTGTTTTAAACAAAATAGTTTAAGAATAGCTTGCTTTTCTAATTCTGTCTTAAATGTAAGCAACAAAGTTGCACGCTTAGTTAGATAATGTCTTTAAAAGATTCAAAAAAAATTTAGAAATATTAACTACCTAACTGATCAATTTCTCCTTCATCAGCGACACCCTTGGAGCTCCTCAGGATGTAGTAAAGGTTAGCAAGTGTAAATTCCACCTGAGCATTTTGCAGAACATCTCTCATACATCCTCAAGCTCCAATGGAGCCAGATAATGAGAAACATGAAAATTAAAAAACCTAAGGTTTTTGGCTCATTAAATTTCCATTTTCTCCTAATGACCATGCAATAATGTACTATCTTTAATATTGGATATGGCCGACTTTTGCAATGTATTTACTGACAAGTCTAATTTATCCAATTTATTTCCAAATAAAGTCAATTGGGTTTCATGTTAAGTTACTTTTGACATTATCTCCGATGAAAATTGACAAAGTTTAGAGACAGTACCTTATAGTGAGATCTCAATCCGATTAACCACTAGCCAGACATCTTGTAAAGTGATTTATCTTTATGAAGAAAATTTGTATTTCACTCCATTAACATTTGAACTGGAGTCAAACATTGTGCACCCTGTTGTCCCTGTGCATTGCTTAGAAGAATCTATATTTGGATCCAAATTAAATAATTGTGAGGGAGAAGATACTTCCCCATCATTGGAGGCCAAATCTATTCTCCTTGCAGAATTTAAAACTTGGTTGAGGAGGCCTTTGCCAAACAACTGCTCCTGATAAGGCAGCTTTGCCAAAACAGCCTTGGAGGTGGAATCACTAGCCCATTGATGAACCCATAGCATCCGGCATACAGAGATGGAATACACCGACATTTGCCAGAACTCTCTTGAGGTTATACAAAGCATCTGCCATATAATCTGTACCAGCCATTAAAAGTTGAGGAGGATCCAGTGCCTCACTCTCCAGGGTGCACAGTCGAGAGAGAAAGGCACATGCCACAAAAGATGTCGCCAAAGCAGCCTTGATACCTAAAGTAGCTGCATCAAAAGGTTTTCAGAGGACCACATCTACCTGGCGGTCCTGCATGTTCTTTACCACACCACCACTCTCAGAATTTATTAACAGTCCCCTCAATCAAGGATTTATATTATACTAGAAACACAATTTTCTCTGTCGCACCCTCTCTCTGGAATGCAAAGCCATTGAACCTTCGCTCTGAAAATTCCCTAAACAAGTTTAAAACTCACCTTAAGACATTCCTCTTTAAAGACGCTTACCAAAATTCCAACTGAATTCCCAAATAAAAACGCTTTCAGGAAGCGATACCCCATTTTTTTCCTCATGTTTTATCCTTCCCTTCCTCCCTTCCTTTTATTTTCATTTATACAATGTTTTTTTTAACTTTCCCATACCCATTGTAATCAAGTCTTTGTTTTGATCTCAAACCCCCTATTTTTTTCTTTGTTTTGTTATACATAATTTTAATATTAAATTTTTTGTTTTACTTTTTATAATCATAAACCGACCAGATACTTGTGGTGGTCGGTATATCAAAATATTAAACTTGAGAGAAGTGCGCTTAGTTATCTGTGCTACCAAAGAATCCAGTCTGGGCTGACCTCTTGTGACATAGGATACAAGCAGGACAAAGCTCTAGCAATTTTTAGAGAACCTTCCAGAGAGTCAAACTGCTCCGAAACCAAAACTCTCATGTCAGGATGACAGGGAAAGATAGCTGACTGCAAGCGCACACCACAGAGCAAGGAAGAAGAGGTGGACGGAGCCGGCTGAGGAACTAAGTTCAACTCTTGCAACGACTCAGAAATGAGGTCTGGCAGGGCCGCAAATATAAATAAGCGCAAAACAATAGAATCATCCATAGGATCTAAGACCTCCGAGGGATCTCACGCTCTGGAAAGTGCTGTACTGTACCTACAAACAATGGATCAGTAAGGGAAACATCAGCATCTGGGTCCACCAGATCAGGATCAGCCAGCTCAAAAGCCACAGCAGGCTGAGGAGAGGACGTGCCCAGAGGCACCACACCACTAAGGTTCTATTTGGTTTGACTCCCAAATATATAAATGAAATTTTCTTTTACAACTAATAGACATAAAATAAGCTCACATTTGAATTTTGCTTTTCTGCCTGTTAAAAGGATGCAAACTTAAAAAATTATCATCAGCATCTTTCATATCAAGCAGCAGCATGGGGCAAAGACTTAGATCAACTGCTCCTTTTTACTAAAATTTATGGGGAATTTAGAAAACATCTAAATACATTTATTTTTGAAGTACTTAGGTAGTTAGTTTGAAAAATTTTATACTATGTAATTATTAGATTTTTAGGGGTTTTAGCTATTGGTTCTCTACTCTCTAATCTTCAACTTTTTATATTTAAATGTATTTTAAATTATGTAAACTGCATAGAACTTCATGGCTTTGTGGTATATAAACTGTTAAGAGATGCCACAGAGGCAGATTTTGACAGTTCAGGGGGAGAACACTTGCGGCCTCTTTTACAAAGCTGCACTAGCTGCCCCGCTGTGCTAACGGCTCCGAAACCCAAAGAGATTTAAAGGGCTTCAGGGCTGTTGCTGCACGGCAGCCGCTAGCACGGCTTTGTAAAAGAGCCTCTTTGGAGAAAGTGTCCTGTTCTGGGGTGTAAAAGTCACCCTTAGATGACTTGCACTTGCGTTTCTTGGGCTGCGAGGGTCCGCAGCCTGGCTGACAGATGTTATCAGCCATGCTGAGTCCTGAAAACAGTGACGGCCGCTCCGCCGAGCTAGCTGACCGTTTGGGCACTTGTTGCAGCAGGGGAGAAAATAAGTTGGGCATAGCTCCCCCCCCCCTGCTGCTCCACGTGGCATGTGCAATCCTGGCATGAATCCACATGAGGAGAGCCCAAGGACTCCATCCCAGCAGTTTTCTTGGCCAAAATCGAAGTCTTGAAAGCAGGGAGCTGAAAAAAAAAAAAGATTGCTAAAAATCCAAGATGGCCACTGGCACAAAATTCATGCCAAAATTGCGCTATTTTTTTTTTTTTTTACACTCCCCAAACTTCAAAACCGGCGATTTTTAGGATTTTTCGGGAGGGGGAACAATCAGAAACCTCCATAACCCCATTTTTCCAAACTCTCCCAATGTCTCTCACAGGCTGTCAGCCTTTACTCACTGTGACCTGAGAGAATCAGTGCTGGAACCTGCTTACAGCTGTTGAGGAATTTCTGAAATTTACAGGTGCAATAAGGTGTCATAGATGTGAAAACTGAATTTGTGAATAAATTAAAACACAGTACCTATACATTAAAATTTGGAAACTCAGCCTTGAGACCTTGTAATTTAACAGCTCACAGATTGGCATTCCTTGACTAAATTGTTTCTGCATTCTAGCTATGCTACGAAAGTTCAGAAGGTTGATTTTGTGACTCTTAATACATAGTCAAATTATGTACCATTCATATACATTTGGTGACTCCCACCATGTGAGGGGATTCTGTTCCCCCGGATGTTGAATTAACTAGCCACATTGTGTGCAGTAATTCACTCCAGAGGTTAGATTTTGGAGCTGAATTAGCAAGGTGCTCCAAAATAAATGTGAAAATGAAAAGGGTGTGTGAGGCGAGAGGTTGTGGCGGAGAGATTGCCCAACTGCTGCAAGTCCTGATTACCTCTGGAGAAGGGTTCATGAAGGGTAAGCAGTGCATTTTGTAGAATGTTGTATGTACACAGACAAAAGAGGAAGCACCAAATTTTTTTTAAAAAGATTCCTCCAAAAAATAAAACTTATGTAGGTAATACAAGAAAAATAAATATTGCATGTTCCTGGCCAGTAGTAATATTGCTTGGTTAAAGAATCTTATTGGATTCTAAAAATTAAGTTCCATCCGCAGGCAGATAGCTCATGAGCTTAGAAAAAGAAAAATTCCCTCTGACTTTTTCTAGCAATGCTGCTGTCTTTGCTTCTGCTAGCAGCTATTTCCATTCTGTATCCTGCCTTTCCTTAGAGCAGCATGAAAGTTTGCTAATGTCTTGCTTGCTTTGATTAGGGAAAAAAACCCTAACTTTAATGTTGCCTGAATTTGCTGTAGCTAAATGTTAAGTCAGAATATGGGCGTAGTTATGTGTATGCTTGGAGCTCCAGCGAATGTATGAGTTATGCCTGAGTTTAATTGAAATACTGGTTATTAATAAGCTGGAATATTCTGGGTTTGAATAATGTTGGCTTAAATGTTAGTTTGAAATGTGTTTTGATACTGTGACTTCACTTCAGCTGTAGTTCAGAAGCTACAATTGAATCTATGCACGTTTTCTGGTGTTACGGACAGGAAATGGGACTAAAGATCGCATTACTGACAATGGTTTTTCTAAAGAATGTTGAATTTCTAAATGACCTTAGAATGGAATTAATTCTCAGGTATTCTGTGGTTTTACATATTCTATTTTATTTTTGCTTAATCCACTTTCTTAGAACTTAAAGATAAGAGTTTTCTTTGGGGAAAAAAGTGAAGGGTTCATTTATTGTTTACCAATTATATTTCAGGAACTGTCTTGACAGGCTTGTGTATTTCCCTGTTTCTGTAAAGAAACGCTGACTTATAAGGAAAAGGATATAAAGGTTGAATGAAGAAAAGTAGAGGCGCAAAAACTATATATACCACGCATCAACAAGAGATCCAAGAGGAAAAAGAACAAAGAACTGGCGTGGCTCACCGATCTTCAAAAAGGGTTCGATGGGAGATCCAGGAAACTACAGTCCGGTGAGTCTGACCTTAGTACCGGGAAAGATGGTAGAGGCGCTGATAAAGGACCGCATCATTGATCACCTTGACAGACACAATCTGAGGACCAGCCAACATGGCTTCAGCAAAGGACGATCTTGCTTGACGAATTTGTTGCACTTCTTCGAGGGAATAAACAGGCAGATAGACAAGGGTAACTCAGTCAACATTGTATATCTGGATTTTCAGAAGGTGTTCGACAAGGTTCCACATGAACGACTACTTTGGAAAATTGCAAGCCATGGAATAAAGGGTGAAATACTCGCGTGAATTAAACTGGCTGGCGGATAGGAAACAGAGTGGGGGTAAATGGACAATACTCAGACTGGAAGAACGTCACCAGCAGGGCTCCGCAGGTCTTGGTGCTTGGACCCATACTCTTCAACATATTCAAACGATCTGGAAATTGGTACGAGTGAGGTGATTAAATTTGCAGATGATAGTTATTCAGAGTAGTGAAGACGCAGGGGGATTGTGAAGATCTGCAATACGACATAACCACGCTCGAAATGGGCAGCAACATGGCAAATGAGGTTCATTGTGGATAAGTGTAAGGTGATGTATTCGTGTGTGAGATTTGTTACCGACATGCAAGATGTCCGGGGCAGTACTTGGAGAGACCCCCCAGGAAAGACTTGAGAGTACTAGTCGGCAAGTCAATGAAGCTGTCTGCGCAATGCGTGGCGGTGGTGAAAAGGGCGAACAGAATGCTAGGAATGATTAAGAAGGGGATCACGAACAGATCGGAGAAGGTTTATCATGCCACTGTCCCGGGCCATAGTATGCCCTCACCTGGAATACTGCGTCCAGCACTGGTTGCTTTACATGAAGAAAAACGGTACTACTCAAAGGGTCCAGAGAAGAGCGACTAAAATGGTTAGGTTAAGGGACTGGAGGAGTTGCTGTACAGTGAGAGATTAGAGAAACTGGGCCTCTTCTCCCTTAAAGAGATTAAGAGGGGACATTATCGAGACATTCAAGATAATGAAGGGAATAGACTCAGTAGATAAGGACAGGTTGTTCACTCTCTCCAATGTGGGGAGAATGAGAGGGCACTCTCTAAAGTTAAAAGGGGATAGATTCCGTACAAACGTAAGGAAGTTCTTTACCTAGAGAGTGGTGGAGAACTGGAATGCTCTTCCGGAGTCTGTTATAGGGGAAAACACCCTCCAGGGATTCAAGACAAGGTTAGACAAGTTTCTGCTGAACCAGAATGTACGCAGGTGAGGCTGGTCTCGGTTAGGGCACTGGTCTTTGACCTGGGAGCCGCCGCGTAAGCGGACCGTTGGGCACGATGGACCACTGGTCTGACCCAGCAGTGGCAATTCATATGTTCTTAAAAGTATATTCACCGTAGACCTTCAACAGAAGGGGAATTAAAATAAGCTGCATGACTTAGCTACTATAGAGGAAACGGAGCTGGTTGTTATATTCAAATAGTTTGGCAAATTTTGAGGAGTTTCAGCTCTATAGGTTTTGAAGCAAATCTGTTTATGATCTTTGCATTTATTAAGAGCAGAGGGCCAAAGTGCTTTTGTTCTAGAATTTCTTCATTTATAATCTTTACCTCCTTGTTTAAACCTGCTTGGAGCAATTTTAGAAGTTCCTCAATTTCTCTCACCTCATAAAATCAAATAAGTTATATTGAATATTGTGGAATAAGTGTTAACTATGATATAATGTTAGCAAATTTATTATACATATTGTTTTTCCTCATGGTCATTTTCCCTGACCGCAGCTGTGGAAAATGAATGGAGGATTCTATCCTTTATCTTAAAGAATGTTATCCCTCAATTTTAAAATTATGTGTTTTATAGATTTTAAGGTTACAACATGAATCAATGCTTTTATCTTTTTTTATCACCAGAGAACATTTGGAAAAAGAATTAAATTAAATATTAAGTGGTATGTCGCTTTTTTCTATACTCTAAAGTTATTTGACTTATGCATAGTTCCAAAGCTATTAAAACTAAAGCAGTGAGAAATTAGATTACCTAAGGATCAATGAAGAAATTATAGGAGTTAAGACATTCTGAAATAATGAACACCTTTAAAGAAATAGCACTACATTTATTTATTTATTTATCAATTAATTACAGACAAAGAATTAACTTTGAAAAGAAAATTAGAAAAAATACCATCAAAACCATTGAAACACACACTTTTTTTCCAAACTTTATATATAGTCCACAACTGGGAGAACAAAGTAAGTAAATAATCCCTTCCAGGAAAAAGGGGACAAATACAAATGTATTATAAAGAATAGAGCAGTTAACCTCGGCTAAATATTAACAGACATGAGTAAACCTGTACTTCCTAAGGAGCATCGAAAATCCCTTTCCCTTCTAAGAAAAAACGCAGCTGTTCTGGGTCAAAGAAAATATACTTATTTTGTTGGTAGTTTATAACACATTTACAGGGAAACCTCAACTGAAAGGAAGCTCCTAAAGAAGTAACTTTAGATCTATATTGAATAAATTCCTTCCTTCGGATCTGAGTCCATCGTGAGACATCAGGAAAAATATAAATTTTTCCACCCAGATAGAAGATCTGCTTTAAATTAAAGTATAATTTCAAAATCATGTCCTTATCTTGAAGAAAAACGAAAGATACTATCAAAGTGGCACGACCCAGAATTTCAATTAGCACTACATTTTTAAAACATGGTTTGCATTGTTACATCAGAATATTGCTTTTCTGAGAAGTATGATGTATACAGTTACAATGACAGAATCTTAAAAGGAAATTAATATATAGGAGGTTTTGTCTAAACTATTGAAGTTAAGGGTTAAAGAGTTGAGTAAAATGATGATCTGTTTGTATTTGTAAAAAGAAAATATATCAATTAGCTACCATTGTGCAAGTCTGCCCAGTGGGGTGGCTAGAGCCTCGCCCACCACTCCATGTAGGGCCAAGTCACATGTAGCTTGAGAATAAAATGTTTAAGAGGAAAAAAGATGCAGGTTGATAAGAAGGTATGTGTAAAGGTATTTTAATAGGGGTATTTCTGTGACTTATAAAATGCACTTTCAGGATAGACAAGAATTATAAACCATTTTATTTCTGATCACATAGTAAGGAATTGAAACTTTTATATCCTGTGTATTACATATAATTATGAAGAAAAACAAACTTTGTAAGGCTTAGCAACAGGGAAAAAAGGAAAAAAAAATGAAAACCTATTGCGAAAGTGGGGTTTATTTTTAAGGAATTGGACTGCTCTAATGGTTAACAGGGGCTCTAAAAGAGGAAAAAGGTAACTACAATAAAGCTTGCTAGACGTGATGTAGAGACTTGACTGCACTGACTTAAGCAAATCTGACTCATCTGTTCATAGATGTTTTCAACTGATTTACTGTTTTAAACAGACCCTTCATTTAATATTTGAAGTCCTTTATAGTGTAGCAAGAGGTGTGGCACCTTCAATATAGAAGACCAAGTTACAGAGAAAGGCTCCGATTCTGTAAACTGCGCCTAACGTTAGGCGTGGTTTAGGCATCCGATTTAAGTGGTTAACGAGCAATTTAAGGGTCTTAACAAGCGTTAATTGGGACTTAGATGGAGTTAGGCATCAAGTAGGTGTTGTCAGAATATAGACGTGAGGCAGACGTGAGTTTTTGGAAAAGTCACATCCAAGTATGTAGATGTGGGCATAATGAGGGCATAACATGGGCTTGGTTGATAGGCACCACATAGACGCTAGTTGGGCAGCAGACCGCGACTAAACATCGTGGAAATTGTAGGCAAATGAAAAGCTGGTCTGTTTCTGCTTGGGCTGAACTTGGGTTTCTATGGGCGGAACATAGACGTGCTTTGGGCTTCCAAAATATTTTCTACATAGACTTAAGGAATCGTTTTTCCTTTCTCCCCTCCTAATAAATTTAATAAGCCACCATATCAATAGGGCACATCAATATAAACATATTGCATGGAAAACATAGTACTTTTCTGCCCAAACTAATGATTTACTCATTACACCACCTTTGTCTTTCCTGCTTAAAAACAACCCCCTTTTTTCTCACCAAACAGTGCTGCAATCAGCTCTTTCTTGAGAGCAAAGAAAGAACATGAAAAATCAATATTGCACACATTACTGCATTTCTCAGAGCTTAAAAATAGAAAAAACAGATACAGACCTTAACATGCATTTTTCCCTCATTGCAAAATGGAGCTGTTCAGCTGCACAAAGCTGACCTAATTGAGATCATCAAGATGCACCTGCAAGGTGGAATGCCACAATTAAAAAGATGCGCTGGGTGTTGAACTCACAACCTCTGTATGATCAGCACAGGATTTTCTAACACATTGAGCTGCAACAGCTTCTAATCAGGTGGATCTCGCTGCCTGGCTAGCCCGGAACTTCCTCTCTGATGGAAGAATTGACGTCGAGGAGAATGCTGGTCGGCCCTGTAGGGTGTTTCCTTCACACCTGAAGGTTAGGCCTCTGACATAAGCCTGAACTATATTTCCAGTATGAACCATTGTCTGCAAGAAGAGAAAATAAATAATCTTTGCTGTTTATGCCTGCCTGATGCATTCTGGGTAGTACCAGAATTGTATTCTAGTCAAGGACATTCGACTATGCCTACATGCTCGGCCTGTGTGAATCTTGGGGGAGGCATTGCTCCTGTACTATGCTTATCTTTGAAAGGCACCTCTGTTGCCCAGCCTGTGCAAGACTCTTTACAGAAAGACTATTCATCCAAATTCTGTTTCTGGATTGGTCCTGACAATAACCAAAGAGAAGGTGCTTGATTATGATTAGTCTATGCTGAGGTGTAAGGAAGCTTGCATCTTAACATTGGATTCTCTGCACATCTTCCATAATTAAGACCTGAAAAGTACCTCTTGTGATTAACTCTCTTCCAGGGAGTGAAGGTACAGGACTTTTATCCAGACCTGGTGACCATATCGCATAAGGGAACTGTTGCTGACAACCTAATTTACAGCTGTTCCAATGACTGACAGACTTTTATTCCTAATCAAGAGAATTCATATCCTCCGCACTGAGACGACAACTTCCATCTCCCTGAGTTTGCCAAGGCCTAATCTTTATGGTGAGAAAAAGAAAATTATCTATTTTCAGCTAGGTTTGGATAAGAGAATTCTATTATTTATGGGACAAGGACAGTGAAGTTCGTGGGATGATAAAACTATTTTTTTTAGATTGCTGCTAATCGGGAATTATTATTGCTGCTAATCGGGAATTATTATTATAAGGAAATATATAGTGTGTAAGAATTAGTTACTCATTTATCTAGCAAGTGTTATGTGATAATTATGTACTGTTTCATTTATGTATTCGGATATTTTGTGAATAATTAGTTATTTGCTGCTGGCTTATGAATTATATTTTTCTATAATAAAATTTCAAATTTAAGTTAGACTGCAGATCCAAGATGGTGTTTGCACGAGCTTGAAGAGAGGATGCTAGCGAGCTCACCAACAATTTACCTTTTGTACATTTTCTTTGAAAAGTATTACCTTAGCATGCCGAAGCAAAGGGCTCTCTAGACTGTCGGCAGTATTGTAACCGGAACTGTGGACCGAGCAGGACTCCACAGCTCCCCCAGTGGTTACTAAGAAAACAGCATAAGCATGTGACCCGAAATGGAGTCACGCTGCAGGATTGAACTGGAATTAAATAGGAACTTGAAAATTAAACAAACAAAGTCACCATCACTAAAGTTTGTAATCAAAATAGTTCTATTTTACTTATGCTTTGCATTCAGGTAAGTAAAGCCTTGAATTGTACAGCTGCAAAATGGTCAGCATTCAAAACAGTAATTAAGCAACAAAAATACCAAAAAAACAGCAGTTCAAACAGCTCCAAAAGTAAAGTTCACCTTGGCCACAAAAGTCTTCAATTCTCAGTGGAGCTATTACAAGCCTGCTCCCAAGCAGCTTGTTCAATTTCACAGCTAGCTTTAAGGGTACTGGCTTCCACCCTTCACCGTAATTGGAAAGAAAAAAAAAATAAGTAAAGCCTCTGGGGAAATCCCTTCTCTTCAAAATCACAGGACTTTGGAACGACCTCACCATCCCGCTGCGGAACCTGGGCTCCCTCCAATTATTCCGCAAACAACTGAAAACTTGGCTTTTCACCAAATTGTAATTTTATCCTCCCCCCCTTTTTTCCTCCCTTCTACATATAAGTTCATGTAAACCTTCTCCTTCTCTACCTATTATTTAAGTTCTTGTAAACCGTGTCGAGCTTCATATTCGTGGAGATGATGCGGTATATAAACTTAAGGTTTAGATTAGATTAGAGTGATTCAGGTTTTGCCAAAAATAAAGCCACAGTAATGGCCTTCAAAATCCCACCCAGGATGTTAACAAAACCTCTCCCCAATTCCACACTCCTAGCTTTTCAAAAAAAATATCAAAATAGTCCAAAACAGACAAGCAATTCAAAGCACTCACTCTTTGTAGCTTGAGATGAGATCCACCTGCATGGGCTCAGGACAATCAGTTTCACACACTGCTCAACTTTCTTGATAGTCCATGGGCTCTACATCCAGTAAAGGCAAATCCTTAGCTTGTCCAGCCTCTGTTAGCTCCATGGACATGGGTCCATTGCTCCTGCTTGGCCCAGGGATCTCAGGGAGGCAAAGCTTGAACCTTCTCCCTAGCCGGCCTGCCTATCTGATCTCCACTGCTGGCTTACATACCCTAGGGCCCCGCCCTACTCTGGCTGAGTCAGCAGTGTACCTGGAGGTTCTTGGGCTCCCCCGGTGGTGGCTTAGGTACAGCTCACCTATCTCGTTCCCAGCTATATCAGGCTCCCTCTGGTGGTCAAAGGAAAAATTGTCAGAAACCTGGTCCGGTAAGACCTTGGAATTTGCCTTCCGGGTTTTCCCTTTTACTTTTACTCCTGAACTAACTGGGACCTTGGCCTGCTTCGTGTCCGCCTGGTCACAGTATTGACAAACTCCTGCAGCGGATGCAGGACATGACGGAGTCGTCGGTAGTTCCCCTGCTGGAGGCGCGGCAATGAGGCGAGATGCCGACGACCTCCTTGGGGCTGGAAACAACGCTCAGCCCCGATGCCAGAGCACCGCCTCTATAGCCTCACAGTACTAGCTCTCTGAGGGAGGGAGTGTGGCTAGGAGATGGTGTACATTCTACTCCTGAGGCCAGAGAAATCGATCCGGAGAGCAGAAGTTTAGGCTCTCAGTTTTCTCAAGAGAGCCTGAACTTAGAGAGTGAAGATTCAACATCTATTGGAATTAGAACAGCCCGAACAGAGACAGAAAGAACCTGCAATTGGTGAGTAGTTTGAGATAAATTTACAAGCTTTCTTACCTCGAAAACCCCATGAAGTCACATTAGAATCTCTTTGGGACCTTATTTCTAATTTGGGAAAAACTTAATTCTCAATTCCAACAATTAGAAGGGAAAATGAACTATGATACTGAAATTGAGAACTTGAGAAAAAACAGAAGTCTCTAAATCCTTAAACAAATAATCTACAAGAAGATATAGGATTATCAAAGAAACTTCAAGAGACTTTAATTAAAGATAATATGTCTAAAAGAAAATTTGAATCATTGGAGAACTTTTCTAGGAACAGTAACTTAAGATTAATCAATTTTCCGAAAGTTCCCATGATAACACCTAGAGATATGTTGAAGCGATATCTTCAAGAAATTTTGGAAATACCACCTATTACGCAACTGTATTATCTACTGACCAAGACACAAGATACTCAGCAAGTAATAACTCAAGCTCCTATGAACATTTCAGCTGCATTAGAATTATCTGATAGAGAAATGTCTGTTCCAGCTACTTTTGACACTTGCATTTACCCCTGATAAGAGTTGGTTAATGAGAATGTTCTATAAACAGACAAATAATTTCTTGGTTTTATGATACAAATGTTTCCAGACTTAGCAAGGGAGCATAGAAGAGTTTCTTTTGTTAAAACCTGCTGTTGTGGCTTTAGGGGCAACTTTTTTTTTTTTTTTCTTACACATTCTTGAAAAATGTGTAGTTTATTATAAAACTCAGAAGTATGTTTTCTTCAGTCCTCCCCAACTGACGACCTTCCTGTCCTTGTCCCGATTAGAGAAGGAGTGCTAATTAGAATAGATGTCCTTAATCTCTGATAGCTTATGATTCCATAAAGTTTGTTTCTTTTGATTTACTCGCATTTGACCTACATTTTGGATCCATTGAGGACTTGAGATTTATGTTTTAATTGCTTTTTTAATTGTTCTCTGATGATCTAACTTTTCTTTGAATCCTCTTTCTGTACAAGTTTATCTTGATTGTAAAAATTGAAAACCTATAAATATAAGAAAAAAATATTTCATATAGCCTTTGTTTGTTTCGTATAAGTAGGCAAAGATTGCTGAATCCAGAAAGGTGTTTATGGTGTATCCTAGATATGAGACATGTACATGTGACTTCTTTACATTAACACTAAATTTGTCATACCCATAAATCTACCTACAGCCCGACGCAGGGAGAGCTTGGGGCGGTGGCAGCTTAGGGTTCTGTTAACCAATGGTGGCGGCAGTGGCTTGGGGGAGGGCAGGGAGACAGAAGGAAAGAAGGGAAACAGAAAGGGGGCATGAAGAGAGAAAAAAAAGGAAGGCAGGGAGAGAGGAAGAAAAAGTTGGGGGAGGGAATGAGGTCTGGAGGAGAGGAAGCATACAGGCTGAAAGAAGGGAAGAAAGATTGGATGCACAGTCAGAAGTAGAAAGTGCAACCAGAGACTGAGCAGTAGTGGCTCGTGAACAGTAGGGGGTGATATCTATGGGACGGTAATGACAGGACATGATAGTGCAGTATTTTGTGGAGTTTTTCTCAAAAGCGCCTGCTTTTCGTATGATTCTGGGTAACTCTAGTTAGATAAAAGCATATGTGTTAGTTAAGGCCACACCCAATAGAAGCGTACTAAAAATCTGAATATGGATATAGCCAAGGCCAGAAACACACTACAGATTAATATTAAGGAAAAGCATAATTCTTTTTATGTACTTTGCTATTAAGCTAGATCATAAAGGAAATCAGGATATACCTGACCTCCATCTTGAGGTAGTGACTCCATTTTGGGGTTCTCTGTTTTTCTGTATCTTCTGCTTGGCTTTACTCCATTTTGTGTTCAGCCTATGTCCCTAGTCTTTGTTCAGGTTTTTCTGCTTTTAGCCTCGTGGTTCTAATTGATACCAGATGTGCCTTAGGCTGGTTAGAAAGAGCATATTAGATTATGTATCCCAAACTGAGATATAACATGCATTAAATATGAATAAAATACATGGATGGATGAATGAAGGGGCCCCAAGCAAGTGCTGGATGGATATGAATGAATTGTAAAAGAAGGGGTACTTAAAATAAAATAGTTTATAAAAAAAACACTAAGGAAAAATCCTGAACACAGCATCTGGAAATGGTTAAGTTAGAATCAGAGACCTGTATCAGTTTCCAGCATAGGAAGGAGGGCATTGGTAGCCCACACTTAGGACTGTGTAGGTGTAACATGAAACTGTTAGGTTTCAGGGAGAGGGGGAAACAGCCCCTCCTTCTCCTTTACTGTATTGACGGGGAGAGCTGAGAATTTCTCAGCACTTTTTAACAAATACAGGTTCTCTTAATATACCTTTTTGAAAAGGACAAAAAGAATATTGGATATGTAATAAAATGTTAATGTATATTCAGAAATGAATGTAAAAAAACAAATGATTTCTGAAACTTTTAAACATGTAAAATAATTTTTGTCTAAATTTAAAGACCGCCTCTTAGTTTGATTGGCTGACGGCCAATGATGTCACACTGGACTGATGGTATATATTGGGGAGCTTCAAAGTATCCTTGCGTTATGCGTCATTTCCATGTTTTTGTTATTTTGCACATCTTGAGTGAAAGCTAGCAGCTTAATTGGCAACTGCAGCTTTATGAGTGCGCTGGCGTCCAATTACCCATGCTCAAGACTCATGAAATCACCAGACAACAAAGGTAGGAAAAGATTTTATTTTAAATTTAGTGATCAAAATGTGTCTGAATTTATATCTGCTGTCTATGGCCTCCCTTTTACAAAACCACAATAGCGGTTTTTAGCACAGGGAGCCTATGAGCATCGAGCAGCCCTGGGCATTCAGCACAGCTCTCTGCACTAAACTGCTATTGTGCTTTAGTAAAAAGGGAGGGGGGGGTATTTGTCTATTTTTGACCTCTTTGAAAAAAAACCAGAATATAAATGATAATTAACATTTTCTCTGCGTACAGTGTGCTTTGTGTTTTGTTTTGTTTTTTAGTTTTATTGTTAGATCATTTTGACTTGGTCATAAGTAGCTCGCAAGCCCAAAAAGTGTGGGCACCCCTGGTCTAGATGGTGGACTTTGCCGTTTTTATCAGCACTTTTCCCTTTCTAGGCAAACTTATTTTCACCTTCCCATGGGTAGGACATCCTAAGCCAGGGGTAGGGAACTCCGGTCCTCGAGAGCCGTATTCCAGTCGGTTTTCAGGATTTCCCCAATGAATATGCATTGAAAGCAGTGCATGCAAATAGATCTCCTGCATATTCATTGGGGAAATCCTGAAAACCTGACGAATACAGCTCTCGGACCGGAGTTCCCTACCCTTGTCCTAAGCTATCATGGGAGGAAACCTCTCCTCTGACAGAGCAAAGCCATTTGTGGCTCACCAAGTTAATGCACCTTGTCCATCTTCTCAAGCTCACAGATTCAAATCCCACCCTCACTACTCATTTTAACAGCATCCTAACAGCTCTAATAAGTGGTGGACTTTGCTGTTTTTCATCAGCATTCTGCAGTTTGCAGGCACAGGTGCATCAGATACATTCAGCTACAAGCCATTGTGGTAGGAATGTATTTCTTTATATGCAATATCCACACAGGACTACAGGTATAAGTTTACTAAAACTTCAGAGGGCTTGGACAGATATTAATGGAAGGTACATGTTTTTTAGATGTATCCTAGAGACATTCCTGTTGGTAAATTCAGCTTGGCTGGTTTTGATTTCATGCCTGAAGAGTGTGTGTTGGGGTGGGGGTTTAGGATGAGAGAGAACAGGCTGCTGAGAATTGCTGCAGATCATTTTAAATATCAACTCAAATAAGTTTAAGCAAAGGAATGGCTAAAGAGTTTTGAAGGTTTTCTGGTAGAAAAATTAATATAAAATTTGCTAACCACACTCAAGACTTGAACCTGACGTAAGGAAGATAAAAGCAGTGCCTTAAGGCATAGAGCTATAGAGGGAACTTCATTTAGAATTTGATAACAGAGCCTCTACAGACTAAGCAGATGAGACATGGCTTCTTGTCAAAGCTTTGAGAAGTAAAGGAAATGATTAAAAGTCAGTGCAGCTACAACTACAGGAAATGTTAATGAAAGATAATATCAGTCTTAGGAGAAAGATAGAAAACCTGGAAAATAACTCCAGATACAATAATTTAAGGTTAATTAACTTTCCTAGGTTAACGTTGGTATCACCTAGAGAAATGTTTAAGCGATTTCCTTGAAGTTTTGGGGGCCTCGGAAGATTCTATACCTCCTTTATCACAAGTTTTACGATTCTTATTAGGTAAGTAATAAAGGTCTTCGGACCAAGGTTTACTGAATGTATCAGTTATTGGAGAAATCAGATAAAGAGACAGCAGAACCAAGTACCTTGATTATAACAGTAGCTCTTTCTATTGACAAAGTTTGGTTGTTAAAATTCTTTAAAAACAGACAAAATTTATGGGCTTTAAAATACAGATATTTCCTGATTTGTCACGGGAGACCCAGAAGCGTTGCTGCAAATTTCTTATGTTGAAACCAGGTGTTATATCTTTAGGTGCTACTTTTTTACTTGCGACATCCTTGTAAGGGTATAGTGCATCACCGCTCAGTTACATGTTTTCTTTGAGCCTAGTCAGTTGACTTCTTTTCTAACGCTCTCCCGTTTGGAGGCAGAAAACCATAAGCCCTAAGATTATAGATTAATCCCCAGAATCAGCCTTATAGCCATTTCTATGTATAAGAATGTACATTTTGTTTAATTCTATTTCTTTTATTCTCGCTAAGAAAATCTTGGATCATATAAATTGAGGACTTGATCATATTAGTTATAAATTATTCCAATGTTAACTGAATTATTTTCTTGTATATAGAATCACTAATCTTGCTTTCTGTACAAGTTATTCTTGGTGGTTTTGATTTGAAAATCAATAAATATATTTAAATACAAAAGTCAATGCAGCTGTGTTTGCCCAAAGCATACCCAATCAGATCTGAAAGTTTTCTGGTGAGAAGTCCTAACGGTGCCTATGACATCAGATGCTACTTAGGCATGCTTAGTATAAGAAGGTCTATCAGAGTAGTGTTTCCTCTTTTAGGACTACTATTCTGTGTTTATGCTGATTTCTGAGACTTTACTTTTCTTGATTATCTTTTAACCTTTTCATTCCTATATCTGCCACAACTCTCCATTTCACAGGACCATTAGTAGCTATAGTAATTTGCAATTTTTATGTCTTTCCAAGTGACTATGCTGCACCTATGCCAGGAACTCAGATACCAAATCCAGGTGAGAATGATATATTGCTAGCTACTTAGGTGTCTTTATTAGATAAAAGCTCAGGCAGAACTGATTTCTTCTTTTGGACTCCCATTCTGTGCTACTGTTTATGGTGATTCTCCATTAACTTTTTGCCCCCCCCCTGATATCTGCCACAACTCTCTCCATTCCACAAGGTTATTAGCAGGTCTGAGAATTAGTGATGATAAAATTGGTTCCAGGAGTGTTGGCTGAACCCCCCCCCCCATGCTGTTTGAAAATTTGGTACCAGCAAAATGGATATGCAAGTTACATGAATATGTGGAACTTATAGCAGTGCTTTTCCTCGGAGCTAAAAGTAAAGCTTTTTAGTCATTGTTAGGCATCCTTACTATAAAAAGGGAACAGTGTTTGTGCTTCTGTTCATTGTAGCTGTTATTCTGAGACTGCACTTGGTGAGTTTAGGCTCTTTTACAAAGGTGCACTAAATCAACATGTCCATAGGATAACATGCACGTGTTAACATTTACCATGTGCTTAAAGCAGTGCCGTTTAGGGCGCTGTTACCATGTGCTAAATGTTAATGCTTGCATGTTGTATATCCTATGGACATGTTAGCAGTTAGCGCATGCATTGATTTAGCACACCTTTATAAGAGCCTAAAACTCACCAATAAACTCTTAATTTGTCTCAATCCATCTTCCTTTTTTTCAGCCTGCCTTCTCCTACCAGAGATTATAGGACCTTAACAATTCTACCAGAGTAACAACTTGGACTTAGGAGTGGCTTACTCTGCATACCTGTCATCCATCTCATCAAACTGCAGTTGTATGATATTACACTTGCATGCTGCTCTCCTATACTGTGCAATAAAAATATTAAACCATTTTCACCTTGCACTTGTTTACATTGCGTAGCAGCCGGGCATTAGTGTTTCCTTACTAAGCACCACTTCAGCTACTTGGTCACATTGACCTTTGTCTTATCTAGTGTTCAATGAGGCCCAGGCTGCAAGAGAGGCCCTTAGAGGGTTGGCAAACACTGTAGGTGGCATGTCTCCTGCCTCATAGCCTGCAACCAGCATAATACTTGAGAAAATGAGATGAGAGCTGGAGAGGATGAAAAGGTGCAACAAGGTACCTTAACTTGGTGAGCCTGAAATGGCTTATTTCAGCCAGGGGAGAGGTTTCCTACCCTGACAGCTTGAGATATGCTTAACTGCAGCTGTTACGGCATGCTTCCAGCGCTCCACTATGGAGCTGCAAGCACACCATAGCTCCTGCCATAATGATGCCTAAACGGAACAGTATAATCAAACCTGAATTGCTATGATTTTATGGCTTATTGTGTAGCACAGTGGTTAGAATGAAGGTTGGGGTGTGAGTCTGGTCTGGGTTCATCTTCCTCATGTACTTCAGCTGACACAATACTCATTTTAATAAAAATTACAAGCTACAGAACAATCAAATCTAATTTTCATATCAAAACAGCACATTAGCAATACTAGAAACAATCTATTCCAAAAGTGGAGTTTGCATTTGAAAAAACAGCAGTATTGACTCCATGTCACATTTATTGAACCATACTCAAAATTCTGGCTTTTTGGGATAATGAAACCAGTGCTTTAAGCTGTTGAGCTAACTGTGATATGATAGCTAAGCAATTGATACATAGGCAGGTCAGTAAGCTTTAATATGACAGGAATTAGAGAAACTGGAGTGGTAGGTGGTGTAGCTCAATGAGTAAAAGCTCTGTGCTGATCTTGCAGAGGTTGCGTTCAACTCCTGGCCTGTCTTACTTGTGGCATTGTACCTTGCAGATGCACCTTGATGATCTCACAATGTGGTCAGCATTGTGCAGCTGCACACCTCCCTTTGCATTGAACTAGAAGCCACATTCAGGTCTGTTTTGTGTATTATTGTTTTTAAGCTTGGCCAAATGAAGTTATGGGCTTTCTCTTTGCTTTGAAGAATGAGCTGATTGTAGCAATGTTTAATGAGACAGTTATTTGGAGCAGCAGTTCCCAACCCTGTCCTGGAGGACCACCAGGCCAATCGGGTTTTCAGGCTAGCCCTAATGAATATGTATGAGAGAGATTTGCATATAATGGAAGTGACAGGCATACAAATCTGCTCCATGCATATTCATTAGGGCTAGCCTGAAAACCCGATTGGCCTGGTGGTCCTCCAGGACAAGGTTGGGAACCACTAATTTAGAGCAAGGAACCTAAAGCTGCGATTTTCATGTGCTGCAATTAGCTAATAACATTGCTTTTTAAATTTTAAATTCAATATGCGTGTATGGATGTGACCTGTTGATGTGGTGCCTGAATAACAAAATAAAAATCCCTGAACTTTATTTAAAAGATCACTTTGGAAACGTCTAAACATCTCTCAAATAACGTCTATGGGATGCCCAGAGAAAAATAATTGGATGACCTAGGCTGCCTAAATAGCATGTATCCTGCTACAGCCTTTCTGATGCTTAAATCACGTCTATCTAAAGCCTATACGATGTTCAAACTCCTATGCTTTACACTTCTTATAGCAGCTAATTTTTAACCATTATTATACAAGTTTCTGTGTAGCATAGGAATGAAGCTTACACCCTTCTACGCTGATGTTTCCAGTTCAAATCCCAATCAGTGCCTCTCAGTCAAAAAGTAATATTATACTTATCCTTTTAAACATGGCATAATTTGTTACTTTTTTTGTTTTTATACTATTGAAGTATACAATTCGGAAATAATGAGAGGATATAATAGGGCAGCGAATTCTACCTTGTTCTGTCTTCTAGCAGAATTAACTGCCATTCACTACCTATAAGGAGCAGTATAATCAAATCAGAATTGCTATTATTGCATGGCTCATTGTTTAGCATAGTGGATTAGAATGATGGTTAGTGTGTAAGCATGGCACATTTTTTTCAAAATTCACACAGGTTCCCAGTTCAATTCCCACTGAAACTTATATATTATATCCTTTTAAACATGGTATACTGTGTTTTTATTATCCTTTTAATGATGATATACTTTGGGTTTATTATGTTAAAGCTTACAATCCTGAAATAATAACAAATCTGTAAAAATCACATTTTTATATATAACTAACCTCATAGGGATGTCTATCTGGTGTCTACATCAGAAAAAGTGTGATTTTTGGGAACAGGTATCGGACGCTTACCTGACCCTATGTAACGCTCATTGTAACTTGTGCAACACAGATGTCTAAACCATGCCTAAAACTAGGCACAGTTTATAGAATCAGGGCCCAAAAAGTGCCTTAGTGAGTCTTCACTGAAAGCCCAGAACAGAGTATTAATGCCAACATGAATCAACAATATGACTTTCTCAGGACTCTTTCTTCATTGGCCACCAGAGGGGAACTGAATGACCGTTGCTGCTAGGATTACAATTGCAGATGACCCTTTATGAGACTGAGCTTTAAAACTTTACAGTTTACTTTCTTACAACTAAGGGCTTATTTATTTTAAATTTTTATCTTTTCCCCAACAATTAAGCAATGCTTTGATAATTGAAATTTATTACTAAGCCTATGAAATTATAAGACTATAATAGGCTAACTGAAAGTATTTATGCAGTTTATTGAATGCAATGCTAAGAAAATTGTATGCATTTTCATCCTGTCTGGAATTTTATCTCTCATTTTCACTCACTTCAAGAGATTCTTTCCTGCCAGTATAGTGAAGAGAATTAAGATACCACTGTCCGATAAGAGATGGGACCATGGCTTCTACTACAGATACCACCTCATAATCCTGAGGGAGATGTGGGACAACTTGAAGATATCCAGAGTGATCAAATCTCTATTGGTAACAGCTGTCTTAGAGCACAGGAACACTGTTTCTTGAAGTGAAGTTTTGTAAGCTGTCAGGATGAAATCCTATAATATCTTTAAATGTACATGAGTATAAGAACAGTAGTTTAAGATGTCTGAATAAGGAACTACTTTATTTGTAGTGATGGAACCAAATATTGTAGGCTAATATGTCCTTACTGTGAAGTTTTATTGCCAACTATAGTCCCCCAACACTGATGTCCCTGATGAATATCGTTTGAGCTAGATGTCGTGCTTTGCTGTCTACATTATGAAACTTTTTCTTACCAGTCACATTTCTAACCTTGATTGATTTTAACAGTTTCAAGTTCCCTCCAATCCTTCCGCAAACACCTGAAAACTTGGCTCTTTTCAAAAATCTAACACTTCCCGCTTTTTGGTTCTCTGTCCCTCTTTATCTTCCTAGCTCCTTTCCAACCTAACCCTGTAAACCGTGCCGAGCTCTATGCTTGTGGAGATGGCACGGTATATAAACCTAAGGTTTAGTTTAGTTTAACATGAATAATTATGACTATAGCTATATGAGAAAGTAGGGAAAATCTCTTTTTACATTGTCTCACGCATGGGGTCCTACTCTCATTATTTGGCTAGCCAGGATTTACAATTGGCATTCTTATACTTTGTTTTGATGTAATTCATTACATTTCAGTTCACATCTGATGAAGTCTCTCAGCTTTAAGAGCACCAACATGCTTGAGCTACTAGGAAGAAAAGCTTAAGTTATCACACCATCTTACCAGGCCTCAACAAGCCTCTGCATACAAATCTTTGTGAGTGAGGGATATCAACTTACTAGCTAGCTTATGTGTAACAAAGTCTTGTTACAAGAGGGGAATGTTGTGGAATTTCTGAAATTTACAAGTGTGATAAGGTGTCATAGATGTGAAAACTGAATAAATTAAAACACAGTACCTATACATTAAAATTTGGAAACTCAGCTTTGAGACCTTGTAATTAACAGATTAAGCTCACAGATTGGCATTCCTTGACTAAATTGCTTTTCTGCATTCTAGCTACAGAAGTTCAGAAGGTTTATTTTGTTTCTCTTAAGACATAAGTCAAATGTATTCTTCATATACATCCATGGAGTTTATAGATATGTACCATTCTTCATATACATCCATGGAGTTTATAGATATGTACCATTCTTCATATACATCCATGGAGTTTATAGATATGTACCATTCTTCATATACATCCATGGAGTTTATAGATAAGGTTCTCAGAGGAACAGGAAACTTGGGTGTTTTACAGGAGAATCTGTTCCTTATAGATTAGAACACACAATGCTAATTGTGAGGTCATACAGTAGTCAGGAAGTAGGCCTTTTACTGACATGATTGATGTCTTAAATGATCAGACATCAAAAGTAATATAAATTTGATCACGTCTCACCACTCCTGTCTAAGCTTCATTGGCTCCCAGTAATCCCCAGGATCCACTTCAAGGAAAGCGAACAAAATGTTGGGTATCATTAAGAAAGGTATCACAACCAGGACGAAGGAAGTCATCCTGCCACTGTATCGTGCAATGGTGCGCCCGCACCTGGAGTACTGTGTCCAGTACTGGTCGCCGTACCTCAAGAAAGACATGGCGGTACTTGAGAGAGTCCAGAGAAGAGCAACTAAGCTAATAAAGGGTATGGGGGACCTCTCATATACTGACAGACTGAAAAAGCTGGGGCTTTTCTCCCTGGAAAAGCGACGACTCAAGGGAGACATGATAGAAACCTTCAAGATCATGAAGGGCATAAAAAAGTGGACAGGAACAGATTTTTCAAACTAAGGGGAACCACAAATACAAGGGGGCACTCGGAGAAATTGAAAGGGGAAAGGTTTAGAACAAACGCCAGGAAGTTCTTTTTCACCCAGAGGGTGGTGGATACATGGAACGCGCTGCCGGAGGATGTGATAGGCAGAAGTACGCTACAGGCTTCAAAGAAGGACTGGACAGGTACCTAGAGGACAAAGGGATTGAGGGGTACAGATAGGAGTAGAGGTAAGGTTATAGGGACAGGATTAGAGGTAAATTACAAAATTAGTCAGAGACCACTGTTCAGGCAGTGGGCCTGATGGGCCGCCGCGGGAGCGGACCGCTGGGCAGGATGGACCTCTGGTCTGCCCCAGCGGAGGCAACTTCTTATGTTCTTAAATGTGCGTGCCTAGCCTTCAAGATCTTACATGGCATCCTTCCTGCTGTTATCCCTCTATCCTGGAACTCCCCAATTCCTACTCCTCCAGATCCTCCCAAACTCTTAAACTATCTTTCCCTTCCACAAAAGGTATTTCTCATGCAGGCAAACTTGGGTCATCCCTCCCCTTTAGAATCACTGAGTTCTGGAATAACCTTACCTCTCCGAACCTCAAGCTCCCTCCAACTTTTCCGTAAACACCTAAAAACCTGGCTATTCTCAAAACTGTAACACTTCCCCCCCCCTCTTAGGCCTCTCCCACCCATCCTCACCCTTTTACACCTAATCCTTAAACCCTCCACTGGAGTTTCTTTCTCATCCTATTTCCTGTAAACCTTGCCGAGCTCTGCGTCTATGGAGATGGTGCGGTATATAAACCCAAGGTTTAGTTTAGAAAGAAAAAGTGAAATACTGCCACCTGCTGGGTTTAGAAACTTAACAGTTAACTTAACATTAAAATTAAGGATTTAAATGTAACATTGATGTGAGGCATTTTTGGAAAGGAAGTCATGTGATCAACTGTGCCATTGTATTCTAAAGCATGATAATTATTATAAATGATGTCACATGGGATATAAATCTGTTTGTCCTTGCTTTCTAATCTAATCTTTGGGTGTTGTGCACACCTAAACAGGCTCTAGGTGACTTGAGGAAAGGGAGGGGAGGGATAGGATGAGGGGAAGGAGCAGAAAGGGGACAGGGAACACAAAAACTTAGGCGAATTAAGTAAAGGTCATGTGCTTATGAAGATCTTGGAGGAATTAGTTTTCTAAGAGTGAAGCTTTCAGTTTCTTTAGGAATAGGGTATGGTTGGTTTCCGTTCTTATAGTTTCTGCGAGATCATTCCAGATTTTAACTCCGAGGAAGGTGAACATGAACTGGAAGATTCTTTTGTACTTGAGCTATCTCCCTTTTGAAGAACACTGAAAATTTGAGGGCTTGCTTTTCTCAGGCATAGAACTAATAAATCCTAATTGATTATTACATGGCTTTTCCTCATGTCTGTTATTTGAATTCACAGAACAGAGGCTCTAGCCCAGTCATGTGGAGAGAGAATCCATTCTGGTAATTCTTTTGACCTTGATGTTTAAGTCTTCCAGCCTGGCTTGGATACAGCTCTCTCACAGTAGCTGTATGATTAAAAATCACTGCTACAATGCTGAGAATGCTTCAAAAAGCTGATCTTCGGGCTGCCAGACTCCAATGTTTGACTACACCTCCATCCCTAAGGACCACCGGATGTGCACTGGGATTGGTGGAGGTGCGATGATGCAGCTGGCACCCCGTTAGACCCTACAGAAACTCCTAAGGATGCCTAACATCCTGCGCTCGACCCCTGATTAACAGAAGGTGAGACCACCTTAGGGTCGGCCCTGAGCTCCAGAGAAAACTATGCAGGCTAACAGGTACCCAGTAGGATCGGCCTGTCAACTATACTGGAGTCTGTGAACTTTCAAGCAGGCAGATCTTTAAAATTGCTCCAAGCATCGAAATACCCAAAAAGGGTACAAAATTACATCAAATTAAAAATAATAAAATAGGGAGAGCCCAACACACACAACTACAGCCATGCGTGCAGTAGGAACGAACCGAGGGAAAGCTATTTCACTGTGAAATAAAACAGAGTGAAAATCCGGAGTGGATTGCTTCTGCATCATGCAGCTAAAGGGAAATAACCTTACTGTCTTGATTGGTCTCACCTATTGCACTGGAAAAGAACATTACCCTCCTATGATGTTCTAATTTCCTCATTAGTCTTTCATGAGGTAGTTTGCCAAATGCCATTTGAAAATCCAAATACACAGTGTTTTTTTAATTACTATTGATATTATGCATATGTATTTCATAGGGTATACCTGACAGCCTTTTAGTGAAACGAGGCCATGCTGGGCATTTTATGGGAACACATCTTCACTGTGTACAACAAATTATTGTGAAGAAATTGTGGTTTGATATCCCTCATGATTTGCAGTCCTTGACTTTTCCTTTGGAATTGAGATCTGTGCCTCTCTTGGTGCTATGAAGTAGCACAACTCAACCTTACCATCTGCTGGAAATAGAGAAATGCTAAAGGATTTCAGCAGGCATCAATCTTCATACTGGTGATGTATTAGACAAGTTTAGATTCTGTACTCCCATTTGCTGCTCAGGAAGGGAAACAACCAATTCGTGCAGACTGGTCTAATGGTACGATAAGGAATACTCTAAAAAAAATAAATCCCAAATTTCAAGTTTCTTTACATTCATCTCTGTGTTCAATTATTTAAGGCTCAGAGACATTTCACCTAGTTTTATTAAACAAATGCACAACTGTTCCATTTCAGGGACTTTGCCTAGTTTATCATGGCACATCACCTACAAGACTAGGCAGCTGTAATACCTGCATAAGAATTGTTCTCTCTCTCATCAAAAGGAAGGAACATTTTTACACATTAAGAACTTTTATGTGTCTAATATCTGTTACCAAATACATGTGCAAAGTAATTTTACAAGAGGGCTAATATTAATAAAATCAATCCACACATCTATTTTATAAAGATAAATTACATGTTTAACTGTCTTTTTACAAAAGAGGCTCCTTACAATAACTCTCAAAAGTAAATTAATGCTCCTCACTGTCAGCATATTTTGCTGTTCTGGCCCAACCTGGAAGTTAATCTGAGGCTTCAGGGACTTTCCAGAAAGTAGCCAAAGACTCTGGAAGATACTGCAGGCAGGTCTGACCACGGGTGATGTCAGTGTAGGTAAACAGGATTTCTCCCAATCTGTTATAGGACCAGTGCTCAAGAATAACAAAGAAACCAAACCGGCTATCTCTGAGAACTGGGCCTTCAAAGGAATTCACACCTCTTTCTAATCAGGAGATATCAGATCAATAAAAAAAAAAAAAAAATTGAGACACGGGAAAGTACTGGAAAAGAAAATTCAGGTATATAAACAGACACACACACATCCTCACACTGGGACAACATTCATACTCAGACAGCCACTTTACACACACTAGAATTGCATTTGTAGGAAGAGAAATTTCACCCATGTCTCCTCGATCCCCATACTTACCTGGAATTGACGCTATTTACTTAGTCCCAGCCCTGTTTTCTCCCAACCTCCACAGTTCACTATTCAACCAATGAGTGTTCCAGCTTCTCCTCTGGACATTCCAAGCCTCATTCTGGCATTCCAACATTCCTCTCTCCATATGCTCCAAGCCTTATTCTGGCATTCCAATTGTCTCTCTCCATATGCTCCAAGCCTTGTTCTGGAGTCACCAGAGATTTTGACCACATCCCAATGGAAATCCCATGTTAACTTCTTCCATACCTGCGCAGCTCCCCAACACATACATTCTTCCTCAGTAGGGTTACCAGACATCTGAATTTACCCAGACATGTCCTCTTTTCAAAGGACTGTCCAGGCATCCAAATGGCTTTTCAAAACCTGGCACTTTGGGTTTTGAAGAGCTGGTAAGATCAAGGCCAAGTCTGGCGTACATCTGCGCATGTGACACAGTGACATCATGCTGCATCTGCACATGCACAGATGCATTCAAGACTCAGCCCGAAGAAACTAGGTATGCTTGGGGCTGGGGTTGGGAGGTGTAACAGGGCGGACCTAGGAGTGGGCCCGAGGACGGAATAGGGCAGGACCACATGTCCTCCTTCACCAGATGCAAAATCTAGTAACCCTATTCCTCAGCCACCTACAAGACAGGCACATATTCAACTCACACACAATTAGAGGGATAGGCAGGCATTGTAACATACACAGTGGCTCTTTAACATTTGTATTAACCCTATTTCTATATAAAATACCTTTTTCCCCACACCTGACTAAAATGAAAACAAAAAACCCTTATAAACTTTGAACAAGACTAACACCAAAGTTAACATCCATGCCAAAGATTAAATCTAAGTCTGGGGTACAGAATGATACAGGGACAAAATTTGTCCCCATCCCTTTGAACAGTTATGATTTAACTTTTTATTAAAAGTATGTAAAAAACAGTATTCTGTACAACTGTCGTTTATAAATCACATAGAAAATACAGAATAAGGTTCAACAAAGCACAGTTACTTACCATAATAGGTGTTATCCAGGGACAGCAGGCAGATATTCTTGACTGATGGGTGACGGCACCGACGGAGCCACGGTACGGACAATTTTAGAGTGATTGCACTCTAAGAACTTAGAAAGTTCTAGCTAGGCCGCACCGCGTGTGCGCGAGTGCCTTCCCGCCCGACGAAGGCGCGCAGTCCCCAGTTAGTATAAGCCAGCTAAGAAGCCAACCCGGGGAGGTGGGAGGGACGCAAGAATATCTGCCTGCTGTCCCTGGATAACACCTGTTACGGTAAGTAACTGTGCTTTATCCCAGGACAAGCAGGCAGCATATTCTTGACTGATGGGTGACCTCCAAGCTAACAAAAAGAGGGATGGAGGGAAGGTTGGCCATTAGGAAAATAAATTTTGTAAAACAGATTGGCCGAAGTGTCCATCCCGTCTGGAGAATGCATCCAGACAATAGTGAGATGTAAAAGTATGAAGTGAGGATCAAGTAGCAGCCTTGCAGATTTCCTCAATGGAAGTGGAGCGGAGGAAAGCTACAGACACTGCCATAGCTCTAACTTTGTGGCCCGTGATAGAACCTTCCAGTGTCAGGCCCGACTGAGCATAACAGAATGAAACGCAAGCAGCAAGCCAATTGGATAGGGTGCGTTTAGATACCGGATGACTCAACTTGTTAGGATCAAAGGACAAAAACAGTTGAGGAGATGATCTGAGATTTAGTGCGTTCAAGATAGTAAGCCAAAGCACGTTTACAGTCCAAGGTATGCAAAGCCTGTTCACCTGGATGAGAATGAGGCTTTGGAAAAAATACAGGTAGGACAATGGACTGATTAAGATGAAAGTCAGACACAACCTTAGGGAGAAACTTTGGATGTGTACGGAGAACCACCTTATCATGGTGAAAAACAGTGAAAGGTGGATCGGCCACTAGTGCATGCCCTCCTGGCAGAAGTGAGAGCTATAAGGAAGACCACTTTCCAAGTAAGAAATTTGAAATGTGCTGTGGCCAAAGGTTCAAAAGGAGGCTTCATTAAAGCGGAAAGAACCACATTGAGATCCCAAACCACAAGAGGGGGCTTGAGAGGTGGTTTCACATTGAAAAGGCCCCTCATGAACCTAGAAACCAAAGGATGAGCCGAGAGGGGTTTTCCATGAATGGGCTCATGAAAGGCAGCAATGGCACTAAGATGAACTCTAATAGAAGTAGATTTGAGACCAGAGTCAGACAAGGAAAGAAGATAGTCCAACACCAGTTCCACTGCTAGAGACATGGGATTATGGTGATGTACGAGGCACCAGGAAGAAAACCGAGACCACTTCTGTTGATAACACTGAAGCGTGGCCGGTTTCCTGGAAGCATCAATGATAGAATGGACAGGCTGAGAAAGGAGTGAGTGAGCCAGCCGAAGTCAGCCCGAGAGATACCAAGCTGTCAGGTGCAGAGACTGTAAGTTGGGATGCAGTAGGGTCTGCTGATGCTGAGTAAGCAGAGAAGGAAACAGTGGAAGAAGTATGGGTTCCCTGGAACTGAGTTGAAGTAGAAGGGAGAACCAATGCTGCCTGGGCCACCGTGGAGCGATGAGAATCATGGTGGCTTGTTCCCTCCTGAGCTTGAACAATGTCCGCAGCATGAACGGTAGAGGAGGAAATGCATATAGGAAGAGATTGGTCTATTCCAGGAGAAATGCATTGGGTGCCAGACGGTGAGGAGAGTAGAGTCTGGAGCAAAACAGGGGCAGCTGATGATTGTGAGGAGCTGCAAAAAGGTCCACTTGAGGAGTGCCCCATTGAGCGAAAATGGACTGGAGAGTCAAGGGGTCGAGAGTCCATTCGTGAGGTTGGAGAATTCTGCTGAGATTGTCTGCTAAGGAATTCTGCTCCCCTTGAATGTAGATAGCTTTCAGGAATAAATGATGAGCTGTCGCCCAAGACCAAATCCGTTGGGCTTCCTGACACAACAGGCGAGAGCCCGTCCCTCCCTGTTTGTTGATGTAGTACATTGCAACTTGATTGTCTGTGCAAATGAGTAGTACTTGAGGAAAGAGAAGATGCTGAAATGCCTTGAGGGCATAAAACATTGCTCGGAGTTCCAGGAAAATGATATGGTGTTTCTTTTCCTGGGCAGTCCAAAACCCCTGAGTTTGGAATTCGTTCAAGTGAGCTCCCCAGGCATAAGGGGATGCGTCTGTGGTGATCACGAAATGATGATGAGGTAGATGGAACAGCAGACCTCTGGATAGATTTGAAGATGTCAACCACCAAAAAAGCGACTGTCAAAGAGACGAGGTCACAGATATGTGTTGTGAGCAAGGATCCGTCGCTTGTGACCACTGGGTCGCTAGGGTCCATTGAGGAGTACGCAGGTGGAGACGTGCGAAGGGGGTGACATGTACTGTGGAAGCCATGTGCCCCAAGAGCACCATCATGTGATTGGCAGAGATGGTAAGCTGTTGAAACACCTGCCGACAGAGATGAAGGATGGTCTGAAGGCAGTTGGATGGAAGAAACGCCCTCATCAGAACAGTGTCCAGAATGGTTCCAATGAATTGAAGTTGCTGGGTTGGAATAAGGTGCGACTTGGGTAGATTGATCTCGAAAACCAACAATTGAAGGAGGTGAATGGTCTGGTTGGTGGCAAGCAGAACCGCCTGAGGAGAATGAGCCTTGATCAGCCAGTCGTCCAAATAAGGGAAGACTTGAAAATTGTGAGAGCGGAGATAGGGCGCTACCACACTCAGACACTTGGTGAATACCCTGGGAGAGGAGGCCAGACCGAAGGGTAGCACCTTGTACTGATAATGATTGTGATTGATGAGAAAGCGTAGATATTGCCTGGATGTCAGATGGATAGGAATATGTGTGTAAGCCTCTTTTAGATCGAGGGAGCATAGCCAGTCGCCCTGAGTGAGAAGAGGGTAGAGGGTGGCAAGAGAAAGCATTTTGAACTTCTCCTTGACCAAACATTTGTTGAGATCTCTGATATCTAAGATAGGTCTGAGGTCTCCGGTCTTTTTGGGAACTAGAAAGTACCGGGAGTAAAATCCCTGACCCCGCTGATCCTGAGGAACTTCTTCGATGGCATTGAGAAGAAGGAGGGATTGAACCTCTTGAGCGAGAAGGAGGGATTGAGACTTGTTGGAAGCAGACTCTTTTGGCAGGCCTAACGGCGGAGGAGTCTGAAAATTGAGGGAGTAGCCGTGGGCGATGATAGAGAGCACCCACTGGTCGATGGTGATTACTTCCCATTGAGTCAGAAAAATGTTTAGTCGACCCCCTATGGGCTGTGGAAGAGGACATGAGGGAGGAAGACTGGCAATGCCCTGGAGAAGCGAGTCAAAAGGGCTGAGTCGGTTTAGGCTGAACAACAGGCTTTATGGCAGGTGGCTGTTGTTGGCGAGCCTGTTGTTGTTGTTGCTGTTGCCTCCGAGGCTGAAGAGGATGAGGCTGAATCGGCCGAGCAGAAAAACGCCTCTGATACGATGTCTGCTGTCTAAAAGGACGAGGAGGAGGGGGTTTCTTTTTGTTTTTCAATAAAGTATCCCACCTCGTCTCATGAGCAGAAAGCTTCTGAGTGGTAGTATCCAGAGATTCTCCAAACAGCTCATCACCCAGGCAGGGAGCATTGGCAAGGCGGTCCTGGTGGTTCACATCAAGGTCTGAGACGCGAAGCCATGCCAATCGTCTCATCGCTACAGACATAGCAGTAGCTCGGGATGTCAGTTCAAAAGTGTCATAGATGGAACGGACCATAAACTTCCTGAGTTGCAAAAGACTGGTAGTGCATTGTTGAAAAGCAGAAAGCTTGCGGTCAGGAATATATTTTTGAAAAGTGGCCATCTGCTGGATAAGATGTTTCAGGTAAAAGGAGAAGTGGAACACATAGTTACCTGAACGGTTGGCCAACATAGCATTTTGGTAAAGTCGTTTACCAAATTTGTCCATGGCCTTGCCCTCTCTGCCAGGAGGGACAGAGGCATACACACTAGAGCCTGCAGATTTTTTTAGGGTTGACTCCACCAGCAAAGATTCATGTGGAAGCTGAGGTTTGTCAAACCCTGGAATAGGAATAACTTTATAAAGAGATTCCAATTTTCTTGGAGCTCCTGGAATGGTGAGAGGAGTTTCCAGATTTTTGTAAAAAGTTTCCCTTAATATATCATGAAGGGGTAACTTTAAAAATTCTTTGGGAGGTTGGTCAAAATCCAAAGCCTCCAGGAATGCTTTTGACTTTTTAGAATCAAACTCCAAGGGGAGAGAAAGGGTGTCTGACATCTCCCTCAGAAATTTAGTGAAGGAAGAGTGCTCTGGCTTACTAGCAGGATCCTGCACCGATGGGTCAGCCTCATCCGATGAAAAATCCTCCTCGGTACCGGATCATCGGACCTATACATCAGGGTCACGTACCGATGGAAGACGGCCCTGAGAGAGGGGTAGAGGATTCGGTATGCCTGGTTTTGCGTACCGATTTGCCTGAACGCATCGACACCGTACCCGGTGACTGTAAAGCGGTACGGGTGTCAAAGAGCGGTACCGGATCAGAGGCCGAGTGAGCCGTACGTCGAAGAGACTTTGGCTCTGCCGATAAAATAGGCATAGACATGGAGGAGGCAGATTTAAGTGGTGCCGATAACGTCGATGCCGACAACATAGGCTGGTCGACGATCGGTACCGTAGGCTCAGTGGGAACCGACACCGGAAGGTTCGGAGTTAGCAGAGCCGGGAGCAGGTGTTGTAATTGCTCCTTAAGCTGGACCTGAAGGATGGATGCTATACGTTCATCCAGAGATGGTCCCGATGGCACCGGTACCGCTTTTTTCTTACTCGGTACCTGCGGTGCAGCTCGACGCTCAGGCGAAGTCGATGCCGATGAAGAAGCAGTGACTTCTATGGGAGCGGAGCGTTTGCGGGGCCGGCGCGCAGTCTGCAGGACTTGGCTCACTGCTTGTTCGACTGACGGGCCAAGAACAGTAGGGGATGGCTTCTTAGCCGGCTTACCTACAGGGTGCGACACCGACGATAAATCTTGTGGTGTCGAAACCACCAGTGTCAATTTAGAGGAAGTTGCCGGAGTCGATGCCGGTGGGACTTCCATAGCGGCACCGAAAAGAATCCGCTGTTGAATTTGGCGATTCTTCAAAGTTCTCTTTTGAAGAGAACTACAGCGGGTGCACGTTTCTGCCCTATGGTCCGGACCCAAACTCTGAAGGCACCACTTGTGCGGGTCGGATAAAGAAATAGGGCGTGCACACCGCTGACACTTTTTAAAACCCGGTGAAGGGGGCATGAAGGGAAAAACGGCCGTAGCAAAATCGAAGCCCGAGGCTTCGATGGTGCCAACAGGCTCCGCCGGGGCCGACCGAAAAAAGTAAAAAAAAATACTTTTTTTTTTGAAATTTTATCAAGAAAATAAGAGAATAATAAAACGTGAAGAAATTCACGAGAAAAAATACGCGAGCGGGAAGGTGAAAAAAAAAAGTATCCAACAGCCGTTGGAAATATGCGTCTTCTTAGCTCCGCGGAAACTAAGAAACTGGGGACCGCGCGCCTTCGTCGGGCGGGAAGGCACTCGCGGTGCGGCCTAGCTAGAACTTTCTAAGTTCTTAGAGTGCAATCACTCTAAAATTGTCCGTACCGGGCTCCGTCGGTGCCGTCACCCATCAGTCAAGAATATGCTGCCTGCTTGTCCTGGGATAACTCCCCTATACTCCCTCCCTGCCCCACTTACAAAGGCACCAAAAAAGGCCCAAGCTGTTATATCTCTTCCCAGAACAGCCACAAGAACCCAAATGATTCAATTCCCAATGAGCAACTGAAACGACAGCCTTGCCACCCTCAGCAATCTCTCTTCTGAAAAACATAATGCAGCAAATATTAGATCTAACCTAACCTGTTAAACATCTTAAGGGGGGGACGGGACAAAATACAACCTGCTCTATATGCCCTAGCAGGAGAGAAATATACCCTATAAAGCACTCAACCAATACCAGCACTCCCTATTCTTTTGAACTTTTATAATTTTTTAAATCCATGAATGAATAATAAATCATCAACAACCTCAGGATTCAGTCTAGCTCTTTCTTCCACAGCCCTTCCTGCAAAAGAAAATGTTCTCTCAGACGACGTGCTGGTAGCAGGAATGCACAGGATCCCCCGTGCAAGTTTTGCCAATTTTGGCCAGCACTTTTGTTTATTTTTCCAAAATGTCAAAACATCGTCGTCGTCATCACTTGAACATAGATAACTGTCCAATTCATCAATAGCCTTCAAAGATGACACAGTTCCATAAAAGTCGCTCAGAAAACTGCTAACATCCATTTTCATTTGTTTGGAGGTCGGAGGCTCTTCCACAGATGTGATGCTTTCTGGAAATGTGGATTGTGGAGTATCCTGAGTTGTTGATGTTGATGGACTTGAGCCTTCCATTTTAATCTGTTGGTACAACCTTCTCAAAGATTCAGTTGCCTGTGTTTTTACATCATCTGAGAAGATAATTGGATTGTCTTTAAGACGTGGATGTAGAAGAGAAGCAATATTGTGTAATGGATGAACTGGAAAATAAGTGTCAATAAAATATTGCAAATGACCCTTGAGGCCAGCAATAATGGATGAATCTGTTGCAGTAACAGTCAGATGCTTGAGCAACTGGGCACGTGATGGAAGGACATTGCAGATAGTAGGGGTTTGATCAGCAGACAAGACTCTTGTTGCCACATCAAAAGCAGACAAGACACAAATGATATCATTTAACAGTGCTTTATTTAAGTCCAAAAGCAGCTTCTGTAGTTTTTCATCACTGAATTCAGTTGCCAGGCTGTCAAGATCTGTTAAGTTTTTACATATTGATACTAGCATTTTATAGATACTGTTCCATTTAGTTGGAACAGACTGTTTGAGGCTAGTTTCAAGCTTCTGATGCATTCTTGAATGCTTGACATATCTGACAATTTCATTTGCAAGTTTTATCAACCCAATTACTTCAGCAGCTGGAGACTCAGAACCACTGTCCTCCTTCAGTCCATGAATCAACACAAGATTCAAATTGTGGCCAGCACATGATATCCACTGTTGATCCTTGAATGCGGCCTTAGTATTAGTTCCACTGTCAGTAACATAGATATTGTCCCCACGGTAAGCCCCAAACTCTTGCAAAATGTCCTTCACAATAGATCTAATATTTGTTGCAGTATGTTTCTCAAGTAGAGTTCTGGTAGCAAGGATTCTTGAGTTAAGATGAAAATTTCCATCTACATACTGTGCAGTTACTGTGATGTATGGCATTCCAGTGCCATCTTCAGTCCACAGATCAGCTGTAACACCAAATTTAATTTGATGTCGCAATGTATCACACAGTGCTGCTTTTTCCTCTTCAGCAATAGTTGAAATATGCCTGGAAACTGTTCTGGCAGAGGGGAGTATCTGATTTGCAGAAAGCTGGCCATATTTTGCACCAATAGAAATCAACTTCTCAGCAAGACGAGTGAAGCCAATTCCTTCAACCACTGAGAAAGGCCTGATGTCTAGGGCGCACATCGATGCGACTGCGTCAGTAACTTCTGCTTTCACTGTTTCAAGTACAGTCATCATTCTTTCTGGTTTGTCCTTTTGATTCACTTCATGTAAGGAGTCCCCACTGTTTCTCTTAAGGGTATGCTTTTTCTCACAGCTTGCTAAATGCGCTTTCAATCCACTGGTACCATCACGTGAGCTCCATTTCAGTGCCTTGGTACAAGTCTTGCACATGGCAAAACCACTGGTCTTACCATCCACATGAATGACATCAAATGACTTCCACACTGAACTAGTTCCATCATTTTTGACATAAGACAATCGATGGCTTTTTCTTAGAATGAGATTTTGTAATGCTTTCTTATCCATGGCTAGGAAAAACCTAGGAAAAAAGATAGAGAGTGTGATTAAGGTAAACTAAAACACACCACACACCCTCCCGACCAAAACCTTGCAATACAAACTACCAGAATGGATTGGATTAGGGTATAGATACTTTATAGCCTCATCGTTGGATTTTAAATTTAATTACCTTTGCCAAATGAGAGTAGCTACTATAGAAAATGCTTGACTCTTTCTAAAGAAAGAAAGAAGACAAACCTTTCCAGAGTTTGGCTCCCTGGGTAAAGATAGTGAAATAACGGTTAGACATTGTAGGATAAGTTGTGGAGCTGAAGGGAGGGGAGGGAAGTTGCTGGACTAGATTGCAGAAATCATGATTGCCAAGAGTGGCCCAACCCAAACAGTGGAGATTGAGAGTCAATGAGTAAGTTTTCATCTGTGTTCATTTGGGGTATAAATTTGGCACACTGGTAAAGGGACAGTCAGGAAGGATAAAAATCAATATTTTTAATTTAAAAATTGGATTTTTTTTTAAATAAAATGCTTGGATTTTTTAAAATTAAAATGTTTTTGAGGGGAAAAAAAATCTAAAGATAGTTTTCTATTTGAGATACATTATAGTCCAAAAGTTATTCATCTTGAAATAAGGAATCATTTTTATTATGTAGCATGAGGCTGTATGAACAATGCAGAAATAGCTGATACCTCAGGAAATGCACATACAGCAGAATATTTATAGGAAATAGCAGCAAAAGCTATAAAATGTGAACAAAAATTCAAATGCCTAGTACGCAGTTTAGTCACTAACAATGCTGCAAATGTATCTAAGATGAAAAGACATTTAGAAGTGCATGAAGAGAATACCAAGGTAATAACATAACATATTCCATGTCAAGTGGTCTAGGGTTCCCCACCTCACCATCATGGGTTTTGATGAAACTTTGTATGCTGAATCTAACATAACCTAAACAAAACTCTGGTAAAGTTTAAGATCTGTCAGTGGAATACTTGTGGAGATATAAGTCTTTGTTTGATACCATACCAAGTATACAGTAACATAGTAGATGACGGCAGATAAAGACCCGAATAGTCCATCCAGTCTGCCCAATTTGAGTCAATTTAAATTTTTTTCTTCTTAGATATTTCTGGGCAAGAATCCAAAGCTCTTCCTGGTACTGTGCTTGGGTTCCAACTGCCAAATCTCTGTCAAAACCTACTCCAGCCCATCTATACCCTCCCAGCCATTGAAGCCCTCTCCAGCCCATCCTCCTCTGGTGAAGAGGATACTGGTTTGCTCATTTGGAAACCAGTAGTGGCAAAGCTATCATGGACCAATGCAACACCTATTTCATATACATTTTCTAGCCTTGCTATATGTGTTTATCATGGGCCATGCACACAAAATATCCCACACTTTTAAACAAATTTATATTTTAATAAGGGTTACATTGCAAAACAAATAAATATAAATCTTGCACAGTAATATTTCCTCTTTCAGATGGTACTAGTTAGAAAATGATTCAGGTAGACCTTGTCTTATAATTGTCCCTGAAAATAAACAAATTTCAGCCCGTATCAATGGTGCAAAATTTGAAGGAATGTTCTGATGCAGCTATTCATACTGAATCACTGCAAACTTGACAGTGTAGTTATTGTCCAGTGCAAGGATAATCTATAATAAAAATCTGAAGTATATCTACTTTTGCTCTGGAACCATAACAGCTGATAAACTGGTCAAAATATGTTGCAAAGTGCAACAAGTTTTCAAGCACACTTTTGAGCCAAATCTTTTAAGCGGGCTTTTGCATCCTTGATGCTCATACTAGCATTGCTGAAACTAGCATTAAAAAGTTGTGCTGGAATGCAAGAAATTAGTATTTTTCAACAATTATTGTCCCCTTCAGGAGCAGCTAAAAATTACATTTTATTCACTACTGTGTATGCACTATGCTAAGTACCACTACAAGTTGATACTATATAGTATCAACTTATGGTGGTACTTGGTTTTCGATTGTTGATACACATCTTTCACTATTCGTTTTGTATGTACTATGCTAACCAGCACCCAGTAAAACAAGGGAGTCTAGCTCAGTGACTATTGCAACTAAGGATCTGATATTTTGGGGTACTTTTCAATGCTATTTTAGTTCTGCATACACATTTTGAACAATATCTGAGATATAACGGTATTTTTTTTTGACCTCGTGGTATGGAATGACCCAAAAGTAATTTGCACACGTACAACATGCTTTAGTTAATTATATTCAAAGTGATTAAAATGGAACAGCCTTCTTTAAAATTGCAACAGTAAAATAAAGCTAAAGAGTATACAAAAGTCTCTCATTTACAGAATCAGACAGTAAGCGTGGTGACCTATAGTGCAGGTGCATTCCATGTATATGTGCTAGCTAAACCTAAGTATAATTGAAGCGAGCTCGTGATTCCCCTTACTGGATACGCAAGGCCCATCGCGAACTACATTTGTCTCGGGCATTTCCAAAAACGGGGGTCCTGCGTCATTCCTTCAAACAACTCCCAGACAACCCGCCAACAAGGTCGAAGCCACCCCAACATATCTACATATCCATGTATGAGTATGGCGAGAAGGAAAGCGTCAACAGACGCCCCACACACCTAATATCTTCCCCTCTCTCTCAAACTTAAACCCAAATCTCCAACTTCTATCCAACAACTTTTCCTTACTTTAACAACCTCCACCATCATTCCGTACCTTCCAATGCGTACTTAAACTCGCACCCATCCAACGCACCGTCTTCCCCTCGGCCGCATCCTGTCCCGCCCTACCGGAAACAGGAAGGCTCGACAGAAAGGGCTGGACGCGGCCGAGGGGAAGTCGGTGCGTCAGAGGGGGGTGGGACGCTGGAGAGGAAAGCTGCGCGAGATTTTAAGCGAGGTAGGAAGGGGTTTGTGACTAAGTTTGAGAAGGATAGGCTGGTGTTGGATTGTAAATGGAGAGGAGAGAAGAAGTGGTAGACTGAAGAGGAGAGATCGCCGGTCGCGTGTGAGGGTAGTTAAATGCATGTGCGTTACCCTTCTCCACTGCCAATTCAGGACTTTTTTCATTTCGCTACCCCTATGCCTGGAATAAATTATCTGAGTTTGCCCAACAAGCCCCTTCTCTTACCTTGTTTAAGAGCAAACTGAAAACCCACATTTTTATATAGCCTTCAATCCATAACCCTACTCTCCACTGCCCACTAACCTAGCCAGCAGATTAACTGTTCCCCTTAACTGTATCCATGACATCCTGTTTGTCTGTCTTGTCTGTTTAGATTGTAAGCTCTTTCGAGCAGGGACTGTCTTCTTTGTGACTCTGTACAGCACTGCGTATGTCTGGTAGCATTAGGGTTACCAGACCTCCCGATTTACCTGGACATGGCCTATTTTAGAGCACTTTTTCTGGGTTTTGAAAAGCTTCCAGCTTGGGACCATATCTGGAGAGCATGTGCACATGCTTGTGATGTAATTGCGTTGCATCCATGCATGTTCTGATGCCCTCCCAACACGGCTCTGAGCATGAGAAGAGGTTGAAGGGGCAGAACGGGGCGTGGGGCTGGGTGGTAGTAGACGTATATGTGCTGAAGAAGTCAACTTCGTCTTCATTTCAGGTCATAATGTAATAAAAGTTAACATTTTCTGTTCACGTGCAGGCTGAACATGTAATTGACAATTTTTATTTTGTTTTTGTTACTTTGCTGCTAGATCTCGAAATGGGTGAGAATGAAGAGTCTAATGTAGCTGCCACCATGGGTTTCTCTGGATTTGGTATGTTTTATGGTGTTTTGGTTTTTTTGTACAATAATTGCAAATAGTACTTCTGAAAGATATCTGCTCTGCTATTTGTTTCTATAAGATATATTTATATAGTGAATTTATATATCTTTGATTCACTGAACATATCTATAGTAGATAACAAGAAAACATAGAGGGGCATAATCAAAAATGTGCCCAAGTCTAAGTTTGTGCCGTGGCCAAGTCTGAGTTTGACACATAATACAAAGGCTGGTCACTGCTAAGACCCCCTGATAATTTTCCCAGCGTAATATTGAATGCAATTGACCCTCAGAAATGCCACCCTCCACTCAAATATGTTTCATAGTGGTTGGATTTATACATTATATCCTCATTGGGCCATTTTTGTTTTGTTTCTAAACACAAATTTAAAAACAAAACAAAAATGGCCCGGTGAGGATATAATGTATAAATCCAACCACTATGAAACATATTTGAGTGGCTGGTGGCATTTCTGAGGGTCAATTGCATTCAATATTACGCTGGGAAAATTACCAGGGGGTCTTAGCAGTGACCAGCCCTTGCATTATGTGTTGATTTCTACTTTCCCATCTTTATAGACTTTTTTAACTACCAAGTCTGAGTTTGGACATTTTATGCAAGACGTTCATAAACCTAGCAGGAAAAATGTCCATTTTCAAAGCAGCCAAATGCCCATCTCTTTATTTTTGAAAATGAGCTAGGTTTAAGTTTTGGTCTTCAGGACGTTTACCTTTTTTGCCCATTTTCAAAAATAAAAACGTACAAAAACCAACTACCTTGTCTGATCGTGGCAGAAGGAATCCCCATTAGCTGAGCTGGTTTCAGGGATTCCTGGTGGCTCACTGATAGGGATTCCCCCTGCAAGGATCAGCTGAGCCACAGAGCACTACACCCCGCCCCCTGACATTTTGACATCCCCCTGATATCCCATACCTCTCCCGACATCCCCCTCCCCATATCTTCAGAAGAGCAAGCAGCAGCAGCAGGAGGGAAGCTCACTCTGTCCTGCCTACAGGACCGTGTGTTGCAAATGATGGGGCTTCTCCCTCCCAATGTATCTTGAGATGCAGTGGGAGGGGCCAAAGGCTCTGATTGGCTCAAAATTGTGTGTATGGGGTGATGTCATGGGGGATGTGGGGGATATCAGGGTGCTGTCAGGGGGGAGGGGTGTAGGGCTCTGCAACTCAGCTAATCTTTGCAGGGGGAATCCCCATCAGCTGAGCTGCCAGGAATCCCCGAAACCAGCTCAGCTGATGGGAATTCCTTCTGCCATGATCAGCTGATGTGAAGCCACTTAATCTTAATGCTCCAAATATCTCTCAAGCCTGTTTTGGGTTTCTTATTCATATAATCAGATATTAATTTATACCTCTTGGCTGCCTGATGCCCTAGCAAATCTGTCTGGAAGCATAGGCTCGGCAAGCTATACTGATTATTTAAATTTCACCAATCAGGGAACCCCTTCTGAATGGCCTGCTTTAACTGCAACCACTTATATACTTGAGACTTTGAAATACCGAATGATTGTTGCAGTTGTGAAAAATCAAGCATTTTCCCATTGGATAACACATCATCTAGTGTACGTATGCCCGCCTGCATCCAATGCTTCCAGAGGATCTTAGACTCGCCAATTTGAATCTTGGAGTTCAACCACAAGGATTGACACGTGGATTTTCCTACTGGAATATCTGTTAAGTTACTAAGAAATTTTAAGGTGTTCCATGTAGCAAATAAGATACTATTATCCTTATAAATTGTAGGCAATTTGATACTTACCATATTACCTGTACTCCTAAGTCTGAGACTTGTCCCCATTAAATCTGATTTGAGGCTGAGATGCTGTTCAGCGTCCCTCGTTAAGTTTGATCGGATCTGTTACACCCTGAGGCAGCAGAATTGTGAAACGCTGGCCACCGTCGGTGTACCGATCAACTACAGATAAGTGGAAGCTTTTTCCTCTATCTTTATAAACATATCAACAGCACTAAGCAATGCTTTTATCTATTTACAACATTACAGAGGTTTTTTGCCAGTAGGTTATCGCCTAACCACCTGTAAACCACCAGAGGCTTTTTCCTCTGTTTGTGTGTTGTTTATGATTTAGCTTGCAAGGTACCACATACATCTAACAGATGTCCTCTTTCATTTTTGTGAAAGTGTTTATTTGATATATTACTAATAATTTGTTTGAGGCACAAACGTGAAACTAATAATAAATATATTGAAAATGCGTTTGTGAAATTCAGTTATAAGCAGGGATTCATCCAGACCAAATATACATAGAAATAGCTGACATACTAAAAATCAAAAAAGATGAAAAGGAGAAAAATAAACCTCAATTGAGGGCAGTTGGGACTACACAAGTACCCAACCCTCCACTCATCATCACGGGTTTATAAAAAACTCCAAAACATGTATAAATAATCAATTCTCACGTTTTTCATTCATACAAAATCTTCTTTTTGTTATTTTCTCAAAGTCTTTTTTATAAATTCAATGTGAATGTCAAGCAGTAGAAGGCCCGAATCCCAAACTTAACCATATTACTTGGCGAGGACTACAGCTGAATGCAATAAGTGTAAGCAGTTTTTAGAGATATAAAGCATACATATGGAATTGTGAACAAATACACTCATCTAAAATCGAGGGTTTTCACCAAAGGCTTCCAATTCAAAATCCCGACAGAAAAGACTTTCTGTTTCGCCCAGCAAGGGCTACTTCAGGGGAAAAGTGCCAACTCCAATATCTCTCTGCTTCTTATTATCTGCTGGTGGTAAAGCCGACTCCTCTCAAGATAGTGATGATGAGTGGAGGGTTGGGTACTTGTGTTGTCCCAACTGCCCTCAATTGAGGTTTATTTTTCTCCTTTTCATCTTTTTTGATTTTTAGTATGTCAGCTATTTCTATGTATATTTGGTCTGGATGAATCCCTGCTTATAACTGAATTTCACAAACGCATTTTCAATATATTTATTTGATATATTAGTCATTCACAATACTTGAGTTTTTGTGCTACAGATTATATAACTGACGTGAGTTTTGGCAAAGGTGTCAGCGTACTCCATCTCTGCACTCAGAATGCTGTGGATCAGACAATGATTCCAATTTTAAGGCTACTTTGGTTAGACTGCCCTTTAAGGGGCAGTTATTGTTTGGCAAAGGTCTGGACGACCTGATGGATTCTGTGATGGACCGTTACCCTAAGACTCTGCCTGATAGCAGACTCAGGACCTTTTGAGGTTCTGATCACTCTAATTTTCGTGGCTCCCAGCAATCCCGTCTGTATGCAAGTACCACATCACAGCCTTCTACCTTTCGTTCTGCATACTCTGCCAAAAAGGCACAATGACGCCAGGTTGAGGGATGCCCTTCTACAGATAGGACTCCACAAATATGGCTATGATAGTAAATACTTATACCAGTCCCAAAATGTAGAATAGATGATAATATCACAAAGCTGGACTAGTGCAAACAGTTTCACATAATAACTTTGCTTTTTGCTATTTCATGAGTATGCCTCAGCCCCACCACTCCTCCGCTGTGCTATCTTGTGACTGCGTGGAGATTTATGTGGCACTTCATCATCGGCTGCTCATATTTTTTATATATATAGAACCGTGAAAATCCTTCGTGCATTCTTAAAATGTTATCCTCTATGTAAAAGTGATGCAAATACTTAGCTTTATCAGCCAACGTCTGGGAGTCTAACCCGACATGTTTCACGCCAAACGGCGCTGTATCAAGGGTCTCCCGAGTACGCGCTAGTCATCCGACTCATAGTATTGTTCAGACTTCTACAGATAGGCAGGCTCTCCACATTTCTTCCCACCTGGACTCGCATTACATCTGACCAGTGGGTCTTGAACATTATTTGGGTGGGCTACAAGCTGGAATTTGTCCGGCTTCTGACAGATTGGTTTGTGGATTCCTACAGGTCGCCCGGACAAAGCACTCAAGATTCAAGCCACTGTTCAGTATTTGCTGGATATTCAAGCTATAGAGCCAGTGTCGCCTGAACATTCGGGCTCCGGCAGATACTCTGTATACTTTATTGTGCCAAAGAAAGGGTCTGAAGATTGGAGGCCTATTCTGGATCTTCAGTACATGAATGTGGCTCTCAAGGTTTACATTCGCATGGAGATGGTGTGTTCGATCATTGCAGCACTGGCCCATAGGAGAGTTTCTTGCCTCTGGATCTCATAGAGGCATATTTGCACATTACTATATTTCCAGCCCACCACAGATTTTTGTGGTTTCATGTTCTGGAACAGCGTTATCAATTCTTAGCTTTGCCTTTTGGGCTGGCACCAGCGCTCTGGATCTTCACAAAGGTGATGGTGGTCGTGGTGGCTTACCTGCGGAAAATGAGTCTCGAGGTTCACCCTTACTTAGACGACTGGCTGATCAGAGTTCCCTAGTTGTCTGAGTGACAACACATGGTGGGGTGGGTGGTCCAGTGCTGGAGGACCTGGGCTGGATTGCCAACTCCAGAAAGAGCAATCTGATGCCTGTGCAGTTGCTGAAATATCTGGAGGTTCTCTTCAACATGGCTGTGGGCTGCGTCTATCTCCCAGAAGCCCACAGGCAGAAACTAAGTGCCCAAATTTATTCCCTTTTAGGGCAGCCAGCTCCTTCAAAATAGGACTGTCTTCAAGTTGTAGGATCCATGGTTGCCACACTGAATGTGGTTCCTTGGGCAAGGCAGCTAGCTCATTGGGCCTTCTCTGATGAGCTGGGACTGCTTTGATATGTCCCACTGGTGTAGATTCCAGAGGTTATTGTACAAGAACGGAAGATTAGATTACTTACCTCTGCGAATCTTATTTCTTGTAAATAGCCTCTGGAATCTACACACCCGCCCAGACTTGTCTGTCCGTTTCGCAGGTTGCCTGCCCAGTAACTGGTAAGCTAGATTTCTGTCCTTGACCAGCCTCACTAAGAATTCTATTCATGTTCCGTTATGTAAGGTTAGGGGGTCCCCAGGTGGTTTCCCCCTTCTGAGCCACAGGCTATCTCTCCTTTCTCTGAATTTATGCTGTTTTTATATTGTTTAATATTCAAGTTTGTGTTATGCAATCTTTGGCCTTGGGCCCTATTTGCTTGCAATTGTTGTTCATGAGTGGATTTAATATGTGTAGCGGGGAGTTCCCTGTGCCCCTTCTCTTCTTTTGTTTTCTGTTTTCTGCTGTAGATCTCTGGCTTTTGTACTGACAGAATGGCCAGGGGTAAGTAACAGCAGATGCTTACAGAGGGAGGGGCTAAAAATTGGTTTCAAGTTCCCTACAGTTTTTAGGCTGGAAAAGGTAAATGACCCACTGGTGTAGATTCCAGAGGCTTATTTGTTCTCTTTTCTCAAAATATTGTAGTTCTTCCCCTTTTTCCACCTGTTCCCGTTCGTTTTTGTCTGAGTTTTTTGTCCTTCTAAACTCCCATGTTGGTTTTTTCTTTTTTTTAATTATCAAGTTCTAATTTTGTTTTATCTGTTGAAAGCTGTGTTTTTATTGTACACCGCCCAGAAGTTTGAGTGAGCGGTATAAGAAATTTTAAATAAACTTGGAAACTATAAAGAAGATTAGCAGAGGTAAAGTAACTTAATCTTTTGTTGGAATTAACAGAAAGAAGATTACCAAAGGTAAGAACCTAATCTTCCAATTGAAGCTATATACAAGAGTTTTGCCCCTACACATTAGTGTACGTATGCTGTTATTAAATTTCCTTCTCAAGGGTTTTAATTACTAGAAAATTTCCTCCGACCAAAGTGGTGATTTTGCAGATGTATATTCTATATTAATAGCTGTCAGTGGATTAAACATTTAACAGCTTCACAAGGTTTGTTTTCATCTGTTTTTTGGTAATTCTTTTAGGAAAGAAAGCACGAACATTTGATTTGGAAGCAATATTTGAACAAACACGCAGAAGTGCTGTAGAAAGAAGTAGAAAAACTCTAAGTAAGTGCTATATTTTTCAACAGATTCAAACAAAGTCATATATTTAACATAGCCTTTGTAGACCAAACTTAAAATCATCACTAAGCAGAGTATGTTCTGAGCATAATATTCCTGTGGACGTCTTTAGCAGTTAGTGTGCGCAAATGCAGTTGCATGTGCAAACATGCTTAGCACCCTTTGATGAATTTCCTCCTAAGTGACTTGTCCAGAATCGCAAGGAGCTGCAGTGGAAATTGAACCAAATTTTCCAAGTTCTTACTAACTGTACTAACCTTTGGGCAGCTACTCCATTCCATTATTGTTAGCAGGTCTTTACATTTTGATGTACACTTCTCCCTCCGTATTCGCGTGAATACCGAAAAACCGCGAATAACTTTTTGCATGTTATTCGCGGTTTTTTGGTAAAATAGACCTGAAAAAGATAATAAACTGTGAATAACCTGACCTGCTGGGAGCAGCAATTTCCAATGTGAAACGCCAGGTTCAGTGATGAAAATTTGGGGGCAGAGTCAGCAGCCGAAAAATCGCAAAAAGCGAATCTGCAGATACGGAAACCGCGGATACGGAGGGAGAAGTGTATCTAGTTTTAGTGAAGGTTTTGTCTTATACTTGCTTGCATTCTTTGAGAATGCCAATGGAGTATCTCATCTGAAGCTGTCCTGTGCCTTTTTTTAAATGTAATGCCTCCTGTTTTAAAAAAATCAACCTTATTCTAATTAAATATGGCACTCAGTACTCTCCATTTTTCCTGGACAAAGATCTTTTTTGGAGGCTGGGCATGAAATAACTAACAGTTTTAGAACATTGAGGAGAAAGAAATAGTGGAGTTTGTCCAAATGTGGACTATAGTCATCTTTGCTATTGACTAGAGGAAATTCATGACTGTAGAACTTCTGAAGGGAAAAGGATTGGAATTTATGTCACTCTATTGTAGTTATACAACCACACTCAGTGGTTTACATACAGGTAACTTCAAGCATTTTCCCTATCTATTCTGGTGGGCTCACAATCTATTTAATGAATCTGGGGCAATGAAGGATTAAGGGCTAGATTCTCAAAAATTCACATTAAAAACCGATGGGTCGCTGTTGCAGCCGTTATTGTAGCGATTTTAAAAAAAGCGAGTCATTCTCCAAAAAACGCTCATGCAAATGAGGTTAGGAAGAGTAGCTAAGGTTCGCTAAATTTTATGTGTCCATCACTGGTGATAGCAGTGGGCATGTGCAGAATAAGCGCAAAAAAACCCCAACTTCAAACAATAAATCGAGCTGTCAAAGTGAAGCAACCCCCCATCTCACACCTCCTGTGCCTCCGACAACCCCTGCCCCCTCATCTTACTTATGATGGCTGGCCAGAGGGATGCCTACTCCCCCCGGCCAGCAGGCCCACCTCTTCAAAATGGTAGGCCTTCACTTTCCCAGTGCATCCTGGGATGCACTGGGGAGGGGCCTGAGCATCTGTTTGGCCCAGATTGTTTAAAGTGGGAGGGAGGGTGTTAACAGTGTTGGGTGATTGTGCAATGCGGCAGGAGAGAGTGGGCATCTCTCCTGCTGATCTTCAATTTGGGATTTTTAAAATTATTTTAATTTGCATGGGGGGGGTCTGAGCTCTCAAACCTTACTTTTCTGTCAGTGCCTGAGTCAATCAGCACTCAGGCACTGATCAGGAAGTAAGGCAACAACAGCTCAGACCTGCTGGCAAATTTTGGCTGCAAATGTGGCTCAACGAGGTTAGAGAATCATAAGAACATAAGAATAGCCTTACTGGGTCAGACCAATAGTCCATCAAGCCCAGTAGCCCATTCTCACAGTGGCCAATCCAGGTCACTAGTACCTGGCCAAAACCCAAAGAGTAGCTATATTCCATGCTACCAATCCATAGCAAGCAGAGGCTTCCCCTATGTCTTAACAGACTATGGACTTTTCCTCCATGAATTTGTCCAAACCTTTCTTAAAACCAGCTACGGAATGTGGAAATCACTTGGTGATTATAGAGAATCGCTCAGAGTGATCATTTTAATATTAATGACCTTGTACTATATTTGCATGCCAGTATCGGAGACTGCTAGAAAACTCAGAAAAGACCTCGGTAAGCCATTTTGATAATCCGCCGGTAAAATACATGCATGCTAAACTATTTGGAACTGGTTTAGCGAGCACATTAAAGGCAGATTTTAGTTCTGAAAATCTGCCAAGTGACTTGCCCCAGGGTCACAGGGAGAGTCAAATCATAATATTATAACTATTAAGGAGGTATTGGTCCAACTATTTTATTACTTTATTCTAATTTGTAACAGAGTTTTCATTGAAATCTGTGATGAATTTGTGCTATTTTAGACTGTGATTCTTCCCTCTATTTCATGGTTTGGTGCATTTTTCGGTTTCTTCGTCATAGAATAAATATCAACTTAAATGAGATGTGGAATGAGGTGTTAAAATGAGATGTGAAAATAGATTTGGTTGGGTAGAGGAGAAGGGTTTTATAATACTTAATAGTAATGGGACTGGAAGGAACTTCAGCACTGAGTTAGCATTGAGATCAGTTACTTGTAGTTGAGCTTTTGACTGTAGTTAACTTTCCCCCTCCTTTACTAATGCGTAGCATGGGTTTTAGCGCTGGCAGCGGCGGGAACTGCTCCGATGCTCATAGAATTCCTATGAGTGGTGGAGCAGTTACTGCTGCTGCTGCTGCTAAAACCCATGCTATGCGTTAGTAAAGGAGGGAGTTATTGCTGGATCTTTTTTAGTAAAATAAAAATAGTTGTGATATTTGCAATTCTAGAAGCAAGAGAAAGAGAGCAACCGGAAGGAAATGAAGAAAGCCTGGAATATCTTCAGCATGAAGATTTGAGATCAGCTGCTTCAAGCTCTAGTATGAAGACTTCTTCCTCTTCATCAGAATCCAGGTATTGTTCACTGAAACTATTCATTTAGATTTGAGCTTGGAAGTTGGCACTGGATAATCCTTTGTTTAGAGGCAATTTATAGTTCTGTGTTCATTGTTTTGTAGATACTAAAAATCTGCTGTACTGTCAATTGGTGCTAAAACCAGTAGCCTCCATTTACTGCAGTGCATTGAGATTTTGCTCTTAATGTGCCTAAATGTTAAGAACATAAGAATAGCCTTACTGGGTCAGACCAATGGTCCATCAAGCCCAGTAGCCCGTTCTCACGGTGGCCAATCCAGGTCACCAGTACCTGGCCAAAATCCAAAGAGTAGCAACATTCCATGCTACCGATCCAGGGCAAGCACAGGCTTCCCCCATGTCTTAATGACAGACTATGGACTTTTCCTCCAGGAATTTGTCCAAACCTTTCTTAAAACCAGCTACACTATATGCTTTTAACATAACCTCTGGCAACGCATTCCAGAGCTTCAAAGTGGCTACTTGGTTCTCAGTCCATGTTTACTTCTCACTACTGTTTTAGAACAAAATTCCAGAAGAGACAGTTTGGGAAAGCAGTTCTGCAAAATCTATTCTCTACTTATCAGCTTTCCAACCCTATAGGGTTTCACCAGTCTCCTGTATATTCAGCGTTCAACCTCTTCTAGAGACATGATATGGGCAGCTTGGCAGTTTTGAGAATATTATGCCTGCTTGTCATCAGAGAAAGCAAAGATACTTAGCTGGAGCAGGTGTTCTCCGAGGACAGCAGTCATATATTCTCACAGCCTGACCACTGTTGGTCTCATGAGCCAATGATGGGCAAGAAGGAACCAGCATGTGCATGGTATGGGCATTGTCTAAAGATTTAAAGTGACAGTACATGTGATGTTGTTCATACTGGGCTCCGTGAATGATGTCATCCACAAGAATATATGCCTGCAGTCCTATGAGAACATCTGCTATAGGTAAGTATCTGCTTCTCATGAGTCCTCCAGTTTAAAAGCTATTTTCTTCATAATTGTCCATTTGCCTAGTATTTTAGGTAAATGAAGCTAAATGTTTTGGCAGGGTTTATGCAGATAATCTTCAAAGATGTAAATTTGTCCCCTTCCCACATTTCAGCTAATTTTAGTTGCAAATTTATAAGAATAAAAATATTTGCTGAAAACATGAGGGCTTTTTGAATGAGAGTAGGAGAATCAAGCTAGCTTGCTTAAGATTCATATCAGATAGAATAGGATGATCTATGGAAAGCAGAGAAAGTAATTGGATATATTAATAATTGTTACCTCTCACTCATTTTTGTATTTACAACAGTGAAAGTGGTAATAGTTCTGATGAGGAGCCAATTGGTCCACCTCTATCATCTGAAGTATCTGTTCAAGGTCCTGATGAAGATTCAGATAATGAACTTATTGGGCCACCTCTTCCTCCTGGCTACAAAGATAGTAGTAGTGATGAAGAAGATGAACCTGAAGATGAAGTAAGTAACTTGCACATAAGCAAGTACCCCTAAAATATTGATATCTGTGTCTAGGTATTGCCTGTTACAGACTTTAGGAATGTGCTGCAAGCTATGGCCATTATGAGACTGAACTACTGCAATGCCCTGTACCTTGGAATTATATCTTCACAGTGCAGGACTTTGCTGGTGGTACAGAACTTGACAGCAAGAATGATTATGGGGATTGGTAAAAGAGAGCATATGATCCCTGTGTTGAAAAATTTATGCTAGCTACCAGTAAGTTTTAGAACAGAATTTAAGGTATTACATTTGGTGCACCAGATTTTGAAACTAGATATGTCCTGGGGTTTGAAACAATTAGTGCATGTGTACCACCCTAGATGCATTTTAAGATCGGAATTAGCTATGAAGTTGGATACAGACATCTGAACTGCAGCACATTATCAACAGACAAGGCAAACAGCATTTTCATATACAGCTCCAGTATTATGGAATACTGTGGAATTTTACAATTGTCTACTGTGAGATATACTTTTAAGAAGTATTTGAAAACAGTTCTTTTGCTTTACTGCAGAATGCTGCTGATATGATATCCCACAGTATCCTTTAGCCTTTGTTCCTGGCTACGCCCCAGTGCAAAGCACTGGGAAAGAGTTGCTGAGTCTGCAATAAGGTTGGAAAGAATAGTCCCTCAAAAATCCCACCCTGTATTCTTGTATGCCTGGTAGCTTCTGTTGCAGGGCTACTAAAACTTGATCCCCCCCTTTGGGCTACCTGCCCGGGAGTGTCCTGTCATGCTCAGTTAGTAGAAAAGCCAGGTAGATCTATGATAGAGAATGACACGGTGGCGGTTTACCCGCGGCCACCGCATTTTAGCCGCGGGTCACCCGCCGAAAACGGGGAAGAAAACTAGCAGTCGCTGCGGCGACGGGGACAAGGCCATTCACCGCCCGCGGGGCGGTGAATGGTCTTGTCCCCGCAGTGAGGCATGAAGGATCGCGCGGTCCCCGCAGCTCACACCCGCCTGCCCAATCGATTCTAGTGTTTAGCCAGCTCTCTCCCTTCTCCTCACCTTAGTTTGTAGATTTTCTTTTTCGGCGACCCGCACGCTATCAGAGAGCCGCGCACCCGCTGCTGCTCAGTTTCGATCTTCTGCTCTGACGCAACCGGAAACAGGAAGTTGCAGCAGAGCAGAAGATTGAACACTGAGCAGCCGCGCGTGCGCGGCTCTTTGGGAAAGCGTGCAGGTCGCCGAAAAAGAAAACCTATAAACTAAGGTGAGGAGAAGGGAGAGAGCTGGCTAAACACTAGGATCGATTGGGCAGGCAGGTAGTGGCTGCGGGGACCGTGCGATCGCTAGTGTTCCCGGCTCAAATTGGAAGGAGGGAGTGAAAGGGAAAAGGATTCTGGGCCAAGGGGATGAAGTCGGAAAGAAAAACCCACAGCAGGAAAGAAAGGGAAGGACTGGCAGGTGAGCCAGATGCTAGAAGCAGGGGGGGGGGAAGAAAGAGGGAAAAAAGCTAGATGGGGTTGAAAAGAAGAGACACACTGGTATGGAAGAGGAAGATAGGGGAAATCTGGACACAGGAAGGTAACAGAAAGAGGGGAAATTATGTGCATGGGGCATAGGGACAGAGACATAAAGGGGACATGCCATGGGGATGGTATATGGACACAGGGGGGGCAATGACAGATACATAGGGGAGATATTAGAAATGGAGAAAATAGGAGCACAGAAGCGAGATGGTTTGTGGGGATGGGACAGGGACCGAGCTTGCAGGCTCCAGTGGCTTGCACAAATTACATTGTAACGTGCCATGAAAATAAGAGGAAGGAAGGTAGATAGGCCACGCGAGAGGAGCTGAAGGGTAGTAGAAAGGAACAGATGGTAAAGGAGGGAGGGAAGGGTGGTGGTGGAAAGGAATAGAACAGACATTGAAGGAGGGTGGAGAGGAACAGACCCTCAAGGGAAATGTGGAAGACAGAGTGGGAAGAAGACAGATGCCAGACTATGCGGGAGCGGAGGGAAGAAGATGGGTGCTAGACCAATTGGGGGGGGGGGTTAAGGGAGAGGCACAGTAACAGCAAATGGAAGACGCAGAGAGAAGACACACAGTGGAAGGAAGGAATTCAATGAGAAGATGTGGAAAGCAGAAACCAGACAACAAAGGTAGAAAAAAAAATTATATTTATTTATTTATATTTTGCTTTAGGATAAAATAGTATATTAGTTGTGTTGATAAAAATTTATAAACAAAGCCCTGCCAGCTGAACATCTCTTTCTCTAGTTCAGCAGCAGGAACTTTGATTTATAAGAAAGGAATAAGCTAAATATTACAGTACTAAGGCTTATATGGATGCAGCGGGGACGGTGACGGGGCGGTGAATGGGATGGCAGTGGCGGTGATGGGGCGGTGAAAGGGATGGCGGTGACGGTGACGGGGCGATGAAGGGAACGGCGGTGACGGGGCGGTGCAGAGGATGGTGGGCCGGTGACGGGGCGGTGACGGGGACAGATTTTTTCCCCGTGTCATTCTCTAATCTATGACAATAGGAAATGGAAGAAAAGAAAGAGAGGGTGCAGGAACTCCTGCTACCAGTCAATTCTGCTCAATAAATTATTACACTAAAAACTACAGCCAAAAAAGTCCAACTGTAATCAAATACATAATGTAAACATTATAAAACTGCAAAACATAGGAAATTTATGGATCGTAGACACAGCCTGAAGATCAGAAGGGGCACCCCTTCTGTAGTGCTGTAGTGAGAGTGAGAGAGAGAGAGATTAGAAGATAGTAGTGCTGTAGTGAGAGTGAGAGAGAGAGAGATTAGAAGATAGTAGTGCTGTAGTGAGAGTGAGAGAGATAGAGATTGAGATTGAGAGAGATTAGAAGATAGTAGTGCTGCACGCCACGTATGATACTTTTGAGCTCTCCAGAGTTTGTCTTTGTGGTAGCTATGTGTCGCCTTGCTTGGCTCCGCATTGTGGACATGGACCCTAATTTGCAGGACCGTCTAGCGAACTTACCTTGCCAAGGAAATGAACGTTTTGATGATTCCATCGAGGCTGCTACAAAGCATCTCTCTGAACATGAGCGCTCTTTTGCCTTCTTGAATCGGCCGAAGGCTAAGAATCCTCCTGCTCCGCCTTACAAGTCTCCACCACGTTGTTATCCTCAAAAAACGATGCCAGCTTTCTCCGCCACAGCAGCAAAGACAGCAGACTCAGGGCGCCTATGAGGAGGAGAGGACAACCTCCCTACAGGGTCTGGGAAAGGGTAAGGCCAGCCGAGGTCAGGATCAACCTGGCAAGACCTCAGGGCATCCCAGGTCTAAGGAGCCTGTCCCGGAAAAAGCCCTTAAGTGTTATCACTGTGGCAAAATAGGGCATACCCAGAAGTTCTGCAGATCTAAAAGAGGGTTGATGGTGACTCAGGGAATAAATACCCAGGTCCCGGAAGCTTACATGGCTGCAGTCTCAGTTGCTGGGAGGGTAGTCGCCGCCCTGGTAGACACAGGAGCGGATCAATCTATGATGTCTACGCCATGTTTCAAGAAATTGTTCCCCTCCGAAACAGAGTACAGAAAGGGGGAGAATTCACTGACCATCCAGGTTGGGTTAGTGGGGCCATTAGTGGCATTCTGAGAATCAGAAAATTAAATAGTGGATTCGTTTACTCCCCTCCCCCCACCAACAACTTCTGAGTTGGTTGGAGCCAAGCTATAATAACTGCAGGGCTTGTGCCCAGAACTAGTGAGAGTGCTAATAGGTTTCTTTACCTAGTTAAAGGTAAAGGCAGTGGCACTTTAGTTCTGTTTGGTGTTTATTTTTACTTACCTAAATTGCCTGACTGAAGGTAGGAGTTGGAACCCAATCCTGTGGGACCAACTCCAGTTTTTTTTTTTTACTTTTTTTTTTTTTTTCTTCTCCATTTACTTTGAAGAGATTGATTTTTGGTTGCTTAAAGTTTGGACTAAGTGGGGAGTAACTCCCACCAACATACCACTGAATAAAGTGGATATTGTATGAACAGTAAAATTGACTCTTTTTTGTTTTTTGATTGCATGCCTGGAATGTGAATGTGAGCCAGCAGGACTTCCTTCCTTTACAGGAAGCACGCCGGAGTTGCGCTAAAGTGAGCAGAGACCGGACCTCCGGAAACCACAGGTACCGGCTCTGTCACCGGCTCAGACTCCTGCTGCGGCTAAACCAGCTCAGTCTTTTTGACGTTCTCAGTCTGAGCATATCAACCTCCTTCCTTCAGACTTATCTTCTGCCCATCGGAGGTCGACTTCACCATTTTTATCACCAGTGGGAGCTGATCACCTCAGACCTCTGGGTTCTCAACATCCTTCGGGAGGGATACTCGCTTCACTTTCTTCAAGTACCTCCAGATCTCCCTCCAAGAGAGTTTCCTTCCAGTTTGTCGCAACTTCCCCTTCTCCTTCAGGAAGCTCAGGCTCTTCTTCGCCTTTGAGCTGTCGAGGTTCCCTTGACTCAACGGGACACGGGGTTTTAGTCCCGTTATTTTCTAGTCCCAAAGAAGACGGGGGATTTGCGACCCATTCTGGACCTCAGAGCCCTCAACAAATTTCTAGTCAAAGAGAAGTTTCAGATGCTTGCTTTACCAACTTTGTATCCCCTGATGGATCAAGGGGATTAGTTATGCTCTCTGGATCTCAAAGAGGCTTACACTCATATCCCAGTTCATCCAGCCTCTCGCAGATACTTAAGATTTCAGGTGGGGAATCTTCATCTCCAATACAGAGTTCTTCCTTTTGGACTCGCCTCATCCCCCAGTCTTCACGAAGTGTCTGGTGGTGGTGGCTGCAGCCCTCTTTACCCAAGGTGTTCAAGTTTTTCCAAAATCCCAGTTGCACCCCTCAAACTCTTCAGTTCATTGGGACCGTTCTGGATACTGTCTGGCTCAGAGCGTTCCTCCTTCAACCACGCCAAGATGCTCTCATTTGCCTTTGCCATCAATTGTCTACTCTTGCATCAATTTCAGCGAGACAAATGATGATTCTACTCAGTCACATGGCCTCTACAGTTCATGTGACTCCCTTTGCCTGACTTCACCTTCGCATACCTCAGTGGACCCTGGCATCTCAGTAGCAGCAAGCTAACGACCCAATCTCTCAACAATCTCTGCTGGTGGATGCTCTTTTCCAATCTTTCCAGAGGTTTGCTTTTCTATACTCTTCCTCATCAGAAGGTTCTCACGACAGATTTGTCAACTTATGCATGGGGAGCCCATCACGACGGTCTCCGTACTCAAGGCTATTGGTCCCCCGCAGACCGTCTCTGTCACATCAATCTGTTGGAACTCGGAGCGATTTTCAGTGCTCTCAAAGCTTTTCAACATCTTCACGACAAAGTAGTTCTTGTCCAGACAGACAACCAAGTTGCCATGTACTATGTCAACAAACAGGGAGGCACGGGATCTCACTCCCTTTGTCAAGAAGCTGTGGGATTGGGCAGTTTATCACAACATCTTTCTCAGAGCTGTATACATTCAAGGTCAGCACAACTGTCTGGCAAACAAATTGAGTCATCTTCTGCAACCTCACGAATGAACACTCAATTTCTCCCCTCTACATCTGGTGTTTGCTCAAGGGGAACCCCTCAGATAGACCTCTTTGCGTCTCCCCTCAACAACAAGCTGCCTCAGTTCTGCTCCCGGATATACACGCCTCACCGCCTCGAGGCAGATGCTTTCCTCCTGGACTGGATGGGTCAGTTTCTCTATGCTTTCCCTCCATTCCCTCTGATTCTCAAGATTCTTGTCAAGCTCAAGTCTGAGCATGCCACCATGATTCTGATAGCTCCTCGGTGGCCCAGACAACCGTGGTACTCCCTTCTACTTCAAGTCAGCACCAGGGAGCCTCTGCTTCTACCAGTTTTTCCCTCTCTGCTTACTCAGATTCAAGGGTCTTTACTTCATCCCAACCTGCAGTCTCTACACTTAACAGCTTGGTACCTTTCAATCTAACTGCCTCTCTACAGTTTTCTCAGTCTGTGCAGGACATTTTGGAGGCTTCCAGAAAGTCGTCCACTAGGCAATGTTACGATTAGAAATGGACTAGATTTTCTGCTTGGTGTACTATTCGCTACATGGAGCCAAGATCTACCTACTTGTCTTCAGTTTTGGATTATTTACTTCACTTATCGCACTCTGGCCTCAAGTCAACATCTATCAGAGTCCATCTTAGTGCAATTGCTGCTTTCCATCAGCCTCTTGATGGGAAACCCCTGTCTGCACATCCTGTGGTTTCCCGCTTCATGAAAGGACTTTTCAATGTTAACCCACCACTTAAACCGCCTCCAGTGGTCTGGGATCTTAATGTCGTCCTGGCTCAATTGATGAAGCCTCCATTTGAAACAATTGATAAGGCTCATCTAAAGTATCTCACTTGGAAAGTGGTGTTCCTCATTGCCCTCACCTCTGTTCAAAGAGTGAGTTACAAGCTTTAGTTGTGGATCCACCCTTCACAGTTTTCCACCATGACAAGGTGGTCCTCCGTACTCATCCTAAATTCTTACCTAAAGTTGTTTCAGAATTTCATATTAATCAATCTATTGTTCTTCCAGTATTTTTTCCAAAGCCTCATTCTCACCCTGGAGAAATAGTGCTTCATACTTTGGACTGTAAACGTGCCTTGGCTTTCTACTTGCAACACACTCAACCTCACAGAACAGCCCCACAACTTTTCATCTCCTTCGATCCAAATAAATTGGGGCATCCTGTCTCGAAGCGAACCATCTCCAACTGGATGGCTGTTGCATCTCTTTCTGCTACACTCAGGGTGGTGTCCCTCTGCAGGTCGAATCACGGGCCACAGGGTTAGAGCAATGGCAGCGTCTGTAGCTTTCCTCAGATCAACTCCTATTGAGGAAATCTGCAAGGCTGCCTCTTGGTCCTTGGTTCATACATTCACCTCTCATTATTGTCTGGATACTTTCTCCAGAAGGGATGACCATTTTGACCAATCAGTTTTGCAAAATTTATTTTCCTAGATTGCCAAAACTCCCTCCATCCCATTATGCTTAGCTTGGAGGTCACCCACCTGTTGAGAATATGCTGCCTGCTTGTCCTGGAATAAAGCACAGTTACTTACCGTAACAGTTGTTATCCAGGAACAGCAGGCAGATATTCTCACAACCCACCCACCTCCCCTGGTTGGCTTCTTAGCTAGCTATTTGAACTGAGGTACCTCTCAGGAGATGCGCGCCCTAACTAGGGCGGGAAGGCACTCGTGCATGCGCGATGCAGCACTCGTAAGCTCTTAAAAAGATCTTCAAGCAAGTCGGCTTGCGAGGCTGTCCGCTGTGGGGCTCCGTTGGTGACGTCACCCACCTGTTGAGAATATCTGCCTGCTGTCCCTGGATAACAACTGTTACGGTAAGTAACTGTGCTATCTAGCAAACCCAGAGCTGGTAATTGAGTTCAGGTGAATGGAATGAACCTTTTCCTTTTTGTATTGTTTTCATGATACCAGGGAAACCTGGTTGCACTATGATCCTTCAGCCACGGGCCAAATAAAGCTTATGTTTTGTACCAAGGCCATTCTGATGACAGTGTATTCTTTAAAGTCCTTGGGAATAAGCTAGGTTAGGCGTTGAAAGGATATTTTAATTCTAAAGGGACCATGCCAGAAGCAAGCAGCATTTTACTATATAGGATATATATAAGGTTTTATTATATATTATTATTATATATATATATATTTTATTATATATTATTATTATATATTATATATATATATTATTAATGTAACGGGCTTAAAGACTAGTGTATATATATATATATATATATATATATATATATATATATATATATATATATATATATATATATATATACACTAGTCTTTAAGCCCGTTACATTAACGGGTGCTAGAATAGATGTGTCTGTCTGTCTGTGTTTCTTTATCTCTCTCTCCTTGGCCGCTGTCTGTATCCTTCTGTCTCCCCCTCCCCCGAGCAAAGCTGTCTGCCCCCAGCACCCACCTCCCCCCCAAATGTCTCTCCATGGCCCTCTTCTATCTTCCCCCCAGAGCAAAGCTGTCTGTCCCCTTTCCCTATCTCTCCATGGCCCCTTCTGTCTCCCCCCAGCACACCCCTCCCCCCAAAGCAGCCCCCTATCCTTCTCCCTGTCTCTCCATGGCCCCTTCTGTCTTCCCCCCCAGAACAAAGCTGTTTGCCCCAAGCACACCCTTCCCCCCAAAGCAGCCCCCTTTCCCTCTCCCGCTGACTCTCTCTCTGGCCCCCTTTCTCTGTCTGTCTTTCTGTTCCTCTCCCTGGCCCTGTGTCTTTCTTTCTTTCTGTCTCCCTCCCTCCCGCTGTCTGTCTGTCATTTTTCCCCATTTCCCTGTGCAGCAGCATTTCCATCCCACTTCCCTATGCAGCAGCAACAGCATTTCCCTCCTATCCCCCCTTTCTTGTGTAGAAGCAGTAGCAGCATTTTCCCCCACTCCCCCTTTCCCTTTTCTTACCTTATCTTCCCTGCTCCGTTCAGCCCCTCCCCCTTATTTTACTGCCGTTGTTGATCCGGCCTGCTCCTGACCCTCCCACCGCCGACAAACCTCGGGACTCCAGCCGCATAGGCAGCACTTTAAACACGCTGCTTCGCAGCCTTCTACTGGCGATTTCCTCTGCCGCGTCTGTCTCTGATGATGTCATCAGAGACGCGGCAGAGGAAATCGGCAGAGAAGGGCGCGAAGCAGCGTGTTTATAGTGCTGCCTACGCCGCTGGAGCCGGGAGGCGAAAGAGAGGGCAGGGGGTGCTAGCGGCTGGCAGCGGTGGAGAGCAGGGAAGGGCGTGCATGCCACTTGTCTTGCCTCGCGTGAGGCCATACCGTAAGGCACGCATGCGCACTTCCTATGTGTGCTACAGCTCACGGAAAACGGCCGCACGCATAGGAAGTGCGCATGCGCGGCTTACCGTTTTATTATATTAGATATTCTCCTATATAATAAAACCTTATCGGTGCATGCGCTTTTAAACTTGATTATTGCAATACTGAGTTGAATGTGTAATTACATTTTAGACTCTTCTCTCCCTTGGATTGGGTAGAAATAATCTTTTTTTGAATTTGTAAGAAATTCTTAATGCAAGCTAAGAGCAATTTCATACTTAAACTATCATATCATATATACTTTTACAGATAACATTAAATTTAAGCTAGCTTATCGTAACTAGAACTGTATTGTATATTCTAGTGGCAATAGGTATGTCATTCTGGACAAATGGATAATATCCCCATGCTTATGAGCCATGCAGAAGGCATCCATCCACTCCAGCTTTTGAATTCCTCCTCCTTTACTAGAGAGCGTCCGTCTTTGTGATCTACTCTGTATATTTCAAGACAGCTTTCAATGCTTAGAGCTCCCCTCATCAAGGGTTCAGTGTGGAAGAGAAACAGGCTGAGGTCTGCAGCTGAAAGGCCTATCTCTCTCTGGTATCTGGCCAGCTTGCAGAGACTTTTTGGAGCTAGGTTATGTTCCTCTTGTACCATTGCTTGCTTACTGCATCACAAGGGCTTGAGCGCATGCTGTCAGGCACCCACAGAGGGCTCTGGGATTCTGCAGGATGCTGGCTGCGTTGCTCCTCTCTGCTTTTGTGTCTGTGGGTCCACAGGTGTATGAGACTCAGTCCGACCGTCAGCCCGAAGATTAAGCATTTGAGGAGCGGTCCATTTGAGGCAGTGATATTTTCTTCCAGGTCCAGCTAACTTTGTAGGAAAATCGGGGGCTCTTTAAAACCTGTTTTGTTTTTTAGGTTTCTGCCCCGTCCCTTAGGTTTCCCACCTCTAAAATCCTGAATTTGCAGGTTTTAAATTTTAATTAAAGCGTTTTGGAGCCATAGTTTGGTGCCAAAATGTCACTGCGGTGGCCATTTTGGATTTCCTGTTTTTTATTTTTTTCAAATTTCTCCAGAACTTTCAAATCACCTTGTTTTGCCTTAAAACTGGCAGGGATGGAGTCCTCAGGCTCCTTTATCCTTAATTCATGCCAGGATTATGCTGGATGGGCACCCAAAGAGCGCCCATGCGCCATGTTCTGCACAGCACGTGAAGGGGGACGGGAGTGGTTGACTTAGCCTCCCCTTTGTTTTCTAGGGTGAAGAAAGGTCATGGAGGCCTATTGGTAGGGAGTAAATCCCTTTCAGGGCCCCAGAATTGTGGTCCTTCCAATGTAACAGTGTGGTAGCCGAGAAGCCCAAGAGACACAAGCTGGAGTCATCTAAAGGAGACTATGCTCCGTCTAATAAGGCATTTTCTTCAGAATTTGTTTATCTGATGTGGAGAGCTTATCTGGATCATCACGATCCCCAGGGGACAGTGCACCAGGAGATGCACGACGGGTCTTGGGCTCCCAGGGTGCATCTAGTCTCTGAGCCTGACCAGAATCCAGTGGACCTTTCAGAGGTAGACTCAGACAATGAGGGGGTCTAATCATATGCCTTTACTGTCACAGAGCAAGCCCTCCCTGTCGGGAGATGCAGGATCACAGGCTAGTGAGGGTGTACAAGATACCATGGTGGTCCTTGATTAAAGGGATGACCTCATTGTCTACCGTCTATCCAGACCTACAGCTGTGATTGAGATTATTATGGACTCTTTGTGGGAGTCAAACTTGGACTCCCAGCAGGTCTTCTCTGCTCCATGTTCTATAATGAGCAGAGTGAAAGCCCAGTCTTCCTCGTTTCCCTGGCATTCTGACATCAGTGTATTAGTCACGGAGCATTGGGATGCTCCTGAAGGGTACCTTAAAGTAGCCAAGACTATGGCTCGGCTGTATCTGATAACACAGGAGTGTCAGCAGCTGTTTGCTCAGCTCAAGATAGATTCCTTGGTAGCACAGGTAATCAAGTGCATGTCTCTGCCAAGTGAAGGAGGCATAGTGTTAAGAGATATGCAGGATTTCAGAGTGAATGTGTTTCTTAAGACAATTTTAAGCACTAGCCTTGGGAATCAAGGCAGCTGCAGAAGCTTCCTTTGTCACATGCGCCCATCATACCACGTTGTGAGGGCTTGAGCTGGCTGATGATGAGCCTTTACCTCAGCTCCTATTAGCAGGGGTGGACTACATAGCCGATGTTCTCTGTGAAGTCATCAGAGTCGGCTTATTCGATCTCATCCCACAGAATGGTCTGGATCAGGCAATTAAATGGCTGGAGATTCCTCCTCTAAGGCTACCCTCAGCAGCCTTCCTTTCAAGGGATAAATGTTGTTTAGAAAGGGTCTGGATGATCTCATGATCAGCATGACAGATCATCGGCTGAAATCTCTACCTGACAGTAGACCATGAGCCTCTAGAGGCCCTGGGAGGTCTACTTTTCATGGTTCCAGGCACTTTCAACAGTACTCTGGTGGAGTCTCCTCTCGGAGATCCTTCCAGGGAACCAGACAGAGATTCTCAGGTCCCAGGCAGAGCCAAGCCTCCAGCTTTTGTCTCGCTCCACCTCCAAGAAAGCACAATGATGCCAGGTCCCAAGCAGTTTTCCTGAAGATAGGGGGACGGCTCTCAGAGTATGCAGATGCCTGGGTGCAGATGTCATCAGACTGTTGGGTGCTGGAGAACATTCAGAGCAGTTACAAGCTAAATTCGTCCAACCTCTAACGGACTGGTTTGTGGACCTGCGGGGCATCTAGAGAAAGCAAGAAAGGTCTCAGGTATAGTTCCGCTGCTGTTAGACATTCAGGCCATAGAGTTTGTCCTGCTTAAGATTCGAGCTCAGGCAGATACTCCATGAACTTTGTCTTGCCCAAGAAAGGCTCAGACAATTGGAGACCCATTCTGGATCTTACACATGTGAATGTGATGTTGAAAATACCACCCTTTCACATGGAGACTATTCGTTCAGTCATAGTGGCTGTGGCACTGGGGGAATTTCTGACCTCGCTGGATCTGACAGAGGCCTGCACATTCCCATCTTTCCAGAACACAGAAAGTTCCTGAGATTTCATGTCCTGGAAAACCATTAACTGTTCTTGGCTCTTTCCTTTGGGCTAGTTACAGCTCCTCACACTTTACCAAAAGTGATGGTGGTGGTAGCTATCCATCTACGAAAGTTGGGCTTGCAGGTTCAACCATACCTAGATGACTGGCTGATCAAAGCTCCGTCATTCCTGGAAGGAGAACAAGTGGTGGCCCATGTAGTCCAGGTCCTGCAGCACCTAGATTGGATAGTGAGTTTTTGAAAAAGCCAGCTAGTTTGTCCCAATTTCTGCAATACCTAGGAGTCTTCAACATAGCAGAAGGTCATGTCTACCTTCCAGAGGTATGCAATCAGAAACTTTGCACATAGATAACGGGTTTGTTGGCCAAACCAGCTCCATTCACACGACACTACCTCCAAATGCTACACTCCATTGCAGCCACAATAGAATTGGTCCTGTGGGCGAAAGCTCACATACATCCTCTTCAGAGCGCATTGCTATTGAGGTGGTCTCCTCAATTGTACCCCCTGCAGATGTCTGTGCCATGGACTCTGGAAACCAGGGCCAGTAAGAGGTAGTGGCTCCATCCATAGTTGTTGTCAAGGGGCATGCCCCTCTGAATTGCCTCATGGGTAATTGTGCCAACAGATGCCAGCCAGTTTGACAGGGAGGGGGCTCGCTGCAGTGGATGCCCAATCCAGAAGTGTTGGTCATCCTCTCAGAGGAAATGGTTGATCAACAGATTGGAACTTCGTGCCATTCGTTTGGCACTGCAGAGGCTGGAGAAGAGTCTGGAGGGACAGGCTGTCTGTGTCTTCTCAGACAATGCTACTGTGTTGGCATATGTCAATCACCAGGGAGCATCAAGAATGCACAGTTGAATCTGGAGGCCAACATTTTACTCAGGTGGGTGGAGTCTCACCTTCAGGCTCTTTCAGCGGCGCTTGAAGGGGGAATGGACAATCTCCAGGCTGACTTCCTCAGCAGGCAGACTCCAGATCCAGAAAAATAGAAATGTCTGCAGCAACCTTCCAATCCATTGTTCAGTGTTAGGGTTGCCCAACATTCAATCTGATGGTGACAGCAAGAAACAAGAAGGTGAACCGATTCTTCAGCCGAATCCAAGCCCAAAAGGATAGGTCTAGATTTTCTGGTCTAGTTTTTTCCATGGCCCTTGATAGGCTGGATACTTCACAGGATTGCAATCCATTGGGGAACAATCATTCTTGTTGCTCCATATTGGCTCTGCTGACCATGGTATGCAGACCTATTGTGTCTTCAGAGGAGCATGCTCTTATGGCATGGCTCTTGAGCGTGCAGCGTTAGTGCGTAAAGGATACTTAGAGGTATTCATTGCTACTCTGCTCAGAGCCAAAAGGCTTACAATGATGTGTTGGGGTAGAGTCACTATCATCCCAATCACCTCTGAGAGAAAGCTTTATGGAGAATCCCTATGCTAAAAACTGCAGGGTATAGGCTCTTCCCAGAAGGACAAGTGAAGCAAGCTCATTTGCATTTTTGGAGAAAATACCTCGAGAGAGACGGGAGCTTGTAGACAAGAGCTCAGAAAAACAAGCAAATGGAGTTCTTCTTAAGAGTGATCCTTGGGAGGATGACTGCTGGCATCTGCTTATCCCCAATAAGCTCAAAGCAGATTTGACCGGTGACCAGAGGGTCCGTGGGGACCAAGGTACTGGGAGACCCAAGTGATTGAGATAACTTTCATCTTGGGTTCTGCTTCACCAACCTTTATGTGTTGTGTCTGTCTGTCCAAGTTAGATTGTATTCTCTTCCAAGCAGGGATGTCTATAAATGTCAAAATGTATAGTGCTGTGTACGCCTTTCAGCACTATATAAGTGATAAGTAGTAGTAGTAGACTGGTGTTAACCGGAAGTAACTGGAGTGACCATTCGACAATTTGTGTCTGGAATGGGATCTAGAAACCTCCAGAGAGAGACAGGAAAATTCCAGTCCTGGAGAGCCACAGGCAGGTCAGGTTTTCAGGATATCCACAGTAAATATGCATGAGATAGATTTGCATCTCAAGAAGGCAGTGCATGCATATCCATCTCATATATATTGATTGTATATATTCATTGTGGATATCCTGAAAACCTGACCTGCCTGTGGTTCTCGAGGACCGGAATTGCCTACCCCTGGTCTATTGATAAAACATTGGGGTATTATTTGATCTCCATAAATGTTTCTGCTTGGCATGATTGTTTTGATTGTTTCGTGTTTAACATTTGTTATAATTTCAGAATCAAAAAATCCCTTCAGGAGTAATGCAAACAAATACTGCACTGATGTACACTATCATGTGAGGGCTTTAACTGAGAGGAGAAAAAAAATCAATTTAATGACATATGTAGAAAAATGTTTTATATTGCAAGAGAGAATATTTCAGTAACTTCAGCAGCAAAAACTGCTCATTGCCGGCACATTTCAGAGGCAATATCTGATTAGTAGTGCTTCGGTTATATTATAAAATTATCTCTCTTGCTATTATTTAGCTAAATAATTTTGCATCAAATTTAGTGTGTAAAATGTTGTTAGCAATACTGTTGGGATTGTTGATTTGCTCATGAATTGATAATCAGAGTGACTGTTGGGCAGACTGGATGGACTGTGCCATCATTACTGTCAATATAATAATAATAATAACAACTTTATTCTTTTATACCGCCATTATCAGGAGTTCTAGGTGGTTTACAACAAAAGGAGCTGGACAATCCGCGAAGTACAATCATATCATAGAAATACAAATAGTAAAATAGAATATAAAATACAGTCAGTAAGAGAATCCCAGTGTTAAGTAATAAATTTGTCAAACAGAGTGGTCTTAACTAATTTACGGAAAGAACAATAATTCAGTGCTTGATGAATATATTCACCTAACCACGATTGTAATTTACTGGCCTGAAACGCAAAAGATCTATCCAAAAAAGTCTTGTATTGACAATCATTTATCTTGGGGTAAGCGAATATATGAGAGCTTCTGGTCTTCTTCAATGGTTTATATAGCTCAAAATGAGGGGAAAGATAAGTGGGAGACAGACCAGATATCATCTTAAAGCAGATACAAGCGACCTTAAAAAGAACTCTTGCTTCTAATGGTAGCCAGTGTACTAGACGATAATAGACAGTCATGTTACTATTCATTGATTAAAAACTGTGCTTGTTAAGTTCGTAGGAGATTTAACCCTATTCCATAGCCTAAGATAACAATAAATAAAAACAACAAATCAAAAAACTAATTGATCATTTACTAAATAGTATATGTGAAAGCTACATTTCTATAATTATCTTTTGTGATTAAAAATGTTGATCCAATGGACTAAAATGTTTTCTAGCTGAATTGTTTTTCTGCTGAGATGTTCCACGTTATTGCACTAGATGGCGCTCTAACACAAGCTGCCGCCACTGTACATTTTTCGAGGCATCAAGATTGTAGATTTTGTTTAATTACTTTTTATCTGCCTTTTTAAAGTAAATTATTTGATGTTGTGTTTTTTTGCCCCCATGGTATCTAGTCCAGCTTTCCCAAACTTGTCCTGATGAACCTACAGCCTGTCAGGCTATGCACAATGAATGTGAATGAGAGAGATTTCCATGTACTCTTTTACTTTTTATACAAATTTATCTCATGCCTATTCCTTGTGGGTAGTTTGTAAACTTGTCTAGCTGTGAGATCCTTACTCCTTAGGACAGGTTTGAGAAGCTCTGATTTAGCCAATAGACATACTTTTGGAGCACTTTTCCAGTTTTGCCTGTAATGTCATAAATTAATTTATCCCAGGACAAGCAGGCAGCATATTCTCACATGTGGATGACATCATCCACGGAGCCCCAATGCGGACAGCTTCGCAAGCTGATTTGCTTGCAGAACTTAAAAAGTTTGCGACTGCCGCATCGTGCATGCGCGAGTGCCTTACCGCCCAGCATTGGGCGCATCTCTCCTCAGGTCTCAGTTTTCTGCGGAGCCGAGAAGTCTTGTTTTTCAACACTCTGCGCTAGACTCAGTTCTAAACTTTGTGCCTTCTCTCACCGTGGCTCGTGTTTTGTTATTTTTCAGGGTTGCTATGTTTTTGCGTGTTTTAAAAAAAAAAAAAAAAATTTTTTAAGACTTTGAATTTCTTTTTCTGTCATGGCTGGGCCTGCTTTGCAGCCTCTGCTGGTGGGTTTCAACTTTGCTGAAGCCATTTTTCCATCTTATGTCCAAGCCGGCCACAGGCTTCAAGAAGTGTAGCTGTTGCCAGCGCGCGATCTCCCTCACTGACCCACATAAGTGGTGTATTCAGTGTTTGGGACTTGACCATTGTCTGGAGTCGTGTACTCGCTGTGCTACCCTTCAACCTCGAGCCCGCAAGAGTTTTTCCTCTTGCTTTTGGTTTGTTAGCACAGATTAACCATGCAATAGTCTAGGCGAGAGGTGATGAGGGTATTGGCAGTGCAATCAGTAAAAAAAAGTCTGCAGTGATATTGTAGAGGAAGAAATAGCAGGTTTTGGCAGAATGTTGGCTATGTGAAGAGAAGAGAGATGAGTGTATGATTACCCCAAGGTTGCGAGCCGATGAGACAGGGAAGATGAGGGTGGTCACAGAAATAGAGAATTGGGGAAGAGGAGAAATGGGTTTAGGTGGAAAGATAAGGAGCTCAGTCTTGGCCATGTTTAATATGGCAGTGAGAAATACATGACTAAATTAACTTGTCTCTTCTTTCATATTTCTGGGCCATAGACCATAAAGTCCACCTGGTATTGTCCTAGATTCTAAATGCTGAAGTTGCCGTCCAAGCTCACTCCAGTTTATCTAACCATCCTTTTGTTTGTAGAATATCTACCATAAAGTCTGGCCAGTAACATCCTCATGTTCCAAGTTAGTGGAGTTCCCATTGATGCCCACCCTAGCCCATCCCTTACAATCACCTTATATGGGACACAGCCCGTGCAAGCCTGTCCAATACCAGCCTTATTTTTTTAATTTATATCCTTTGTTTTCTAATTAGAGATCCTCTATGTTTATCCCATGCTTTTTTGAATTTCATCACCGTTTTCCTCTCCACCACTTCCCTTGGGAGGGCATTCCAGTCATCTACTACCCTCTCCGCAAAGAAGAATGTCCTAACATTGCTTCTAAGTTTTCCTCCCTGTAATCTCAAATTATTCCCTCCAGTTTACAATTTTCTCTTCTCTGGAATAAATTTGGTTCTATGTTAATACCTTTCAATTATTTAAATGTCTGTATTGTATCTCCCCCATCCCTCCTCTCCTCCAAAGTATACATATTTAGGTCTTTCAATCACTTACCATTTTCATCGCCTTCCTCTGGACCACTTCAAGTCTTTTTATATTCTTCACCAGATAAGGCCTCCAAAACTGAACACAGTACTCCACATGTGGCCTCACCAATGACCTAAATAGGGGCATCAACACCTCCTTTTTTCTGCTGGTTACTCATCTTTCTATGCAGCCTAGAATCCTTCTGGCTACAGTCACCACCTTATCACACTGTTTAGATGCCTTTAGATCCCCTTTCTCTTTGATCTGTCAGCTTGAGCCTGTATAGGTATGTGCAACTCACAAATGGAAGATTAGATTAGACACAAGCACCCTCAAGGTCCCCCTCTCCATCTGTGCTAATCAGCCTTTCACCTCTCAGCACATATGATTCCCTCGGATTTCTACCCCCTAAATGCATCACTTTGCACTTCTTAACATTGAATTTTAGTTGTCAGACACTATACCATTCTTTTAACTTTTGCAGATACTTTTTCATGTTTTCCACCCCCTCCAGGGTGTCCACTCTAACAAATCTTGGTATTATCTGCAAAAAGACTAACCTTTTTAACCCTTCAGCAATGTCACTCACAAACATATTGAACAGAATTGGTCACAGCACCAATCCTTGAGGCACTCCACTACTCACGTGTCCCTCCTCTGAGAGAATTCCATTAACCCTCTGGCATCTGTCAACTAGTTTCTAATCCAGTTCACTACTTTGGACCATAACTTCAGCCCATGGAGTTTATTTAAGAGCCTCCTATGAGGAACCGTGTCAAAGACTTTGCTGAAATCTAAGTAAATTATATCTAGCGGATGTCCTTGATTCAGTTCTCTGGTCATCTGGTCAAAGAACTCAATCATGTTGCCTCAGATCTTGTAATCCATTAGATTCTAAGAATTTCACTATCCTTTCCTTCAGCAGCGTTTCCATTATTTTTCCAATAACTGAAGTGAGTTTCCCGCTTCATCTCTGCAACCACTTTTCTGAAGAGGGACCACATCCGCGCTTCTCCAGTCTCGTGGAACCTCTCTTGTCTTTAAAGATTTATTGAACAAATCTTTAAGAGAACCCACCAGAACCTCTTGGAGCTCCCTCAATATCCTGGGATGGATCCCATCTGTTCCAATAGTTTTGTCCACCTTCAATTATTCAAGTTGTTCATAAACACTTTCTTCCGTGAATGGTGTGGTATCCACTCCATTTTCAGGTGTAACTTTGCTAACAATCGCGATCCTTCTCCATGTTTTTCTTCTGTGAACACTGAACAGAAGTGTTTAGCACGTTTGTTTTTTCCTCATCACTCTCCACATGGCGGTTCATACCTTCTTTCAGTCTTGTAATTCCATTTTATGTCTTCCTCCTTTCACAAGGTCCTTTTGCAATTTTTCACAAACCTCTTGCGATTTAACAACTTCGTGCCATCTGCAAATTTAATTATCTCATTAGTTATTCCCATCTGTAGATCATTGATAAATATGTTAAACAGCAACAGTCCCAGCACAGACCCTTGGGAAACCCCACTACTCTCTGTTTTCTTTAAACCAGTTCTTAATCCATAATAGGACATTACCTCCTATCCCTTCACATTTCAGTATCTTGTCGTTAGCAAGATGCACCTGATCCAGAACTCAGTGCATCAGGAGACATGATAGTAGGGTTCATAGTGTGGTTTGTAGGTCTAAGTCAGGCCTTGGGTGTATACAGGTGTCATCTCTACAGTCCCTGCTTCTCTTGCAGGCATATTAGGGGCATATTCTGTGGATATAGTTGTATAACATTAAGTAGGGAAGATCTAAATCTTTTTTTCTAGAGTATGCCTAAGGAGATTTGGCAAGAACATTAGGTATTTTCCTGAATGAAGGGTACATTCCTAAAAAGTCAACTCAGTGTGAAGACTTCCGGTTATATCTTTTCAGGCATTTCTCTGACATGCCTGCAAAACTTCTTAGTCATGTACCAGCATATCGTAAGTACTGGGGTAAATAATAGTTCATGGTATTTTAACTTGTACAAAAGCACATAGTATTTAATCTTGTTAAAATAAAAAGCAGTTGAGAGAACATAGCAAAAGAGATTTTGCTGGTAATATTTTGTGTTTCATAGTATTTTGTCACTCAGACATTCTTAGGGTCTCTTTTATCAAGCTGAGTAATATGGGCCGGCAATGTAAATGCACCAAAGCCCATAGGGATGTAAAGGACTTTGGTGCATTTGCCACATGTCACTCGCTAATGCAGCTTCATTAAAGGAGGCCCTTAGTGTGCTAGTGATCTCTTCTTACTTATTCCCTTCAGTTCTATTGCATTTTGTTTTAGGTAGGACTGGAGAATGTGGTCCCATTACACAAAAGTGGAAGTAAGGAAGAAATAGGGAATTAAAGGCCTGTAAGTCTGACTTCTGCAATAAGCAAATTCATGGACACACTTTTAAAACAGAGAATGGTGACATTTCTGGAATCCGGTGGATTACAGGACCAGAGGCAACATGGATTCACTAGAGGTAGGTCTTGTCAGACAAATCTGATCAATTTCTTTGACTGGGTGACCAGAGAATTGGATAGAGTGAGTGCGCTAGATGTGGTTTTATTTAGATTTTAGCAAAGCCTTTGACAGTGTTCCACACAGACATCTAATAAATAAACTGAGTGCTCCAAAGTGACAAGCTGGGTCAAGAACTGGTTGTATGGAAGATGACAGAGGGTAGTGGTTAATGGAGATCGCTCTGAGGAAAGAGAGGTTAGCATAGGTGTGCCTCAAGGTTCTGTTCTTGGGCCTGTTCTTTTTAACTTTTTTTTTTTTTAAATTATTTTTTATTTATAACTTCTTAGTTTTACAATCAAGCATAATAAAACTTGAAAAAGGATCAAATGGTTCACATTAGAAATCATAATAAGGAAACAGTAGTATTTGATTATTTAGTCCACAATATTAGTATAAAAGAAAATCAACAGATAATTAACCCTTAATGAAAATTAGCTTACATTATAAGGAAGCGGTAATACTCTTCATTACCTAAAGCCAGTAAAGCAAGTTACACATCATTTGTTACGGATACTTCTCTCTCCTTTGATTCAATAAATTCTATCAGCTGTTTGGGTTAAAAAAAGGAAATTCTTAGTTTGATAAGTAACATAACATTTTACCATAAATTTTAACAAAAATATTCCTCCCAAGGACAGGATTCTTGGCCTCAATGCCAAGAATTCCTTTCTCCGCCTCTGGGACTTTTGAGACATGTCTAGAAATATACGAATTTTAGAACCCAAAAATTGATCATTTAAATGGCAGAAATAAAATCGTAGTATATATTCCCTATCACTTTCCAAAGCTAAGGTAACTAACAGGGTTCTCCTTTCTATTACAACCTCCAGCGAGCTCTCCAAAAAAGTTGTTAAGTCCATACCCACCCCTTTATCTCCTTGATTCTCATTAGGAGTTGAAACTTCTACAGGATTTTTCATCTGAAGGTAATTAACTCTAACAATAGGAGGTAAATTTTCTGGTGGAATACATAGTACTTCTTTGAGGTATTTCCTAACCATCTCTATAGGAGAGATCACAGGGGATTTGAGAAAATTTAAAAGTCTCAGGTTATTTTTTCTCAGTTGGTTTTCAAAACTCTCCATTTTCCTAGAAATGTAAGATCTTTCCTTTACCAATTCAAACTCTGTCTGTTTCATTTCAGAGAGTTTTGTCTCCTGTTTCTCTACTTTTTCTTTTATTTGAGTGATAATCAATCCCTGTTGTTCCACTTTGGGAAAAGATAGTCCCATAGTCAGTCGATAATGTAGAAAAAGATAACTTTAGATTAGCATCCATAACTGATATGGCTTGCCATAGCGCCTCCAAGTCTATCTTTGCAGGCTTTTCCAACACCCCAAATTGTAAGTTGGACTCTCCCGAAGCACCTCTCACCTCTACACTGGTGCTGGGTCATTGTTGAACTTCTCCCTGCACTCCTTCTTCTGACGAGGCAAGTGCTGGGCTCCCTCCTAAGAGGATTCTACCCTGGAACTCATCTGCCCCTGCTCTTCTTCCACCAGCTTGCTTCCGGGTTGGGGTGGTGTTATCTGCTGCTCTGGACTCAATGACGCCCTTCCTCTTTTTAACATTTTTATAGCGATATTGCTGAAGGACTGTCAGGTAAGATTTGCTTCTTTGTGGATGATACCAAAATCTGCAATACAATAAACTCCAGATGGTGTGATTAACATAAAGAAAGACCTAGTGAAGCTTGAAGCATGGTCTGAAATTTGTCAGCTAAAATTTAATGCTAAGAAATGCAAGGTCATGCATTTGGGCTGCAAAAACTCGAGGGAATGGTACAGTTTAGGGGGTGAAGAACTTATGTGCACGATAGAAGAGATGGACTTGGGTGTGATTGTATGTGATGATCCTTAAGGTGGCCAAACAGGCTGGAAAGGTGACAGCGAAAGCTAGAAGGATGCTAGGATACTTAGGAAGAGGTATGACCAGTAGGAAAAAGGAGGTATTGATGCCTCTGTATAAGACTCTGGTGAAACCTCATTTAGAATATTGTGTACAATTCTGGAGACGGCACCTTCAAAAAGATATAAAAAGGATGGAATCGGTCCAGAGGAAGACTACTAAATGGTGCGTAGTCTTTGTCATAAGGTCTATGTGGACAGACTTAAAGATCTCAATATGTATACTTTAGAGGAAAGGTGGAGAGGGGAGATATGATAAGAGACGTTTAAATACCTATGTGGCGTAAATGCGCTTGAGTCAAGTTTCTTACATTTGAAAGGAAGCTCTGGAATAAGAGGGCATAGGATGAAGTTAAGAGGTGATAGGCTCAGGACTAAACTAAGAAAATACTTTTTTACAGAAAGGGTGGTAGATGTGTGGAACAGTCTCCTGGAAGAAGTGGTGGGGAAAAGAGTCTGTGTCTGTGTTAAAGAAGGCATGGGATAGGCACATGGGATCTCTTAGAGAGGAAGAGATAATGGTTACTGTGGATGGGCAGACTGGATGGGCCATTTGGCCTTTATCTGCCATAATGTTTCTATGTAGTGTTTTTTTTTTTTTCCACATGATAGGCATTCTCTTGATTTTTGTGCCATCCATGGGCATTAAGCGAGTAGTTTCATACTTGCCCAAACTTAGCCTGTGGTGTGGAGGGCTGTTTTTTCTTCTTTTTTTTTCTTTTTGCCCTTTGTTAATTACATATTAAAATATTTCATGCAACCCTTCAAAGTGGATGATTTCAGTGGTGTCCTGTGAACTATCATGTAGACTTGTCGCCGTGGGTTGTCTTTATTTGGAGAATGATTCATTTGCTTTTCACAAACATGAAAACAACAGAATTGTTCATGTTTCAGACACTTATTTTTAGTGCCAAGGCTGACTGGTGAATAATTTTGTATTTTGAGATGTCGGTACAATGGAACCCTTTTATATTATTTTTCATTCATGACACCAGGAAATTCATTCAGTTGGAATAAGGAGTTTTGTCCTGCTTTGAGTCAGATGTACAAAAAATAACTACTTGTGAATGTTTACTATATATATAGGATACACTCATTTATTTGTCACTTTTTTATTTTCATTGGTTTTGATATAGTGAATTATAAGTTTATGGCATTTGTAAGTAGAGGGAGAAAAGTTGAGAAGATCTCGATTCAAAGAACATAATTGGTTCAATTCATTCATATTTGGGACATAAAAACATGTAGACCACAAGTTAATTGTGGAGTTTGAGTAAAATTATTCATCATGAAGTCACCTCCTTGGTTCTTTCTTCTTTTACTCTGCTCACTTCTCAATACCACTCACTGCACAAAACCTCTCTCCCTCCCCAATACACCCGATTCCACTAATGTTAGTGAGATCTGCTCTGGCCTCAGAATCCCTGTGCAGATGTGCACCAGAAATTACCCCTTTAAAAAAATCCCTCGAGGCGTCAACTATGCTTCTCTAAAGCCTGTACCTACTGCCATTTTGTCCAACCTTACCTCTGACTCCCTCACTCCAGTCCTGACAATGTACTGCAATGCCAGATCAGCATGCAACAAGACTCAAATATTAAATGATTTACTAGGAGATTCTGATCCTGGATTCCTGTGCATTACGGAATCATAGATCGAAAAAGACGATTTATTTACACAAAACAAACTCTGTTCCCACGGCTATCAAGACCTCTTCTCGTCCAGAAATAGCCGGAAAGGAGGAGGCCTGGCATTTCTCTACAAATCAGTCTTTGACATTCAGCTCCTCGAAAAGGGTAGTGACACACCACTAGAATATATGCTAGCCTCAGTCAATGATGAGCTCCATTATCCACCCACTGGGCATTTTGCTACTATATCCACCAATCCCTTGGAATAAATCCTCCGAACTCGTTTGAGACCATAACAAGCACTTTCCTAAAATTTCAAAGATTACTGATTATTGGTGATATCAGTCTCCACCTTGACAATAACACCAGCAAGGATGCGAAGGAATTCAACAAATTTCTCACCTCTCTAGGCTTTCCCTCTCCTGAACCCTCTCCAACCCATGAAAAGGGGCATACACTAGATATCATTAGTTTCCTTGACCTTACGGACTACAAAACTCTAGCCGAAGGTGTTCACTGGGAACATGTCCCTTGGTCCGACCATTTTCGGTTCTTGGGCCCATCTTATTCAATATCTTCATAAATGACCTGGAAGAGGAAACAACAAGTAATATAATCAAGTTTGCAGATGACACAAAACTATGTCGGGCAGTTGGGTCACAAAAGGACAGCGAGGATCTCCAGAAGGATCTGAACCAGCTGGAGAAATGGGCAGAAAATTGGCAGATGAAGTTTAACATAGAAAAATGCAAAGTGATGCACCTGGGTAGGAAAACAAGGAACATGAATCTAAAATGTTAGGTGTAACATTGGGCAAGAGCGAACAAGAAAGGGACCTGGGGTGCTGATAGACAGGAACCTGAAGCCGTCGGCTAAATGCGCAGCGGCGTCAAAGAAAGCAAACAGGATGTTGGGCATGATAAAGAAGGGGATCACGAGTAGATCAGCGGGCGTCATAATGCCGCTCTACAGAGCAATGGTCAGACCACACTTGGAATATTGTATCCAACACTGGTCTCCATACCTAAAGAAGGATATAACCCTGCTGGAGAGGGTGCACAAAACTAGTAAAAGGAATGGAAAATTTGAGCTACAAAGAACGCCTCGGAAAACTGGAGTTCACCCTCAAAAAGAGGAGACTGCGAGAGGATATGATAGAGACTTTTAAAATACTAAAAGGATTCGACAAAATAGAGCAAGAAACATCGTTGTTCACATTGTCAAATGTGACACGGACAAGAGATCATGGACTGAAACTGAGGGGCAGCAGGCCCAGGACAAATGTCAGGAAGTTCTGTTTCGCACAGCGAGTGGTGGACGCTTGCAATGCTCTCCCGGAGGAGGTTGTGACGGAGACTACCATTCTGGGATTCAAGGGCAAGTTGGATGCACACCTTCTTGCAAAGCACATTGAGGGATACTGGTTAACAAGGTCTCCATCAGGGAATACCTAGCTTGGCCTCCGCGTGTGGGGGTCGCCGGACTAGATGGACCTAAGGTCTGATCCGTTGAAGGCGTTTCTTATGTTCTTATATCTCCCCATTTTCATGTCTCACCTTGGGGTTCAACCCCGTGCCACAAATTCTATTACCTTCCATAAAAAAATTGCAAGCGAACAGTTCTGGACCCAATTTCTCAACCAGTTTTCCTTTTGTCCCAAACCTGAGACCCCAGAAACCAACTGGCACAACTGGGTAAACCTCTCTGAGTCTACATTTCTCTCTTGCCCCTCTATCTACTTAAAACGGTCTCCTACTCCCATAAGGGTCCGTGATATCTTCCGTACCACAGAGAACTAAAGCGGAAATGCCGTGTACTAGAGTGTAAATGGAAAAAATTAAAATCCCCCGCAGAAACAGTCCTGGAGGGTTAATATCAAGTTCTACAATACAGTACTAAAAAAAAGCAAGGAAGAATTTTTACGGTGACAAAATCACCAGATCCAATAACCAGAGCAGCACATTATTTTAACATCTGACGCTCCTTAACCTCTAAAAATGACTCCTCTATTCTTCCCTCCTCTCTCCAGCGGAAGACCTAACAAAATTCTTCAACGAAAAGGTTGCTACTATAAGAAGTTCTTTTCCATCAACAGTCACTTACAATTCTCTGGGCGCCCAGCGACACTAACCCTATCCCAGTAGACAGATCCTGGACAGTCTTTGAGCATGTATCCGAAGCCCAGGTCTCTAAATTGTGTCACAAATTAAGAACCTGGCTTTTCTCCAAAACGTAAAGCTATCTATTTAAAGTGTAGCTAGCTATCCTCTTCATAACCTCTAATTTCTTATTATGTCCTTCCCTCATTTATTGAATTTACCTGTAAACCGTGCCGACCTCTATCTTTATGGAGATGATATGGTATACAAACTTAAGGTTTAGTTTAGTCTATTCTGTGTTGAAAGGTGACTCCAGGGCGCACACATTTCAGGAAAACAGATTTAAATTCCATTTACACTGGATTTTAGATTAGCCTTTTTCTCTGAATTAATACATGATCATTTTCAGGCTCATTATCCTTTTTCAAGTACTGTATGCAGAAATAACACACTTGATATAATCATGTGATAGTCTGGAAACTTGTGATCTTGATTATCAATTGTGGGTGGTACACATCAACTTTCTCACTTGCAATCTCTCACACTATCTCTTCTCCAGGGATAACCCCCAACACTTCTACCATAAATAAATCACATTTCCTTGGCTTGTGTTCTAGGTGTTCTTTCTCCTCCCTCATGAGACTGATGTGATAATCTGATCACAAGACTGCGCTCAGTTGAGGCCTACATTAGAGAATGACATGGGGACACATTTTTCTCCATCTCCGCGGGAACTCATTTCCCCATCCACACGAGTTCTTTTCCTGTTCCTCCCCCATTCCTACAAGCTCCATCCTCATCTGCATAAGCCTCAAACACTTTAAAATCACAAGTGTTCGAGATTTGTATGGTTAAGGCTGAGCTTAAAGAATGAGGCAGGAACAGGGACAGCAACAAAACTCGTGGGGATGGGGAAATTGAGTACCTGTGGGCACGGGGACAAATTTGGCCCCATGTCATTCTCTAGCCCATATATCTGCAGGCTGCTATATCCACTAAATGATTCAATTTAAGTTTCTTCTGTTGATTTATAATGCCTTAACACAACAAAGCCCTTTTAATTATAGAGTCAAAATTGAAGTTCTATCATCCTTCCAAAACCTGTAATCAATGGAAAAAAATGTACTTGATGCTCTCATCTTTTCACATGAGCCTGGATGAACACCTATTGCATTAGAAAGAGAGATTAGGTTCTTACTTTGCTAATATCTTTTCTAGTAGATAGATGTGTCATTCTGGAACCCCACCATGTCAGTTAAGTCCTATGCCTGCCTACTGTCTCAATTAGACTGTTCAAGTCCAAATTGAAATCTTGGAAGTCAGTCAAACCTTAAGGGTATGAAGAATAATCTATGCTTGTGACCAGTCAGGCACCGTGCCTGATATGTTCACAGGAAAAAACCCCAGGAGAGGCAGGAATAGGGCTAGGAAAGTTGTTCCCATGTCCCATAGAGACCAGCAGCCCATGTTCCCTGGTTATGCTAGGGAGAATTTCACTGAAGAGGAGTTTCTTTCTGACCACTCAGAAGTTGAGGAGATGGAGACTGAGCCCAGCTCTGCAAGGTTGGTTTCCAAACCTGTGAACATTAGGTTTAGGCAAAATGCCCCAGTGAGAAAACCTTTCATTTACCCAAATAGCCACAGGGGGATCCCAAGAGAGCCTCAGAGCAGTGCAGGCACACAGAGCTCTCACACTGAAAAGCCAGTTGCATTCTCTCCACAGTTAGAGAGGACAAGGAAGGGGAATGGTTCTCTCTCCAGTGCTCAGCAGCCAGCCAGAGCAGAGCAACCCAATGGAAATGGATGATTTAGCTTTATACCAGGAAGCTGAGGCCTTACCTCAAGTGGAAGTAATGGAGGTTTTTGACCAGGTATTTCCAGAGCCAGAAGCCATGGAAATAGTTATTGCCTGTAAGGCCCACTAACTTAATAAAACTGTGTTTGTTTTGTGGGAAGTTTCTAAAGCTATCTACTGCTCTGCTCTGAACTGTTTTTGGATGCTATTTTGGATTTTTTTGTGTGGACAATTGATAGGACTTATGTTATGGCCTGTGGCCTAGTATGAAAGTTTTGTTGCTTTTTCTTACATGAACTCACAGTACTACTGAGGCCTAGTCCAAGGCCCCAGGTGGGGGCAGGGCTCTTTCTGGTTTCACAAAGGACTATTGCTGGTGCTCTCCCAGTTTGTTTTGCATGGGAAATGTTTTCTGCCTTATGGAACTATATTTTTCTTGTTTGAATGCAGTAGTGCACAGGAACTGAGAACTGAATTATTTTGGAGAGGTTTGTCAAGATCTTGAGTGGGTTAATATGAATGCTGTATCTAGCTTGAAAACAAACTTGGCAGTTCTCCTGCCCCAGCTCAGGAGCAGAGCTGAGACATTCCTGAAGATTTTCTTTTGCATTTATGTTTTGTGGAAATAATGCAGTGAAGGTTAATGCACTGTGATAGTTGGACTTAAGCTCCTTTTTGAATAAGGCCCAACTCCAGGGTCAGAATAAGGCCTAGGCCCAGGTGAGGCCTAGCTTCAGAAGGCTGTGCTGTAACTGCTGAGGCACAAGAACTTTTGTATATTCTGATTTGCTGTCCAGGATTTTCACCTGGAGTTTTCTTATTGTTTCTTGTTTGCAATTCTGGGTTTGTTTGTTTTTTTTACTATTGAGGAATAAAGAACCCTGGACAATATTCTAACAAGGGTAAAACGCACATTGTGTTTATGACTAATTGCCTGGTTTTCTTTTTGACTGTTTTGTTTGAGAATTTGCCTGTGGGGACTGTCTCCATATTCTCTTTATGTTAATGCTTTAGGGCCCCTGAGGAAGGTGTTTTCATACCAATGTGGATAATGTTTTTAGCTTTTTAAAGAAATAAGATGAAGATTTTTTGAACATTGTTTGTTTCCACAGCTTTGTTTTTGTTTGAATTCTTTTATTACCCTGGGATGTATACCATCCAGTCTAGGTGATTTATCACTTTTTAACTTGTTGATTTGGCTGAATACATCCTATAATAAAAGACTAAGCGCACATGCGCACTTAGGATTTCGTGTTGCCTGCCGCTGTGGTGTGTGTTCCGTGGCAGCCAACCCAGCGGCAGGGAACATTCTGGCCACTCCCCTCCTCCCGTCCTCACTCACCCTGGAAGCCAGGCAAGCTCTCTCCCTGCTCGCGTCCTCGGCAGGGAACACACCTCGGCCCTCACTCGCCGCCGCCGCTGCTGATCCTCCTGTAAAGAGCAGCCTGCGATGGTGGCCGGCTTTAGCGAACCTCGCAGGCCGCTCTCCAACTCGGTAGCACGTTCCCTCTGGCGCGATCCCGTGCGTCAGAGGGAACATGCTACCAAGGCTGGAGAGCGGCCTGCGAGGTTCGCTAAAGCCGGCCACCATCGCAGGCTGCTCTTTAAAGGAGGATCAGCAGCGTGAGAGGAGCCGCCACCGGCACTTTTAAAGCTTAAAACAAAAACCTTCGGCCGCAGCAGGCCAGCCCGCGGGAAGGGAAAGGGGAGGGACCGAACGGAGCAAGTCAGATCGCAGGGAGGGGCCGAACGGAGCAGGACAGCTCATGTAAGAGAAGGGAATTGCTTCACAGGGACCTGGAGGGGAAGGGAAATATCACTGCTGCTTCTGCAAAGGAAAGTGGGGGGGGGAGAGAAGGGAAGGGGGTGTGGGGGAAATGCTGCTACTACTTCACAGGGACCTGGAGAGGAAGGGAAATACCGCTTCTGCAAAGGAAAGTGGGGGGGAAGGGAGAGAAGGGAATGGGGGGTGGGGAAAATGCTGCTACTACTTCACAGAGACCTGGAGGGGAAGGGAAATACCGCTGCTGCTTCTGCAAAGGAAAGTGGGGGGGGGAGGGGAGAGAAGGGAATGGGGGGTGGGGGAAAATGCTGCTACTACTTCACAGGGACCTGGAGGGGAAGGGAAATATCACTGCTGCTTCTGCAAAGGAAAGTGGGGGGGGGGGAGAGAGACAGAAAGAAATACAGACAGACAAAGGAGGCCAGGGAGAGAGACAGACAGACAAAGGAGGCCAGGGAGAGAGACAGACAGAAATAAAGACAGACAGGGGACCAGAGAGACAGACAGAAAGAAAGACAGACAGACAAAGGGTGCCAGGGAGAGAGAGAGAAAAATAGCAGGAGGGAGAGAGACAGAAAGAAAGGAAGAAAGAGACAGGAGCAGGGAGAGAGACATAATTAAAGAAAGACAGACAGGCATATATTCTAGCACCCGTTAATGTAACAGGCTTAAACACTAGTTTTCCATATTCACTGAGATTTCTTTCAGATCCTCCGCATCATCACCTTTGAAAATCATTTCCAGTTCAGGTAGATCTCTTAGGTCTTCTTCCACAAAGACCGAAGCAAATAATTCATTCAGTCTCTCTGCCTTATCCTTCCTGAGCGCTCCATTTGCTCCTTGATCATCCAGTGGTCCCACAAATTCTCTCACATGTTTTCTGCTTCTAATGTACCCCAAAAAAATTGTTACTATAAGTCTTTGCCTCTATGACAAGTTTCTCTTCATATTCTTTCTTAGCTTTCTTTATCAGTGCTTTGTATTTAACTTACCAGTGCTTATGTCTTCATATTTTCTTCATCTGGATCCTTTTTCCATTCTTTAAAGGATTTTTTTGGCTCTATTAGCCTCTTTCACGTCACCTTTTAACCTTGCCAGTTCTCGTTTCATCTTCTTTCCACCTTATTTAGTTTTTGCCTGTTTGGCAAGTTTCTCATCATATTCTTTCTTAGCTTTCCTTATCAGTGCTTTGCATCTATTTTGCCAGTGCTTATGTCTTCATATTTTCTTCATTTGGATCCTTTTTCCATTCGTTAAAGGATTTTCTTTTGGCTCTAATAGCCTCTTTCACTTCACCTTTAAACTATGCAGTCTCTCATTTCCTTCTCTTTGTACCTTATTTAGCTTTTTGAAAACAGTTAAAGACCTTTAGATTCAATATATAATTAGATTAGTTCTAAATAACTGATATAAATCTTATTGTAAACCATGTCGAGCTCCATAGTTAATGGGGATGATATATAAGAGGAAAGATTAGATTAGTTTTTTTTCTATAATTTCCCTGTATGCTTTTAATAGCTTACTGGGATAATAAGTTTACATGTTACAACCATTCCCATCTTTAGAAATGGTTGAAGAAAAAGGTGGCGTGATTAATATTTTATGTAGGGAAATTTGTTTTTTATGTTTTAACCCTCTATACAAGATTGAATTTTCTTTTAGGTTTCCTGTGTGTGAAGTCCCTTAATTTGCTCTTTCTTTCGTCAGTGTTTTGGGCTGGTGAATATAAGATTAGGAAATGTTTTTTGTTTTATTGTAACTGTCTTTTTAAAAATCTCTCTCTCCTTCATTTTACTCTATTGAAATGCAAGTATTTCAATTGGGGCTGCACATTGTTATAAAAAAATTCAATCGTACATTAATTGCTTAAAGCGTTCCCCTCACATTTCCTTCTATACAATGCATTGTATTATAGAAAAGCATTCGTGCCATTTCTGTTATTTGAATGAGGTCTCACACCTAGTCAAGGACAAGAAAAGAGCATTTCTTTCATACAAACGCACCGGGGAGAAAGAAGCTAACATTGAATACAAGACAAGGTCTGCAGCGGTCAAAACAGCAGTCAGGGAGGCCAAACTTCGAGTGGAAGAAACTCTAGCAAAGAACATTAAGAAAGGGGACAAATCCTTCTTCAGGTATATTAGTGACAGGCAGAAGAACACAAACGGGATAGTACACCTTAGAACAGCAGACGGGAATTATGTGGAAACAGATTCCGAAAAAGCCAAACTACTGAACGATTACTTCTGCTCAGTCTTTACCTGCGAGGCACCTGGACACGGGCCACAGCTGGAAGCAAAGCCAAGCAAGGAAGACCCATTTCAGAATTTTGGGTTCTCACCAGCTGATGTTTACAGCGAACTGTCAAGACTCAAGGTGAGCAAAGCCATGGGACCAGACAAATTGCACCCAAGAGTGCTCAGAGAGCTATGCGATGTCCTGGCGGAACCGTTAGCCATGCTCTTCAATCTCTCCCTAAGTACGGGGAGAGTCCCCCTGGACTGGAAAACGAGTCCCCCTGGACTGGAAAACAGCTAACGTCGTTCCTCTACACCAGGGGTGTCCAGTGTCGGTCCTTGAGGGCCGCAGTCCAGTCGGATTTTCAGGATTTCCCCAATGAATATACATGAGGTCTATTTGCATGCACTGCTTTCATTGTATGCTAATAGATCTCATGCATATTCATTGGGGAAATCCTGAAAACCCGACTGGATTGCGGCCCTCGAGGACCGACATTGGACACCCCTGCTCTACACAAAAAGGGCTGCAGAGCGGAGGCTGCGAATTACAGACCAGTGAGTCTCACATCAATAGTGTGTAAACTCATGGAAACACTACTTAAATGTAAATTAGACATGATTTTGGATGAGGGGAATCTAAGGGATCCTAGTCAACATGGATTCACTAGGGGTAGGCCATGCCAATCCAATTTTATCAGCTTCTTTGATTGGGTAACAGGAAAGCTAGACTCGGGAGAGTCTGGACATATTGTACTTGGATTTCAGTAAGGCTTTCGACAGCGTCCCACACTGTAGACTATTAAACAAGATGAAATCGATGGGGTTAGGTGAGACACTAATTGCATGGGTCAATGATTGGCTGAGTGGAAGACGTCAGAGGATGGTGGTCAACGGCACCCTCTCTGAGACATCGGAGGTGACCAGCGGAGTGCCACAGGGCTCGGTCCTGGGTCCACTCCTTTTTAACATATTCATAAGGGACTTGACCCGAGGGCTTCAGGGTAAAGTAACTCTATTCGCTGATGACGCCAAACAATGTAATATAGTAAGTGAAAGCAATCTACAGGATAGTATGACGCAGGATCTGCTTACGTTGGAAAACTGGTCCTCGACATGGCAGCTGGGCTTCAATGCTAAGAAATGTAAGGTTATGCATCTCGGTAGCAGAAATCCATGCAAACCTTACACCGTAAATGGAGAAACACTAGCTAGGACTTTAGAAGAAAGAGACTTGGGAGTAATCATCAGTGCAGACATGAAGGCCGCCAAACAAGTGGAGAAGGCCTCATCCAAAGCAAGGCAACTTATGGGATGTATCAATAGAAGCTTCGTTAGCTGCAAATCTGAAGTCATAATGCCACTGTACAGAACCATGGTGAGACCTCATCTGGAGTACTGTGTGCAATTCTGGAGGCCACATTACCGTAAAGACGTGTTTAGAGTTGAGTGGGTTCAGCGGATGGCCACTAGGATGATCTCGGGGCTCAAGGGTCTCTCGTACGAAGAAAGACTAAACATATTGCAGCTCTACACTCTGGAGGAACGCAGGGAGAGGGGGGACATGATTGAGACATTTAAATACATCACGGGACGTGTCGAAGTGGAAGAAGACATCTTCTTTCTCAAAGGACCCTCGGTCACAAGGGGGACATCCGCTCAAACTCAGAGGAGGGAAATTCGATAGTGACGTAAAGAAGTATTTCTTCACAGAAAGGGTTGTAGATCACTGGAACAAGCTTCCAGAGCAGGTGATCAAGGCCACCAGCGTGCTTGATTTTAAGAATAAATGGGATGCCCTAGTGGGATCCTTACGAGGGTCGAGTTTAGGAAATAGGTCATTAGTACTCAGACTTAATGGGGTGGGTCAGTAGAGTGGGCAGACTTGATGGGCTATAGCCCTTTTCTGCCATCATCTTTCTATGTTTCTATGTTTTGATTTGTGCTTGCTTATTAGATGTCGCATAAGTATTAGTATGTATTACACTGTTCCCCCGGTCATTTGCGGTCGGCAATTCGTGGTACTAGTCATTTGCGGTATTTTCCGACCACGACCGCCGACCAGAAGAGGACAGCTGGAGAGGCAGGAGAGAGCAGCTGTAGCACCGGCGAGTAAAGGAAATCACTCGATGTATGCTCCGACCGCCTCTTCCTGCACTAAAGTCGGGCCTTACCAATCAAGTCGGGCCTTTCTTTTTTTTAATCCCAAAATAATGCAAAACATTAAAAATACTGATCTGCACGGAATGAGTGAAACTACTAGAGAACAGTTCCTCTGAGACCAATATTCTCAGACTCGACTAAAGAAGATTGTGATAGAGAAGCTGTGCAGAATTTTATTTTAGAAGTCTTATTCATGATTTCTGCGTGAAAATACTAACTAGCACTGCACTTTATCATATACAGATGTAAAAACTGATTTCAGAAAGATTTACAGTTGGAGGTCCACATTATAGAGATTTCAAGGGGTGTGGTTTGGGTGTGAAGTAAAGGCTGCTTTGTTTACCTCATTAGAATAACTACAAGACGGCATTGTATCTTCCAAAACAGACAATATTCATTTATTGTTAGTATAAAAACTTACAGTATTACAGCAGCAGAGACATATCAGAAAAATATATTGTCAGTTCAGAATATGCAATGGAGAGAAGAACTTGCACCCATATGCTTAGCAGGGGGCTAGCAGATCCCCGTAGCATAAGTAAGTGAATCTCTCTGGCTTTACCTAGAATGCACGTGTTTTTTATACAGAGAAATTCTTCTTTTGTTCCAAAAAGTACATCCCCGAATTCTGGTTATGTAATTCCCTATTGGTACATAAAATAATGTATACCTAACTCCTCCTCTCAGTCCACGCCTCTCTCACCTCTACCCCCCTCCCCAGTAGGGGGGGGGGCTTGCAGAAACAGAGAACTCTTGGTGAACTTTATTTCTCCAGCGCTAAGAAGATCTTTATCACTTTGTAGATGCTAATTAGTGGTTTTACAATTCTGTGCATCTTCGGGATGGTGTCCTTGTATGCTGAAAGTTGGCAAAGTTTCAACAATCCAGCTGCTTGGTTACCATTACTTGGTTCAGAGACAGGGAGCAAATGTTTTGGTACCAAGTTCTCTCATCTCGCTACACCCACATCGTCCTGCAGGGATCCTTGCTCATTATAAAAGTTTTATGGCTTTCCAGGGTGCCTGGCATATGAAGTCATACAGCACTGATAACAGTTCAGCAGAACCTTGGAGAAATATCCTCCCAGCAGGGAATGAAGACAAAAACGTTGTAGAGGTCAGCTGGGTTAGCATTGCAAAGGCTGCATGTATTCACAGACAGCAAGGTACAGGCTGGGCCTGGCTATGGGAAAATATAGGTCTGTAGTGTCCAGCATACACAAGTGAGGTCAGTATGTCCAGTTGAATCATCTGTATGTCCAGGTTATCCATATCAGGTGAAACTAAAATTCACATGTGAATTCCCCATTTTACAAGAAGAATATTTGTATATGGGGATAAAAGCTCCATGTCACCTACTCAAGGGCAAGTATAAGCTTTAAAAAGTGTTTATTTTGGCCAGGGCTTTTGCACAGGGGATTAAGGGAGTCATTCTCTTTAATCCATATAGATTGTTCATCTCTGAAATGAAACAAAGTTAAAATGATGGCCTCACTATTTAATTAATGGCATTTATTCATGTAAGTTTGTAAAATGTGGCAGCTATGTACATGTGGAATTGTTGGTACTTATATACTTGGAAGTTGCTAAAATGAGGAGTCTGTGTGTGTACATGATTCATTGACTTAGTTGTTCACACTATTCAATTCTCTATTTGAAAATATGTATTTTAAATACATAACTGCATGTGTGTATATTGTGATTGGATGCAACTAATGACCAGGCCCAAGTCACATAAACCTCGGCTGAGCGTATGCAAGGTATGTTTGGTAGCTTGGGTAAGCAACAATGGAAATGTTTGTGACCAAAAATGCGTAGTCCAACTTGTATTTTTAGTCAGCTTCTTATTAAGACAATTGCACAAACACAAAAATCATAAGACTTAGTCTAATGCACAATTGCAGGCATGCAAAACAAATTGGCTTCTAGTTATAATGTAGTCCACAAGTTCCCAACTTCAGAACAAATCATACAAAAATGGAAAAAATATCACTGTCACACAAAAAAACACTACTACTGAGGCAATTCCTTGGCGGTTTAATCTCCAGAGTAAACACCCTAAGGCATGGAATCCATTCCTGATCAGAATATCAGATTCCCTCAAGCTGTTGTGCCTTTAAAATGACTTTCTTTGTCAACTGCCTAAGTTATCTGCTGGCTCTGCTTAGAAAGTACCTACTTCACAGCAGCAACATACAAAAATTAAACACAAAATGTCCCTTAGCCTGTGTGCTTCTGTATGGCGGCTTCCCACTTAGCTGCCATACCACATCTAGCATTTACAGTTTAACTCTGTTTCAGTTCCTCATTAGATTGTATGCAAACAACACTTGCCTTAAAACAGCCACATATTCCTAGCAGGTTGTAGCCCATCTCCATGTCCTATATACTTGGCAATTCAGTAAACTCTGACTTCATTCCACCTCAGTCTCAGGTATACTTGTATTATCCAAGTTCTCAGAAGCCTCTCTATTGAAAGTAGAGAATGACACGGTGGCGGTTACCCGCGGGTAACCCGCCGAAATGGGGAACAAAAAATAGTGGCCTCTGCGGGACGGGGACAAGGCCATTCACCGCCCCCTGGAGCGGTGAATGGACTTGTTCCCGCAGTGAGACAATCAAGATTGCGCGGTCCCCGCCATCTCCCTCCCTCCACCTCACCTTTGAACTGAAGAGCAACCGCCGGTTGAATTTCTGCCGGTCCGCGCAAAGAAAAAAAAAAAAAAGCCTCTCCTTTTCTCCTGCTCTTATTGCCATGCTGCAGCTACTAAAGCCGACAGGAAGTCTTTCCGACGTCAATTCTGACGTCGGAGAGGATGTTCTGGGCCAGCCAATCGCTGCCTGGCTGGCCCAGAACGTCCTCTCCGACTTCAGAATTGAGTCGGAAAGAAGACTTCCGGCTTTAGCAGCTGCAGCATGGCGGTAAGAGAAGAGGAAAAGAAGGGAGGATTTTTTTTTTTTTTTTTAGCGGCAGGGAGGCAGCAGAGGCTGGCTTTGGCTAGGGAGGGAGAACGGTAGACAGGCACAGGCAGGCAGGCTTCGGGGGTGGGGGTAGGACAAAGTGTGGAAGGCAGTGAGAGGGATATAGGAAGGAGGCACTAGGGGCACTAAAGACATGGGAAGGAGGCACCGGGGGCACTAAAGACATGGGAAGGAGGCACTGGGGCACCAAAGACATAGGAAGGAGGCACTGGGGGCACTAAAGACAGGAAGGGGCACTAAGGACATGGGAAGGAGGCACCGGGGGCACTAAGGACATAGGAAGGAAAGAGGGAGAGAATAGAAAGGGACAATTCTTGGGCCTGAGTGCAGAAAGAAAGAAATGAAAGAAAGGATACACAGACAGAAGGAAACGCAACCAAAGACTCATGAAATCAATCACCAGACAGCAAAGGTAGGAAAAATGATTTTATTTTCAATTTAGTGATCAAAATGTGTCAGTTTTGAGAATTTATATCTGCTGTCTATATTTTACACTATATTTGTCTATTTTTCTATAGTTACTGAGGTGACTGAGCTTGCGGAGATGGGGCGGAAACAGGGTTTTAAAATTTTAGTCCTAGTAGTTTGCCGGTCCACAAAATAATTCTTTTATTTCTGCTGGTCCACGGATGTAAAAAGGTTGTAAAACACTGATGTAGAGTATGCCGGCTTTCTTTTTCGCACAGCCGCATGCACTCAAAAAGCCGCACTCGCGTTGATCAATCTTCTCCTCTCTTGCAACTTCCTGTTTCCGGTTGCGTCAGAAGAGAATATTGAACAAATGAGCACCCGCACATGCGGCTGGGCAAAAAAGAAAGCCGGCATACTCTACATCTAAGGTGAGGTGGAGGGAGGGAGATGGCGGAACACTGCAGTCGGTCGGGTGTCTGCTGTTTTTGTATCACTGCCTGCCTGCGCTCACGTTCCAGATCCTCCTGCATTTTTAGTGTGCACAATTGACCTGATTCGAGCTATAGGTGAACATGGGGGACACGTCATTGAAAGGGAGGACAAGTTAATTGATTTATTTTATGTTCGGTTTTTACTACAGAGCAGAGGCACTGAAACAGATTCTCAGTGCAGTAGTAGTGGCAGAACTCTCTTCTGTCTTCATGGTGTTTCGCAGTACTGAGGCTTATATGGATGCTGCGGGGACGGGGACGGGGCGGTGAATGGGATGGCAGTGACGGGGCGGTGAAAGGGATGACGGTGACGGGGCGGTGCAGAGGATGGTGGGCCGGGGACGGTGCAGTGACGGGGACAGATTTTTTCCCCGTGTCATTCTCTAATTGAAAGCTCCTGCTCTTGGTGCCAAAATGGAGACTGCTGCTTTCCTGCTCTCTGCTGCAGTTGGCTGCTTTCCTCAGACCTCTGTGTAGCTCTGGGAATCCGGGGCTGCTGCTTGTGAATGAGAGGCACACCCTTTTCTCTGCCTGCTTTAGCCTGATTAACCTTAGCTGCAGCTGTGCTCCTAGGCTTTGCAGTTCCTACACTCTGGAGCCTTCTAAACTGGTTTGAACCAGAATCAGGTTGGCTGGTAGCAGGTATGGCTCCAGCCCTGGTTTTTGGTGTTACCAGTCCATGTTCTGCTGGGATTTTCCCAAGCTAACTGCTTTGGAAAAGATAAACAGGTCTTGGAGGTTGAAAACGTTGTTTGTGGGTTACTTATTAAAGGAATTTTCTTTCCCTGCAAGGTTCTAGGTTTTGGGTGTAATATTTGCAGTCCCTTGTGTCAATTCACTATCCTTGATCTTAGGCCTCCTTTTTCGAAACAATGATAGCAGTTTCTAGTGCGGGAAGCTGCGCTGAATGGCCCGAGCTGCTCCCAACGCTCATTGAGTTCCTATGAGCATCGGGAGCAGCGCGGGCCATTCAGCGCAGCTCCCCGCACTAGAAACTGCTATTGCAGTTTTGTAAAAGAGGGGGTGAGTTTCCTGACATTGCAGAGATTCCTTTGGGCTTACAGGGAAGAGGCATCATTTTTTTGATTGTGTTTTGTTTTGATACAGAATATTTCTCTGTCTTTTAGAACCCTGTCAAAAGAATTCCTGACTCACATGAAATTACACTCCAACATGGGACAAAAACGGTAAGTAATATGTTGCAAAAGTACATGTAGAAAGTGATATGTGTAGGATATTTTATGTATTAGTTGTTGGAATTATGTATTTTTGCAAATTTTAAAGCAAATGTAAGCATATTTCTTTATTTAATATAATTTTTCTAATAAAACAATCTAAATTCTCCACCAACATCACCCCCTTTTTAATTTTTTTTTTTTTTAAACAAAATGTGTGAAATTTAATGGGAACTGCTATGGGGGCAACCATGGCCCTTCAATAGCGAACTTATAACAAATTTGAGAAAGTGCATTTAACAGATAATCAGTATAAAGATAAAATCTTGTTATGGAAATGATACACAGACAATATCTTTGTGATATGGAGAGGAGCAATGGATGAGTTTCAACAATTTACGGTTTGGCTCAATCAGTTGGATATTAGTTTGAAATTCCAAATGCAGTGTGATATCAAAATGATTCCATTTTTGGATATTCAGATCTCTATTGAGGAAGGGGTATTCATAACAGACATCTATAGAAAACCCACAGTTGTTAACAAATTACTTGACTATTGTGGCTGTCATAGCAAATCACTGAAGAAGAATCATTCTTATAGTCAATTTTTGAGATTGAAACTGAAAGTAGAGAATGACACGGGGAAAAATTCTGTCCCCGTCCCCGGACTACCATCCTCTGCACTGCACCGCCCGTCCCCGCTATCCCTTTCACCACCCCGTCCCCGCCTCTGCTGTCCCCATCACCGCCCCGCTGTCTTTTTCACTGCCCATGCCCTGTTCCCGTCTTCAGTGTCTTCTCCTCTCCATCCCCCCACCCCCAGCACCCTTCACGCGGTCCAGCAGCTCCCTCCCGCCGGCCAGCCGTGAATTTCCCTCCCTCCCTCCCTCCTTTTCTTCTTAAAACTGGCGATTTCTATAAGGCTATGAGCTGTATTACAGCCGGAGCCTTGAAGTCGCGTCAGATTGCCTGCTAGAAGTCTCCTCCGATGCATCCGGAAACAGGAAGTTGCGTCAGAGGAGACTTTTACCAGCAGGCAATGCGACGTGACTTCAAGGCTCCGGCTGTAATACAGCTCGTAGCCTTATAGAAATCGCCAGTTTTAAGAAGAAAAGGTAAGAGAAAAGGAGGGAGGGAGATGCATGGATGGCCGGCAGGAGAGAGTGGGCTGTCAAACGCTCATTCACCGCGCGTTCACTCCTTGTTCACCACCCCGTGCTACCATTCACCGCTCCACGGGGCGGTGAATGGACTCGTCCCCGAACTCGCGGTGACCATTTATTTTGGTCACCGTTTTGGCGGGTTACCCGCAGCTAAACGTGGCTAGCCGTGGGTAACCAGCACCGTGTCATTCTCTAACTGAAAGGTCACTTGGTCAGACACAAAACCAGAGACGTGAAGAAAGTACAAAAGTATCTTTATTAAGCATATACAGGACTCCTGTGCAATAAAGGTTCTGCCTCAGAAGTGTCCAAATGAGGAAAAACAGGTTCCTTTATACCATTCTCATATACATATTGGATGCTACAAGGGGGTTTCTATAGGTTAACTATTGAAAGTTTTACAACTCATGATTGGTCCTAATACAAAGCATACCATTGGTTCACCTGGGTGTCCTTATGAGCTTATAGTACACAACTTATCTATGCATTGCAGTTTCGATTGTTGCATGTCCAGGAGGGAGAGGTACATTATCACTTTCTTACAGTAAAAACAGGAATGCAACATGTGATTTCCCAGAAAAGTCATCCTACTAAGGAGATGAAACTTATGCACAACAAGTTTTCTAAAATAATGAGCAAATTAAGGAAATGAAACTTATCCTAAAATAATGAGCAAGGCCCACATTCCTTCAAGCAAAGTAATTCAGTTATAATCATAATGAGGGTCGCTGACCCCTTCATTTCAATCATAATAGAGGTCGCTGACCCCTTCAAAACGACTTTGTACTGATTCACAAACTTATCAAAGAAGATGAAATATAGATTAAAGGAAAAAGCATATCCTACTAAAGTGATCGATAACTGCAGGAAGCATGCCAAGAAAAGAATTATTAAAACTGAAAGAAAAGGCAATAACAGATAAAATAATGTCCTCACTTTAACTGACACATTTCTCAAATGACATTGTGAAGATATTGAAAAAACATTGGCATATAATACAGAGTGCAGACTATTTTGCACATAAATATCTAATGGTTGCATGTAAAAGAGAAAGGAATTTGAAAAATATGCTCGTGCCATCTGCTTTACAAGTGACTACCAATTCAAAATGTAATTTACCGAAAGGCCATTTCAAATGTGGAACATTCTCAGTCTGTATTGTAAATATGAACATCAAGACATTTATACTTCCAACCACAGGGTGATAGGTTTGAATTGAGACATTTGTCCAGTTGTAAGACTGAAGGTGTGGCTTATGTCACAGTATGCCCTTGTAGACTACTATATATTGGGTAAACCAAAAGGAAGTTTAACATAACATATTTTAGAACACAAAAGTGCTATTAAAGATCAGCTAAAGAGAAACCATTAGTTGATCATTCAATTAAAGAAGCACATACATTTGAAGACTATACATTTTGTGTATTGGTGGTCCCATGACTCCCTGGCGAGGTGGAGCTATTGATAAACTGCTATTAAAGATTGAGCAGAGATTGCGGGATCTAGAAGTAGGGAGATTCTGAATTCTCTACAGGGAGAATTGTTCCAACAGTTGGTAATGGAACCCACACGGGATGGGGGTCATACTGGACTTAGTGCTTACAATGGGCATTACTTTGTAGATTTGGAGATACATTATGACTTTTTCAGTGTTGTATTCCACTTCTGACAATGTTGCCTTCATAAACCTGTGGGGTCGATTTGACCCCAGGTGTGTATAATCAGTATACTCACGTTAAACTAGGTTAAATCAAAACAATTCAAAAGCTGTATTTATCACAGACGACAGGAAACACATTGTCTGTTACTATCAAAAAGGTACCTGGAATTTGAAATCAAAATTACAATTTATAAGTAAGCAACTAAACTAATTTGTCAGGCTGGGGTCAAAATTACCCCAGGTGTGTACAGAAGGGTTAAACTGTTTGCTCCAAAATTTTACTTTATAGGATGATAGGGCAGACTCACCACATATTACTGAATGGTGCTCCAAATCTAGCAGTTTCTTACTTGATTTGCACGAGGACTCTCCTGACATCCTGCCTCTTGGAATGTTAGACTTGCACTGAGCCGCAACTTTGCATGAGTAACCTTGAGGCATGTCACATCACAAACATGTATAACAAACCTCCAAACCTGGGCCCTCACCGTACAAATGAAACTAAACGAGTCCAAAACAAAACTACTTTGACTCGGCCCAAAATTAGATCAGCTACCCACCCTCATCCCACTGTCCTCTGGCACCACACTGCAGCTTGAGTACTCCAGCAAAGTTCTGGGCATCATCATTGACTCTATACTATCTTTCAACAACCACCTCAACTCCTTGGTAAAAAAATGCTTTTTCAGCCTTCACATGCTGAGGAAAGCGAGATCCTGCTTCCATCAACAACACTTTCCAGATTGGACTATTGTAACTCTCATCTACTTAAGCCTAACAAAGAAAAGCCTTCAAAGACTTCAGCGGATTCAGAATACCGCGGCTAAACTAATCTTCACAAAAAGTAAATTTGATTATGTCTTCTCACTCCTGTCCAAACTTCACTGGCTTCCAGTAGTCTCTAGGGTCCACTTTAAATGCGCTTGCCTAACTTTCATGATCCTACAAGGCATCCTTCCTCCCCTTATCCCACTATCTTGGAATTCTTCGAATCCTAACATCACCAGATCCACCCAAAATTCAAACTATCCTTCCCCTCATTAAAAGGCATATCCCATCCAGGAAAACTAGGGACATCCCTCTCCTTCAGAATCACAGAGCTCTGGAACAACCTTTCTCCCCCACTTCGGAATTTGGGCGCCCTCCAACTTTTCCGAAAACATCAGAAAACTTGGCTCTTCTCAAAAATATAATATGTTCTCCTCTTTGTTATACTAAGTCTCTCTAAACTTTCTCTATACTGTCCTGTAACCCTCATTGGAATTCCTTCTCTACACCATTTCCTGTAAACCGTGCCGAGCTCTACAATTGTGGAGATGATGCGGTATACAAACTTAAGGTTTAGTTTAGTTTAACACGCTTGCTACATTCATAGATAAGTTATTGAATGCCCCTCGTAAAAGCTGATCCAGAAGAGGACCTGGAATACTTTCTATTGTGCAACCCCAGGCTCATTTGAGATCACAGGGATGGAAAGCAGAGGGCTAGCCATCTGATCCCTGCCTAGCTCTTCCTCCTGTTGCTTATTCCAAGAACATGTATCACTAATCTTATGAACAAAATAAATGGCCAACTAATCCACCTTAGGATTGGCAAACTTTCATGATAAAAATTAATCAAATACTCAATTCATCAATCTATATCATGCTGCATCCACCAAATAATTATTTATATAACACACATGGGGAATCTCAGAATGCTACCCTGTCTGATTTAGTACAGTGTGGCAGCAATCTTCTCTGGCTCACCCAATCGTATATTTTCTTTTTTATATATTATTATTTTTACTTTTCATTTCATTTTTTCTGGCAATTTCATATATTATCTTAAAATTAATCTTCATCTAATCCACCAGCAGCATAGCAGCAGAACATTTATCTCTATTACCATTGGCAAGCTACTACATGCTGTGTGATTGGCTTGGGTGTGTGTGATTAAGGCCTGGTAGTGTTGCAGAGGGGGTGTTTGTGTCCTTATGGGGTTCTGATTTAGAGTAATAACTGGAGTTTAACTGACCCTTTCCTGAGTGTATTTATATTAGTGGGGCATTGTCCCCCCCATGCTATTGAATATAGAGGAAGAAAGGACTATTTCCTTCCCCCCTCATCTGATCCAGCATTTCTCCCTCCCTTGTTTCCTACCATACAGCATTGCCCCCCACTTGCTTCTCCCTTCAAATGTTCTTTATCATTGTGGCTGCAAGGCTCTACCAGTCTTACTCCCTTTAGCAACAGGAAATGTGTTTAAGGGAGTGGGACCAGCAGAGCCTAGCTGAAATTTCAGTACAGAGGCTCCATGGTCCATTATCTGTCTGGACAGATACTGAAATTTACAGAACCATTAACATTACATGCTTATAGGTAGATCCCTTGTCTAGCAGACAGAATAACTAAGTATCAACAATATTTTTTTCATTTATTAATATTGGCAATTAAAGTCATATTGCTACATTGGAAAGAGGCTATACAAACTGTGTACAATATTTTGTGGAATAATAACTAAATATGAGCATATAGCAACTGAGAAGCTTAAACATTATGGGCCTGATTCTATAAATGGTGACTATGGTAGGCTCCTTGATTGACGGTGCCTATCTGAGTTCCTTGCAGAACTCAAAATTGGTAAGTTGGCTTATTTTGTGACTCTGTAAATGACGCCTAGTGGTATGATTGACAACTGTGCCGAATGGTGCTTAGGAGTTAGGGACAGATTCTGTAAACAGCACCTATGTGGGTAACTGTAACAAAAATGTGGGAAACAGTGAATATGTCTCTCATTGTAATAAAAAAAAAAACCTTTGAACTAAACAATCAATTTTAAAAACCATAAAGAAATGCAAATGTTTGAAAAAATGTTATTGTGCCAGCCTGTTGCATTTACAGTTTAACAAGTGGGAAATGAGAGGTAGGTGGTGGCAAATCTTAGGAGGAGGTTGAGGCTAAGACATTGATAAAGTATGTGTGTGTGTCAGTGATGGAGAAAGAAAGCTAATCAATGTCCATCTGAGGTGAGGGGGAGAATGTTCACCCCACAGTCCACTAATCTGAGCTCCTTACTTCTAGCTCCCCATCAAACAAAGCAGGCAAACTACACCTATGATTAGACCTATAGATTTTTTGCAGAAGTAGAAGCAGATAGGAGCTGGTTTTTAATAGAAAATGACACAGGGACAAAGTTTTCACTGTTCCTGTGGGAACTCGTTTTCCTGTCCCTGCCTCATTCCTGCAAGCTCTTTCTTCATCTGCACAAGTCTCAAATGCTTTTAAATCATAAATCTTGTGTGGTTAAGGCAAAGCTTACAGGAATGGGACAGCGACAGTGACAAAACTCACGGGACAGGAAAATTTGAGTTCCTGTGGGGACAGGGAAAAATTTGTCATCGTGTCCTTCTCTGGTTTGTAACAAACCCATCCTTAATATATTTGTTCCTAGGCACCCTGAATATACTTTTGTGATACCGTAGCAAGAGTGTTAAAACCTACCCCTGACAACTACCATCTTCCAGGCTGCTTTAATGACAGACTGAAATCCAATGTTAAAGACTTGCTTCCTATCATGTATATTCAAATAGCATTTTATCTAGAGTGTGTGTGTATTTTAGCAGAAAAATAAATGTGTTGCTTTTTTATTGCTTTTGGTGCATTGAGGCTTTTTTGTACAAAATGGTGGCATAGGAATATTTAGATTGTGCAGCAATTAAATTGCTGGGGGTTTTTTTCCCCTATCATACAGGTTTCTGCTTTGGGGCTGGATCCTTCAGGTGCCCGTTTGGTTACTGGAGGCTATGACTATGATGTTAAATTTTGGGATTTCGCTGGAATGGATGCATCCCTTCAAGCATTTCGATCACTTCAACCTTGCGAATGGTATGTAATAAATATTTTTGAATTGAGAGATAGCGCTGACAACTTCAAAAACTTTGCACAGTGGGTTCTAACCTCTTTATATATAGAAGTGGCTATTTAAACTAGTTTTGATGAAGTTGTTTATTGTCTGCTAGATTATGTATATAGTTTATTATACTCCATATAAGTATATGCGGAATATACATTTTTAAAATAAAGAAAGAAAAATAGTTGGTAAAGTAATTGTAATTTGAAGTTTATTATATTGAGAGTCTTCATTACGTTTTAAATTTGTGTGAGAGATATTCATCTGAAAATAATTTAGATTTTTAATTCAGTGAGGTAATAAATTTAAATTACCTGGTTATAAAACTAGTCTAATTTAAGCTAGTAATACACATTGATGTTGACCCATTGCTAATACATATAGAGAAGCTAAAGCAGATTACTTTTCTAGTTTGGAAATTAAATACACTCTTGATAGCTGCTGTGAAGTTGAAATTGAGGAATAAGTGATAACTAAGGTGAAAAGCTATATGAAATTTGATGTGACTACAAAGTAGACTAATATCCTAAATGGTATTTATCAAAATGGATGCCTTGAAGTATTAACTCTATCCCTTTGCTTCTATGCCTCAGGGAAGTACAGTAATCTGTTAAACAAATCCTCTGTAGCCTTATATATTTGTTCTATTAGTTTCGCAGCATGGAAATTGAATTATTTTGAGTTTTTTCATCCATATGAGGGGTTAAAATTTATAATACTGAGATGTCGGCGCATACACTTTACAAGCTAACAGTGTTAGAATTAGCTTGTGGCTAAAACAGTAGAAATGACTTTTATAAAATTACCTGGCGCAGGTAAAGGAATGTGTACTCATATAATACATTTCAAACTGACTTTTACTTGCCATGTCAGGAGGTGTTTCTGGTGGCAGATTGTGCCATGGTTTAGAACTATGGGGGTCTTTCACTAAGGTGCACCAGCTGATTTAGTGCATGCTAAATGCTAACACGCCCCTTATATTCTATGAGCGTGTTAGCATTTAGCACGTGCTAAATTGGCTAGCGCACCTTAGTAAAAAAAACCCTGGGTACACAAGTTAGCAAGTATTAATGGGCTAGATTCACTAACCTGCCCGATCGTGGCTGATCTGCAGTAGGTCGACGAATTCACAGAGGGTCAACATGCTAATGGGGGCGATCAGAGGAATGCCTCCCACTGACCACATGTATCGCTAGTGAGCGATCCTGAAGCATGCGCAGAGCATCTTCTTTGTCTGTAGATGGTCTGCGCATGCTTACAGAGCTGAGAGCTGCTTTTCAGATTTTTTAAAACTTTTTTATACTTTGCAAGCCCGTGGTTTTAACCCGCTTTAAACCCGTGGGTTAAAACCATGGGCTCGCACTGCGGGGGAAGGGCAGGAGAGTAAGGGAGGCAGAGAGCAGGAAAGCCGGGGAGGCAGAGAGCAGGTCACACCTTTCAGGGCAGAGTGGCAGAGATGCAGGGGACTTTTTTGATGGTTTGATGGGCTGCAGGGCTGGGATTTCAGGGTGAGGACAGTTGGAAAGGACGTGAGCGACTGGTCCCCAGCAGTCGCTTCTTCTGTTGATCGGCCAGCCCAGTTGGTGTCCCAGATTTGTTTAGTGAATCGCTGACTGCCTACGTTGCATGCTATTTCCCCTCATTTGCATGCACGGATCAGAATTGGATTGGCACAGAGGTTAGTGAATCAGGGTCGGAGGTAAATTGGGTCGCAAAGAGGTCGCAAACCGATTAGTACACGATCGGTTTGCTTAGTGAATCTAGCCCAATGTGTCTGGGTATTTATTATGGGATAGTTTTCAAAATGAAACTACATGCATATTTTCAACTTGTGCAAACTAATAAAACTACCCTTTAAAACAGTGGTCTTCGCTAATTTTTAAGCGAGGGCCTTTTTGTGTCCAAATGGGCTGAAGGAGAGCCGACAAATGCCACTTCTCGACATTCATTCCTACGAGAGCACCTGGCCTTGGTCACACATGCAAAACACAGATAAACTTTATGCAAATACAGAACCACAAACTAAGGACTAGATGCACTAAAGTCAGCGATTGCCGCTAAAACTGTTTTCACACCTTTAGCAACGATCGCTGTTACCGACCTGATTCACAAAACTGCTCACCGCATGTTTTTTCCCTCGATCGCCCATTTTCCGATCTGGCCATGCAAATTAACTAAAACCCTATGCAAAGTTGCCAAGCAATTGATGTACTAACATCACTTGGCTATGAAAAAAAAAAACCTCAGGGGTTTTTGCTGTCGAAAAAACCGACAGGTTAGACCTGTCGGTAACTGATTGGCTTAGATTCCTCTCCCTTATATCCCATGATACAGAGGGAGGAACCTAAGGCTCTGATTGGCTCAGAAGCCTAAGGCCCCACCCAAGGGGCAGGACTTTAGGAGTCTGAGCCAATCAGGTCCTTGGGCCCCTCCTCGTGTATTACAAAATGCACCATGGAGGAGAAAGCCCTGCCATTTGGAAGCAGCGAGCCTACGAGCAGGATAGACTAAGCTTCCGTCCTGCTCTAACATCTCAGAGAAGATACTAGGGGGGGTGGGTTCAGGTGGACAGCAGGGGTCCTCTGGTGGCAAGAGGGAGTGGGCATCCCTCCTATCTTATCGCTGCCACAGGGGGAGTTCCATTGGCAGGAGGGAGTTGCATTGGCAGGAGGGAATAGGCATTCCACCTGCCATTTTCGCTACTGTGGGAGGATCATGGTGCCCTACCAGCAGTGACAGGAGGCTGCTTCCCCTGTCACTGCTGTTAGGGCTCTGTGCATGTGTCAGTTACTCACTGAACAATCTCTCAATTTTGCATGTAAATGATTTGCACCTCCATTAAATCATTTGCATGCAAACTTGGTAGTGCTTTGATCGCTAGTTCAGAATCGGCCAACAGCAATCCAGTCAATATTACTGTCTATCTTTAGTGCATCCAGGCCTAAAAGTCCTACTATGTGCAAATAAAATCCTAAGATGCCAGACTGCATGCATTACAACATCAGAGAAATAGAAACAAATGCATTTCTTTCTGAACAATGCAAAATATAGACAGCAGAGATAAATTCTTAAAATGGACATATTTCAATTACTAAACTGAAAATAAAATCATTTTCCCTACCTTTGTTGTCTGGTGAATTTATTTTTCTATTGTCTTGTCCCAGTCTTTTGTTGCACTTCCTTATGTCTATGCTCTTAACTTTTGTTTCCAGGGCCGCCTTATGCATTTGCTATATTTCTCTCCTTCACTTTCTGCCCTACATCCATCTTTTACTCCAAAACCTACCAGGAACAGAGAATCACTTCGAATCACTTTAGAAGTTCCAACTTTAGAACTTCGCTGTGCTCATAAACCAATGCCTCACAAGCGCCATTATTACTTATTCATAGGTTCTTTGGCTTATAAAGTTTTATGCTGGGATTTTTGAAACAGCTATTGCAAAACACAGTTCGTGTCAAAGCTGCTTTTCAGACCAGCAAAACTAAGGGCCTGTTTTATAAAGTTGCGCTAGCGACTACCGCGTGGCAACAGCCCCGAAGCCCTTTAAATCTGTATGGGCTTCGGGGCCATTACAGCTTTGTAAAACAGGCCCTAAATGTTTTCAATTTAATTTTTTTTGAAACTTAGTTACTTTTGAAAGATTCAAGTCTGTGTGACATTGTTGCCATTTATATGTGTTATAAGTTTGTGTGCTATGATTAAGCTGTGAATTGCACCACTGGTGAAAGTTTTTTCTTTTACAGCACTTATGAATCATTGATTTATGAGCACAGAGAAGTTCTAAAGTTGGAACTTATAAAGTGATTTGAAGTGGGTTTTGGAATGAATTTTTATCATATTACCCCCTAAATATGTACTCCGCTATACCCATTGTTTATTTTGGAATAAACCTACATCTTTGTATTAACTTTTTTAATATTCAACTTTCTTCAAATTTTCTGCTTCCTTCTCAAATCTATCTACTTCTATTTTTCTATATTTTCCCTTCTTTTCTCTTCCCATCTGTCCACATAAACCATCTCCTCCCCCCTCTCTGTTTTTCACCTCATCTCCTCCCTCTTTCTTCTTCTCTATTCCCATCTTTTCTTAAACAGTGTTTTTTAATTTCCATCTCTCTAACTTTTTCCACCCCTCCCATCCCTGTATAGTATCTCCTCCCTCTCTCTTCCCCTCTGGTGGTCTGACATCTTTCTTTTCTCCTTCCCACAGTCTGGCATCTCTCTCTCTTCCTTCCCTTCCCTCCTCCCCTTTGTGGTCTGGTATCTCTCTGTCCTTCCCTTCACATTCTCCCCTACCTTAGTGTGGAATCTCTCTCTCTCCTCCTTCCTTTCACCTGATCTGGCTTCTCTCTCTCTCCTTCCCTCCCCCTCAAGTAGGCCAATATCTTTCATCTTACCATGGTCTGGCATCTTTGTCCTCCCCTTCCTTCCCCCAGAGATCTGGCAACTCTTTCTTTTTTTTCTCCCCATCCCCCACGGTCAGCATCTCTGTAGTAACCCTTCCCCAGTGTTCTCATCCTCCACAGGATTCAGCAGTTACTCACCCTTCTTCCCGGTAGTCAATCTTTTTAGTCTTCAGGCTGCCAGCAGCGTGAATGAGGTAAACATGCAATAGCAGAGGGAAAGCTTCTAGGCCACTGAAGGCAGCATGTTTACTTCACTCATGCTGCTAGCGGCTTGAAGTGTGAAAGAGCAGCTGCAGGGAGAAAGACGTGTTAGATCCCGTGGAGGGGGGATGGAACCCCGGACAGCTGTTCGGGCTGCCCAGAAGGTATATGTGGGCCACCTTTGGCTCACGGGCCTTGCAATGAAGACCACTGTTCTAAAATAATAGGGAAAACTTAGATTTATTTCAGCACTTTTTTGTTTAGCTCTTAGACTGAAATTTTGGCTTTAGCAACCTTTTTTTTTTTTGCTGCAACTTTATTTTATATTAGCCAAAAGAATGCATACATCTAATCAAATTGTTGCAATTCATCGTAAAAACTGTCAAGACAAATCTTAAAATAACCCAAATTATGCACTTCCCTTTCAAAAACACTCGATCCATAATAAAAGTTAAACAGCTGTCAACAGCAGCAATTATTAAACTTATTAACCAAATCATTCAGTTTAACTGCAGATGCATACATGTGCATGGTCACTTCTCATTCACTCCTCAATCTGCAATCTGAACTTAAATTACGTGGTGACAGAAAGAGGCCCAAATTGTCAAAAATGTCTGCTTTCTTCTTAAGCATAGTTGATCATAGCACCTTCATTAACCATTCACCCAGAGAGGAACCCTCTTTTCTTTTCCAGCACTTTGTTACTGTCATTTTGGCAGCCAACAGAACATACCTACTACTGTAATCTTCCTTTTCCTTTATAACCCCTCCTGGGCAATGAAAATCCTTAACATAAAGAAAATAACATAATGTTATCATGTAGTCTATATTCTATCCCTTGGTGACTAAAAATGGCAGAGAATGGACTCATATTAAAAAGCAATAATGAAAAGGGATGCACCCCAAACTTAATTGGGCTATGCAGAGACCTCAGTATTGACCTGAACCTGCTGCTTACAATCAGTGGAAACCATTCAAACTCCTGTAAAACAGAGCCTAAATCACATTCAAAAAGACATTGAAGCAAAATGGTATAGCTGACTCCATCTAATACAGCTGTAATATCTAAAACCCCCAGCAACTAAGCGGAAATGCCAGAATTGAATGCCCACAAGACTGAATCAAACAATGAGAGCAACGGTGTTTCTGGGCTTTGCAATGGCTGGAATCCATAGTGAAGTAAATCAGGAGATTATGTTCATCAGCAAAATAATACTAACTGCAAATATGCCATCTGTTGAATAAGTTTATTCACAAATGGCAAATTTAGATACAGGCCAATAACTGGATACAGTTAACTACTACTAATTATATGTGGGAGTGGAAGAGTAGCTTACTGATTAGTTCAGTGGAAGATGAAATGACCCAAGTCAGCAAACTAAAAAGTAGCAAATCACCTAGACTGAAGGAATACACCCCAGAGTACTGAAAGAAGTCAAAAATCTAATCTAATCTAATCCTTAGGTTTGTATACCGCATCATCTCCACGTTCGTAGAGCTCGACGCGGTTTACAGTAGGAGAAATAGGAAGGAACTACAACAGAGGGTTAGAGGTAGAAGTGTGAAGAAAATTTAGAGGACTTGGGATGCCAAGATATAAGAGTTTCCTTGATTCCTAAGTTGGAGGGAGACTTACATTTTTTGAGAAAAGCCAGGTTTTCAGATGTTTGTGGAAAACTTGGAGAGAGTTCAAGTTCCGAAGAGGGGAGGTAAGGTTGTTCCAGAGCTTAGTGATTTTGAAGTGGAAGGAGGTCCCTAGCTTTCCTGTGTGGGAAATGCCTTTTAGTGAGGGGAAGGATAGTTTTAATTTGTGGGAGGATCTGGTGGTATTAGGGTTTGAGGAATTCCAAGAAAGAGGGATAAAGGGAGGGAGGATACCATATAGGATTTAGAAAGTTAAACAGGCGCATTTATAGTGGACCCTGGCGATTATCGGAAGCCAGTGGAGCTTGGCCAGGAGCGGGGAGACATGGTCAAATTTACTTTTAGTGAAGATGAGCTTGGCCACGGCATTCTGAATCCGTTGGAGTCTGTGGAGGTTTTTCTTAGTTAGGCTTAAGTAGATAGAGTTGCAATAGTCCAATCTGGAGTGGGTTATGGATTGGACAAGGAGGGTAAAATGTTTTTGATGGAAGCAGGATCTAACTTTCCTCAGCATGTGAAGGCTGAAAAAACATTTTTTTACCAAGGATTGGAGGTAGTCATTGAAGGACAATGTGGAATCAATGATGATGCCCAAGACCTTGCTCGAGAACTCAAGCTGCAGAGAGGAGCCAGAGGGTAGTGGGATGGAGGTGGGTAGGTGATCTAGTTTTGGACCAAGCCAAAGAAGTCTTGTTATGGACTCATTCAATTTCATTTGCACAGTGTGGGCCCAGGATTGTAGGTTCATTATACAAGAGGATATGTTCTTAGACAGGTCGGTCAGGTTCGAATCGGTCTCGAGGAGGACGAGGATGTCGTCTGCATAAGTGTAAATTGTTTCAAGGGGGGATAGGTGGAGGAGTTTTAGGGAGGACATATAGATGTTGAAAAGGATAGGGGAGAGTGGAGAGCCCTGCGGGACTCCACAATTTGGTTTCCAGGGGGAGGATGAGGTGCCATTCATGTTAACAATGTAAGAACGAGAGCGGAAGAATTTAGAAAACCAACCTAGGGACAAACTCATCACTACTTTACAAAGAAACTTTGAAGACCTTTCTAACCGCAGCAGAAGATCCAATTTAAGGATCATTGGGCTCCCTGAATCATCGGAGGGATCTGATATGGTTTCCTTTCTTTCTACTTTCTTGCCTGCCACCCTGGGACTTGTCTTTTCACCTCCTCTGGAAATAGAGCGTGCTCACCGCGTGCCGTCTCATCTTTCTTCACATGCCTCCTCTCCCAGGCCCATAGTGGCTAAACTACTCAGATTTCAGCAAGCGCTCCAAATTCTAACAGCAGCTAAATCTAAATCTCAAATGCTACACCAAGGCAGAAAGTTCTTCATTGTTCCTGATCTAGCTAAAACTACAGCCTTAAAGAGAAAAGCATTTCTCTCCCACCGGCAGGAACTTAAAGACATCGGAGCCAAATATGGTCTTATGTACCCAGCCAGGATGAAAGTAACCTACAATAATCGCACTACATCATACACTGATCCTGAGGAGCTGGCTGCATTCCTAGACTCTTTGAAAATGCACTGATACGCTGAACTCTTGATATCACGATTTGCCTTTGTGTTCTCTCTTGTTATAACCTGTATGAATATATAATTCATTGTTTTTGTGAATAAGCACACCACTTTTAAATTTCCTTAAATTGAACGGGTGTGGAGTTAAGTAAGTTGTTCTATATGAGTTGTTTCTCCATGCTCACAGGAGCACCCTTAAACTGTACTATCTTATACATAATAGTAAGGTCTCTCTATTTTCTGACCTTACAATATGCTGTCACTAATAGTATACTTGCTCTTATTCTTATGCTTTCTTTCTTTCTTTTTATTCCTTCTGGCAGTAGTGTCTACCTGGTATCCTGGTTTTACCATTTGTTGTTTCATTATAAAGGTGATGATTACTATGTCTTACCATCGTATACAATAGACTATGGCTGATTTACATATCATCTCTTTTAATGTGAATGGTTTGAATCATCCTATTAAAAGGAAGAAGATAACTAATTATATGTTAAATAAACATCCCGATGTGATCTATTTACAGGAAACCCATCTCCCACCTGCTGCCGCTTCTAAATTTGATTTGAAGGGATATTCCACTCATTTGTATTCCCCTGCGACTCAGAGAAAGAAAAATGGAATATCAATACTTTTCAGTGATAAACTATCCCCTATCATTCACTCTGTTAAAACAGACTCTGATGGAAGGTGGTGTCTGGTACATGCTGCGTTGCACTCCGTGGATTTTGTGTTCCTTAATATTTACGCTCCTGTTTTGGATCATCCGGATTTTTTCAAAGACCTTCAGCTGGCGTTAGTTGAATATGACTCTTGTTCTCGAATATTGGGCGGAGATTTTAATCAAATTCAAGATATCTATATAGATCGATCATCCTCTTGCAAACCCTCAAAATCTAAATCTTTTGCAGCTCTACATGCTTTAAAAGAAGCCTTTTCTCTTGTAGATCCATGGCGTTTACTGTATCCCAAAGGTAGAGAATATTCACACTTTTCACCACCACATAATACCTACTCGAGAATTGATTTCTTCCTTCTCTCCTCCTCTCTCATTCAAGACGTGACAAATACTTTCATACACCCAATAACTCTTACAGATCATGCAGCTATTTCATTACATTTATCTATTTCTGCCCCACATAAAGAATCTCCCTCTTGGCGACTTAACAATACTCTGCTTTTAGATGAGGTAATAGTAGAAAAAATCAAATCTTTTACTACGGAATTTTTTGAAATCAACACCAAAGATCCAGAAATTTGTCCTTCTATTATTTGGGAAGCTTACAAAGCTTCTCTCAGAGGTGAATTGATCAAACTTGCTTCCTGGAAAAAAAAACAATCCATCCAAAAAGAAAAAGAACTGGAAACCTCTATTAAAAATTTAGAACTACAACATATGTCCAACCATCTACAAGATCAATCCATGCTCCAACGTATTCAAAACTTAAAATATGAATACAATACTCTAATCTCATGTACGGCCCGTCGTGACATTTTCATTTCCAACTCTGGTCACTATATGGGAGATAATCTTATGGGTCGCCCTTTGGCTAGATATCTCAAAACTAAATCAAAACGCTTGCACATCTCAGCTGTTCAAGATTCATCAGGACAATTAGCCAGAACCAGATCTCTGATTTCTTCCCAATTTGAAAAATTTTATACTACCTTATATCAATCTGATTTTTCAGCCTCTGAAATGGATTTAGACTCATTTCTATCCTCACTAGCTCATCCAACTATATCGGAATCTATTAAAGCAAAACTGGATGCTCCTATAACTATATCTGAGATTGAAAATGCTATAACCTCTCTACCCACCGGGAAAGCTCCGGGCCCGGATGGCTTTACAAATGAGTTTTTCAAATGCTTTCGAACCCTATTGACTCCTCAACTCCTTGCATATTATGATTTCCTTCACTCCACTCCGGACAAACAATTTAATTTCGCTGAGGCCACGATTGTAGTTATTCCCAAGCCAGACAAAGATGCTACTCTGGTTAAAAATTTTCGTCCTATCTCTCTTCTTAATTTGGATTACAAAATTATGGCTAAATTACTTGCACTAAGACTCACCACAGTGATCCCATCTCTCGTACATGGAGATCAAACTGGATTCATCAAATATAGATACATTGGGGATAATCTTCGTTTATTTCATCATATCAATGCTCACGCCAAATCAATGTCGGATCCAGTGATTGGTCTAGCCATTGATGCCGAGAAGGCCTTTGACCGAGTGGAGTGGCCTTTCTTATTCCGAGTTCTGAAATGGTACAACTTTGGTTCTTTCTTTACAGACTGGATAGAAACATTATACAGACAACCCACGGCTCGTATCTTGATTAACAACTCTCTCTCTAATAGATTTTCCCTCCATAGAGGTACCCGTCAAGGCTGTCCTCTTTCACCATTATTATTTGATTTAGCATTGGAACCTCTATTGACAGCTATCAGACAATGTTCCTTAATTAAAGGTATTCCGTCGTCCAATCGAGAGATTAAACTAGCAGCTTACGCTGACGATATTCTTCTCTTTCTAAAAAATCCTCTTATCTCTTTACCTCATTTTATCCACATCGTATCTCAATACTCTCAAATATCTGGATATTCTGTTAATTGGGAGAAATCAGAGATTTTTCCGCTAAATGTTCACATTTCCTCCTCAGATCTAGCTCATTTTCCTTTTCCATGGTCACAGGGAGCTGTAAAATATTTAGGGATTTTAATACATAAAGACCCATTACTTGCTCAGGATCTCAATATATCTAAAATCAAAAACTTAGTTTCAAGTACTACATCTCGTTGGTCCCCGCTTTATTTGTCCTGGTGGGGTAGAATAGCCTCTATTAAAATGACCTTAGCCCCACAAATTAATTATACTCTATCTATGCTTCCCCTTCTCTGCCATAAATCATTCTTTCATTGGCTTAATATGAAAATTACTGAATTTATTTGGAACAAGAAAAAACCTCGTATTGCTCTCGCCAAGCTGAAGGCCTCTAAGATTAATGGTGGCTTAAATTTACCTGATTTTTATTATTACTACATCGCCTCCTTAGCCAAATACGGAGCTCACTGGATTGTTGACTCATATCCACAGGATAAACCAGCATGGTTTGAAATGGAATGCTTTTTATGTGCACCACTACACATCTCTTGCTTCCTTACAGTGTCGATACCTAGACACTTGAGAAAATATTCTTTATTGAGTGCAACGCAACATGCTTTTCAACTATTAGATGCAGCGGCTGAGATCTCTGTTGCTGAAGGCCCACTTATGTCCCTTTGGAATAATTCTAAAATTCAAAATAAGGGTAGATCCCTTTCATGGAAGAGGTGGCAACGGGCAGGGGTGTGGTTTGTTCATCAATTGATCTCCTCCACTTCATTTATCCCATTTGATACTTTTTGTTCTGTAAACTCACTCCCATCCTCTATATATCCCCAATGGCTTACGCTTACTGAAATACTAGCTAATGTACAAATGCGCCCTGACTTTATGACCTCTCAACAAACTATTTGTCACTGGTCTACCGTATTTTCGCGGATATAACGCGTGCGTTATACGCGTTTTTACCTACCGCGCATACCCCTCGCGCGTTATATGCCTGAGCGCGGTATACAAAAGTTTTTAAACATAGTTCCCACCCCGCCCGATGCCCGATTCACCCCCCCAGCAGGACCGCTCGCACCCCCACCCAGAACGACCGCTCGCAAGCGTTCCCATCCGCACCCGCATGCACGATCGGAGCAAGAGGGAGCCCAAGCCCTGTTGCCCGGCCGACTCCCCGACGTCCGATACATCCCCCACCGGCAGGACCACTCGCACCCCCACCCCGAAGGACCGCCGACTTCCCGACAATATCGGGCCAGGAGGGAGCCCAAACCCTCCTGGCCACGGCGACCCCCTAACCCCACCCCGCACTACATTACGGGCAGGAGGGATCCCAGGCCCTCCTGCCCTCGACGCAAACCCCCTCCCCCCAATGACCGCCCCCCCCCAAGAACCTCCGCCCGTCCCCCAGCCGACCCGCGACCCCCCTGGCCGACCCCCACGACACCCCCACCCGCCTTCCCTGTACCTTTGTGTAGTTGGGCCAGAAGGGAGCCCAAACCCTCCTGGCCACGGCGACCCCCTAACCCCACCCCGCACTACATTACGGGCAGGAGGGATCCCAGGCCCTCCTGCCCTCGACGCAAACCCCCCTCCCCCCCCAACGACCGCCCCCCCCAAGAACCTCCGACCGCCCCCCCAGCCGACCCGCGACCCCCCTGGCCGACCCCCACGACCCCCCCACCCCCCTTCCCCGTACCTTTGGTAGTTGGCCGGACAGACGGGAGCCAAACCCGCCTGTCCGGCAGGCAGCCAACGAAGGAATGAGGCCGGATTGGCCCATCCGTCCTAAAGCTCCGCCTACTGGTGGGGCCTAAGGCGCGTGGGCCAATCAGAATAGGCCCAACCCGACCATGTGCCTCAGGCCGCGCCCCCAGGTGGGACCTAAGGCTCCAGGGCCTATTCTGATTGGCCCACGCGCCTTAGGCCCCACCAGTAGGCGGAGCTTTAGGACGGATGGGCCAATCCGGCCTCATTCCTTCGTTGGCTGCCTGCCGGACAGGCGGGTTTGGCTCCCGTCTGTCCGGCCAACTACCAAAGGTACGGGGAAGGGGGGTGGGGGGGTCGGCCAGGGGGGTCGCGGGTCGGCTGGGGGGGCGGTTGGAGGTTCTTGGGGGGGCGGTCGTTGGGGGGGAGGGGGTTTGCGTCGAGGGCAGGAGGGCCTGGGATCCCTCCTGCCCGTAATGTAGTGCGGGGTGGGGTTAGGGGGTCGCCGTGGCCAGGAGGGTTTGGGCTCCCTCCTGGCCCGATATTGTTGGGGAGTCGGCGGTCCTTCGGGGTGGGGGTGCGAGTGGTCCTGCCGGGGGGGGGGATGTATCGGACGTCGGGGGGGGCATCAGGCTTTCAGGATGGGGACAGAACTTCAAGGGGGGACAGACCTTCAAGGGGGGACAGGACTTCAAGGGGGGACAGTGCACGGAAAGTCAGGGGGGGTGAACGGAGAGTCGGGACAGCGCACGGAAAGTCAGGGCAGTGCACGGAAGTCAGGGGGGGTGAAGGGAGAGTCGGGACAGCGCACGGAAAGTCAGGGCGGGCGAAAGGAGCGTCGGGCATCATGCGCGGTATACCCGTGAGCGCGGTATACAAAAGTTTTTGTACATATCATCGTGATTTCTGCACGCTATACCCGTGTGCGCGTTTTACACGGGTGCGCGTTATATCCGCGAAAATACGGTACTTTGGCTTTACTGAAAGGTAGGGCGATATCTCTTTTTTATAGCATCTTAAGAGATCACACCTTCACCTTTACACCTCAATCCATGAACCATTGGGGCTCTATCCTAAAGACCACGCTTTCTGAAATAGATTGGGAACTCTTCTGGTCATCTCCAAATCGCCCTCTATTATCCTCAAGAGTTTCGCAATCAATGTTCTTTGTTATGTGGAATGCAGTATGGACTCCATTTCGAATGTGGAAAGCGAAACTGAAACAAGACCCTACCTGTTGGAACTGTTTGAAAGAGCCTGGAACTCTTGATCACATGCTTCTTCACTGCACTATGGTTCATTCCTTTTGGACTCGTATCTGGGACACCATAAAATCTATTACCAAATGTTCAGAAGCTATTTCCATAGACATTATAATCCTTCGTTCTCAACACCCTTGTTTCGCACTATCAAACTGTCCTCCTAAACTTATTGACACCATGATTGTGACAGCTCTTATGCACATTTTGAAAAATTGGAAGTCACCCACACTACTAGACTACACCTTTTGGTGGAACTCCTTAAGCATGTACCACAAATTCGAATCATATGCATATGAAAAGAACACGATATCTCGTTTATCTACAAATTTGGTGCGAAATAAATCACCTTGGTCATTCTTAGATTCATATGTTCATTCTGCCTTGTAGACACTTCTGCCTCTCTCTCTTTCTCTCTCTCTTTCTTTATCTCTCTTTTTTCTTTTTTATTTCAATTCATCTTCTCTGCTTTTCTATCCTTTCTATTTCTTTTCTTAGCAGTTTCAAATACTCTGAATTCTTCTTACTAATCTACTATATGCAAATAACAGCAATTATGGTTTCTTTTGTTTCTACATCACTATTTCTTATTCAATTTTTATGTATTTGAACTGCTTTCTGTATATTACTTATAATATTCAATAAAATTAATGAACTAAAAAAAAAAAGAAAACCAACCTAGGACTGTGGAGTTGATACCTATCTCAGAGAGTTGGTAAACAAGAATATCATGGTGAACAACGTCGAAAGCAGCGGAAAGGTCAAATTGTAGGAGGATAGCGAACTTGTTTTGAGAGTGAAGTTGTTGAACCCTTGAAATCAGGGAAGACAGTAGGGATTCGGTGCTGAAGTTAGGACGAAAGCCATATTGATAGGGTAAAAGAATAGAGAATCTCTCTAAGTATGATGAGAGTTGGGAAGAAATGATGGACTCTAGCATCTTGGTTAGGAGAGGGATATTTGCAATTGGGTGATAGCTAGATGGTATGGAAGGGTCAAGGTCAGATTTTTTCAGTAGTGGGGTCAAGGCGATATGACCCATTTCTGGGGAGAAATGGCCCGACTGAAGGGCGGAGTTTATGAGAATGGTGATAGAAGAAATAGCCTGAGCGGGAATGTTCTCGTATAGGTAGGAGGGGAATGGGTCCAAGGAGCAATTACAGGATTTCAGTTTGAGGTAGAGATTGAGGACCAGGGATTCAGATACGCGCTCAAAGCTGGTCCAGGATCTGTCAGCTGGGATAGGGTTGGAGACCATTAGGGTGGGAGTGGAATCGGTGGGCACTAGGGAGTTGTAAGAGACTGAAGGAGGGAAAGAGCATCTCAAGGAAGAAACCTTATCGTTGAAGAATTTTGCTAGAACATTGTCTGAGGGAGAGGAGGGGAGCAAGGTGGGTCTCTTTTGGAGGTTAAGGAGCGCCAGATGTTGAATAGAGTACTGCTTTGATTGTTGGTCCTGGAGATTTTGTCACCATAGAAGTTCTTTCTTGCTTTTTTTAGTGCTGTATTGTACAGCTTGATATTGACTCTCCAGGACTGTCTATCTATAGGACATTTTGATTTTTTCCATATGCGCTCCAGAGCTCGACATTTCTGTTTTAGCTCTCTGTGATATGGGAGGAACCAAGGTGCCTTGCGGGGATAGGAGATGGATTTAGTGGAAAGGGGGGCGAGGGAAAGATAGGTGGATTTGGAGAGAGCGACCCAGTTATGCCAATTAGTACCTGAATCTGCAGGCTTAGGGGCAGAGGAGAATAGATTGAGAAATTTAGACCAGAACAGGTCGCTTGTGATTTTTTTGCGGAAGGTAATCACCTAGACTGAAGAAATACACCCCAGAGTACTGAAAGAAGTCAAAAATGAAATTAAAGTTCTACTGTTAGGTTACATATGTGGTATCTGAAGTTTGGAAGGTGCCCTGTTTGCAATTTATGCAGTCAGAACATCTATAATAATAAAACCCTAGAGCGCGCATGCGCTGTTGAAGGTTCGTGATTCCTGGCACCGTGAGGTGTGCTTCTGTGCCAGTCCTCATGGCGCTTGCGCTAGCTGGAGGCGAGTTGGCGTGCAGCTCTGTCAATGGCGATCGGCTTAGAGGACCGGCAGGAGAGTGGCGGCTGCGGTGGCAGGAGAGTGTCCGACAGAGGGCTCCGTTTTGAAGCTGTGGCTCTCATTGAACTGCCAGTTGGCCAGCTCCCTTGCCGTAGTTATTTTTCAGTTTACAGGTGCCGCCGCGGCTCCTCTCACGAGCCACACCTGGGTCAGAGAACACTTCCAATGCAGGGGATCGTTAGAGGATCCGCCGAGGCACCTTTAAACTTAAAAATAACTCTGGCAAAGGACCCGGCCAGACCGGAGGAAGTGTAGGGGGATGGAGAAATCCTGCTGCTGCACAGGGAAATGGAGGGAGAGGGAATGCTGTGGCTGCTGCACAGGGAAGTGTGGGGGGGGGGAGGGAATGCTGCTTCGGCTGTTGCACAGGGAAGTGGGGGGAGGGAAAAAATGCTGCTGCGCAAGGACATGGAGAGAAATGGAGGGGGAGGGATGCTGCTTTGGCTTCTGCACAAGGAAGTGGAGGGGGGTGAGACAGAAAGAAAGGAAGAAAGACACAGGGGCAGGGAGAGAGACAGAAAGACAGACAAAGGGGACCAGGGAGAGAGACAGAAAGAAACAGACAGGGGTAGGGAGAGAGACAGAAAGAAAGGCAGACATATATTCTAGCACCCGTTAATGTAACGGGCTTAAAGACTAGTGAAGTAATATTTGAAGTATGTACAACCCTTTTTTAATCTGCTATGGTATTGCAAAGTTATTTGAACACTGCATGAGATTTGGCTGAAAATAAAAGCTCAAACATTGATTCAACACTCATGCATTCACAGTTGAGAGGGAGACACCAAACTGCACAGGCAAAAAGACTATACTTACCGTATTTAAAGAAATGGAATCTCATCAGTGGCAGGCCAGCAATTAACATTTGAAGTACTGGAGTTTAATGTGTTTAAATTAAACTACAATGTACTGTAAACTGCTTTCAAGGAAACTGACATACTTTTGAAATGGTGTAGTGTTACAACTTTACAGGTGCTCAATAATAAAGTTCTAGAAAGTGAATATTTATAACAAAGAAAGGTATTTATAACTAGTAACAGTTAAGCTATTCCAGTAAAATAGGATGACATAACCACATTATATTTTCTACATCAGGCATTAGAATCTCGGTATTTTTATTTGTCATTGTTTGACATTACCGTATTTTCACATAGATAACGCGCACCCGTGTAAAACGCGCACACGGGTATAGCGTGCGGGAAACCGAAATATATGTAAAAAAAAATTTGTATACCGCGCATGCTGCCCGACTCCCGTCGCCGCCTGACTTTCCTTTCGCCCGCCCCGACTCTCCTCTGGCCACCCTGACTCTCCTTTTGCCCGCCCCGACTCTCCTCTCCCCCTTGAAGTCCTGTCCCCACCCTGAAAGCCTGATGCCCCCCCTGACGTCCGATTCACCCCCCCGCAGGACCGCTCGCACCCCCACCCCGAAGGACCGCTCGCACGCACCTGCACCCCCACCCTGAAGGACCGCTCGCACGCACTCTCACCCGCACCCCCACCCTGAAGGACCGCTCGCATCCCCACATCCTCCTGAACCCCCCCCATCATGTAGAAGCTCCTACCGGTGTCCTGCTGCTTCCACTTGGCGGTCTCGGCCCTTCTTTGAGCCCTGCGCCTGCGCTGCTTCCTCTTCCGGCGGTCCCAGAATAGGCCCGGGAGCCTTAGGCCCCTCCTGGGGGTGGGGCCTTGGGCACATGGTCGGGTTGGGCACATGTGCCTCAGGCCCCGCTCCCAGGAGGGACCTAAGGCTCCCGGGCCTATTCTGATTGGCCCAGGCGCCTTAGGCCCCACCAGTAGGCGGAGCTTTGGGACGGATGGGCCAATCCAGCCTCATTCCGTCGTTGGCTGCCTGCCGGACAGGCGGGTTTGGCTCCCGTCTGTCCGGCCAACTACACAAAGGTACGGGGAAGGGGGGTGGGGTGTCGTGGGGGTCGACCAGGGGGGTCGCGGGTCGGCTGGGGGGGCGGACGGAGGTTCTTGGGGGGGGCGGTCGTTGGGGGGATGGGGGTTTGTGTCGAGGGCAGGAGGGCCTGGGATCCCTTCTGCCCGTAATGTAGTGCGGGGTGGGGGTAGGGGGTCACCGTGGCCAGGAGGGTTTGGGCTCCCTCCTGGCCCAAACAACTAGCGGGGGGGTCGCCAGAGCCAGGAGGGCTTGGGCTCCCTCCTGGCCCGAACAACTAGCGGGGGGGGGGGTCACCAGAGCCAAGAGGGCTTGGGCTCCCTCCTGGCCCGATATTGTCGGGGAGTTGGGGAGTCGGCGGGGCAAGAGGGCTTGGGCTCCCTTTTGCCCCGATCGTGTCGGGGAGTCGGCGGGGCAAGAGGGCTTGGGCTCCCTTTTGCCCCGATCGTGTCGGGGAGTCGGGGGGGCAAGAGGGCTTGAGCTCCCTCTTGCCCCGATCGTGTCGGGGGTGCCGCGGTTGGCTGGGGCAAGAGGACTTGAGCTCCCTTTTGCCCTGATCGTGTCGGGGAGTCGGGGGAGCAAGAGGGCTTGAGCTCCCTCTTGCCCCGATCGTGTCGGGGGTGCCGCGGTTGGCTGGGGCAAGAGGGCTTGAGCTCCCTCTTGCCCCGATCGTGTCGGGGAGTCGGGGGGGCAAGAGGGCTTGAGCTCCCTCTTGCCCCGATCGTGTCGGGGGTGCCGCGGTTGGCTGGGGCAAGAGGGCTTGGGCTCTCTTTTGCCCCGATCATGTCGGGGAGTCGGCGGAGCAAGGGGACTTGAGCTCCCTCTTGCCCCAATCGTGTGGGGGTGCCGCGGTTGGCTGGGGCAAGAGGGCTTGAGCTCCCTCTTGCCCCGATCGTGTCGGGGAGTCGGCGGGGCAAGAGGGCTTGACGTCAGAGAAAGGGCGGGACCGCCGGAAGAGGAAGCAGCGCAGGCGCAGGGCTCATAGAAGGGCCGGGACCGCCAAGAGGAAGCAGCAGGACACCGGTAGGAGCTTCTACATGATTGGAGGGGGGGTCGGGAGGCTGTGGGGGTGCGAGCGGTCCTTCAGGGTGGGGGTGCGGGTGGGAGTGCGTGCGAGCGATCCTTCGGGGTGGAGGTGCGGGTGCGTGCGTGCGGTCCTTCGGGGTGGGGGTGCGAGCGGTCCTGTGGGGGGAGGGGGTGAATCGGATGTCGGGGGGGAACTATGTAAAAAAAATTTTGTACAACGCGCTCACGCGTATAACGCGCAAGGTTATGCACGGTTTGTAAAATCGTGTATAACGCGCGCGTTATATGCTTGAAAATACGGTAGTCTATTACCTTTATTTCTGGCGGCTTGCAATATAAACCTTATGACCAGAGTCTGTTACAGAGGAAATGTTTGTTCAGACACAGAATAGAAAGGAAGACAATTCTATTTATCTTTGGCTGTTAACAAAAAGCAAGGTTTTGTTTAAAAGCTGTTAAGCAGGCTAGTTTCAAAAGTTTGTGTTTGATTACCATCCTCATCAGGTTCATTCTTCAATTTATAGGCTACTACTCAAATTAAGAAGATAATAGAGAATTTTTTCACCACTAGCATTAATTAGGCATTGTCATAATAGTGAGTAAACCTGAAATTAGCAATTGATTAATGTACTTTCTTTGTGGGTCACTGAAACAAAAAATTCCTATAATTTACATTAACTTAAGCATCCTTACTCCTTAGTAACTTTAAATAACAAATCAGCAATATTAAGATAGTTATAGTCCATCAGCAAGAAAGGGGCTGTCGAGCTTTTGCACTCAGTGTCATATATATGATTATCTCCCAGCTTCTTTAAGGCATTCAGATAAAGATCATGAAGTCTTATTTCATAGATCTGTGATATAGATCCAGAACCATTTTGGTGACTCTTTCTAGACTACTAATAAAACTATGTTCTTTTGGAGATTAGTATCTAAAATGGAAAATTACACTCCAGAAGAACTCTTGTCAGTGGTGTGTATAGGGGCATTAGCCCATAATTTTTTCTACTGATATCAGTCCCTCTGCATCCTAGCTTATCTCTGCCACTTCTTTATCCCACAGATTTGCAACAATGAGATCATCAACTATGATAACCCTTTAGTCTTTTATTTCGTATGGATCACTATTTCACCCCTACAATTGTGTATTTCTCCCTTATACCTCTACACTTAAATTCATTACATTTTAGCTCCTCAGCATTTGATCAGCCCTCAAGTCTTCTTTGATGGCTTAATTTTGTCATCAGCATTTCACCCTCCCTCTTGTCTCCCACCGTTTTCTCAGCCCTACAGCTTCTACACTTTCACACTCTCATTCAGTGTCCCCACTCTACCTGTATGCCTCTCAACTACCTTGCAGCCCCCATGCTCTTCCACACTCACTTGTATTCTCCTACTCCTTCTCTTGCTCTCTGCAGGGGAAATCAATCCTAATCCTGGTCCTCCCAATCAGCCCTCAGCCTCCTCATGGGGATCACATCGCAATGTAACCAGTCTTACTGATACCATCGCCCCTCCCATTTCCTGTAAGATCCTGTAAGATGTGCCAAACACCAGCCCTGAATGACCCCCAACATCAGTTATCTGCGCTCCTGTGCCTGAGCTTCTGAACATATTTGGTTTAAATCCCACACACATGCCAACTTCATACACTTCAAATTCATGCCAACGTTCTCCCAATTAACCCTCTTGCTTGTCAAGAATTCTACAACCATTTAACTAACTCTTAGTACCAACTCTCGCCATCTCTTTGCCACACTCAACTCTCTACTCAAAGTACCCCCACCTCCTATCCCTTCCTCACATCTCCTCACACAATGGCAGAGTTCTTCTATGACAAGATTCACAAGGTCCACCCTGAATTCTCAACCAAGTCACCTCCCCTACCACCCCTTCCAGCTGTTCACTCTGCCAACTTCCCTTCAGCCTCTGCCACCTTTTCCTCCTTTTCCTAAGTCACTGAAGAGGAAACTGCTCACCTTCTCTCCTCCACTAAACCCACCACCTGTTTCTCTGATCCAATTCTCACCCGCCTACTTGGAGCTATCACTCCCACTGTCACCCCTCCCATCTGTCACATCCTCAACCTATCACTCTCCACTACAATAGTTCCTGATATCTTCATACATGCTGTAGTTGCATTTCTCCTCAAAAAACCTTCACTAGATCCCATATCCCCCTCCAACTATTGCCCCATCTCCCTCCTCCTTTTCCTATCCAAGCTATTCGAATGTGCTCTTCACCTCCACTGCCTGGACTTTCTTTCTTCTCAAGATATTCTTGACCCGCTTCAATTGGGCTTTTGCTCTCTCCATTCTATGTAAACTGCCCTTGCTAAAATCTCTAATGACCTGGCCTCTACTCTATCCTCATCCTTCTCGAACCGTCTGCTGCTTTTGATACTGTTGATCACCACCTACTCCTTGATATATTGTCCTCGCTGGAATTCCAGGGTTCTATTTTCTCCTAGTTTTCTTCCTGTCTCTTCTATTGTACTTTCAGTGTATGTAATGGTGGATCCTCCTCCACTGTCTTTATCAGTGTACCTCAAGGCTCTTCTCCATAAGTACCCACTTGTTCAGTGCACTGATCTCCTCCCATGGTTTTTCAATATCGCCTCTATGCTGATGACTTCCAGATGTACCTCTCCACACCGGATATCTCTACAGGAATTCAAGCCAGAGTCTCAGCTTGCCTGTCCAACGTTGCCACTTGGATGTGTCATCGCCATCCAAAACTAAATATGGCTAAAACCAAACTCCTTATCTTTCTGCCTAAACTCACCTTCCCCCTCCCGCTGATCTCTATTCTGTAGATAACACTCTCCTCCTTCCTGACTTGTCAGCTCGCAACCTTGGGGTAATCTTTGACGCCTCTCTCTCGTTCTCCGTTCAGATCAATAAACTGCTTAAACATTTTTCTTCCTCCTCTATAAAATTTTGTGAGAGCCGCCATGCTCACATTACCCCTTTCTTCAAGTCACTTTTTTGGCTCCCTATCCATTTCAAATACAGTTCAAACTCCTGACTTACAAATGCATTTGCTCTGTAGCCTCTTAATATTTCTCCTCACTTATCTCCCCCTATGCTTCCCCCCATGAACTCTGTTTATGAGGTAAGTCCCTCTTATCTGCACTCTTCTTCTCCACTGCCAACTTCAAACTCCGTTACTATTTTTCTTGCTACACCATATGCCTGAAATAGGCTGTCAGAGTCAATAAGTCATGTTCCATCTCTAGCAATATTCAAATCCAAGTTAAAGCCCACTTTTTTGAATTTCCTTTCAAATCTTAACTCCCACTTGCCTTCAGATACTTTTACCCATCATATCATTTCTTCTGCTAGTAACTCCCCAACCCTGAGATGTCATGTTTTTCTGTCTGTCCAAGTTAGATTGTAAGCTCTTCTGAGAAGGGACTGACTATTGAATGTTAAATGTACAGCGCTGCATATGCCTTTTAGCGCTATAGAAATGATAAACAGTAGTAGTAGTAATTTGATTGTCACTGGGATTTACAGTGGTATTTTGTAGAGAAGATGGAAATTGACCAGTAATAGGTTAAATTAGATAAGATATAAATATGCTCAGCAGATGAGTAAAACTTGTATGTCAGCTGACATAATCTTGACAGTTATAATATTAGTATATTCACAGTTTTGAGACATTGACTTTGTAGAGCAAAGGTACACTTCATCAGATGCATATCATGCACTTATGAAATGTTTGATTCCTGAGCAAGTATATATGACGAACCTGTGTGTGTAAGTATGTAACTGCATTTATGATAAAGAACAACTACCAAATACAAAATATGTTCAAAAAGTTCCAGGACAGTTTGAATAGCACGCCAATAGGAAGTTCTTATGAGACACGCTAGGTTAATTAGCTTGAAACCTCACGAGTAACCTCTTTTTTTCCGTTTGTTGATATTTGTTTTTGCTTCCAATTTACAGTAGGTTTTGTGAAAGTATGTTTTCGTGAATGGCTATTTTTCATCATGTGCGATCTCAATGAGCAGTGCTACAGCGTGAAGTTCTATTTTAAATTGGGTAATACCGCTACAGAAATTTATGAAATGTTGAAAGTGGCTTATGAGGAACATGTGAGTCATGGAAATTGAATGTGTCAAAATTCACAAATTTTGTACAAAAACACGATGACATCCCCAGCCACCTTACTCTCCTGACTTGGCCCCTGCTGACTTCTTGTTTCCTAAACTTAAATCCACGCTGAAAGGAAAGCGATTTGACACCATTGAAGACATAAAGCAAAATTTAATGCAGCAACTTTTGGTGATTCCTGAAGACGTGTTTAAGGATTGTTTACAGAAGTGGAAATGACGTTAGGAAAAATGTATACCTAGGGAAGGGAAGTACTTTGAAGGGGACCCAATGGAATAAGTTGTAAGATTGTTTAATACATTTTTATAAAATCAGTTCTGGAACTTTTTGAACAGAACTCAGTTTGTATTTACCATATATACGCGAATATAAATTGATCTGAATATAAACTGAAATGGCTGTTTCCCCTCCCCCTACCCCAAAGGGAGAGGCAAATGGTAGGCTCAAATATAAATTGAGATTAGAAATTTGGGTCATAATTGGTGTGGCCTCAGTGTCTTGCCAGCGGAAGACAAACCTGCCCTGCTTTTGGCTCCTGCATAGCATGAGCAGTTTCTGATACTGGGCTGCCATTGGGGTTGGGAGGAAGAAGAGTACTGGTATGGAAAGGAAAGGGGGTGAGTATATGAGACCAAGGTTTTGGGGAAGATATAAAAGGTGGACAGATACCAGAGGACTGGAAGATAGCGAATGTCACGCCAATTTTCAAAAAAGGATCGAGAGGGGAACCGGGCAACTACAGACCTGTGAGTCTTACGTCTGTCCCTGGAAAGATGATTGAAGCACTGATCAAGGATAGCATAGTCCGGCACCTAGATACACACGACTTGATGAAACCCAGCCAACATGGGTTCAGGAAAGGGAAATCATGTTTAACGAATTTACTTCAATTTTTCGAGACCGTGAACAAGCAAATTGATAGTGGAATGCCGGTGGACATAATATATTTGGACTTCCAGAAAGCATTCGACAAAGTTCCACATGAAAGGCTTCTCAGGAAACTACAAAGCCATGGAATAGAGGGAGATATACAAAGGTGGATAGGCAAATGGTTGGAAAACAGAAAGCAGAGAGTGGGCATAAATGGGAAGTTCTCAGACTGGGAGAAAGTGACTAGTGGTGTGCCCCAGGGCTCAGTGCTTGGGCCAATCCTATTTAATATTTATATCAATGACCTGGAAGACGGAATATCCAGTGAGATCATTAAGTTTGCAGACGACACAAAGCTATGCCGGGCAATCAGATCGCAGGAGGATAGCGAGGAACTCCAAAGCGACTTGTATCAGTTAGAGAAATGGGCAGAGCAATGGCAGATGAAGTTCAACGTGGAGAAATGCAAAGTAATGCATTTAGGTAGTAAGAATAAGGAATACGAGTATAGAATGTCAGGCGCAACTCTGGGTAAGAGCGAACAAGAAAAGGACCTGGGTGTACTGATAGATAGGACCCTGAAGCCGTCGGCACAATGCGCGGCAGCGGCAAAGAAAGCAAACAGAATGTTAGGCATGATAAAGAAAGGAATCACGAGTAGATCGGAGAAAGTCATAATGCCGCTTTATAGAGCAATGGTCAGACCACACTTGGAATACTGTGTCCAACATTGGTCTCCCAACCTAAAGAAGGATATAAAACTGTTGGAGAGGGTGCAGAGACGAGCAACGAAGTTAATAAGAGGTATGGAGAACTTGGAATATGAGGAACGACTCAAGAAACTGGGACTGTTCTCCCTTGAGAAGAGGAGGCTGCGAGGGGACATGATCGAGACGTTCAAAATGCTGAAAGGCATCGATAAAATAGAGCAGGAAAATAAATTATTTACATTGTCCAACGCGACACGGACAAGAGGACATGGTTTGAAGCTAAGGGGGGACAAGTCCAGGACAAATGTCAGGAAGTACTGTTTTACGCAGCGAGTGGTAGACGCCTGGAATGCTCTCCCAAAGGAGGTTATTAAGGAATCCACTGTGCTGGGATTCAAAGGCAAATTAGATACACATCTCCTTATGAGAGGCATAGAGGGATATGGGTGACTAAAACTACATCAGGTGTATACCTGACTGGGCCTCCGCGTGTGCGGATCGCCGGACTCGATGGACCATGGGTCTGATCCGGAGATGGCAGTTCTTATGTTCTTATGTTCTTATGGAGAGGGAACATCAGTGATTGAGTAAACTCAACTTAACTAGACCTTAGGCTTATATACCGCATCTTCTCTATAAACAATAGAGCTCGGTATGGTTTACAGAAATTAGGAAAGAGAACAAATACAATATGATTCTGGAATAGTAAGGGGAGAAACAGAATTTACAACTTTGAAAATAGCCAAGTTTTCAGATGTTTTCAAAATAGTTGGAAAGAGCCCAGATTGCACAGTTGAACAGGAAGATTATTCCAAAACTCAGTAATTTTGAAAAGTAGAGACTTCCCTAATATGCCAATGTAGATAACGCCTTTTGGCATAGGAAAAGACAATTTGAATTTGAGTAGATTTGATAGTATCAGATCTTGCAGAATTCCAAGACAGGGGAATTAAAGGAGGGAAGATGCCATGCAAGATCTTAAATGTTAAGCAGGCGCATTTAAAATAAACCCTGGAAATTAATGGAAGCCAATTAAGTTTTTTACAAAAGTGGAGAGACATGATCAAATTTACTTTTTGAAAAGATCAGCCTAGCTGCAGTATTCTGGATCAATTGAAGTCTTTGTAAGCTTTTCTTGGTCAAGCTTAAATAGACCGAATTACAATAATCCAGCCTCAAAAGAATAATTGATTGTACAAGAACAGCAAAATGTTGTTGATGGAAACAGGATCTCACTTTTCTCAACATATGGAGACTGAAAAAACATTTTTTTAACCAGAGAATTAAGATGGTCTTTGAATGAAAGTGTTGAATCTATAATGACACCCCCAAAACTTTACTTGAGAATTCAGTCTGCAGTGAGGATCTTGAAGGCAATAGAATGGACGAAGGTAGCTGCTCTAATTTTGGACCAAGCCAAAGTAATTTTGTTTTGAATTCATTCAGCTTCGTTTGTACAGTAAGGGCTTAAGACTGGAGTTTCATTATACCTGTACATGTGATCACATATGCTCAAGGCTTCCTGGCTCCTGCCCTTGGCAGGCCTTGAGTAGGCGCAGAAACTTAAGGCTGTACTCTGGCGTGGCACAGAACATCAGTGTCAGCTTCTTTGATTGCAGTAGTGGTAAGCTTAAAGCTAGCTGAGCAAGGGGATGACAGTAGCGCCGGTCATCAAGAAAGAGGGGTTTGTGGAGGAAAGTAGCAGTTTTCATTAGAAACATAGAAAGATGACGGCAGAAAAGGGCCACAGCCCATCAAGTCTGCCCACTCTTCTGACCCACCCCATCAAGTCTGAGTGCTAATGACCCAGATCCTTAGCTCGACCCCCGTAGGGATCCCACGTGGATGTCCCATTTATTCTTAAAGTCGAGCACGCTGGTGGCCTTGACCACCTGCACCGGAAGTTTGTTCCAGTGATCTACAACCCTTTCTGTGAAGAAATACTTCCTGGTGTCACCATTAAATTTCCCTCCTCTGAGTTTGAGCGGGTGCCCCCTTGTGACCGAGGGTCCCCTGGGGAAGAATATATCGCTTTCCGCCTCGACACGACCTGTGATGTACTTAAATGTCTCATTCATGTTTCCCCTTTCTCTACGCTCCTCAAGAGAGTATAGCTGTAGTTTGCCCAGTCTTTCTTCGTATGAGAGACTCTTGAGTCCGGAGACCATTCTAGTGGCCATTCGCTGAACCGATTCAGCTCGAAGCACATCCTTTTGGTAGTGTGGTCTCCAAAATTGCACACATTATTCCAGGTGAGGTCTCACCATGGTTCTGTAAAGCAGCATTATGACTTCAGGTTTGCGGCTGATGAAGCCTCTATTGATACATCCCAACATTTGCCTTGCCTTGGATGAGGCCTGCTTCACTTGTTTGGCAGCCTTCATGTCTGCACTGATGATTACTCCCAAGTCCCGTTCTTCTGAAGTCCTAGTTAGTGTTTCTCCATTTAAGGTGTAAGTTTTGCATGGATTTCCGCAGCCGAGATGCATGACCTTACATTTCTTAGCGTTGAAGCCCAGCTGCCATGTCGAGGACCAGTTTTACAACGTGATCAGATCCTGCGTCATACTATCCTTGAGATTGCTTTCACTTACTATATTACACAGTTTGGCGTCGTCGGCAAACAGTGTTACTTTACCCTGAAGCCCTCGGGTCAAGTCCCTTATGAATATGTTGAAAAGGGATGGTCCCAGGACTGAGCCCTGCGGTACTCCGCTAGTCATCTCCGATGTCTCAGAGAGGGTGCCGTTGACCACCACCCTCTGAAGTCTTCCACTCAGCCAATCACTGACTCATGCAGTTAGCTTCTCGCCTAAACCCATCGATTTCATCTTGTTTAATAGTCTACGGTGTGGGACACTGTCAAACGCTTTGCTGAAATCCAAGTACACTATGTCCAAAGACTCTCCCGAGTCCAGCTTTCCTGTCACCCAATCAAAGAAGCTTATAAGATTGGATTGGCATGACCTGCCTCTGGTGAATCCATGTTGACAGGGATCCCTTAGATTCCCTTCATCCATTATCGTGTCTAATTTACCTTTAAGTAGAGTTTCCGAGTTTACACACTATTGATGTGAGACTCACTGGTCGGTAATTCGCAGTGTCTGCTCTGCATCCCTTTTTGTGCAGAGGAACGACGTTAGCTGTTTTCCAGTTCCAGGGGGACTGTCCCCGTACTTAGGGAGAGATTGAAGAGCATGGCCATTGGTTTCGCTAGAACATCGCATAGCTCTCTGAGCACTCGTGGGTGCAAATTGTCCTGTCCCATGGCGGGAGGGTTGGGTTTGTAATGCTAGGTGGGCGGGGGGAGGACGGTAGTGCCAGTCATCGGGGAAGAGGATTTGTGAGGGAAAGTAGCAGTTTTCATCAAGGGAGGGTTGTGTTTGTGGAAGATGGCAGTGTTGGTCATTGGGTGGGGGTGGGGGGGGGATTGTGGAAAACAGAAACTCGGCATCGAGCGGGCGGGACAGCAGCATCACCGATGATTAGATTGGGTGGGGAGGACAAAAGCGACATTCTTCAAATATAAACCGAGACCCCCATTTTTGGGCCATTTTTTTTGGCCCAAAAATCTTGGTTTATATTCAGGTACTGTATATACAGAGGATTATTTGTGACCCAAGTAGAGATTTTATCTTAAAAAAGCTCTTCTTTTAAAAACTGGTGGCTCAAGTAGCTCGTGTTTAATATTTCACAATTTATAAACATGGAATTACTTTTTTTTTTTCTTCTTACAGTCATCAGATAAAGTCTTTGCAATACAGCAGCACTGGAGATGTTATTCTAGTTGTGGCTGGAAATTCTCAGGCTAAGGTACTTGACAGAGATGGCTTCCAGGTGATGGAATGTGTTAAAGGAGATCAGTATATCGTGGATATGGCCAACACCAAGGTAGTAAATCTGAATGTTTTTCAGTGTGTTATCATACACATCATTGGATGCTCTAAAACATAAGTATTCACGTTCTAAGGTTTTAATTTGCATATATATTATATTTTTGCATGTTTTTATTATACAATTATGTATTCATCGGATTTAATTATATTTATTAGCGTTCCTCAGATGGTGTCATCAGTGGTTTATGTATTTATCTTTTTTACATGTCTCATATTTTAGTTCTCATTACTCTAAGCAACCTAAATATGGCATTTCTTTACCTTTTTTTTCTCTCTGTTTGGCATCTTTTTATCTCATCTATTCACAGTTTTCATTTTTTCTGTTCACCATACTTTCATGAGGTCATACACTAAGCTTTGTTCCTCTTATTTAAAGATAAGGTTGAATACTATAACCAGAAATATATTGCTCTTGAAACTCACATGTTAATACAAGGTCTATAGTTGCATTTAGCCCTGTCAGGCTGTGCCTAAATTATATTAGCATATATGGTACCATCTTGCCGCGTTCCGTTTGATTGCATCAACGGTTTATGCATCAGCGGTTTATGCATCAACGGTAAACTAAGGGCTCTTTTTAAGAAGGCGCGTTAGGGCCTTAACACACAGAATAGCGTTCGCTAAAATGCCCCACGTACTAGCCGCTATCGCCTCCTCTTGAGCAGGCGGTAGTTTTTCGGCTAGCGCACACTATAGCACGCGCTAATCCGGTGCGTGTGCTAAAAACGCTAGCGCACCTTTGTAAAAGGAGCCCAAAGTTTTTATTTCCTTTTTTTAGTTTTATTCATATTTTTTAGATTTATTTCGTTGGAGACATCTTTGCTATATCCCTTTCATTTCAGTGTCCTGTTTCATGCGCCTAGGAAACACTTTCATTTTCTTTTCCAGACCTATATGATTTACTCTACCAAGTGTGTGGCTTGGAGAACTCTACCTTCCAAGCATGGCCATCCCTACCAAACTAAAAGGCCCCACCCTAGCCAAGCAAACTTGGAATCCAAACACAGTCATTCCTCTAGCCATGTCCACCAGAATCTGGGACCTCAGTAAAACTTGCAACCAAAATCTCCACTCCATCGATCTGGCCGCCTCTGCTTGGCACACAGGGATCCAGTCACTCTATGACAACTGTGCACAGATCAAAGAACGCAACTAGTCTCCAACAAAACCCCTGCCCTCTGGTTTACCAGCAACCTTCGATCCCTAAAGAGAGCTCTGAGGAAAGCGGAGAGGAAATGGGTCAAACACCCAAATGAGGAGTCGGCACACTGGAAAAAATTATCAGACTTCTACAAAGCTGCCATTCTGGAAGCAAAGAAAGCCCACTATTCACAACTCCTGTAGAAAGTTCCTAACCGTTCCAGGTACTTGTTCACCCTGACAAACCATCTCTTCTCTGCTGCCCATAGATACAATCACAATGACCCCACCGACCTTGACAGTGAGGCTCTCTCCAACTTTTTCCAAACAAAAATTGATAACAATTTGTAGCAATCGCGACTCCACTCCCAGCAGAACACCCCCTTACACACACACATACACAGACACACTCCCCTTACACGCCCTAGACCTCGTCCTGTGGATCCCTAACCCAACTATATCTAGACCTCATCCTGTGGATCCCTAACCCAACTACACCTGGTCACACATGACGAGCTCCTAGAAATACCAAAAGAGCTTCACCCCTCTAACACTATCCTTGACCCATGCCCATCCAGCCTCCCTGTCCACCAAAGACGCCTTTGCAGAATCAATCCTCCTCATCCTAAACACCTTCCTATTAACTGGAAAAGTACCTCTCAATTGGAAATCTGCCATTATCAAGTCCACTCTCGACCCAAATGACCCAAGCAACTACCGTCCTGTTTCCAACCTTCCTTTCATCTCCAAACTATTGGAGAAGATAGTGCTCAGCCTACTGCAACAATTCATAGAACAGCAAGAATCCCTATCCCCATTTCAGTCTGGCTTCCGAGCAGGCCATAGCACAGAATCGGCCCTCCTGGACATCACTGACAACAGTTGGTCAATACTTGATAAAGGAAACAATGCCTTATTGATCCTGATTGACCTTTGTGTCGCTTTCAGCACTATCAATCATCAACTCCTACTAGACATTCTCGCTGACTTAGGAATCAAGAACTCAGCTCTGCAGTAGTTCACCTCCACTACTTCTCTTAGAGTCCGTCCATATGTTTTGGAATTTTTTACATTTTTTATGTTTCATTTTGGTTCATGGATTTTATGCTCGTTTGTTTTATATCTGTATAGATTTTAATTATTAATGTAAACCACTTTGACTTAATATCAGTACACGAAGAAGGATGAGCTAACTGAACTGATTTGCCAGATATAACCACAGGAAGCAATTAGAAAATATCTAATTATGAGAGTATAAAGATACTGGAACCTGTTTATTTGTATCTGTGTATATCTTTTATGCTCATTAATAACTAAAATTGAAGTATCGTACTGGTAGAAAGCTGAAATGTGGGATTTCAAGATGAAAACTGATTGATAAAAAGAAAATACCAAGGTAATATGATCAATCTGTTCAGCAATAAATGTACAGGCTAAAAATTCTCATTTTCTGTGAACATTGTCATTAATTATAAAACAGCTATATACTAGTTTTTGGTTCATGATTGGGGAATGGTATTATAAACATTGTTAATAGCATTTGAGAATTTCAACTTTGACATAAGAGGTCAAAGTGTTGAAGCAAAATGAGCAAACATGAATGAATTATGGTGCCAAAGGTTTTTGCACTCTGACATGTGTGAATATTTTTATCAATCGCTCAAATTATAGCAGAAAACCAACTGTCGATTGAATCTGGAAGGAGGATTGGGGTTAGGATGGAAGAGAAAATTGTATTCAATATTTTTAGCATGGAAACATAATGACATGCTAGGAACTATCTATATCATCAGCATAATAACAGGTGTCAGTTAAATTTCACAATTGTTGCTTGTCAACAAATGTCTTGAATAATTTAAAACAATATTAGACATAGACAGTGTATATGGTCAGATCTCTTTAGGAAATCCTCTTTGAACTTGTTATTTGTTATGACTAATTTGAAGTCACTGTTTTAACAGACTGAAACACTTAAAATTCCTTGTCTTTGCCTTTATCTTAACAAACATATGATTCACAAAAGGAAACTTAGACATTTCTGGTGATTCCAGCTTGCCTTTTTATTTGTTGCAATCAAGTTTCATTGCTTTGCTTTAAATAATGCTTTATTCTTTATTTTTTCAAGTGTTGCTGCAGTTCTCATCCTTCCCGTAGCTTCTTCACTTGTCATACCAGTAAGATATTAGGTTGGCAGAAGTTTGTTAGAACCATTTTTTTAGCCAATTGTGCTATCTGTTATGTTAATCAGGTTTTCTATTCTGCCTTTACTTATTCAATTCAAGGTCAGATTATATTACAAAAGGTTGGGTCAGTTACCCAGGAGGTTACAATGGACAGTTTGACATGGACATTCAATAGAGTTGCTGGTACAGGTAGACATAGTTACAAGTTCAAGTAGGTCATCGTTGGCTCATCGTTATGCCCCAGGAGTTGCATTAGACAGTTTAGAAACGGGCTTTTACAATTACAATTTCATTTACTTCAGGGCTGGCTCCCTATCTTGGTACAGAAATGCTTTTAAAAGTTTTCTGAACCTGAGATAGTGGTCACAAGATCATAGTGTAAGTGGTAGTTGGTTCCATTATTTTACTAATTGATATTGGATTGATAATGTAATTTGCCTGGTAGACTTTATAGTGCTGCATGCTGGGAATTTTAAGTGAAAAAGGCTTCCGGTGGAATATCTGTTGCAGGCACCCTGGAGTAGGATGGTCAATTCTGTTAGGTAGTCAGGGGCATTCACTCTCAGGATCTTAAAGGCAGTGATGCTTAATTTAAATTTGATCCTTGTGGTTATGAGCAGCCAATGTAGTTAAATATAGTAGGGCTATTTATTACCAATAGTGATCAGTCAGGCCAAAGCTATGGGAAGTGGCATTGTAGGACAGGGATAGTCAGTGTAAAAACTTGGTGGATGGTATGCAGAATTATAGTTCTCTACACAAAAGTGGAAGGGAAAAGTAGGGAATTACAGGCAAGTCTAACTTCTGTGGTAAGCAAATTAATGGAAATATTTTTAAAACGGAGAATGGTGAAGTTTCTGGAATCCGGTGGATTATAGGACTGGAAGCAACATGGATTCACTAGAAGTAGATCTTGTCAGACAAATCTGATCAATTTCTTTGACTGGGTGACCAGAGAATTGGATAGAGGGAGTGCGCTAGATGTGGTGCATTTAGATTTTAGCAAAGCCTTCGACAGTGTTTTACACAGATGTCTAATAAATAAATTGAGTGCCCCAAAGTGACAGGTTGGGTCAGAAACTGGTTGAGTGGATGATTACAGAGGGGTAGAGGTCAATGGAGATCACTCTGAGGAAAGGAATGCTACCAGTGATGTGCCTCAAGGTTCTGTTCTTGGGCCTATTCTTTTTAACATTTTTATAAGCGTTATTGCTGAAGGGCTCTCTGGTAAGATTTGCCTCTTTGCGGATGAAACCAAAATCTGCAATAGAGTTGACACCCCAGATGGTTTGAATAACATGAAGAAATACCAAGAGAAGCTAGAAGAATGGTCTGAAATTTGGCAGCTAAAATTTAATGCTAAGAAATGCAAGGTTATGCATTCGGGCTGCACAAAAAATAAATGAAGGAAAGATACAGTTTAGGGGCGAAGAGCTTATGTGCATGATAGAAGAGTGGGACTTGGATGTGATTGTATGTCAGGGGAGGGAACTCCGGTCCTCGAGAGCTGTATTCTAGACGGGATTTCAGGATTTCCCCAATGAGTATGTATGAGATCTAGTTTCATGCACTGCTTTCAATGCATATTCATTGGGGAAATCCTGAAAACCTGACTGGAATACAGCTCTCGAGGACCGGAGTTCCCTACCCCTGTTGTATGTGATGATCTTAAGGTGGCCAAACAGGTTGGAAAGTTGACACAATGTTATATAATACTGTCACTTGCATGCCCAACTGCGAAAAATTAGGCGCCAGCATTTATACCAGGTTTCATAGGTTAGGTGCTACTTCCACACTGAGTTAGTGTTCTATGATGGGTGATCAGCATGGATCTCCCTTTATAAAATACT